>NC_137244.1:0-1200000 GCF_051294905.1 Botryllus schlosseri | reverse complement strand
CTGATTTGTGGAACACCATCTCGCCCGCTATCCGACAATCGCCGAGCATGTCCGCATTCAAGTTGAAACACAAGCAATTTCAGCCGTCAAGATTACTGGACCTCGATCTGGCATATCAACCTCGCCAATCGATACCATGCGTCATTCATATTCATTGCTAGTAGTTTTATGTTATCCCTTATTTCTTTCCATCCAGTGTGCATGCCTCTTATTTACATCGCCTAGGCCCGGGTGTCCGATTTCAAAGACTACTTCAAGTCGTTTCGACAACTTCCTATCTTTTCATTGTATCGCAGTCTTTTGGTGTTTTCAAGTGATTAAAATATTATTAAACTGACACTGATAATTATAATAATCGACCCCGGCGTTTTTACCGCGTATAGCTGTGCGATTACGACTTGTTCGCTGCTGCGAACATCAGGGATTCAGGTCACGGCAGATCTAGGTCACTAAATATCTCCGGTCATAATTTTTTGGCCCGAATTATCGGAATTCAGAATCTTCAGATTTTGCTACGATGTCTCCTTGACTCATCAGGCCACGCTTGAGCGAGAGAATTTTGATTTTCAGAGGAAAAAGTTGAAAAGATGAAAAGATAAACCCGCTAGTCTCGCAATCGTCCGTGCTAAGGTAGTTGAACGAGCCGGTAGTGTGTTATCTTACGTGACATTAAAGCATTAGAGTTTGGCACGTCATGTACGGGCAAGGATAACTGCATTCCAATTTGAAATTGTTGATTTGTATTTCGAAGGACCATTTATGACCCATTCTAACCATGAACGAAAAGAATTTAGAACATATTGCCAGTCCATCATTTCGTTCATTTTCAGGGAGGCGAGGGAGACGATAGACTGAGATGTTAATTCTAATACCTATTTTTAATCTAGCTCTGGTCAACGAGAAATTATCAAATAAGTTGAATTCGCATGACTTGAATCGAAAGGCAGGCTAATTTCGGAAAATTCCCGCAAGAAATCGCGAAAACTAGGAAATTGAATCAATTTCAATTAGTGTCGAAACCGAACTCACTCTTATAAGCAAGAGAATGACTAGTGTCTGTACAGCAAACTTGGCTCGTTTCGCACTATACAGTTTTAATGTAGGATTTTTAGGAAAACCAGAAATCACACTAGAATTAACAATATATCATTGAAACCTTTCACAAATTAGATAAGAATAAAAATTAGCGCAAATATAAGTTTTACAAATTCCATTATAATTAGGTTACCGGTATTTCGCCGCCATTGAATCAAAGTCGACAAGTCACAATGATATGATTGCAACACATACAATAAGATAGTATTGTGAATGCTGACTACTTCGATATAGAGTTTTAGAAGTCACGGCAAAATTCCCTGGGGAAGCAATAAGCGGAATTTCTATACCCACTCCTTTTCGGATGACCGTACGTGCCAATGCCTTCATTAACGATGACGCGCCCTTTGAATACATCATCACGAACAATTGTCTGTTATTGTTTAATATATATGCATTGTTCTTATCCGCCGAATTCGGAGAGTACTTTTTTCCGAATAATGGCCCGAGTTGAACCGATGTATGTACGACATGATCGAGAAAAGGCGCGTACAGCGATATTACAACATGGGAATCCCATTCCTAATATACGTAAATCTTGGTTTATTTATTATTGGAGTGTTTTTTCTCGACTATCAAAGAACAACGACAATCGCACCATGTTAGCCACCTGGTACTTTAGAGAATTCTTACACATATATATATTAGGCAATTACTGGTCCAAGTTGCTCATTATGGCATGTACGTCTGCTAACCAGAGATATATACGCTATACCGCCTATATACAGTAAATCGGAAAGTTAATATGGCACTTTAGAACAAGATTGTAAATGTAAATGCTAAGTTGTAGCTAATTTTTAGTGAGCATTTGATGAATATAATGTATTATGAATTCTGGGGAAACAAATCCCGTCCGGATTTAACGTATGCATCCTTTCGACAGCACGTTTTATTTTTTGCGTATCGCTCACATCTTAGAAGCAACGTGTAAACATCTTTTACGCAGTTGATATAGTAAATGCCAGGTTTGGAAATAAATATATTCGGTTTATAAGTCGAGACAACGTATGGAGTCCAGGTATAACTTCTATCGGATTTCATAATCAGATTCAGTTAGATGCTTATTATGTGACAAATATTTCTACAATGAAGACGGCCACCATATTCAGAATATGACAACTTACAAGCAAATTGTTTATACTTAAGATAAATAAGTATATACAAGATACACCGTGAAATCTTTTAAAAATCCGTCGTTTCGTGAACAACATTGAAGACCATGAAAAATCTTATACCTATTAGATTGGCTCTCCTCCTCGGCGTTGCGTTATATGGAAGAGTATACTGCTCTAGCAGAGCTACCCTAAGAAACAACGGGTATGACGAGGTTGTCATTGCTATCAACCCCTCTATGCCCGAAGATCCAGCGCTGATAGAATCATTGAAGGTATGTAGCGATGAATTTTAACCGCCATCATTTTTGTTGTTGATAGACTTAGACAACTAGAAAATACACAGCATTTCTAAATTAGATTAGTATTAGAATTATAGTTATATACAGTATTTCACAAATTAGATTACAATTACAATTGTAATTACACACGATATTTTCAATTAGATTAGAATTTTAATTATAGCTACACAGATTTTTTAAATTTAGAATAAAATAATAATTACTGAACTCGCGAAAACATGGAGATTGAATGGAGTCCAGCTCATATCATATGATAATGAATAATGTCTGTTTACGGCATAATTTGCTAGCTTCGCACTATACAGTTCTCCTATGGCATTTCAGGAAAACCATACATCAGATCAGAATCAATTTGAGAGCATAGAAACATTTCACAAATTGGAATTAGAGCAAAGAAAGTCACAAGGAAATTAGAATTACATTACTGGTATTCCGCTCTAATTATAGGCTAATTAGATAACAAGAATTATCTAGTTGTCCACGTCCGTCTGAAGCGACCAATTCAAGTCAATTGCCATAAAGTATTATTTGAATGTATCGGCTGAGATTCCAATACAGGATTTATAGCAGTGTGATTTGTTTCGTTTTACCGACACGCTTCGCAAAACTGATCATATGAATTTGTCAATGCGCTCACGCCAGTCTACATTTGATACTGTATTAGTAACATTATTTAAATTTCAACAGGTAATGATAAGCGAATCATCTCGTAGCCTATTCGAAGCTACAAAACACAGGGCATTTTTTCGCTCTGTGAAAATCCTCGTGCCGGAATCGTGGACGAATGGAACTTATTCAGCAGCCACTCAAGGAGAATCGTATTCCTTGGTCTGACCGGATTTGGGTTGTTAGTTTTTTACGATTAATAAATTGTAACATATATTGCAGGCTGATATAATCGTGGCTCAGGAAAATCCTTCTTTTGGTCATTTTCCGTATACGCTGCAGTACGGAGCTTGTGGGCAGCCTGGACAATACATCCATGTCACGCCGGATTACGTAACATCCCCGGTATATGTTTCTGATACTGGAGACCGAGGTAAATATAACCATACAATTATTTCATAGTAGAAAAACTAGAAAATTTTCAGCTTTTTTCAAAATAAATCAGAATTAGAATTATAGTTTTAGATTTTTTTTCTGTTCAGGTTTGAATTAAAATTATTATCTTCATATCATTTTTGAAATTAGATTAGAATAGAAATTTCTGAATTCACGTGAACTTGGGATCTGGATCAAGCTCAGTTCGCATCAAATTAGATTTCTTTGTACGAGAATGGCAAATTTCAGTAGGCTACAGCGAGCATGGCTCGTTTCGCACTATACCATTCTCCAGTAGCACTTTCATGAAAAACAAAAATTAGAACTGCAGTAAAATTAGAGCATGGAAACATTTCAAAAATTAGATTAGAATTATATTACCTTCATTTCGTTTTAATTAGTCTAATTATACAACTAGATTACGAAATGGTAATTCACATATCTTAAGGCATTAAGAAAAAGCAAATCATATGTACTCTTTTAGAAGGATTTGTACTTTTTTCTGAAGAAAAGTGATCGGTTCTCCGAAGGCGCTCAAAAATGCCGAATGTCCTCTTTTTTCGCATTTTCAGTTCGTTGCTTATACCTTCAACATGCAAGATGTTACATTTATCTTCAAAATACAAAGCATGAAACGTAATTGCTGGTTTAAAAAAAAGATTTTCGAACAAATTATCTTACCAACCCTATACCTTGTTGGTTGTTATTGCAGCCATTGTTAGATGTTCTCTGTTACATCTGCGTTTTTATTTACATGTGAGGATATGGTGCAATTGTTCTGGCGCAAGATACAATTTAGCAGATGTACGAGCAAATTGACGGTTCTGTATTTATAAGTCTATAGGTATTTCGTGTAAACAATTTCGCGAACTCTGTAAAAATATTGTTTTGTTTTCTATTTTTGTAACTGTGTTTTTCTAACCTTAATGATTTTGTGTAAGGAAAGTAAAACATAACAATTCTACTTCCATTTTACATTCTGGCAAAACACCCCCTTTTGTGGTACTGAAAATATGGCAGGTCTAATTTAGAATGACCTTTCATTTAGGTAAGGTGATGGTACACGAGTGGGCTCATTTGCGATGGGGTGTTTTTGACGAAGGTCCAACTGCCGGATATCCTGAGTTTTATTTGGATCGTGACAATGTGGCTACAGCCACGAGGTAAGACTTTATCGCATAACAAACTCATCGCGAGAAAAGCCAACGAAACATGACAAAGATCAATGTGGCGCGTCATGTATTGAATGATACAAAATATGATTTTACGTCTTCTTCTCAGATGTGGTCAGTAACGAATTACTTCCACTTTTCGAAGTTCTTCAAGAAGATGCCGCCAACTCGCAATACTATATCAAGTGATTTTGATGATAGACTATAGTTTTAGTTGTACCTGAGTAGAAATTCAAGCCGTTACTTCTATTTCTACTCGATTACCGACGGTGATTACTTTGACCCCCTCTTCTTCTACTTGACGGTATTAATTTTTAAAGGTAAAACTATATCTATAGAATACCTACTCTTTCACTTACTTTGAGATCGCTTCAGCTACTTGTAGCCATCATGAGAGGCAATTTACTTCTACTTGGGTGTCAACAACTACTTTGACCCAGTACAATATCCGCGCCACAAGGTTCTGAGTCACAAGTCAATTTTACTTTGATAGTTTTGACTCGAGCCATTTTCAATTCACCACCGGGTAAAGTCCGAGCTCTAGTCAGGGAGCAACTGGTCGAGTCTGAGTCATGGTGATGAGATTCGAGTCCGCAAGTCGTAATTTTCACAGTTCATTATCGACTTCAAGTCATGTTGAACTCACTTCTGTATAACTCGTGGGTGATATCGAAGGTCTGACATTCATAATATACTCATTTCTCTGAAACGTAATATGTTAATATGATTCCTGATACACGAGATTTGAATCAAGTCATATACGATGTCTCGAGTCGATGACTTGGTGTACAGTGTACTTGGTGCACAATACCTCGAGTACAAGTCTCGATATACAAATTGATCCAAGTGAGTCTACGAAAAATTGGGACTCGAGCACGACTCACGTGGAGCCATTACAGCCCGGTTTGCCCACGTCTTCTCAACCGTGATGGTTGCTCATTGTGTCACATGTTCAACGGATATGCCGAACTGCGGGCAAAATTAGACTCCTAAGCTGCACATTTTTCGTAGGTGTCCCGCGACCATGGAAGGACAAAACATCATCGTAGATTACGAGACGTTTAATTACAAGAATTGCGAAATCGACCCAACGACTCTTTTACCGGAGGCCGGCTGTCAATTCGCTCCGTATGGCACGCAACCGGATGAACTATCGGCATCGATTATGTCCCATCAATATGTCAACGATGTATGTTACATTTATCTCGCTCGGTACATGTCCCTAACAGAACCACTTATGATTTCGGCAGATCGTGTCCTTCTGCCACAGCAACAACTCTGACCCGGCAAATATCCACAACCAACTCGCGCCGAACGAGCAAAATCGGCTGTGTAATTTGCGCAGTACGTGGGACGTGATTTTGGAGTCGGCGGACTTCAGAGACAACAACAATCCTCCCAATGAAAGCATCGTTGATACGACTCCCACGATATCGGTGGTTCGAACATTGCCGACGAGATTTGTGCTGGTGATGGATGTTTCGGGGAGCATGGCCATAAATGTTAGTACGGAATAGTATATATTCTGTTTCAATTGAAGGAGTATCGCATTACCTGTGTGTTTTACTGGAAACTAAAAACATGACTGTGGATTATAAGCTCGCAATCTCCGGAAGTCGTGTTATATTTACGTGTCTAAAATAACAGGACAGCTTAAACCGAATAAACGTATTCACGCAGCATTTGACCACTAGAAAATGTCGGCTTTTCCAAATTAGATTAGCATTAGAATTACTGAATTCGCAAAAGAAATACAACAAAAATCGAGTTCAGCGTGTTATGATCCCCAAACAGTTGGCCGTATACCACATATACTATACGCAATGTATCACTTTATATGTGACGAGCATATGTAGGCTTAGAATTGCTTTCAATTACTTATCCGTATAGCGCAGAAAGAAATTATTATTGTCCTTGACGCACAAGGCCGGAAACGGAGATACTCAAAACTCACAAAATAATAATAATAATATATAAATCAGTTTTTATCGATTCCAAGTTCATTATCATATAAGCACGACAATGTTATTTAGATATATTCTGGGCACTATACGGTTCCGCTGTAGCATTTTCAGGAAAGCCTATCAGAATAGAAATTGAGCATAGAAACATTTCAGAAATTAGATTAGAACTACATCACCGGCATCTCTCTCTAAATAGTCCAGTTAGACAACTGAAGTTATCTGAAGTCGGTATTCACGATCCTTGCAAATTTTCCAGGACCGGATCACTGTCATGCAACGCGCAGCGGGACTATTCGTCACCGACTTTGCCTCGGACGCATCCCTGGTCGGCCTGGTCTCCTTTTCGGACCTTGCCACTCGCCTGAGTGAATTGCGAACTCTAGACGACAGCGTTAGAGATGAACTTCGCGTTCTCATAGACAGCAGGGCCCCGGGTGGGGCGACAGCTATCGGACTGGGTATACTAGAAGGTTTGAAGGTGAGAAGTATAGAAATGATATAACGCGAGAAGGCGTTTCACTAACATGCACACCGGTATACACATAGGTTGGTACGTTCCAGAAAATGAGGCTTACAATGATATGTAATGTTTATGTACTCAAATTAACAGTACCTTATTGTAATCCTGCAGTTCTTAATCCGTGTTCCATGGAACATTAGCGGTTACGCGGGCTAGTCTTAAGAGGCTCCTCGGAGGTCACGACACACACTCAATCCTTGGATATGAATTTTGTTGACACGCCTGTCTTGGCCATCATGGGTTGCAGATCATTGGGCCCGGTCAGCAGTCGCATTGTGACAGTTGTGTTGTGTCGTGTGCAGTGACATACGCAGGAGAGGTTGACGTTCAAAACTGAAACCCAATCGTTCTGAAAGGCCAATTCTATCTCAAGCAGTAATAAGCTCATTTCTAATTAAGCAATTGGTATCGTGTTGTTGCGTTTTGACCGAACTATACGATAGCCCTTCCCAATGTAAAGCCTAGCAGTTCTGGACCGATATCTCATGTAGGAAACAGCGTAAGTCACATTGATCTGCAATACGTATTCATTATATTATTTTCGGTCTATGTGATAATATTATTTTATCGATTTTTTTAACATTATGTTGTGCACCAGTAATCTATAGTGAGGTATTAGATGTGTTAAAGTCCAGAGTCTGCAAAATCGTACAACGATAACAGATTTTCAATTCTTGCTCGCGGACGTAGTCTGTTCCATTTAAATGTTCTAGAAGCGACTATAATAAAACTAGAGCAATCGATTCTTTGTCGGCAAATGGATCGACTCTATTCTCTCCGTGTATTTCATTAGTGTTGCGTCTCTGGCTATATATTATAGGCAATTTGTATTGCACTAATTGCCTATTTGCCGTTCTGGTTTTGTGAATTCTCGGTTATTGTTGTTATACCATTCTTACGTCACGCTACCAATTTCATTTTTACATTTCGAATTTCAATCTGAACAAGTGATTTGTGGTACAGAACTTCAGAATAACGCGAAACAATAACTTCATATTGTTAGTTTATTCGCTAAAAGCTTTTCGACTGACCCTCATCAGTAGCGAACGTCAGTGATAGGGTGGATCAAATTCGAAATGTAAGAACTATTTTGTGTCTATGACGTAATAATAACAAAAACAAACAACTAGTAGACGGGCAAGATACGGTATAGTAACGGTACAAAACAAACGTTAACGAGTATATATACGAATACAATCTCCGTATTTACTGACGACCACTCCCGACGGGGTCAGTTGAAAAGCTTAGGGTGAATAAATCGCGAATATGAATGTGTTGTTCGTTGCAATATTTTTGTTTTTATGATTCAGCTAAATGTTGGGGTTCCGCGAAGGATTGAAGATAGCTTAAGGGTTCCGTGGGTTTTCGAAAGCTAAGATCCACTGTTATATTCCGTACCAATTAACCGGTATTTGTAGCCTCGTTATTGACAATTATTACTTTCATTAGGTATTGAAAGGTCCGAGCCAGGAATACGCTGGTGGCGGACATATTATCGTTCTAACCGACGGAGAAGAAAATGTCGATCCACGGGTAGCAGATGTGTACAATGATGTCATTGCGTCCGTAAGTTTTGACTTGTACCGAACTATATAACTTATCCAAGAGGTTACGTAAATACTATGGCACAGTTGTGGGAACAAAGCAACCGCGCACATTCAGTGTGACAATACTGGAAATCGCACTTTCATAACAATAGGAGGTTATAACTACAGGTAGGAGGTTATAGGAGGTTATATCTACAGAGCGTTCATAATAGAATTGTATTGGTACTAAGATCACAGAATCACTGGACCAACTTAGCTAGACCCTACATTGTACGAGTATACTATATTTCCCAAGTGGTGATATGATACTACCGTTTATCATACGTACATACTAACTGTTACAATGTAGCCGAGTTAGGTGGTACAAGGGTTTGGCTACGTGGCATGGAGTCGATACGTAACATGTATTTAAAAATTCTTCATTACACTCTGGACTATTTATTGTGTGTTTATAACAACGGGACCGTGCAATTGGTATGGAAATTTTTCGATATATCTCTCAATCACAAATGAGATTCGTCACAATGTGCCCAAAATAACAAACAATATAATCATTATACATAGCGTATGCACCAGACTTCGATAACTGGATAATCCTAGTTGACTAATTAGACCAGAGTAAATAAAATGCAGGTAATTTAATTCAAATCTAACTTTTGGATTTCCTGAAAATGCTACAGCAGAACTGTATAGTGCGAGACGAGCCAAGCTTGCTGTACACGCATTTTTTATTCTCTTGCTTATGAAAAGGTTCTCTGATTTGATACGAACTGAAATTGATTTCATTTCCAAGTAATTCTAACATGCGTAGATTTCATTCTAATTCTAGCCTAATTTAAAAAAATGTATAGCTATATAATTGTAATTCTAATATAATTTGTAAAAGCTGATTATTTCCCGGTTTTCCTATTTTAGTAGGCCTATGTACAACTTTCCTTCATAATATAGCTCATATCAATCACACATTTCGTGAAAGAAAATGGTTTAAAACTTCTGGCTTATGTGACTACCAGATTCCCAACAACCATATAAGCGTAGGTCTATGTTACGGTTCATAAGTTATTGATATACATTGTGCAACAAAGACTGGTGCCGTAACACATATGTAATTTTCATAGGGAGCTCGACTTTGCACTGTCTTCCTGGACTTGACATCGTCTTCAGCCAATCAGATCATGACAAACCTGTCGATAGAAAGTGGCTGTAGCTGGTTCGTGGCTTCGTCCAGCACGCAATCGAACGAAATCCTGTCCAACTTCCTACTGCTTTCACAAAGTGGCGACGGAAATGATGTCGATGAAACGGTTCAGGTATGAGTCTTGCGTTCTGAGTTTTACTTGTTCGAGTTTTGGCAATACGCTTTGCACTACAGTCGACTCCGGATAAATCGGCCACTTAATTACCGCCCACTTTTGGCCAAATTAAGCGACGAAGAGGTTTATTCGTTTCATGGTCATTGGTCATGTTTGAATGCAGACTCTTATCCCTGGTCCATTGACTAAAAAATCAACTTTTCTCTGCGATCCCCGTATCTGAGGATATATTGTGGCAAGTTCACCATTTTTAGTCAACTTTCGCGGCAGTTCCACAATAACCCGTTTTTCACGTGTATTTTGAGCCGGGGTCCGACGTTCTAACATATTTGCTCCCATCTCACCCACCCCACATTTTGACTCCCAATAGCCCTATTTGCTATTTACGAAGTATTGTTCATTGCATCATAACTTAACTGCAGTAATTGTGAGCTTGTGTCCTAATCAAGCGAAAAATTGTCCGAATTAACAGGAGTCTTAACGTGCATTATTTACTTTTTTCGTTTCCGGGCATTTTTACCGAATAAAGTGGTTGTCCGGGTTATCGGCTGACCCAATTAAATGGGTTCGACTGTATATAGATAAATTTGTGTGTCTTGCAGGTTCACACAGCTTCAATTTCACTCACTGGACCGGGTGCGCAAGCAACCGGTTCGGTTCAAATCGATAGCACCATTGGCGAACACACGTTGTTTTTATTTACGTGGACTTCAAATGAACCGGATATTACTATTGCTTCGCCGACCGGTTGTGAATTTACGAATGTGGGAAGCAGTCTCAACGCATGTCCTGATCAACCGATACACGAATGCGATGCTGCGCAAAGGTCGTGCAAATTTACGATTCCAGGAACCGCGACAGTAAGTACATTCAAGATGACAGTCACTGCCAGCTTATGTTCGCTATTACACGAGAACGGAACTTCGTCCCAAACGTGGTTATGTTGAGACGGAATCGTATTTTCCAGAATAGATGTCATTTTGAATCCGGTAGTATCAATTCGTAGGGGTCAGAAGACTTCTTTTAGTATTCGTCGTGTCGTTTTATACGCGGCCGATATTCTTCAATATGTATCCGCGCTGCCGACTTTTAGCAGGGCCCATTTAATTTTGGCGTCGCTAAGACAACACTTACACAGCCGGATGGCGAGGATGAGCCAAGATATACCTCCAATCCGTAGTAGTTGTCTGAAATCGATCCCCGTTTGACGTACAACTCGGACTCCATTGCGTGGCAGCGCCGGATAGTGACACTACGCTATCTCGTCACGGAGTCGGATTTTCAATTTCGAATCCTGCGACAGTCGGGAGAGAAATCTCATTCAAATTACGCTTCCTAATTCTGGAAACGACACTGCATTTAGATTTAGCCGGCATCGTATTATCGGAGGTGACTTTGTGTTATTCCGTATGTATTCATATCTCCCATTGCGAGAGCAATGAATGGCTAGAGTTTTTTTTTTGTATTGGTACTGGAATATATAATACCTTGCATCATTAACGCCCATGATAAATGATTATGAACAGCGCTGCTCGAAACCTACAATGCATATAGGTGCAATGATGATCTCCTGGGATAAGTCCATGTTAATTGAGAGCAGAATGCACCCTGCATCAAAGAGAAACTAACATTATTTCACATCGATGAAGTTTTCCTCAACTTCACGAAATTCCATCTTCAAGCGATTTTGTTTTGTTTTTATCAGACCGGACAATGGACGTACAGTGTTACCAGCACTGCACCCGTTACAGAGGACCTTACAGTCACCGTTACGTCAAGACCAAAAAATGATTCCGTATCTGTGCTAACCGTGGAATCGTACCTTGCAGCAACGGACATCACCACCGTAGAACCGGCTCTTGTTTATGCCAAGGTATACATTCAAGATTGTTTATTATTATTAGGGCAATTTTTTTTTGACATGTCAAAAAAAGTCAAAATTAGGTCAAAATTGTAGCGTTAGGTCAAAATTTGTCAAAATTGTTTACGAAGTCAAACATTTTTTGACCTCTGCATTTCGTTTGTATCGTAGATTTTGCGCTGTCGGTGAACTTATCATTTGATATTTTACAGCTTGTAGCCTACTTTATAGGCCTACCGTTGTAAACGGACCATCGTCTGCTCATTGTGAATCATAAATGGTCAAATGAAACAAATAGTGACATGGTTTTATGGTCAACGTACCGCAATATCCTAGCTGAAGCAAGACTGCTTGGACATTGCATGGTTCTTATATCAAGAAGCGCAAGCTGAAAAATTATGATATAGACAAGATTGTCAGAATGAAGCAACACGGTTTGTCACCAGCAGTGTGCACACAACTTGAGTGTTGTCAGCCAACAAATGCTGCTGTTGAACGTTCTTTCTCCGTTCTTGGCAAGCTACGTAGTAAGGACAGACACTTTCTACCCGAGAATGTAGGAAAGGATCTTTTGTTGTACTACAACAAATTTTAATTATTTCCACCAGAATACGTAATGTAACTACTGGAATTCTTCATAGGGCCAGATTTCGTTAAAATACTAGTTTTTCATGTAAAAATCTGTCAGTTTTTGAGCCAAAAACGTTTTTTCAGGCCAATCTACTTTGTAAGGACAGACAGTTCCAACCAGAAATGAAGATAAGTAGTACAATTTTAACATTATATGCGAAAACGCCTAATTTGCATACGTGAGGTCAAAATTTGGTCAAATTTCAGTTTTTTTAGGTCAAAAAAGGTCAAAATTTAGATTTTTTAGGTCAAAATCTTCCGTTTTTTAGGTAAAAAAAAAAATTGCCCTAATTATTATCAATATCAGATGTGATTTTAGTGGTAGGCTATCTAGCAATAGGAGTGTATCGAACGCAGCTAATTCGATTTTGAAATGCGCAAAAATGGGATACTCTTCCTACAGATCAAATCCAGATAGTATGTAATTTGGCATGTTTGATCTCCTGATAACCTAACTTGTCGCGAAGTAGGGACCTAGATCGTTTCGTTTCTCAATTGTGTTGTTGCTTAGTTTTTCCAAGGCGTAGGGGGGTGGGGGGGGGGTGCATGATTAGTACGTCGCGTGGAAAGTGGAAACGCAACAGCAAATATTCCGAGGCCCCGCAAGTATGACGCATCTAGTATGGTCTCATCATCGATGATTGTTAAGCTGTCATAAATTGAACGTTTGTTGGCAACTTGAAGTCGGGCTGTGTATTCTTTTAGAGAAGTGGTTCTCAACCTTTTTTTAGACACGCCCCCTTTTTTGATAATGAAAAATTTCGCGCCCCCCTTATCGTCATATCGCAAAATCCAACGGAGATGCTAGCAACCCTAACAGATTGTTTGGTGGTATGATCGGTTATGAATGTTGATGAGAGAATAAAAATATTATGAAATTGGGTCTATACAGAGAGAAACACGCCTGTATAGGAGGTAAATCGCGCGGAGCGCGAAAAGTTTTTTCAGGTGACCGCTTCGTCGCGCCCCCTTCAGATCTTTCACGTCCCCCAGGTTGAGAACCCCTGTTTTAGAGCATCCTTACATCTTTATATTGCACTAATCAATTGGGAGAGAGTTGAGATTGGTCTAACGATTTGGGGATTGAACCATGGACATCCGCCAGAATAATGCTTGGTAATATAAACGATCAATGAATAGATCTGTCTTTGTTTAGGTGAGCAATGGATTTAATCCGGTGCTGGGAGCGAATGTCACTGCAGTAATCACTGACCCATCCAATACCGAAACATATCTGCAACTTCTTGACAACGGAGCAGGTAATAAATGTTGAAGGGAAATATATATATAAAGGGTATTACTATCTATATCACTTCCTCTGTAGATTTTGGACTAAGCTGGGTAGGATGTTCCCCATATCTGATCTGAATACAGCGGAATAATAATTATAAAGAAGCGGAGACAAAATATTCCGTGTATACTGTATAGGATCCTGTTCTCGAGTCGCACTGACAACTTATTATCTCTATAATATGTATGAACCAGCGAACCTGCGCCAATCATGCAGTAATTGATGTATATAGTAGGTCATGAGAAACCACTGCATTTCTAGTTCGGTGGGCGTGAAGTTTAAAAAGAAGCTATTTGCATTTGATAAGAATTCCGTGTCATGTCAGTGAAATGATCGTTGCGTAGCATTCGCATTTTCGTCTGTTTCGAAAAGTATGATTGCAATCAGGATTGGTCCATATTAGGCCTACTCTTTATAATTACTAATGCGTAGATGAATACTTCCCCGTACTGACACCGGCAATCGAAAGTTTACATTCATTACTCACAGGGGCCGATATTCGTCAGAATGATGGCATCTACTCAAGATACTTTTACCAATTTTCCTCTCCAGGAAGATACTCCCTACGTGTAAGTTACGCAGTGATATTAATTGTAAATGACACTTTTTGTAAATCCTCGCCTTTCCTTTATTTCAGATCTTGGTATCAGGAAGTCTTCTGATCACGGGTCATTCGGCTGGATCGCCTGCAGCATTCAATCCAGGGACACTCTACGCTAATGGGACGTTTGTCGCGAATCCAAATGGACTCTCGAATATTCCAAACGTTACCGTGAGCATTGCGTCAAATGGAACTGGAGACGAATTCAATAGAGTATCATCTGGAGGATCGTTTTCCTACACCGGGTAAGCCTATAGTCGGCTGCTATCACAACAGCGGGTGTTCGTTCTACCCATACCTGAATGCCATACGAAAGCATTCGATATGCCGGAACAGCGAATGCAACCAATGATGACTATGATCAATATTATCAAATAGAACCTATAACTAAGAATTATATCGCGGTCATAAATTCTACATGTCTATGTACAACCTACCTGCGTTCATTGTTGTATGCATAATTTGGAATAACATGTTGTAGGCCAGTGCTCTTCAACCGGGGTTGTCGTACCGGGGTCACCAACCTTTTTGCAACCAAGGGCTACTTTTGGGTACTGATTGCAGTGACGGGCTACCATTTACTCCCGTCGTTTACCCGTACCAGATTGATATTCATAACACTGGACAGGAATTGCATTGCGGTAAGACTTCTACAAGAGTGTTCTAAATCAAAACATCTCATTTCAACTAGCTAGGCACTAAGATCTTTTAATTGAATAGTATATTCATATTGAAATGAACCCGAATATTTTCGGCTGAAACTCGTCAGGGTTAATCGTCAGCAACCAGTAGAGAATTCGAAAGAACAGCGTATATCAACAATCGTAACACAAAATATGGGTTCATTTCAATATGAATATCCTATTCAATTGAATATTGAAGTTCTGTACCTCCAAGAAGCTGTTAAAATCTTTTATGAAATCACGAATTACTTCGCACCAAGTTTATATAAATGATACAACAGTCAGCTCAAATTTTAACAGTCAGCTCAAATTTTAAAATAAATCATGTCACACTTTAGACTTGGCATCATGTTATCTGTTTCTATATCAGTCAGTGGCAGGCCTGGCATTGTACGCAATCAACTAGTGCGATGTAGTGTGGTATGTAACTTGACACTTCAAGTCTGAGTGAGTGTTCCAGATGTGCACTAGTGAGTTCTGTTCTGTGTTTGTTTTTCATTAAGTTCATGTCCGCAAAAGGCTGTTTCACAACGATAAGTTGAACCAAACACGCTGGCAACCTTCATAGCTGCTGCGCATACACCACTGTACTTTTCCATGTCAACAAGGTACCAAAAGTTTGCTGCAGCCTTGTGGGCTTCGAAGTGGAGGTCATTTTGCAGTGTTACAAATTCAATTTTCAACTGTTCAGCATCCAGACATGACAGATTTCAATATACCGGACAGTACCATCGATTACGGAAAGTTAGAAATATGGTACTAAACTGCGTTGAGTGTAAGAGAAACAAGCTGTATCAAAAGATGCAATACGTAATGGGCATACACATATTGAAATTCTGCTAGTACTTCACCGCTATCTGCTACCTAATAGTAATGTTGTTTACTACTTTGGCATTGTCCTGGACGTCGAGCTACCATAACGGACCCCCCGCCATCTCAAGGAGACCGTGGATGGCATTCCGTCATGTCGCCTGTATGGGCAGTGCGCCGTATTCTACGTCTTCGATATCTTGTGATTTTATTACATGTTCGTATATTGCTAATAGTAATTGAGGATATTTGATATCATCATTTTAGTGCTAATTATGTATTGTCATTTGTAAGCTACATGTCAGTGTGATTCGAACAAGAATAGCTAAATCAATCAATCTATATATTTAAGCTCGCTGGTAATAATCCAACGAATATTGGTAAATGCTGTTATTCGATCTATTTTTAAAACAGTCTGCCGGGCTACTCATCTGTTCCTCGCGGGCTATACCTGGTGCCCGCGGGCACCACGTTGGTGACCCCTGCCCTAGGGTGTACCAGAATTTGCAACGGGTGTACCACTCGGATGGGGTGTACAGACTTTCTTCTGCAACTAAATTGCAGTCTACCATAAAAGAAGATAACTCGGTATTTTACAGATGATTTGAAGTTGAGAAAAGTATTACTGACCTTACATACCTTTGAATAATATCTTATGGCTGAAAACTAGCTGGGAATATCAGTATTTGTTCACGAATTGCAACCCAACGGCGCTTCTTCAATGTACGATCCAAAACAAGCCGATGTCAATGGTGCAACCGATACATGATTCCCTTGAGCATGATTGACAGTTTGTGCAGAGTGAAACTGTTATGCATGTGGCCTTTATGGGACTGCATTTAAGTACAATTTTGAAATCATGGCTATTTTATTGCAATATATCATCTCTACACAGCCGTTTTCAAGTGATAACGTCACAAAAGCTATAAACCGGTGACGTGGTCAACATTGCATATCCAGTAGTTAGGAGAATTGCCCCGTGGATCTTTGGGGGGCTTTCGGGGATAGAAGATCACGACGAAGATGACCAAAATTGCTCATAGAAGTGTTTTTATGTACTAAACCTTCATTTGGGTCACAAGCATCGAAGTTTCCTGACAATTTTTCAAATCTGAACAACCCTAGTGTACACCGCTTGATTGTGATGTCATAAGGAAATACTTCTCATTTTCATTTAGCCGTCGGCAATAGACCAATGGTTCCGTTTGGTGTTGGAAAGTATGCAGCAAACATGTGTTCAGCTAGTCATTTGTCTTTGGGTGATTTTTGAGGAAACCGCCGTGATAGCTCAGACTTCTTAAATCGGTACTTCCTACCCGACGTTAATAAATACCGCAATGCACATAAATGAAGTGACGTAGCCAGCCAGGGTCGAAACAGCTTCCATGTTGAAATCGAAACCCTTTTGTTTTAAAATGCCGATTTTATGTCCAATATTTCGCCATACATTTGTAATATAGTATTTTGTTATTAGTGATGCAAATTAGCGACTGTGCATTGTACACAGCGGCATACGATCTGAGGTTACAGACATCTCTTGCAGCCCATGTTTGTTGTTTGTTGTTTGTTTTGGGGTGTTCATGGTGATTGTCGACTATTATGGTCATTTACACCAGGCTGATATTCTTCTTACTTTCCGTGACTGCCGAATTATAGCACGGCCCACCTCTAGGCTTTTGTAAGACACCGCTGACGCGGATGAAGTGGTGAGGAGGAGCCTACGTAAACCTCCAACACTTAGGTATCGGAATTTGGAAGTCGAAATCTGTCGGACTCGAACCCCCTGGTGTTGCAGCCGCAGATTATACCACTGCGCTATCTCGCTACCTTGCAGCCCATGTGCTACTATTGACTGTGTGTGGTGTGGGGCAGGCCTGATACGCAGTAGGCTGGTGCGCGTGGTATCATCGCTGATCTGAATTACCGGTTCTGCAGCAGTAGCTTTACCTACTCTCTCCCCAATACTGTTACATTTAGGTTGATTATTGTTCGTAATGTCATGCTGTTTTTGAGCTGACACGAAATAAATTCCAATTCACGTGGCGGGCGGCCTAAGTGACTGCGAATAGACTCTGTGACCAAATACTATTTTATTCAAATCCAAATTTTTTGACGGCAATAACTCCGCTTCTACTGGCTGGAATTGAACCAAATTTGAAGAACATCGTTTTTATAGACAGCCTGATACTTTCATGGGGTGAACAGAAAAATTTCAAATTTTTCGCTATTTATTTTTATATAATAAATAGAACCTTTCTTCTCCCGTAGCAACGCGGCTACTGGTTGGAATTGAACCAAATTCGGTGTGTAGGCTTAAGTTAGGTAACCTAACACTTTTATCAAGTAGCCATACTACGATTTGAGAAAAAAAGTCATTTTTGAAGACCCCCAATGAACAGGGGTGTACGAGTTTTAGGCGAACGTTAAAAGGGTGTACCACGTCGAAAAAGGTTAAAGAGCACTGTTGTAGGCTACTCGATTTATACCGCGGTATAAGTCGGAGGTAGCTTCTGGTTTCGCGTAGTAATAGTAGTAGTAGTAGTAGTCGTAGTAGTAGTAGTAGTAGAAGTAGATAGCCAACCACGAATGACTTCTTTGACTACTTTTGTTGAGTAGTACGCAAGACTTGAATGTAAGATGAAAATGGGAATATATCTTGATCAAGTAGTACGCAGCGATTGGAAATTTAACAAGTCTAGTTTTTATATTTTACCTAATGTGTCATACAATGCTGTGCATTATTACACAGACCGACTATAACAGCTGGTACGGACGTCTTTGGACCGAATCAAATAACGGATCTGTCAGCGACTCAAACCAACGCTTCCGTCGTTCAGAATTCGTCATTCATTCAAATTTCTTTTACCGCGCCCGGAGACGATTTAGATGTGGGATATGGTGAGTATCAACGATAAATTCTAAAGCAATCATTTTGATTTGATTGAAATTTGCTGCTTTGCTATACGTAGAACTTGAGCCAGTTTGGAAATAGGCCTTCACCATTTTGACGTGAAACCGTCAGGCATAGTAGCTTATGGTGACCATACAGAAATCAGCACCCTTTATACAAACTCTTCGTTCTTACCTGAGATTCGCTTTACTTATCTGAGCGTCTGTTATTTTTCAGCATCGTATTACTCAATACGATATACGAATGAATCGTCTTCACTTCTCCGGGATAATTTCGATTCTGGCACGGCGGTCAATCAGCAAGACGTCGTGCAAGGCAACATTACGTCTCCCCAGGTAGCGCTCAGCGGAGAAACCTTCGTGATCAGAATTTCTGACCTGGGGGAGAACGACACGCAGTGAGTACTTATCCTGTGGTTTGAACTTATAGATCAGGGCAACTCAACCGAACGCAGACCTTTTCGGTGTTGAATCAATACCTTATCTGTTTTAATATCACTCCATTATTATTGTTGATTTGCAGCAGCGAATTTCCGAACGTAAACTTCATAATGAATGTAGATGTTATAAATGTATGACCATGACCAGTCAAAATCTTCACCACTGCGTTTGACTTGCTGTCACAACTATAGAATCAAGATTCACGGCACTAGCCATAAATACGAAATGTAAATTCTTCCACTAGCCGGTGACTAACAAAACAATATATTCATTTCGCTTTTGCTATTATAAATTTACTGGCCTGTATTACATTGGTATGACTGTAAATTATTTCATACGAGACTTACAAGACTGAGACACATTTTAAAGTTTAGCAATTGGACTTTTGCTAATACTAGTTAGGTATTTAGTTGCCCTGTTACCGATGAATATGCGAACGTATATATGTACTGTAACTTTTTTGTCACAGAATATTCGTGGCCATAACAGCGTTTGACGACATTGGTCAGTCTTCCAGAGTGTCAAACATCGCATCGGTGACGGTGGTCGGGACAAATCCGGGTAAGATTGCAGTTTCTTTGACTGTCCTCGGGGCTTCTTCCGTTTGCACATCATCCATTTCGCTGTGCCGTCATAAAGAGTAATACTCAACTCGATCAAGAATCGAATCAGTCGGGTACGCGATTTTGATGAGCGCTGCCTAACTATACAAGGACTTCTTAGGAAACGCTATGTAGGCAATATATGGTATTAAATGAAAAATCTCACAAAGCTCGAAGAATGTAGAAATTTTGATCGGGTATGATCCATTTTTCAGTGAGATATCCAACGATTTTGGAGGTCGTCGATCAGCCGGTGTCGCCAGACGATAATACCACTGCTATTATCATTGGTGTGTCAGTTGTAGGAGCTGTACTGATTCTCAGTAAGTAAACCGCGCGGTTAATAGTTTCGCTGCGTGCCTATCTCGGTAATAATATGCATATTCTGTACGAAAAGGTAGGTGTAGCAATTATATGTTCAGAAACAACAGAATTCCAGAGGAATGTTCACGAATTCCGAGACAGCATTGTTCGTTGCATAGTATCGACAGTATATATAAGGAAACAAATTAACGATGGGGCCAAAACTAGAATCCAAACACATTACACGCTTGGCAATTAGAAAATTTCCAGTTTTTCCAAATTGAATTAGAATGAGGATTATAGAGCTACATAGTTTTCACCAAATTGGACCAGCATTAGAAATATGGCTACACAGTATCTTCCAAATTAGACTATACAATTAGAATTAACTGCACAGTTTCTGCCAAATTAGATTAGACTTAGAATTACAATTGAATAGTAATTCATATTGAAATGAACCAGAATATTTTCGGCTGACACTCGTCATTTTAGATTTTAATGTGGATTTCAAAATGAGCGTGATCATTTTTATTGCAGGCGCAGTGTTGTACGCAGTGCTAAAATCTCACTCGCCATCAATGCCACGTAACAAAGTGGAGGACTTCAATCGTAACGATGCCGAGGCCAGAAGAGCACAATACGAAAGTCAGTTGGAAACGATATACATCGGCTAACTCGACCGCTTTAAAATAGGCCTTCACGTTCAATTCTTCGCGTTGGAATTATTACAATCAATATGAATAAATAGGCCTACTAAGCATCGAGTAGGGATGACTAAAGTCCGTACCTTGGTTTAATTCGAAATACAGTGCACTGAGTTTGATGCTATTCGGCCAGTTACGTAAAATGCAAAAATTCCTTTGAGAGATCAATTCTATTGAGCAGCGCAATAACAAACAATTACACACCATGAGTCTAATCGCAGCGACAACCTCTTCCAACGAACAACAAGCTATGAAAAACAAGATGCAATCACGTTACATGCTACATATTTGTGTATATCTTTGACACTTATCACTATACTACATTGAAGAATGTGCATGATGTGTATAATTGGTATTTGTATAATTTATGTGCATGAAAAAATAGCTTCACTGATGTTTTTTATGTAATCCTATCCTTATCAAGTGGCCCTTTGTGTTCTCGTTTATTGTTACCATAGTAATAATAGTCGTAATACATGAAAGATCTGTCTGTTTTGCCTGTCTCATCTATATCGTAAATCTTTCCACTGCCGCTCTGTGATTCAAAACTACTGTGATGTTATATTTAGCCGTCAAGTATCTCCTGTCTACCCTACCTCGGTTCCGCTCGTAGTCAGTTCGTTTTTTTTGTACTTCTGTTTATTGACAACACTAGTGTCGGGCATTTTTACAGTCGCAAGTGATTTTCTAATTTACCCTAATGTTTGTAATTCTTTGGTTTTTAAACATTTTGTGAATAAAAGGCTATAATAAACCTCGATTTGTAAGTAGGTTTTCAAGAACGGTCGCAATATATTGAAATACTGTCTTGACTTCGTATGGGAAGGCATACTCGCTGGCATGAGATCTGTGAGCTAGGATTTTCAAGCATGCGCACGATGAAGAGCAGATTTCGTGGAAGATTTTCTGTTGAACAAAATTTATAAGCGTGTGCCTTCCCAAATACACGTCCAAGAATAAATTTACTGGTGGAGCAGTGGCAAGCTCAGCCACCATCGCAATGAATTGACTCTACTCTGAATCACTGGCGTAGCCAGGGAGGGGGGGGTGAAAGGGGCGGTCGCCCCCCGAAATCTTTTGAAAATTTTCGTAAAATCAATAGATATTAGAGTATTTTTGGGCAAATGTATGCGACCTAAAATTTTTCCTCGCTTCGCGCGATTTAGTGTCCGTTCATGTCTTGATTTTGTTATCGGTATCACGAAAAAAATTTATTCCACAAATACCAATCATTGAATTCATCTGCATTCTCAATTATGAGAATACAACAGTACCAGTAGATACACTAGAGTAGCCCGAGGTCGTTGGGTTGATTGAGTCTGTAGGAGTGTCAGTTCAGTATGGGGGTTGGGGACTGTTAGCTCCGGCAACTTCCGTTTCGGGACACACGAAGATATATAAAGTATGCTACTCCGCAACGTGCGCTCCCAAGATGATTGACCCAACCACCATAAAACCGACCCATGTATTCCGAAGCCTTCGATATAGATTTTCGGGTGCTTAAATGGCTGGCGCCGAACGATCCTGTTCCTGCAATCAGACCTCTCCAACATAAACGCAAATGGGACAGGAAAATATCACCACCTCCCGTTAAAAATTGCTAATTTGAAATTGAATGAGTCTGATAAAAGAAATTTTTTAATTTGGTCTGGTATGTATCAGCGATTTCAATCTTTAAAGTAGCGCCAATCTCTACCAGAGGTTACGAACAAACCGTGCTTCAACGAAGTAATAAGAATGGACACCACTTGCTCATATAGACGTACCAATATTATTGATCAAATTCTTTCATTTATTCAAAAAAAAATTACACTTTCCGCGACTAGGGCCGAAATTCACACTGATTGTTCATCACTTTATGTCAGCGATTTGGGCTCATCCGTACAACGACCGCCTAATAAGCTATAGTTGGCCACTGGAAGCTTCCATAGGGTATGTGTGTGTGTTCGTCTAAGAATCGTTTGAATAAAGGGTAGTGATGAAATTACCTATGGCAGGATGTACGGTTCTGCGAGATGTTACCACGGGAGAGCTCCCCTAAAGTCATAATCCCCCCCCCAAACAAAATAAAAATAAATTGTTTTTCTGGCTACGACCTTGCGTGTGCTCGATCTCTTGAGTGGTGACAGCTTTCTACGCAAGTCATGAAGTAACAGCAATAAATGACAACTATCCCGTCCGGCGTCCACCCTCCAGAACAGGTGCGGTCAACCCGTGGCTCGCGAGAAGGTTTAGAGGGGCCCGCGGGTTAATTCTCGAAATTACTAGTATTATCAAAAAATAAATTACCAAAACCGAATAACTAAAATTTGATTAGCCTGACCGCGAAATTTGGTATTTTGCCGACTAAAATATCAGTTCTGAGTTCCGACGCATTGGCGTAGCCAGGGGCCAGCCACATTTTTCGCAGATCGTCGTATGACTATATAATGTACAATATTTCGCGCGGCTAGTTTGGGGATCCACACCAAGTCTTCATGTCATAATTGTCATTGATTTTGATGCGTATTAATATAAGTATTGTTTTCAACGTTACCTATTATCCGGTACGCTCCTTACGGAAGACTAAAAAAGGTCATCAACATTCAAGTGGCCCGCGCAATGGTTCGTAAGTCTCATGTGGCCCTTTGGCCACCCTGCTCTAGAAGCTCTAAATAGTCTTGCCGTGTGGTATGAACATATAGCTCAAGATGTATAATTAATTGCCCCCTGAATGTTTGATGACACCACTTCTATCAGCCCTGCCGGCAAATCTGCTAATGAAAACATATTTTCAATATGCAAAGACCAATATAATGAACGAAAGTGTTGTTTTCCACAATCATCATTTGATCACATCCGTCTGTGAGTGGAATATATATAACGATCGCCCCAGAAGTTGTGTTAATCATCCAATAAGCGCCCAAGTCCATCGATTTGACCTATTTTTTCCTTATCTTTAAGGGGGGGGGGGGGTTCATTTACGTCATCGAATTTTTCGCTCCCCCCCCCCACAAATATTTTTTCTGGCTACGCCCTTGTCTGAATGATATAATCACGAAATGAGGCTATACAGCTATGCCTACGTAGGCTAACAGTTCATATGTCTGAGCGATAACCATAGTGTGCTAAATGGTATGGATACAGAGAAATTAAACAGTTTACTGCATTTGGGTTTTGCTTGTTTTGGGGGTATCCATGGTGTTTGTCGACTACTATGGCCATTTACACCAGCCCGATATTCTTCTTATTTTCTGTAACTGCCGACTTATAGCACGGCCCACCTCTGGGCTTTTAGACACCACCGACGTAGATGACGCGGCGAGGAGGAGCCTAGGTAAACCTCCAACACTTAAGTATCGGAATTCGGAAGTCGACCTCGGTCGGACTCGAAGCCGCACCCATTGGTGCTGCAGCCGCGGATTATACCACTGCGCTATCTCGCCACACTGCATTAGGGTTACGTAATATTTTCCATTTGGCCAAAGGTAATTTTACGGCCATTCTTGACCGGCTTGCCGAGCGCTAAATTTGATAAAACGGGTACCAATGGAAAGCTACTGATTACGAAAATATAAATCTTTATTCTCCCCGCGGTCCGGGAACCCCCCAAAATCAGCCTCGAATCGAGTCAAGTCTAGTCATTTTCAATTCACCACCGTGTCAAGTCCGAGTCCAGGTCAGTGAATAGAGGGTCGAGTCTCGAGTCCGAGTCATAGTGTTGTGGTTCTCGCATTCATAATATCGGGATTTTACTCAGTTTCTGGTCACATTTTCAAGTATCAGGACTGATAAACGAAATACCAATTATGTGGTAACTAACTAACTATACAATTCTTCTGTCTTGGCCGTCCTAGTCTCGAGTCATATGACTAGGTTCGATTCATGCACAATGACTCGAGTCGAGTCATTTTATGCATTCGGAAACATGACACAAGTAAAGTCAAGTCACAAAAAAATTGCGACTCGAGACATTACAACTCTGTTGCCAATCACTTCGATTATCATCACTTCTACTCGTGCTTCAGTTGATTTTGTGTCACTACTAACTGATTCGTTTTCTTGCCACTCTGATCAACCCTGATGCTATTCTGCTCTCGCACTTCCTTAAAATTCATACTATGTCAGATGCAACTCAATCCCGAAATGAGTTTTTCAACGCAATCGAGTCATTTTAACCTTGGCATTGATTCCCCGCCATTTTCTGACAAGCCGAGTAAAGTAACGGCAGAAATAGAAAACGTAAAATGTTTATTAACGATTCTATCTGTTCAAACTTTAAAATAACGAAAATGTGTACCCCATTATAACCATGCAGTACATAAATTGAAGTACAATGGTCTACATGGGAGATCTATAATCGACACGCTTCATACCATATAATATATTAATGATTAAGATGGAATCATTTCCTACAATACAGGCTTCTTATTAATGTATAATTAGAAACAAATAGCTCGACAGTGTTCAGATCACTTAGGATTAATCAGGGCTATGAATATTTTTAAGTAATATAAAGGTACCACGTAACATGCTAATAAAAAGAGAGTATTCGGCAACCCAAAGCGACAGATTTTCAAGTAGGTACGTGACAAGCTTCCTTACACTCTAGCAAGAAATTTCAAGTGTTAAAAGAAACATTCATACATAACAAAGAATATCGAGCCAGTTACTGTTCTTACAACTCATAAATACTGAAAAGTTCAGCAGACGAGCGACTGTGTTGTTGAAACTGCGACACAAAATCCAACTAAAATTCCAGCACGTCAGAAAATCGAATTTGCAGACCAATCCCAACAAAATTTCTTCAATGATATTCACCCATGGCCAAATTTGAGGGGACCATCAAAAAAGATAACGAAATCATGGGTTACATAAGGATCGAGCTATCGTGGATTCATGCATAGGATTTACGGAAGTATAGTTTGTAGAATAATGCTTTGTATCAGAAAGACATTGCTAAGGCATTACAAATAATTGGGGAACGCGACTAAGGCAATAAGTACTATGATAGAGCGGAATCAAGTGCCAATAAAACGAAAGTTAAATGAAAGTCCTTACATTTCAGTATGGCCGAAATCCACATAAGCTTCTTGTTATCTTGCAACTGGATTATAAGTGCTAACCACATAGAAAAGTGTACGGTAGTCATTAATCATTCGAATTATTATATGGAAAGTCACAGGCCCGTTTGTATGGTTACTAGCTTCTTAGTTTTTGCTGACATTTTGCATGATTATCGGGTAATAAGTGATGATATTGGATGATGGTTTGGCAAACATTCTAAATATCCTTAAATGAAGTATAGTGAGCGTTCATTAAGAGGTAGCTAAACACACAGGCGACTAGGCCGCCTAGGCCCAGGTGGGTGTCTGATTTCAAAGACTACTCCAGGTCGTTTCGACACCTTCCTACCTTTCATTGTATCGCAGTCTTGTAGTGTATTTAAATGATGAAATTCATAATGAACTAATACAAACTAGCATGGGATGAATCGAGTATCTCTCTGTTTCATTCAAATCAGTCTCCAATATTATCTTTAAAATACACATTTGGAATACACAGACACTTCTCACGAACACAAAACATTGTGCCCAAACACTAGGCTTGTTCAAAAATACATTTTTCTCCAATTTTACTGGCTGTTCGATAGAATTATTAGGTTGCCTGAAAAACACTGCACTGCAGTGTAATCAATAATTTCCCACCATAAATAGCCTACTATTTTTTTCAAATTCAAAATTTTGTACGCCAATAACTTCTCTTCTACTGGTTGGAATCGAGCCAAATTTGTTACGCACTATTTTTCGACAAATTCATAATTTCATGCGGCTGCTGGTAACATCTCGTGAATTTTTTTTTAATTATATTTTTTTACCTTTAATAGCTTAGCTTCTACAGGTCTGAATTGTTGTGCAACGTTTTTTTGGCATTTTATTGAAGTAAAATTTGAAGAAAAAAGTTATTCCTGAATAATCCTACTATACAAGTACGCATGAGACTTGGACATCTAGAAAATTTTCAGCTTTTCCGAATTAGACCAGAATCAGAATTACTGCTCTAGAGTTTATTACCAAATTAGATTAGGATTGGAATTATAGCTACACAGTTATTTCCAGGTTAGATTAAAATTGGAACTATAGCCATTTTTTACTTTATATTAGATGACAATTAGAATTACTAAATTCGCGAAAACTTGGACATTGAATCAAGTTCTGAAAATATCAAATCAGTTCTCCAGTAGCATTCACCGGAAAACCAGAAATTAGATTACAATTAAAATTAGAGCATGGAAACATTTCACAAATTAGATTACAGGCATTGAGCTCAAATTAGTCCAATTAGACAACTAGGATTATGTAGTTCTGCAAGTCTGGTACACACTCTTTGTGGAAAAACACCGCGAGTTGCAACTGAAAAATCAAAACAATAGATGGTTTACATGAGCCGCATAGCTTGTTACGGGGATGTAAGAAGGCAAACGAGTGACCGAGTAACAGCTCATTAGAATGACAAATATTTCAAGTCGATGCCACTCCACACAACTTGTAAGGCCTTTTCAAACTTTGGCACGTCACGTTTTGGTAAATGAACTACACCAACACAATCATTTTTCGAATTCCGTTGATTTCTTTGGCCAGCTCATCCTTGACTAGTTTGATCTTTGCGTTGATCAGACGATTTGTTGAATCGATACTTTCTTTGACGGAAGCGAAGGATTCGCTGTATTCACTCCGTAATTTAACTGCATCCCTGTTAATTCGCCTGGAGAGTTCTTCGAACCTGAAACGAACATGGGGAAGGTTCTTGGCTTAGGGAAAGACATTCGCTGGAGTTGTTACACCACATCAAAGCCGTGGTTCAGACATTAAGTAAACGATTACACTGGTCTACACAAAATTTCAGGTTTGGGTTTTGACAACTGATTATGGCTAATTTTGGGGCGCTGAATACGAAAATGACCTCAGATTTTCTCCATCACATCACGTTTTTGAGATATGAAATATCCCTAATTTTTCAAAAAATTCAATTTTTGACCCCCCTCAGTTGTCAAAACAAGGAATTCTGATGCAATAAACACGTTTTACCTGCATTAATCCAGCTTTAATTAGCAAACAAGCATTCTATATTAGATTCAGACAAATTTGAGTTGTTTTTATTAAAATTTTATGCCCCGGAATAAAAAAAAGCATGCAAAAGAGTAACCATAATAAAATTAAACGCTACATTATGCAGACGAACATTTCGATAGGACAGTAACAAGGTATCATCTGAATTACAGCCGAGAGTTCACACAATATGCACATAGACATTCCAATGAAGTGCAGAAATTCTTAAGACAGGGACTTGGGCAGGGCGAGATCAGAAACAGTCAAAAAAAGAGCTTTCATAAAATATGAACTCTTCACTTATGATCTTTTGAGGGACTTTCCTTTACGAACAGCGTCTGGAATTTCTCTCTTCTAACTCCAGCAATAGTCGGCTATCGTACGAAAATCCAGGTACAGCTGGCGACTATGTCCTAGTCCTTGCTCGTACCGGATTTTCACTGATGCGGGAAATAAATGAATCCATTAATCCCACCGACTTTCATAACGTGCCTCCATAATAATAATATCTTGACTGAAACGTTCACCCTGTTCTTCACTTACTTTCCCAAGGTTTTCTCTAAACTCATCCGCATGGCTCTTCAAATCCTTAACTTTGATGTTCATCCTGCATCCCAAATCTTCAAAATTAAGCAGTAGGTCCCTTAAGAGGTCTTTTATAATTTTCTGCTTTTCTGTTCCCCAAAAAACAGCACCGAAAGCATTCCAAGCTCTAGACTCAAATGACAACATTGATTCTATACAAGATTTTAATTCTTTGAAAATTGCCTAATTTGAGGTCCATTAAAAATCCCAGTTCTTTTTTCTCTTCACTGAGACCAGAAAAAGCTTAACAATATCCTTTAAAACACTCCCTTTCACGATCCAAAACTTTTACACATTGTTTCATTAGACCAAGTTTGATGTAAAGAGGTGGCAAGAGGATCTTTTTGATATCAACAAACTGATCACGTATGATATTTTTGTCTCCAGGCGTCAAGGTGAGCCTTGGAGGCCACTCTTCTTTGTTCCAGTGCTGATCCTTGGCCCTGCTGTCCCAGTAGCATAGGAAACGTGGGTATTCGGTGTAGCCACTTTGTTGCACCAGCAAAAAGTTCACCATTTTCAAATCTAGACATATGAGCCAGCCATGGTCATGGTGCTACAACTTTTCGAGAACGGTTTTGATGTTCTGATATTCTTCTTTCATTTTTCATTGCTATAAAATGTCACGCTTGTACCAGCTTTGGGAGTTGCTCTTTTGCATGTTTATTTTTTATTCCAAGGCATGAAATTTTAATAAAGACAACGCAAATTTGTTTGAATATAATATAGAATGCTTGGTCGCTAATTAAAGCTGGATTATTGCAAATAAAACAGTGTTTAGTGCATCAGAATTCCTTGTTTTGAAAACAGAGGGGGGTAAAAAATTGATTTTTTTTCAAATTATGGATATTTCATATCTCAAAAACGTGATGCGATAGAGAAAATCTGAGGCCATTTTCGGATTCAGCGACCCAAAATTAGCCAAAATCAGTCGTCAAAACCCAAACCTGAAAAAAAAGTTCAAATTTGTAGACCAGTGTTATCAGTTTCTCTGACAGCAGTGGTCGGCAAGCCGATTTTTGCGAAAAGTTCGTATACTGTAGAAGTTAAGTGAAGATTCAGAATTATAGTGGTTAAAATAACTGATAAAACTTGACAAGAACACTCTTACCAAAATATATGTGTTACTTCTTTACTGGGCGCTAGGGTTGTTGGAAAAAAGACTTTTTTTCTGAATTCCGAGGATTTACTGATTAAATTGTTAGGTTGCCTAAAAACGCACAGGAGTATAAAACTGCAAACAAAGTTTAAAAATAATTTCAAATTTTACTGTCACTCCATGAAAAACAATGCAAAACAAACTTGACACACAGGCTATTTTTGCGAATCCAAAATTTGCAACTGCAATACCTTCACTTCTACCAGTTGGAAGTGAGCATAAAGTGTTAAGCATCATTATTTTAGACAACTTAACAATATCATGGGATTGACAGTAAAATTTGAAAAAAAAATTAAAATTTTTCATGTAAATTCAAAATATTCAAACTCTTGTGCGTTCACATCTACCGGTTGGGATGGAGCCAAATTTGATGTGCAGCGGATTTTAGGCAACCTAACAATTTCATCAGTGAATTCCCGGAATCCGGAAAAAAAGTTATTTTTGAACAACCCTACTGGGTCCCTTTGAGTGGCCTCATGTTGATTGTTGGCAGATAAGCCGTAAACGACTTAACATCTCTATAGTATTTCATTAAAATATTTTGAAAGCAGGAATTCGACACATGGCCAGACACAACAAAACACTTTTTCGCATTGCTAAACTACCAGTGTAATAATGAAAACTTGGATATATTTCCAATTCCCATATATATCCAACTGTCTGAGTCTTCTATGTTACAAATCTATCAATGCCATCACAATCGTTCATATGAGTGTGGCAACTCAGAAAACAACTCCATGCAAAGAACAGAATAAACCTTACATGGCATTCATTCTACCGGAACCATCATCCCTCGAATGCATATCTTCACGAAGCTTTGTGACATCACCACGGCACTCGTCAATCGTCCTCTGCAAAGAGTCGAGCCTTTCCAGCACTCTGATCTCGAAGGATTCCTACATTTACAAAATAGGCTTCACAATAACTGCAGTCTCAAGCGGATTGAAGGGATTTTCAGTGTAGCTTTTTGAATTTTCCTGAACTGACTTATTAATAAAATAGGGTATCAGACTGGACATCACAATCGGAAATAGCTGAAGGCAAATCATGCAGATCATGGAAATAGTATGATAAAAATATTCTTGTGCATTGTGCTAAATCAGCATATGCATATTTTAGTGCCATAACCACTTTCTTAGCCGACTCATGTTAGCTCAAACGTATCAAACCCAGCTAAATCAGAACACCATACCGCACGCAACACGCTATGCTTTGCGGGTCGCACAAATTTTCTCTGTGGACCCTGATTTGAAGATATAATATACATATAATTGCGACATAGATAATGATAATCAGCGGTAACATTATTTTCATATCTTCAAGACATACAATGTAGGCTACATCTAAGTTGTGAAGACTTTTTTTACCCATAAATCTGTCAGAACTGCATAAAACAGCATGTGCCTACATTTATCAAAACACAAGCATCACGATCAAAGAAAATGCCGCCCTTGACTCATCCCCTGAAGCTTAATTCAGAACAGGCAAAGGCCATGAGTTCTGCCATAGCAAATATTTGCAGAATAATTATGTGCTAAAATATTCGAGACGACACATTTTGCATCGTCAGGAGAGGCCGTTTCAAACTTTCATTCTCTTGCTAGGAGTCAACTTTTATCAAAATACACCAACCTAGTTTGTGCCAACAGAAGGAGTTCGTGTACCATCTAAAAATAGTACATTGAGCTAAAGCGATCTCTAATATTCGAAATTACATGCCAGTAACGTCATATTTTGTGATACGATCGTTGATATACAATGTTCTTTCCAATTCTTCACTAGTTGCCGATGTTTACCCCTGACGAGTGTCAGCCAAAAATATTCGGAATAATTTCAATATGAAGATACTATTCAATTGTATATTGAGGTTCTGCACCTCCGAAAGCTCGTCAAATCTGTATGGTTGCTAATATTCAAATGTACTGGCATTCACATATTACCTGCTTGCTTTGAACAAGTGTGTTGTTAAGCTCGATGATTTGCGACGTCTGACTTTCGATTCTGGCGCGTTCGCTTTCCGACCATTTCCTGTTACTTTGAATTGACAGTCGAATGTCTTCGATGATTTGCTGAAATTCCGCAAAAGGGATATCACCGTACTCGAAAAGACGATTCTTGATTAGCAGATGAACAAGCACAAAAGAGAGTAACATCGTACTTTGTGTTTATGTTAGGTCTAAAAGAGAAGTTAAGTGACACTAGAAATGATGCTCAAGATATGAAGCCTACTTGAGTGAGAGGACACTATACTACAGTATATATCAAGGATGAATTCAACAAGTTCCACAAAGAGAAAGAAACAGATTATCAGAAACCGGATGAAACTCTATTTAGAACGTAGAAACAAAGCTATTGCAGTACAAAATTATGACTTTCGAACCACCCACCGCAAATACTATTATTTCATATCAAAAAATTTTTTACTTCAATAAATTCGCTTCCACCGGTTGGAACTGAGCCAAATCTCCTATGTTACACAGTTTTCAAACAACTTAACAAATTCGTTGCTTGGCCTGTACAATTTCAAAACATACTTTTAATTTCTTCCAATAAATTTCAGATTTAGGCTAACTGTATGGCGTTACCTCTTCAGGTTGGAATTAAGTCAAATTTAGTGTGCAGAGTTTTTTATGACAACCTATCAATAAAGGCTATATCAAATAGCCAGCAGAATTTGAAGAAAAACATTTTTTTGAACTTCCCAAATGACCGAACGACATTCTACGGGTCAAAATACTAATGTGGAACATGAGAAGTTTGTCTTAAAAAACTGTTGAGGTAGAATTGGCAGTCGTCTATAAAGATAACCATTTAAGTAGTGCAAGTGTAAGAAAAACTATTTCCTTACAGCAAAAATATAGACGCAATTATTTACTGAATATGTCTGTGTAGTGCAAGTCAACCAAAATCAAGTTTGAATAGGCACATATTCCACATATTCCACACATATTCCACATATTCCATACCATACTAGCATTGGATAGTGGATACTTACCCTCATTTTTGAGTCTATAGCTTGCAGTTGTGAGGAGCTTGTTCCCTTGATGACATCCATCTTATCATCCTGCATCGACATCACTGCATCCAGTCTCCTTGTGAGCTCGTAGATCTGAACGCGCAATTTCAAAAATCATATCACTAATTCTAAGATTTATTCTAACACAGATCATCAAACAGCTAAAGTCTGCGGCAGTGGAAATTCTCCTAACTAACTGAGCTGTGTCATGCAGTGCCAGTGACAACAGTGTGGCATTCAGGTTTGTAATGACTCGACTCGAGTTTGACAGTCACGATTTTCTGATGACTCGAGTCATTTTATCAAAATACGGAAGTGACTCGCCTCGAGTCAATTTGTGTATTGACTCGACTTGGACTTGAGTCCTTGCACATGACTCGAACCAAGTCTAATGACACGAGACTGTCATCAGACGGCCGAAACCGACATTTCATTTTGATTTCGAAGACTAGTAAAGTAACCACACTATTTGGATTTCGTCTACTGGTACTTGAAAATGTGACCAAAAACTGCTAAAAGTGAGTAAAAATTAGTATACTATTAATGCGAAAAATTCGATATCACCAAGTGGAGGTATAATAAGTGGGCTTAACAAGACTTCAACTGAAAACTGAGCAGTCAACACAATGACTTGGACTCGCAATCAAGTCTTAATACCATGACTCGGACTCGACCCTCTGCTTGCTGACATGGACTCAGACTTGACTCAGAGGTGAATTTAAAATGACTTGACTTGACTCCAGTCAAAACTATAGAAGTGAGATTGACTTGTGACTTGGAGCCTTGTGACTTGGTTAGGACCTTGCTGGCAATGCTGAATAACATGGAAGTATCTGATAATCAGACATTTGGATTCCATCAAACTTTTGCTACCAATATTCCGACAATTCAGAATACAGCACAAGTGCTTCATGCACTGGCTATAAATACGCAAAGTGTTAAAACCAAATTTTGAATTCCATTATGCCATACCCAAGTGTTGGTAACCAGACCAAGCCGTTTTACGCAAAAGGGCGGAATACTTGCTTCTCAAGGACCTACATCTGTATTACAGAGGAAGAACCAATCTCATATAATCTCATATGATATCAGACATGGGGTGATTACTTCATGAATGTAATCGATTGCGATTACGATTAGCCTACTTCGGAATCACGCGATTACGATTACGATTACAGCAAAATCAGGAAGTAGTCGATTACGATTACGATTACATTGGAAAAGTAATCACGATTACTCACGATTACATTTATTTTGCATCTTAGTAGTTATATTGGAAGACAATATATGGATTGCGCTGAAAAGGCTGAGATAACATATTTCTTTAAAACAGATGCGACATTTGCTTGTTACGTCACGATGCACATATTGCCCATTTTATAAAGGACGATTTATCGCACCCAATGATGTGCATTATTGCCAGGTCCATAACAGCTGCACCCCAAATTCTCCAATAGGGTGGGGAGCGTGCTCGGAGGGGACTCAAAAGTATTTCCTGAACCAACATAAATTATAGCGTATTCTCGACAGATTTCATTAACTTGAAAATTCTCTTTGAGCTTTGCAATTTAAAAGTCTCTAGATAGCTTGATTTCGAAATGCAAACGTCTCCCCTCAAGAAATAAAGGTTGCACAACTCATAGTAATAGGCATTATGGTGCCAGTCAATACCGCGCCCCGACACACCAAAAGACATATGCAGTTTAGGCCAACATGCGACTCTACGAAGTGTGCTATCAAAGAAAGACGTTGGCCGAAATTTTGGGTATGTGTCCATTGCCGATAGCCGCGCTGGGTGGGCGTGACTAACAGTCCGGTCCTTCCAATCTGAACCCACGATGCAAATGCCACGCAGCCACCCACAGAGTATTAGACATGACAATTTGTGTGTGCGTCTCACGAAAGTTTTTCTTTTAGTCTGCTAAGTTTGGGCCACTACAATATCTTTTGACTATATAACAGACCGGAGGTCACGAATTAACAACATGCACTATAGTAATTATTGCAAGATACCAGATGTTATAATTATGGATTACGCGCCCCCTGCTCTTCAGGTAAGTCTGACCATCGGAGGCTTAGATAGGATTAAAAATGTAATATAATGCAATTACCAATGTTACTGACGAAATTAAATCTTCAAGTTAAAAATTGACTACCCTTTGGGGGCCCAAGACCAACGTTTGGAGTGGAGGACGATTTTGCTGTTTTGATCCTGATTCTAGCTACAACCCACGCTAACATGGTATATAGGCCGATGGCTATGACGGCAGGTCCAAATCTTCAGTAAAGAATTGTGAAGTAGCAATTGATGCCCGTTTTGAGTAGAATAATATGAGAATAAGAAAAGGTGAAAATAAAATTCGGCCTTCACCTTAACACAGATAATGTAATGCAAGCTGCCATTACGAGAAACGACGAAAAAACGGCGCGGGTATGATATATATCAGCAGCTGTTGATTTTTAATGCTTTGTTGTGGAAACCGTAATATTTTATTTGATGAGTACAAAATTTCAAATCTTTGTCTGGTGTACGTTCGTACTAGCACATAGGCCTAATGCTCGCCAAGCAGCAACGGTCAAATTGCGTTTAACTAAGCATAACTAAACATCAATACAAAAGTTGCTATTTTAAACTAGGCAGAGAGGTGATTAATTATCCTGCAGCGAGGTAGTGGCGTCTGAAATATATTGATAACCCGATATTTGAACGGTGGGTGTTTTACAATCACACTAATGTACATCGACTATCTATTTACTATAAGTGTGGAATGTGGATACTTCTTACGCAAAGACGAGCACAGCTAATAAGCTACTTCTGACGTAATGATGAGCAATGGCATTTGAAAATCAGACGTTTGTGACTCAATAACTGGTATAATATCTCTTGCTTGTTAACGAATGTTCAGTTTATGTCACAGTCGTCGTACAAATAAAAAGTAATCGTTCTTTCACAAAGAAATCGATTAAATATGCGAAGTAGTCGATTACGATTACGATTACTTCGGAATTTTTTCGAATGTAATCGATTGCGATTACGATTACTTGCAAATGCTGTAATCGTCGCAATCGATTACGATTACTAATCGCGATTACCCCATGTCTGTATGATATACAATAGATCAAGATGCACCCAAGGATGGATGTGGAAATGATGTCCTCTGTAAGAAGCAAGCTGCTTAAAATCACAGGTGCGATAAGGCTATCACAGACCAAACATTCAAAAACAATCGTAAACAGGAATTTCCAGAATCATTGCATTTCGTCAATGATTCTACAGTAGAGACGAGACAATTACATATTTACCCATAATAAACCAAGCATATCCTTCGCAAACTACATCTGAAATTTAGAATCGGGTTACGATACAGGCAACTTTGTAACCAGCAGATTATTGCTTATTGTTGACTGCAAAATGCAGTATTTTGACGTCATTATGTCATTCAATTTTGCTTCGTGTTGGTTGTCACGTATTACAAAAATTTATGAAGGAATGTCGGTGTAAAAATATTTGTGCTTTCAAAATTAACGAGCACTTATTACTTAAGCAGAACACCAATAGGCAATTTTATATTAAGTAGCCTAGAACCAATAGTTGAAGAGTGATAGGGGGAGTTTGACACCTGATTAACTGCCCATGGGGTATCATGTAGAAAAGTTCGGGTAATGCTGTTCAATTAAATCAAATTTCAATTCGATCCAATATTTAGTCAAAAGTATTCCACAATACCTCGCTATTCAACTGGTCGATCTTATGTCTGTGTGCTTCCGTACTTTGATCGACCTGTTTTCTCTCGATTTCCTGATTTGAATTGGCTGCGCGTACGTCTTGCGCTAGCCTCGCGATCAGTGCATCGCATCTGTAGACCAACGTAACATGGTAAAAACAGATAATTTTTTAATAATTCAATAGAGGAAGGGATCACGATTAGAAAAATTGTTTTGGTCCGCAATAAAGATAATCTGGTCTGGCATGCCTATTCCATTGCACTTGTTACATTACTGTGAATTGATCACGACTTCACCGAAATGTCATCTCCAGTAACGTGCATAGCTTTGTACTACTTTTTTCGTGTGCTGCGATACCGCCAATCGGGGTTTCAAAGCTGTCATAGTGGAAAATACTATTGGAACTATAATTTTGGTCGATAAATTAAATATTATTGGCAAGGAGCATAAAATTTCAGAACTCGAAAATATCATGAGTTCAGTAAAAGTAGAAGTAGAACTCCCGTCTGCGCTGCCGATCACTAGGGCTATCCAAGAAATCACGTAGACGAGGAAATGTTAGCTAGTCTATTGTTTTTGAAATAATAATAAGATGCTTCACAACCAAAAACGATACCTTGCAACTCTGCCTCGCAGATCAACAACCCCGGTTTGAGTAAATTGCTCCAAATTTCTTGTTTGATATGCGGTGTCCACGATGCCTTGGTCTCTTGCAGCAAGCTAAGGAAGATAATGTCTATATTATGAGTGAGCAATAAGAACATTTCTATCTCACTTGCCAGGCAAAGAGCAAACGAGAAATTGACAAGTGGAACTACTGTGATAATAGTTAGTTTCATTTATCGTTATGTTTTGCTACAAACATCCATATATGGACTGCAGATGGTGGTAAAAATATGTTTAGAAGAATGCACACAAGCCCAAATCATAGAAATGGTTACTATAACTAACGTGAAGGATTTTGTGTCTAAACTCCTAGCATCTGACTCCAAAAAATTGCATGAGTATGCCACTGTGTGTTTTCTACGATTAACCAGGCTTCACGTTTGTGAATGGTCTGATTCGTTCTACATATCACAATGAATTATGTTTATTGAACCAATTGAAATTCAAAATGCGTGTATCATTTTTCACACAAATACCAAAATAGGAACACGCATCATTTCATATCTATATTTCTCATGGCGACTGCGAGGTAACATAAAAGTCCAACAGAAATTCCACTATTTTTAGCAAATTGTTAAACTCATACAATTGCTTTATCAGACTTTGCGCTTGACTGAGTTCACAAAATGTCATCATCTTTTTTTAAACTTTATCAGGATATATTCTGTTATTATCACAGAAAAGTGAACAAGCAATTAGGAGTAACAAAGCAGTACAGTGTTCAAACCTTCCCCTAATTTTACAGCATCAGAAATACATGCATCTGCATTGATTTGCTTCACATTTTTCTACAGTAAGATAAGCGCTTCTTGGAGGTACAGAACTTCCATATGAAATTGAATAGTATATTCAATAAGCACAATTTCCTAATGATATTGGAATCAATTTCTCTGAATCATGTTTGACTACATAATAACAAGCCCAACCTGATATTTTAGCTCTTCTACTTCCCTCCCCAGTCTTTTGACCGACTTTGTCACGCTTCTGATGTGATCGTGCCATAATTGTTGCAAGTGGTCGTCCATGTTTGAGGGCTTGATATCTTTTGATAGAGCGTCTTTAAACTGGAAAACATGTCACATCAAATGCATACTTAAATATTCCGGACAAAGAGGCAGATAACTCGTGAATCGCAATGAATGGTGGGGGATCTTTTATGACTATTTCATGTGATATTATTTATGATGTGATGCAATATATTGAATACTGAACCCTCTAGCTTGAATGAACTCTCAACAGCCATACGGTAATATGTAGACATGGACAACTAGATTACCTATTCCAGTTGTCTAAGTCAGTAATTGTCAGTAATTTAATTCTAATCAAATTTGTGAAATCTTCATTTGCTCTCATTCTAATTATAACACTGGTCAACACATATTTTTAGGCAGACAAAGTAAGAGTGGTTTTGGGGGTTCTGAAGGGCACTGATTCCGAATATGACCTTGGTTTTTTCAGATTGGCTCTTGTTGTGGAGATAACCCATGCGGCTATTTTGACCAAAATCTTCCATTTTCGAGGTGATGACTAGATATAAAATCGGCTCAGTCGTACTATATAGTTTAGAAAATCGATCTACTTGTTATTTTTACACACACAAGACTCATTAAAATCAAAATACAGCAACAGCACTATATTTAGGGGTAAGAGAATGATCATAGTTACAGATTTTCATGGTTATCATGTACATAAATAAACTCCAGTCATGTAGCCTACATAAGTATTTACCTAGATACTCAAATAACGTGGCATTAATTCAATCAGTTTTACGTCAACCACCTATTGTAAATTTGAAATAATCAGTTGGAATATAATATTATTGATATATTTCAAATCAAAATTGTTTTTTTTATAAGATTTTCGCCTGTAAGCTATTTAGTGTAGTTTCTCGAAAGGTTCCGGCAACGGTCTGACATAATATGTTCAATTGTTCATCTCATCTGCCCTGATATCTTTCTTTTGTTGTTCTGATGTCTTGGTAGAAACTCTTCCCTTGCTAATCAACAAGATGATCGGGATATATATCAAGATGTCATACCGTAACAGGAAGTGAACTTTTATGCTTATGTTTGTGCTCAAGTGTTCAATATGCAGATACGAATTTTCAGACCAACTGTTTGGGGCTGGATGCTTTATGATCATCTAAAAAGTTTTATTTACTACATCTTAGGAGAAATTACATGTAGTGAACTCCTTCCTAATGCGAACTGGAATCTTTCATCGGTATTCGAATATACCAGATACCAGATTTAAGCTTCTCGTTTGACAGGGTTACTAGGTATACCCATTTTGTTGACTCAACGGAAAATTATCCATTTACCAGTCAAAAGAAAGGAGAAGCATATGAGTATTGTAGTTAAGCCTTCCAAGGACAAATTTTATAGTTTTATACTCCTCTTTAATCTTGGTAGAATGACCAATTGATACAGGAGAATATGTTTTTCCGTTGTGCAAAAGTACAATTTTTAGGCTTGACAACCTTTTTTTTTTGACAAACAAATATTTCGCATCATGTCATGATAATATTGATAGAATGACTGAAAATGACACGAGGGTTCTTTGTAGTCAATTAGCCATTTATGCGCAGCATAAAATTAGAAAAAACTACGATTTTTTTCCTACCAAGTGAAACATTTAAGGGTCAATCAAGTAATTTTGGGCTTTTTTAGGGGTATAAATATCTTCTGATAAAGAGCCAATCTGACAAAACTAATGTGATATTCGTAATCAGCAACCTCAAAAACCCCAGAAACGGCTCTCAGATGTTCTAAAAAAATTATTTTCATTTTGTTGACCAGTGTAATCTATTCGGTGAAATATTTCGATGCTGTCATTTTAATTCCAATCTAATTTCTGGGTTTCCAGAAGATGCTACCTCAAGGGAACTATATAGTGCGAAAAGAGCCAAGCTTGCTGAACAGACATGATTTGATATGAACAGACCTTGCTTGAATCAATATCAAACTTTCCGTGAATTCAGTAATTCTAATTCTAATATAACTTTTAAAAAAACTGCAGGCTCTATAATCCTATGATTAAAATTTTTTATTCTAATTTGAAAATAACTGCGTGTATCTATAATATTATACTAATTCTACCAAAATTTGGAAAAAACTTTGTAGCTGTAATTCTAATTCTCATCTAATTTGGAAAAGCTGAAAATTTCCGAGCTGTCCAAGTCTGCTGATATGTATAGACTATAGAATATCCAACATACTTCAAATGCCTTTTCGATTAATGTTCTGGTCGTTTTTTCTTGCTCAAGAAGTCTCTCCTCTAGATGATTCATTCTTCTTCGCCTCGGAGGGGGTCTGTATAATGCAATTTTTGATTAGATTGGTTGGGTGGAACAATCCCAACATGCGACCAGTAAGTTATCGAACTCATCGTAGCATGAGAAAGCAAATCGCAGTTGTCAAGCCACTGATTGTGATTCCTGTACGACAAAATCAAAAATCGAAGCTCATTCCCATCAGTAGGCCTACTTGCTGAATAAAGTGTGATTTGTAGCTTTTCAATCAATTATAACTGAGACAGTGCTTTCACGAAAACATTTGTTACAGAACACGGAGCATAGGCCTACATTTCACGGTTAAGCATTTACTGACCAATGAGCATGAAAATTTAACTTTATTTACCGCGTTCAAACCATGTGTTAACGCTACTCTTTCTTGGCAATTTAAACACTCTACAGAAGACTTGTTGCAATCACAATGGGAGAGGGATTTGATTTATCCTGGGTGACATCCTTGCTTCATGAATTATGTCATCTAGGTGCAAGTAATGCCGGCCTGATAGCAAATACAACGCAGTTCTGAGTAGTGTGTTTTGTGAATGAATGAATGAATGAAATATCAGCCTTACGAAGGCTTTAGAATTGCTATTAAGCGCAGAGAAGTTTTCCTGCTTAATAGGATTTGAAGAGCTATTTGGAAGTACGGAACTTGAATATACAATTGAATAGTGTATTATAATTGAATATATTTGAGTTGAATTGCAAATGAGCTAAAAATAGTGGGGATAGAATAGGCATTTCAAAAGGACGAGGTTTCGAGTTTGAAGTTGGAGTGTTTCGGGTAACCCTAAAAGGAGGGACCGCGGAAACTGCAGAAAACGCGGAACTCGCGGAAATGGCCCCTAAAACGCGGAAACTGCGGGAAACCTCGATTCCTAAAGCGCTGAAACAGAGGAAAAGGCGGAACGCGGAACAGTCGGTCATTGACCTCTATCGATCACAAAGTAGCCACTAAAACGAGGAAACAGCGGAAAAGGCAGAACGCGGGACAGTCGGTCATTGACATTTGTAGTTCTCATAGAGGAACTCTAAAGTCCAAAACGACGAAAATGCGGGACACCAATGTTAGAGTGAGGCGAAGTAGGACTCATAAATGGCAGAGAACTGTCGTAATAGTTGGCGCTTCTTCGTTTTACGATACAAAAATTTATAAACGTCAAAATAAATTGTTTTTTCCTTGGGAAAGACGGATTAGGGTTGGCGGAGGGGGTATATTAGGGTTACGTGAGGAGTATATTAGGGTTGAGGAGAGGGGAGATATTAGGGTTGGGGGAGTGGGGGATGTTAGGGTTAGGAGGGTTAGGGTTAGGTTAGGATTAGGGTTAGGTTAGGGTTATGATTACGGTTAGGTTAGGGTTAGGGTTAGGGTTAGGGGAGGTGGGATATTATGGTTAGGGGAGGTGGGATATTAGGGTTAGGGGTTAGGGTTAGCTTAGGGTTAGGTTAGGGTTAGGGGAGGTGGGATATCATGTCCCTAACAATCTTCTCCAACCCTAATATCACCCCTCTCCCCAACCCTAACATCCCCCTCTCTCCAACCCTATATCCCGCCTCCCCTAACATCACCCTCTCCCTCAACCCTAATATTCCACCTCACCTAACCCTAATATCCCACCTCCCCTAACCCTAATCATAACCCTAACCTAACCCTATCCCTAATATCCCACCTCCCCTAACCCTAATATCCCACCTTCCCTAACCCTAATATCCCACCTCCCCTAACCCTAATATGCCACCTCCCCCAACCCTAATATCCCACCTTCCCCTAACCCTAATATCCCACCTCCACTAACCCTAATCATAACCCTAACCTAACCCTAACCCTAATATCCCACCTCCCCTAACCCTAAAATTCCACCTCCCCTAACCCTAATATCCCACCTGCCCTAACCCTAATATCCCACCCCCCACCCCAACCCTAATATCCAACCTCGCCCAACCCTAATATCCCACCTTCCCCTAACCCTAATATCCCACCTCCCCTAACCCTAATCATAACCCTAACCTAACCCTACGCTAACCCTAATATCCCACCTCCCCTAACCCTAATATTCCACCTCCCCTAACCCTAATATCCCACCTGCCCTAACCCTAATATCCCACCTCCCCCAACCCTAATATCCCACCTCCCCTAACCCTAATATCCCACCTGCCCTAACCCTAATATCCCACCTCCCCCAACCCTAATATCCCACCTCCCCCAACCCTAATATCCCACCTCCCCCAACCCTAATATCCCACCTCCCCCAACCCTAAAATCCCACCTCCCCTAACCCTAATATCCCACCTCCCCCAACCCTAATATCCCACCTCGATGACCGACTGTCCCGCGTTCCGCTGTTTCCTCGTTTTAGTGCCTACTGTGTGATATATAAAGGTCAATGACCGACTGTTCCGCGTTCCGCGTTTTCCTCTATTTCAGCGCTTTAGGAATCGAGGTTTCCCGCTTTTTCCGCAGTTTCCGCGTTTTAGGGGCTATTTCCGCGAGTTCCGCGTTTTCCGCGTTCCCTCCTTTTAGGGTTACCCGAGGGTTTCGGCCAACAAAATCCACCTTTATGCTATTCTACTGTTAGTAGTGATGAATATGAGCTAGCAATGGCTGCAAGAACCTCACACAACAGAACATCGACATCACGATTCACGCTAAAGTTTAGCACCTAAACAATATGTGCTTCTAGTTGCTAGCTTGCTACTAGAACTATACTCACTTTACACAATCAGCAACTAGGACTAGAATTTGAATTCCTCACTTTTCCAAATCCAGAACTACAACTGGAACTACTAAAAAGCCCAGCAGGGCCTATATAGTTTCTTGGCCGTCAACTAACTAGATTGGAAGTTTGTACAAGTCTGTACGATAAGATCGCATCAACGTGGACGTGGTAACCAGAAAATGTTAAAGTTACGCCAAAATTACCGATCCAAAAGTAAGCAATAATGACATATTACCTAGATAACGCCACTGTGCCATCATATTCCCCATCATACATCGCAAAACCCTCTGGTCTTTGGTTACATCAGTATCAAATTACTTCGACAGCAATACTTTGTTTATAGTTGATCGACGGAAGCGTCATCCAGTGTCATGGATACGGATGACTACAAATCACTCGTGTATGACCAAGTTTCATGGAGCATGGAGCAAGCGTGATTTATAATTCGTATTTTAGCCAACACAGTAAGGTTATATTCCATTTATTGACTCCTACAATAATCCAGTCTATATTCTAATTTTGAACTTTCCGGCCAATAAGTCGATGACACATGTATTTGCAGCTATTGCTGCATACTTTTACGTCGGACCAGAGCGAGGGTCTTGTATTACTTCTATTATTGATCTGAATCCACAAGGTTGCATGGTGTGCCATGCTACGTATTCTTTCTAGACCATTGGTTCTCAAGTTGGGTGCGCGAAAGCATCTGAAGGGGAGTGCAACATCGTCTGTCGTTCATTTTTCAGAAAAAGTATCGCAGTAAAATAAAAATAATGCTAAATTGACACCGTGGAAGCTGGAACTTAATGTTTTCGACTACGAGATAGTTCACAGACCATGTGTGAAAAATATTGCGTCTGACACTATATCACTATAACACTATATCACGGATATTTGTAGTCTAACGGCAGTGTCCACTTATTTACGCGAGTTTCATAACATTTCTTGGGGCATCCGGGAATCCGTAGGATAAATCATTTTTTTAAATCTCTAAACCTGCCGTATTCGATGGAAGACGTCAAAAAGGTTTGTGGTAACTCTAGAGCAGTGTCTCCCAAACTTTTTTGAGCTACCGCCCCCCTGGACAGCGAATTAAGTGCCACCGCCCCCCGACACCCCCCTCACCACGCCAAATCATAAAACGAAACTTGTTCTGCATTTAATACAGCTAATAATGAGACGGATGAAGCTAGTGTATCAATATCATCATTTTCGTCATATTGGGTTCAAGATTTGATAGGAACAATATCAGTCTATAACCTCTAGTGTTCACTTCATATAGGCCTACTGGCAAATCGGTTTCTGCTGTGAGTCAGAAACTTGGACACGGCGCTGAGAACACGTTCTATCAAATATGAGCGGGGAAGGGTAACGACGAAAAAGCCAACCCGACTTCAGTGAGAGTGACTCTTTTTTATTCAATTGCGTACCCAGAACGATTGATTGGAGATAATGAACTTTTGATTGAACACAAAATTGTTCTTCACTACAATTAGGGTTACCATATTTTGGGAATCTGAAAAGATGACGCTTTTTAAAAATTTTCAGACTTACAATGATGGAGTAAAATCCGGAAAAAATGGTAAATTTTTCCCGAGTTTGTGGCTAGTTGACTAATTTAAGGTCATTTTTCTGGCTCAGGTTCCGAAAAACCCGCTAGACCGTTACTCGGGCGCTGATTTCCTATATCTCAGTCCAATTTCCACGTACATTTAAAACCAAAAATTTCAAAAAAGAGGAACAATTCTCAAGAACCAGGACGTTTACGCGTCCTCTGAGGACACTTTCAAAAGAGTCAAAAAAGAGGACAAATCCTCTAAAAAGAGGACGTATGGTAACCCTGACTACAATGTTATCAGCTGCTCAAACATTTCATGCCTGGACACTTCACAGAATGGATTGATTATCCGGTGAGGAATTTCTAATTGGAACATATCGTGGAACCAAATCACCATCCTCGTTTAATTTTGTGAGATGATTTATTCATTTTCTCCATCAAAATCAGGTATTCGGGCTGGACCGGTAGGTCATAGCCAAGCTTGAGAATTAGAACAGTTGACGTGTCGCAAACATCCGGTAAATTATCTATTACTTACTTGTCAGCGAATACAGACAATGCCATGTTCAAGTTTATCAGGTTTCATCAATACCACATGAACGGATGAATTATACACCCTCAAATTTTGAAAAATACGACCATCAAGTAGGAGTGATGTCGTTTCTCGCAACCAGAAAGCCGTGTCGAAGGCCACGGTGACAGCGCTGTTGAAAATCCACGACCGTTTGAAACAGATAATAAAATCTCTTAAAAATCCATCACCTGTTGTAGTGAGCAATAACTGCTCAAATATACTTCGTAGTTCTCACAGCAGCACACAGTGAACCACTCTTTTCGGGTATGCTGCAGGAATAACATTGTCAAGTAACAATGAACTTTTCCGGTGCTGCGAATCTAACCTCTTTATTAATCAATGGTTTCAACAGTATACGCAGCAGTTGACTTCTAAACCTACACCGCCCGCATTTGCTCTCAGCGCCCCCCTACCGCCCAATTTTCTAGCCAGCGCCCCCCAATCGCCCATTTCATGGCCAGCACCCCTCCACGCTCTCGAACGCCCCCAGGGGGGCGCTGGCGCCCGCTTTGGGAACCACTGATTTATGTTCATTCACGAAATAATCATGGCCCCCCGACGAGATCGCCCCCTCCCCCCCAATTGGCGTGTTTGAGTGCGGCAGTTACGGTCCTGATCAAGGCTCGCCTATGATGGCCCAATTCACATAAGTAGCTTAAAATTTATTATAAATTATAATAATCGAATGTAACTTTCGCACTGATTCCGAAAATCTAAATATTAATCGACTTTTCATTTCTCAAATTATTCGGTATCATAACGTTGCGCAATACGCCTACATTTAGTGCCAGTACTAAAGAGCTATATACACTAATCAAGAACACGAACATTGAACAGTAATAACACTGACAGCTAGGGCGTTGTTCGTAATTTGAATTTGTAATTGTGAATGTCACTTCCACGGCAGCTCATTTCTCGCGGTACATCAGGAAGACAATGAGTATTTGCAAACTGCATTGTCATACAGGCGTCGCGATGTCTGCTATTCTCTTTGATCATTTGATCAATCAACACATCTTGCCATCCGGAATTTCGAGGCGCGCGATGTCGGGTGCATTGAACTCGCGAGTGGTATTGGTTGCCGGCGCGAAAGCAACTTGAATTTGAGGATTTTGAAAAGGGGGCCCTAGTCCAATGTTCTCATTAAGCTGCGCACGTGCGCAAATGCGCAGTGCTGACACGGTATCGGCGCACAGAAAATCTATGTTGCGCACAAAAAATCCGAACTGATGAACTCTTTTTTAGTCGTTACGCACTGTAGTCCAAGGGTCTGCGCAGTGAGTAGGTGAGTATGCGCAGACTCGTCAAAAATTAGAGGGAACATTGCCCGAGTCCCTACCCTGAATACGTCACTGGCTTGACCTCTCAGAGTCATGTTTATACGGCAGCCACGAGAACAATTATTCTGGCCCTGATAAAAATTTACTAACAAGTTGCTACAATATTGATAAATTAGGAACAAAAATAAAAATTCGGCAAAGAGATATACATTTTACCCAAAAGAGCCATAGGTTACACACCACTGCCATATACTAATGCGTTCCCAGGGGCGAGTAGCTCTGACAAGTCTATGATGCTTGTTGCTGTTGAAAAACTTAGGTTGCAATTCGGAGCATTGTCTAGAGCAGTGGTTCCCTACCTTTTCGACTCATCACCCCCTTTTCAAGCTCCACACCGATCATCGCCCCCCCCCCCAAATTTTGTGAACCGAATAATGAGCATATACAAACAGTAATCACCGGCTGATTGACTAAAAAAAAGGTAATTTCTCCGACTTGGCTCCAATTTAGCCGTTTTAACGCGCCATCGCCCCCTATCGTCTCCTTCGCTATTTTCGTCCCCTGTCGCCCCCTTTGTCCATTTTCGACCCCTATCGCCCCCGTCGTCATTTTCGTGCCCCCAAGACCGCCAAATCGTCCCCGTTGGGAACCACTAGACCAGAGGTCTCAAACTCAAATGTGCTTGCGGGCCATTTTTCCAGTTTTGACGACGTCACGGGCCGCAGCATTTATAGGGGTATTCTATGTCTTTCGAAGTAGGCCTTATTTGGCGGGAATGAATTTTCCTATTGAAATTGAGCCCATCCAGCAGACTGACAGTAAACACACATCGTCAAAATGTGATTTACGTTTGTATCAATTTAGGCCTGGCACGAAAAGAATCATCAAATTTATATCTATTTGAATAGAATTGTTGTTGTACTTGATATGTATTACCTATAAGATATAGACACCATATGGGAGGACAAATTTATGCCATCATAAAAGCTATCAGGTTATAATTTTCAGCTACTATGAATATTTTGAATCCAACAGACTGATAATAGAGACTGATCTGATATCAAAAGATTTTCAACTTGAGCATTGTAATTACAATCCAGGATTCGTGTATACTTCTGATAACTAGGCTATTAATCTCATGGCCAGATATTTTCAAATATAGGAGCAGAAAAAATAGACAAATTTAATATAAATATATTAATGAATGTGTCCAAGGGATAGAAATGTCGGAACGCCGAACGGCCCATTGCTGTTACATCGTTGGAGCGTACCGCTACGGTACTCGGTACCTTTAAGTGACCTTAATTACATGGTTTAGCGACCAAAGATGTAACTAACAAATTGCCAATGGTTGCCATAACTATACTTGCTTAGTTGGTGAAATACGAAGCTGCGACCTTGTGATCTATTACTATTCCCCGGATACGCGATTAGTTTGTTGCGTCCATGGTTCTAACAAATGTAGGCCTACGGCATTCCGAGTCACTTCAAGTCCACTCGAGTCGTTTTGATTTTTCCATCGAGTTAGCCCGAGTCTGAGTAATTCTAAGAAAGGTCGCGTCCAAGTCCGACTCACAAATTTCAGTCTAGAATCGTCTAAGGGTCCGGTTTTGTCATCATGAATTGGAAATTAGCGAAATAGTGAATGATCTACTCACTACTGCATGGTAGCGTTTGCAATTGATATGATAGTGAAGTTTGATGAATAGTTTAAGGCTTTCGGAGCAATTTAAGAGGAAATTTTCACTTTATAACGTGAAAAAATATATGTGACACTTATATTTTGTAAAATTAATAAAAATCTAAAATGTCGTCGCGGGCCGCACAAAATGCTTTGGCGGGCCGCGTGTTTGAGACCTCTGCACTAGACTCTAGAGCAGTGGTTCCCAAAGCGGGCGCCAGCGCCCCCTGGGGGCGTTCGAGAGCGTGGAGGGGGCGCTGGCCATGAAATGGGCGATTGGGGGCGCTGGCTAGAAAATTGGGCGGTAGGGGGGCGCTGAGAGAAAATGCGGGCGGTGTAGGTTTAGAAGTCAACTGCTGCGTATACTGTTGAAACGATTGATTAATAAAGAGGTTAGATTCGCAGCACCGGAAAAGTCCATTGTTACTTGACAATGTTATTCCTGCAGCATACCCGAAAAGAGTGGTTCACTGTGTGCTGCTGTGAGAACTACGAAGTATATTTGAGCAGTTATTGCTCACTGCAACATGTGATGGATTTTTAAGAGATTTTATTATCTGTTTCAAACGGTCGTGGATTTTCAACAGCGCTGTCACCGTGGCCTTCGACACGGCTTTCTGGTTGCGAGAAACGACATCACTTCTACTTGATGGTCGTGTTACTCAAAATTTGAGGGTGTATAATACATCCGTTCATGTGGTATTGATGAAACCTGATAAACTTGAACATGGCATTGTCTGTATTCGCTGACAAGTCAGTAATAGATAATTTACCGGAATTTTACGACACGTCAGCTGTTCTAATTCTCAAGCTTGGCTATGACCTACCGGTCCAGCCCGAATACCTGATTTTGATGGAGAAACATGAATAAATCATCTCACAAAATTAAACGAGGATGGTGATTTGGTTCCACGATATGTTCCAATTAGAAATTCCTCACCGGATAATCAATCCATTCTGTGAAGTGTCCAGGCATGAAATGTTTGAGCAGCTGATAACATTGTAGTCAGGGTTACCATACGTCCTCTTTTTAGAGGATTTGTCCTCTTTTTTGACTCTTTTGAAAGTGTCCTCAGAGGACGCCTAAACGTCCTGGTTCTTGAGAATTGTTCCTCTTTTTTGAAATTTTTGGTTTTAAATGTACGTGGAAATTGGACTGAGATATAGGAAATCAGCGCCCGAGTAACGGTCTAGCGGGTTTTTCGGAACCTGAGCCAGAAAAATGACCCTAAATTAGTCAACTAGCCACAAACTCGGGAAAAATTTATCATTTTTTCCGGATTTTACTCCATCATTGTAAGTCTGAAAATTTTTAAAAAGCGTCATCTTTTCAGATTCCCAAAATATGGTAACCCTAATTGTAGTGTAGAACAATTTTGTGTTCAATCAAAAGTTCATTATCTCCAATCAATCGTTCTGGGTACGCAATTGAATAAAAAAGAATCACTCTCGCTGAAGTCGGGTTGACTTTTTCGTCGTTACCCTTCCCCGCTCATATTTGATAGAACGTGTTCTCAGCGCCGTGTCCAAGTTTCTGACTCACAGCAGAAACCGATTTGCCAGTAGGCCTATATGAAGCGAACACTAGAGGTTATAGACTGATATTGTTCCTATCAAATCTTGAACCCAATATGACGAAAATGATGATATTGATACACTAGCTTCATCCGTCTCATTATTAGCTGTATTAAATGCAGAACAAGTTTCGTTTTATGATTTGGCGTGGTGAGGGGGGTGTCGGGGGGCGGTGGCACTTAATTCGCTGTCCAGGGGGGCGGTAGCTCAAAAAAGTTTGGGAGGCACTGACATAAATTATAAAGTATTTTTTTCAAAATTCATGTAACTTTTTCAAAAATTTTGCGCACTGGGTGCGATTTAATGTTGTCAAAATTCTTCATCATTGGGTACCCTTCCCAAGAAAAGATATCCATGATTTATAGAAATGGGCATTTCGGCGTCGGTCATTACCGCGCCACGGCGCACCAAGACATATGAAGTTTTAGGCCATGTAACATGCTATTCCAAGAAGTGTGCCTGAACGATCGGCAGCGAGAACACCTTGGCCAAAAAGGACTGTCCTTATGCTAATATACAATATAAATATATGTTTAATTGTCCATATAGGCGCTAAATGAATTACGCCGAATGTTCCTCTCCAAGCAATCTGAACTCCACAAGACAATTGCAACCCCGCAGGGAACAATTATTTTCCAATATCATTTGGCATAGCAGACAGAAGGTAACGAAATAACACCATGTAACGAAGTCATTATACCAACGGGACCGCCCGAAACTGTTTCATTATTATTTACGACCATTACATTTTCCAAGACACCTCACTCAGATCTACCGGTAAATCGGATTACGTGAGCAGAGAGAAGATTTAAAAAAATTGATAACGATATTTATGCAATTCCCGACCATATTGACCGATTCAATCAAAAATTAAAGAAGATTTTCGCGCCTTCGCGTCCAGGTGATTAAAATTGACCTACCAAACAGTTCACAGAGCTCGCTGAAAAGCAGTGGCGAAAAAGACCAACGTTTTTTTTTTGGGGGGGGGGCTGACGAAGTGCTGTTATGGTCCTGGCCTAGATATGTGGCCACACATGCACCTTACCTCTGTTCGCGTTTTATTTTCCAACATTAAGTATGGATATTGCGTGATTTTGGGAGCAAGAATGCTTAAAATCTAGTCCTTCATAAACATATCGGTAAAAATACCAATATTCATTAAAGGTTTCACAATTTTCGTTCACTCATCCTGGCGACGGGTAATGCACTTCCTCACTTGCGTTCTCTGACTCCACGTCACCGACCCATCACACCTTACAGTGGGTATGTAGGCCTACTGCTGTAGTAACCATGTTTGGCCCCACCTACGCATGTAATCGTGGGTCCTCAAATTAAAAGCGAGCATCAAGATGAGCTTACGACATCGTATAACTGACCAAAGTGGATACACACTTTTACTGCTGCCTGCATCTGTTGTAAATGGTATAATTATCTCAAGTTTCGAAAAATATCATATGGCTCTCACTGCAATACAATTAAAAAGATATTACTTGCAAATGATCTGTGTAACTCAAGTTTCGCATGCTCAAATAAGGCAACCACCGTGAGTACTACAAGTTTTTACAGAGAAAATGTGACACACACTACGAATCCCCTGTAGTGAGTTCGAATTAGTGTTGTGAAACAGTGGATTGACATGTATGGGGGTTAAAATGGAAAATATAGGGTCGATATGACTCTTCAGATGAAAAATGTTCCCGACCCTGGTATATGGACTTTGAAGGACCCGTGACCGGGAGAAACAGGTTTTTATTGATTGTCCTGGATGAATACAGTCGATTTCCCTTTGTGTTTCCATGTCGTGAAATGTCGACTCCAACCGTGACCGTGATGCGCAACTTGCAGACGCTGTTTTCGCTAGAGCGGTTCCCGAATATAGATATATCCACAGCGACAGAGGGAGCTCGATCTCCGGAGATTTAATTACATTTTTAACGAAACGTGGTTTTGCTGCTAGCAGTTCCACTCCGTATCATCCCACTGGGAATTCTCAGTGCGAACGCGTCAACTAAACAATTTGGAGAACCATCAAATTGATCCTTACGACGGAGAGAACGCCGGAATCTGCGTGGGAAATGGTAGTGAATGATTCGGTACATAGCGTGCGATCGTTTCTCTGTGCAGCTACTAACGCTACACGACGTGAACGATTTTTTTGGTTTTCCCAGACGCCCGATGATTGAACCCCACGATTCCTGATTGGTCACTTTTCGCTGACTCGATACAGTTGCGACGTTTTCTTCGATATTCAAAGTCTGAACCTTTTTGCGATCCGGTCGTGCTGCTCGATGTGACTATTAAGTACGCGCTAATACGCCACGAAGATGGAAGAGAATCCACCGTATCCGCGAGAGACTCCAAACCCTAACACCATCGACATGGATAAGCCGGTACGTCATCAAGGGCTGAAATCATTCCGACATCGAACGGTGATGACGAGGCGTCGGGTGACAGAAATCACGAGAAGGACACTTGTCTAATTAAAGACAATGCCGCGCCAATGCCGCGCCAATGCCGCGCCGATCTAATAGAATTAGAAAATGCCCGGAATGATACGGGGAACTCGTTAAATGATTTTGCTGTAATGATGTGTCAATTTTGTGTGCAATTTTATTTGGAAGGGAGGATTGTGGTGATTCGTATAATCTTTTGTAATCAAGCCATCGTGGATCATGTAATCCAGGGGCGGGCAACTTCTCCATCCGGCGGGCCGGATACGGGAACATGAGACGGGCCGGATTCCTGAATTTTTTTTATGAGTTTAGGGTAACTCCCCCCGTGGGAACGCGCCACAGATCCGTCAATCCTACCCTGCACTACCCTTTGTACATACAATTCAGAGACGCACACATTCCTGCAGTTGCGAACTATATCTGGATTGGGCGACCGATTCATGGGCGAGCCCAAATCGGTGATATCAAAGTGATTAAAAATCAGAGTATATATGGCTTCTAGTCGCGCCAGGCGCGAATTGTTTTGCCTAAATGAATGAATTTGATCAATGATATTGGTGGGTGTATGAGTAAGTGGTTTCTTCGAAAATTTAGAGCACGTGTAATTATAATTTTGAACATTGATCGTGGATAAGAATATACATTCATGAGCTTATCGCAGATTATTCACTTCGGGCGGGTTCATCCTTATTAATTACTTTGTTGAAAACTCCTGCAACCCAACGGCCTCGAGCTATTCTAGTGTAGGCTATCTATGATACTGTATTCTCATAATCAAGTCACGTACGTAGAGGCACTAAATCGCGCGAAGCGCGCGAAATATTTTAGTTTTAATCCATCTGCCCGAAAATATTCCACTATTTATAAATATTATGAATATTCTAGAAAAATTTGGGGAAGGCATGGTCCCATTCACCCCTGGCTACGTCAATGCGGTGAACATCAGTTGTATTGGCAGGTCGGTTTGTCTTGCTAATGTTCATGCTCGAAAATATTTGCGCCTAAATACGTGTATAGACGGCGACGCGGGCCTCATCACGTAAGACCGAAAACTGTCGGCGGGCCGCACAAAATCCCGTCGCGGGCCGGATCCGGCCCGCCGCTGATGTAATCATTGCTTTTCTAATCATTAGTTTCCAATTCGTCTATGACTTAAAACGCTTCTGTTGCTGATGCTGTTGTATTTGACGCCGAAATTTAGGTTAGTGCAGACCAACGAAACACGAGTCTTCTGTTACTGGTGCGACACTATCTTTTCATTGTATCGCAGTCTTGTGGTGTATTGCAATAATGAAATTCTTAATAAACTGAGCTGAACTGATATTCATCAATCTTAATTGTACACATAACTTGCCCATGTACTGTAGGCTACATAGGCTACATTACTCTAGCCTGGCTAAGGGCGAGTTAAGGCTTACTATCCAGATTTTTGAAGAAGTCATTGCGACACCATCATATTTTGAAATGGCATGAAACAGTTTAGCATTGGCGATTTCAGCGGATCTTTTTCATGAAATCTCTGAACTGCGTGTGCACGTTTTGGTGTCGATGCCTATGACTTGTTACTATAATGATGACTGAAATGGAAAAGGAACGTTGCCGCCGGACGGTTATAATGTGGCATTTGAGCGAGTTCGAAATTTGCTGTCTGGATGGGTTATATACGTGTTACCGCTGTTAGTAAAGGTTAAGAAACTCTGCTCTAATTGCTCGGTGTCACCACGACCTGTCCCCACAGTTGTTGAACGACTGCTGGCTACTCTTTCGTGTCGCACCAGCCAGCTGAGAACAAGCGAATTCGTCGATTGGCTTAATTCATGTCATACCAAGAAGTTGACTCGAGTCAAGTCCTGACTACAGTCAAGTCACGACTTGAGTCGTCTCAACACTACCCGATATTGATATTGTTTTTACAAAAACAAAAACATAATATCTGTAGGAGTGATTAGTGTTTACTATAGTGTCACTGGAGAGAAATCGATAACATACTTGCAAGTAATCAGGTTTAATCAATGCTGGCATGCGCGAGGTGTCAATATATAGATGAGGAGCCAGATCATCATGGAAATAATTTGGGTGGGGTGCTAGTTACGATAAGATTGAGGAATATACCTGCACATTGGTCAGATATAAACCGCTGCAATAGTTTTGCCTCCTACTTCAGATCAGACTGTGAAGATAGATGAATATACAAGTAAGATGCTTTCAATGTGTAGCCTAATATCCTGTTTTGGTCAACTCATTTTCACCAATTCGACTGCTTATTATCGACTACGTCGCCAAAGCTTTAATAATTCGTAACAGTGAAAGCCGTAAAGTAAACTGCCTCATTCACAATCGTACACTACTGTATATGCAACTTCTTATTTGTTGCAATTTACTAAAATTCTATATCAATCCACCGTTCAGTAAGACTGGAATTTAAAATTGTCCTAACCAGGATTCCACGGATCGCATTTTCACTACAGATGGACCACATCCATCCAGCAGCGAAAGAATAATAATGTGGGGCTTACGTCTTTGGCAAATTATTGGAATTGTGGCCGCCGTTGTGATAGCAGGATGTGCGTGTTGAAAGTTGAAATTCAATGATAATTTGTGGGCATTGGTATACGAAAATCGTTTTTTCAGTAATTGCAATCTGCTGCGTGTGCAAATGCAGAATTCCTCGCAACAAGAAGGATATGGAAACTCGTAGCGAACTCAAAGATAAAAAGTTGCGAGAGCAGTCGCAGTCGAACGATCGCAAATCGTCAGCCGAAGATGACAGTCGCGAGACAGCTGGTGAGCAATTATTTGTGCCCGATGTCTGTTCATAGATTAGCAAGCGTAAATAATTAACTTGGACTCTCGAACTATCGCATCGTACTATTTCCGAGCCGTCGAATCTGACATCATACAAGAATCGCGATACTTTTCTGTGTGTGTAATATTGCGGATATAATACCACCAATTCTAACTTTGCCAAACTAGCTAAAGTCCAGTAGCGGAACGAGAGATTGTTGAAATTATTTCATATCTCATTATTATTCCTCTAGAAACAATCAGGCGCTTCGACACGTCCGTGCAATATGATACCGAAAGGAAGCGCAGCAATGTATGTCGCTTGGAGTGATGTACAAAACATATAGCAAGAAGGGAAGCAGTCTCATATGGGGACAAGACGATTAGCCTACGTACCGTTTGTTTCGGTGTCGGGATGAATCTAGCCGAAAGTATACATGAAATAAATTTGCAAAGTCATTTCACCATTTCGAACCAAGTTGTAGAAGGAGAAGTAAACGCTGTTCTGGGATATATGCACCGCGTATTCCGCGCGTAATAACGAAAGACAATAAAAGCGCTCTACTATACAAACCAACTATAGCCATTGCTCCGCAGTGAATTGAACACCGGTTGATTCACAATTCAGCCAAAATCTCAGAGAAATTAGCCGACAACTGTATCTTCAATACCCACGTTGAAATCGGAACGGATAAAACTTATTTTTAAGCACTGTCGTAGTTTATGACCGATCGATTGACTTTACAATCTTTGTGTTTCGCCTATCACTTCAATATGTACCAACCTTTGAGCCTTTAGAACTGACAAATATTTAGATATTAGTAGGGTTACCATACGTCCTCTTTTAAGAGGATTTGTCCTCTCTTTTGACTTTTTTCAAAGTGTCCTCGGAGGACGCCCTTTAGTCCTTTTTTTGAGATTTTGGCCTCTTTTTTGAAAATTTAGGTCATATTTAGAGCAAAATGCGACTGATATGCCGTAAATTGGCACAGAAGTGACGCTCCGACGGGTATTTCGGAGTGAAAAACGGTGATTTGTGCTCTGAGAGAAACGTTGACCTTTTTTAATTTTCTAGTCCACCACCTAGCAATGTGGAGAGAAAAACGGTATTTTGAGCTCTGAGCGAAAAGTTGATCTTTTTTTTTTTAGTCAACCGACCACAAAATGGGAAAAATTCACCGTTTTTTGAGAATTCTTCTCCGGTTTTGCAAGTCTGAGATTTCTGAAAAAGTGTCCTCTTTTCAGATTTCCAAAATATGGTAGCCCTAGATATTAGGATTTTACTACTTGTAATTTTCGCCAGACATTTTTAGATATATATCATCTCTGAAACATTGCAAAAGTCGATGATTTGTTGCCGAAACACAGACATACAAGCATATACGATTGTTGGTCTTAACTACAACTGGAAATAATCGAGTATCTGTATTACGAATAGAATATTAGGGTTTTAGCCGAGAATTTTAGTATCACTGATCTCCGACGATAAATAAATTTTAAATATGTAGCATTTATGACGGGGTGTCCAACCTTTTTGCTATTCACAGTCGCGTTTCGAATAATTCGAAATGGCAGAGACACAGATCATAGAGTATATCAATTCATGACAAACATTGAAAGTCAATTCACGTCTGCATTATCACAAGTAATTGGAAAAACTATCGTAACCCATAAAACCAGCTAAGGTCAGTATAGCTTATAATCACGGCGATGCTGGTGACCTTCAGTCAATCCCAGTGACAGATATTCTTAATCTTATTGATAGATAGCGATTGGGGGGAAGTTAGTGAATACCTGACAGAATCTCGCTGGAAGTGCGATTCAAATTCTTAAGGAATGATGAACCTCCTGTGCAGTTTCACTTTTACTTCTGTATGTGGGATGGGTGATTATAGTAGGGCGATTTTTTGTTGACATGTCAAAAAAGTCAATATTTCGTCAAAATTGTAGCGTTAAGTCAAAAAATTGCCAAAATTGTTTACAAAGTCCATTTTTTTTCTAGCAACCTGCATTTTGTTTGTATCGCAGAAGCTTGCACTGTCGGTGAACTTATCATTTGATACTTTACGGCTTGTAGCCTACTTTATAGGCCTACCGTTGTAGACGGCCCATTGTCTGTTCATTGTGAATCATAAACGGTCAAATGAAACAAATAGGTTGGCATGGTGTTATCATCAACGTAACCCAATATCCTAGCAAAAGCAAGACTGCTGTGTGCTCATTGGTTCTTATATCGAGAAGTGCACGATGAAAAATTGTTTTGTAATTGTAGACAACATTGTCAGCGTGAAGCAACACGTCGCGTCACCAGCAATGTAGGCACAACTTCAGTGTTGCCGGCCAACAACTGCTGCTGACGGACCTTCTTTCTCCACTCTTGGCAAACTACTTAGTAGGGACAGACACTATTTCTACCTGAGAATGTAAGAAAGTATCATTCGTTGTACTACAACAAATTTTAATTATTTCTACCATAATGCGTGATGTATAGCTGCCTAACTATACTGGAATTCTTCGTGCGTCTAGATTTCGTTAAATTAAAGATTTAGCATGTAAAAATTTGGCAGTTGTTTCAGGTCAAACTATACTTCCTAAGGACAGGCAGTTTCAACCAGAAAGGAAAATAAGTAGTACAATTCTAACATCATGTGCGAGACACCCTAATTTACATACAAGAGGGCAAAATTTTGTCAAAGTTTTGATTTTTAGAACAAAATCTTCCGTTTTGTAGGACAAAAAAATCGCCCTAGCAATTAGGGATTCAAGTAATGAAGAACTTTATTAATGGTTATGCCTTTTGAACACTGTTGTCGACTACCAAACCGAGAAGTCATATCTACGCCATATGAAATATGATTTGGTTTTTTCGACCATATCTATTTTCTTGGGGTTTGTGACAATGCTGATGTGGCTTGGTCACGACTTCACAGAAATGTATTTTCCGCTCGTGAGCAGCTTTGTAGCAAATCTTCCACATACAATGGTGCGACCAATCGTGGTTCCAAGTCTTTCACGGTGGGTAAATGTGATTAGACTGTATATCTCGTTGATAATATAACTTGTTTGCGGCAAGCGGTGTTCACTTTCTGTACCAGGAAAAAATCTTAGCTACTCGTCTCGAATCACTACAACTAGCACTCGATTATGATTGGAGGACTCGAACCCTCGTGTACAGCCCTAGTCTGAACGCATCCAACGTCGATGTTGAAGAGATATGCAAACCTTCGCTGAACCACAAATGTTCGTTGAGTCATAAAAACAAAAACATACCACACTGCATATCTTATACATTAACATAGATTGCTGGTGCGCAAAAAGAACTGTGCAGCAACAGTGCGTTGAAAGAACAAAACCATTAAAACAGGGGTCGCCAACTCAAAATGGGCCGCGAACCACTTTTCAAAATTTGTAGAGGCCGTGGGCCGCATGACTGCAATATCGAGATAAAAATAGACAACGCACTTTAACAACTACGTTTTGATAAATCTACGTCATTACAACGTTGTGCTCTCTTTTACATGGGCGACGGGCATAGTTGCCGCCAAAGAAAAAATATTTTATTGAAGAAATACAAATGCAACAAAAATATCACGATCATCAATTTCATTATATTTTCAGCTATGAGCTGCGCACGATACCTGACAACACTCTTCAGCAACTAATAAAACAGGGGGGGATAGCCAATCTTTTTGCTATTCACGACCGTATTTCAATTACTTATGTAGCCTACGGCTGCATTCCAGTACATTTTCGTAATGAACTAAGTGTGGGATTACCATATTTTGGAAATCTGAAAAGAGGACACTTTTTCAAGTCAAAGGTTAACTTTCCGCCTCAACTCCCAAAATATAGTTTTACTTTCACACGTTGATTGACTAATAAAAACGATCAAATTTCCGGCTCAGCTGCCGGACCGTTACTTCAGTGCTGATTTCCTGTATCTCACTCGCATTTTACCCAATATATAAACAAAATTCTCAAAAAAGAGGACAAAGTAGGCCTGTTTCGACGCGGCACTCCGATGTAAATGAGTGCCGATTTAGCAGGCGTCGAATCCTGTCTGCTCAGCTGAATCTGCTCTTGGACTTGCTAACCTTGCGTATCAATCTTGTATTCAAAACGAATCAAGCAACCCAAATCGAATAAGACACAATGAGAACTTCGGAATTGCTTTAAGAATACCAACATGCTAATACAAGAGAGTGAGATTCGCAATAGTGCTCGCTCGTCCGTTGCTTGATGGTATGGAGACCGGGACAACGGTAACGAGGGCAATTTATACACTAGCGAAAAGATAATTAAAGAGTAATCAAACAATCAAAATCACTAAAAAGCGTACAAATCAATTAGTAGAAACACGTAATACAAATAAGGACAGTTGAAGGACGAACTGATTCCTCTAAAAACGTTATCAAATAAGGATAAAAAAAAAGATGAGCAATCGCAAACAAGGCCTATCAAAAAACAGGACATTTGGGCGTCCTCCGAGGACACTTTTATAAAAGTCAAAAAAGAGGACAAATCCTCCTAAAAGAGGACGTATGCTGGTAACCCTAACTAACTGGAGGCCGAATACTCATGTTGACCTGCCTATCTCCATTGCCGGTGACCTCCGGACTGATCTATTTACTCACATCGGCTTACTATCCGCACCGAAATCGTGAGTGGTCATGTTATGAACAGGCACAGGGTTTCGCTCTGTGGTCGCGCCAAGCGCGAAAATTTTCTCATATTCATGATTGAATTTCATAAATAATATTAGTATAGTTTCACATATTACTATCGAATATTTATCCTTTCTCAGCCCATGGGATCAGATTCACCGGTAGAGGTGATGCAGGGGGTGTCTTCGAAAACTTAGGAAGTTATTAATGGTGTGCTGGATCTTTGGGTGGGCCAATGGTTATTAGTCCTGTTTGTTGCATGCTGTTATGTCTTGACCTCCCATCAGGATTGTCGTTATAGTGGAAAGATATTGGATTCGCCCAGACGCAGGCCTACCATAAACAAATCTCCTTCGTGATTAGATGAACACGATTATAAATGGGTTTGTCTTTATGGAGTGCATCATTTCCTCTGCTGTTCGTATCTGTACTGTGGGGCTCAGATTACAAAGGACACTACTATATTAAAATCAGAAATCAATCGCATTGAACCGCGCCTAGAGCGAAGAAAATGTCAAGGAGAATTCACACCTCTCGTCTATTAGGGAGTCAATTCGTAAATTGAATTATAAGTGTCGACGGCCGCATAATTTTCCTTCTACTGCCGCAGATTGGCCACCCTGGACTAAAGAATCAATATTGGGGTTAGCTAGACACGGTATACTTGCTAGAAAACTATCTCCTTGTAAAGATTGGTATTCTGGGGGGCCCGAAGTCGTTTCTCAAGCGTCTTGGTCTTGGCAGTGGTGGGCAATATGCCTGTGCAAAATATCAGCAAATTCTTCCTCCATGGAATGATATTACCATCACCGAAGCCGTATTAGCTATTGAGGAATAGTGATAATGGGCACGGGAGAATAGCTTACTTGGAACAACAACAACAATATGTTTAAACTAAAGTAAATTTCAACATTTCAAAATGCTTTACTAAGCGTTCTTCCGAAATTTCAAATCTGATCGCGAGTCGCAAAATATGACTTCGCGGGCCGCATGCGGCCCCCGGGCTGCGTGTTGGTGACCCCTGCATTCAAATATTATTTCCACACAAAACGAAAAAACATCATAATGAATATTCATTGCAAATATGTTGTTCCCTTTCAAATACCAGTTCACAGCTGCGGGAATTCACCTTGCAAAGTGTCATCGTGTGGATTGGTCGAAATACAAGCGTGATTCCAATTGATTCTAATTGCTAATTGCCCTACGTACGCCATTACACACGTCGTACCTCCACGGCAGTCATAATTCGACTACTGATCTGGTCTAAATGTCTTCAACCAATGATGGCCAGGACGGACGTATCATCGCAAATCATATGCACGAGTTGAGTGTGTGCCTTGACCTCTGAAGCAGCGCTTCCCAACCGGTGGGTCGCGAAGAATTTATAAACGTTAAAGTTTCTTATTATACATTTGTCAAATGTTCCAAACACTTATCTTCTCAAGATTCGACGAGCAAATACACGCTCGCCTCTAAATTATATTCCGCCAGAAGCGCCTCAAGCCACGTCATTTTGATTGGAGATTGAAATCGCACTGCTGGACGTTATTGTGTATGCCTGAAGCTTGGAATTTGTCATGTCGTCCAAATGCTTTGCGAACGTTGATCGGGAAATGCAGCACTCCAGCCTGCAGTGGCGGCTCGTGACAATATCGGGTGGTGGGGCAAGAGCTGCAAGCGACTTCTTATACAGATGACGTCACAATGGAGTTTTCCAACGTAAACAAGTAACTTAATGATGGTACGGTAACATGACTTTCCCGACAAGAGTGATTTTAACGTATGTGCCACGAGAGGTCTGCCGGTGAGCTGTGACTTGAAGTGTGGTAACGGCGTACGGAACAAAGATTCAACACGGTTCATGTTCGCACTAGACCTGACTAATTATCTGCAGAAATGGAAATGACTATAACTCGAGAGATTGCATAAGCCTTATTGGAAAGGTCAACGAGTTCGGACACATACGCAATTGTTATCTCATACATTGGGCCTGTCATATTGAATCCAAAACATCATTCTGAAGAACTAAGAATAGCAGCCTCGGAAATTCGGTCTCCGTACAGCATAGGAGATTTTGGCCTTGAAACTGGAGACTGTAACACGACACATACGGCTTTATTACTGTCTAGTGTCTATAGGTCTGCTGCGAAATCGCCTTTGGAAAATATATTAACGAATAAATACGTGGATGATAGCCGTAAACTTAGTACACTGTTACATGACATCATCGAGAAGTAGCCTCACGGCCCTTTTTGGTATGGTACACTGTCAAAATTAATGCGAACAGACCGAATTTTGCGTAAAATTTACTGAGGAATAGGCTGATCAACTGATCAGCTGTTAGCCGCCATCGAAAACGAAATAGCTATCGCGCTTGACAGGGGGTTGTAAGTAAATGGCTTGAAGGCCACAATTTCACGGTGAAATTGACTTGGAGAAGTAAATATTTGAATGCAAACTGAGAAGGATATCATCATCTCATCACCTATCTCAGTATGGAACACAGTTAACGTTACCACAGATACACCGGCTTTTGCGTGAAATCCGCAATGCGTTGTAGGCTAAAGTGTCAGATCAGAGCACATCTCTACCATACTCGACCTTGATAACGAAATTACTGCCGTAATCATTGAGTGTCAACCTTGAGACTTGGCACAGCGTTCGATACTAAAATCAAGACATACCGTGCAAAAGCTTATGACGGATCTAGGCAAGGAGCATCGTTAAAATCAATAGAGACCAATACCGGCTTTGCGTAAAATCTGTTAGCGATAAATGACGAGTCAGCTCTCACTCGACTTAGGAAACGAAATTACCACTATAACATAGATCAGTAACAAACTTAAAACTTGGTACAGCGTTCGATACTAACATTAAGACTTACCGTGCCAAATGTCATAACCGATCTCAGTATTGAACATCGTCAAAATCAATGGATACCAATACCGGCTTTTGAGTAAAATCTGTTTGCGATACATGACGATGGATCAGCACACACTCAACTTCGGAAACGGAATTACTACCCTAAACTTTAAGTAGAAACTCTGAAACTCGGGGCAGTGTTAAATACCACCACCTAGACATGACATACCAAGTTTCAAGAGTTTTCATGGTGTGAAACACCATCAAAATCGACCTATACCAGCAAAGGTCGACTAAACGCATATGACGGTAACCGAGTTCAGATATAGATACGATTGTTACATCACACCTTAGGGGCACAGACCTATTGTGCCCCGGTTGCTCGGTAATTTTATGAATAGGACAGAGTAAATCACCGTTTCTTTATTGTGCGCGGCTTTGAGAGAATAGACATTGAAAGCTTGTTATGAGCGCTACCGGGGCATGCCCCGGCTAGGCATTCGCAAAGCGAAAACACAGAAGAGAATTCGATTTTCGCAGAGACTTCGCTATATATGGGCATTTACAAGCGACAGGACAAGAAGAATACGATTTTCGCTGTGATTTCGGTATATATAGATTGCTGTGCGTCTATAAATGGTAAAGAATTGTTATTGAACGTAATTTTAGGTGGGGCAATGCCCCAGTTGCCCTATAGGACGAGCCGCCACTGCCAGCCTGATTTGTCGTTATAATCAGCAAACAATTGCCGCGACGCAAGCTACTCACAACCACTTTGTGTTCGATGTAAAAGACAAATTGCTAATTGGATATCCGCTTTCTCGTTTGTTGTTGCTGGTGATATTCAGGATGTCTTTCGACCATAATGGTCATTTACACCACTCCGATATTCTTCATTATGATTCTGCATCTGTCGACTGAGAGCACGGTCCACTTCCAGGCTCTGTTGAGACAACGCTTACGCAGATCGGATGGCGAGGAGTAGCGTAGATAAATCTTCCTCGTTCGTAATCACATGTTACATGCCGGACTACAGACCGAAGGGGGTGTCAAAATGATCTCATGAATCAACAAAAATGATCGGGTATTTATTTGCAGAGTTATATTTCTTCGCTATATTATGGGTACACCTCATCCTAATAAAAAATACGCATAATTTTTAAATTTAAGCATTTCGGTGTCAGTCATTGCCGCGCCACGACACATAAATCCATATGAAATTTGCGACAAGTAATTGCTAACAACGGGTCGCCCCGAAGATGTAATAATGAATGATTAAATATGTGCCCGAAATAAAACTAATGGTTTGCACCCCCTTCCTCAGCTCTACAGGTAAATCTGATCACGTGGCTGAGAGTGGACAGATGATCATACTAGTATATGCAATCGCCAATATCATCGACCGAATTCAATCATGAATTCCGCAAATTGTTCACGCTAGTCGCGATCATATAACTATAACACACTGGCAAACATATAAAATGGACCCCTCAAGCAGTGGTTAAAACGTTAATCGCTAAATAGGGGCTGGTGAGTCGCACGACAAAATTTGGATGAAAAGTGGATCGCGAACTGAAAAAGGTCGTGAAGCACTGCTCTAGGGAACCCCTAGTAGTCCATGGGACACCAGTTAAGAACCACTGCAATAAATACCTCTTGCGTACGGCACTGAACACGAACTGAAACCCCGGCATTCACAATTCGGACACTCATCGCGCGTAATTGCCAGCAACCAATAATGATGTGTCATCACAACTCATATGTATGAGTTTTGTGTTTCTTGACCTCCTGCGGAATCCCTGACACTGGCACACGGAACATCGAATAAGAATCACTGCACTAGAATGTGAGCTGTCGGCCGGGAGTTTAGTATGCCATGAAGATTAATAAAAGAATCAATTTAATAAATAATAAGCAGTGCCTTCGTTGATCAGACTAGGTCTTCATATATTTACTGCGTTGTCAAGGATATTGAAAATATGATATTTGACACACGTTGTGTATTTACTTTTCATCTAATATGATTGCTATCGCTGTTTCACGCACCTTGTCCTACCTTCATAGAATATAATGTAAGTATATGAACTGGGTGATACCATATTTAGGATTGTCTACATTCCACGATTCTATATTTGCTCATTATACACAATACTGAAATTATCATTTACTGCTAACAATGCGCCTATTGAATTGCCACCGGTATTCCATGAATTCGAACGTAGGCTATTGATGCTTTCCTTTATTCTGAAAGTATATGCTAACAATATAATTTCACCACACCTTCAATTTGTTATAAGCTTTGTCGTCGTGTTTTCAAACGAGCGCACTGTGCTGAGAGAACGCGGTGGTTGGTATACTGGATCAGTTATTCTCAAGCAATATGAATGACTTTGAACCGAAGAGACCTTCTACCTCTAGGATGACTGGACTCGGAAGTTTTCATCAAAATAGAGACGACTGTTGGGATTTTCATACTTTTAGTGACTGCCGGTTTAACGTCCGGTGTAGAAAATGGCATGATATAAGTCGTAGGTGCGAGCAATCTTTTCACGTGACGAAGATTTGTTCCGTCACGGAATCGTCTTATGGGGGTCGTGAAGTTGAGGTGGTGAATAGGAAGGGCGGATTCAAAACATATTACGTGCCACGCGGCGAATACTTGAAAAATGCGACAAAAGGAAACTTAGTTATTATGCAGGAATCGTCGGCAGTACACCGAGTAGCCCGTACAACCTATGCGAAAATATGCGCAATACTCCACGAAAGCCAGGGTATTCATGACGCTTGCATTCCACTCGAAAAAGATTTGGGCGATGGCTTCACTTTTGTGGACAAATCTCGTCATTTGAGAAAAATTCCTTATGCTTATTCAACGAATATTTGCAAGGATCATCGTCAGGATTGTAGACGTATCGGAGTTCACATTCGAGCAACAGCCATCGGCGATCAATACAAGAAATTAGACAGGAATTTCGTACCTTTTCATAAGAAACACCCACGAAATCAAGCGGATGGATTTACGGCCAATTCCATCCAGTTAGCTGTTTCTGTGTATTCACATTCTGCGTCTGGTGACATCGAGCAACCCGTCCTCACTCCCTTGTTCATTCGTTCAGCACGCTTCCTAGATTGCGATAAAGAAGTTCTGTGTCGAGATGTCCAAGAAATGTGGGAAATGTTCGTGAAAGATTCTTTGATCGAAGATGTTTCTTCCACTGTTACCAGCTTAGAATTAGTGACCTCTCCTACCAGTTGGAGACAAAATCTCATAATAAGGAATTCCTTGAATTTCTTCAATCAACAGATAACTCTGTATTTGCGTTCAAAAATTGGGAAATTCGTGGTAGCAAATCATGTCCGTCCCACATTTGGCATACCAAATGGCGAAATAGTGATACCGGTTGAAGTAATCGGCAACATTGACCTAGCTTGGAAGTCCTCTAACTCTAAAGTCAATGAAAGAGAAGATGCTCTTGCAAATCTGCTTGGTTCAGCAAAGCGGACGGATAAAAAGTTCTGGAAAGGATATAAAGATTGGTATACATGTGTTGCCACATCCTGCAATGAATTGGCAGATAGTCACATTGTAATAACAACATCTCCAATCGGCCAAACATCAAACTATGTCAATCAACAAATACTATTGGCATTAATGATAACGCCGTCCATCTCTTTGTACTCGGCAAATGAAATGTTAGGATTCGTGATACGACGATACGAAACACCAATTATGCAGAAGGCATTTGTGAGGAGAATACGGAAATACAATCTACATCTGCAATTCATTGGCGTTCATGGTCGTTCACGAGGTAAACGAGACATGTTAATAAGAGATCTTTTTGGTGGCGAATGCTTGGAAAGCCCCTCATTGAGTTATAGTTATGACGACCATGGAGATTCCGAAAGTGAATACATGAACAGCATATCATTTGTGATGCCAGATCAGACATGCGATGAATATTGCAACACGAAACTTGCAATTCTGCAAGGAGAACAACTTACTGTATTGGCAGATACTGTAAAGAAGCATGGAATCGGTAGCTCCGAAAGTGCCGATACCATTCATAAAATTGTTGATGCAAAAACCGTTGACGACACACCTTACGCAGCGATGAATGGCAGGGGTACCAAAGTGAGCCTCCGGCGCGGCACTGAACTGCAAATTCAACTCGCAATTAAATCAGAATATGACGAAGATGATCGTGATACATACCTACGACTTCTGAGAATTGGAAAAGACTGTCATGAATGCTTGGCTCATCTTAACGACCCCGAGAGAGCTTTTTCGATCAGTAATAGAAGAGACGTTAAAGATCTCATATCCCCTGATCTTGCTGATAAAATGGTTGAAAATATCCGAAAGCACTCAACGACAAAGATCATTTTCAAGGAGAAACGAATAATCTGGGATGATTATTACTTTTCAGGAGGTAGATTCCGCTTTTCTGAAGGTGATGTCAAGCAATCCAACCTGCTGTGCATACGAAGAGAAATATTGTCAAGCAATGAGTCGGAGATATCGTTTGTTTGGATTTGTCACGCTGTTGTATCGAAGGTGTTGGATGGTGAAGTCACATTCCTGGTGTGCAGTCTCTATCAGGATCGCACTCCCGAAGTTATTTTCAAAGACGATGCTGAGTTTATTGTCGAAGTCATCGATATCGATGTTGTAAACTCTGACCAATGTAACACTGAAACGTAGTGAGGATAAGATGTGTTCCATGGTTGATTTAAGGAAAATTCGGAAGGAAGTCATTTATAGATATTCAAATGGTATCTAATGTTGAAAATGATGATTTTCATATTACTTGAAACATTGATAGACTGTTGTAAATAATGTTGTCTGCTATACTATAGGGTTACAATATTTTGGAAATGTGAAAAGAGGACACTTTTTAAAAATGTTCAGACTTGCAATTTCGGAGGTAAACCCGGAAAAAGTGTAAATTGTTGACGAAAAAAGGTCAACTTCCCGGCTTTTTATGTAGGTGTTCAAGAAAGAGTAGATGAAATTATATACGGACTATATCAGAAAGATCTCACGTTATCCGATGGTTGACTAAAAAAAAGGTCAAATTTCCGGCCCAGCTCCGGAAATAGCCGACATAGCGTTAATTCAGTGCTGATTTATTGTATCCCAGTCGCATTTTGCCCAATATTTAACCAAAATTCTCAAAAAAGAGGACAACATTTCAAAAAAGAGGATAATTAGGCGCCCTCCGAGGACACTTTCAAAAAAATAAAAAAGAGGACAAATCCTCAAGAGGACGTATGGTGGTAACTCTACTATACTAGTGTTTAAAGTGCTAAGGAACGTGTATTATTTCACTATTTCGTCACAATTCCGGGTTATTGCTAGTGCATGTGCTTACCTCGTGGTAGTATCGAGACGTCGTCGACAGGTATATTCTGTGAATACTCTGCTGTGTGTGAATTGGATTGGTGTTTTGCCACGAAAGAAAGAATCTCAAGCCGTAGGTGGAACGTTGTAGATTTAGGACTTCATCATCGAATGCGTTACACTGAAATTTGGAGAGAGTAAAATGAGACGAATTGAATATTGGGAAGTGTCATATCCCTAAAACATTGTTTATGTTAGGCTACAGATAGACATATTTAACTGCTATGCGTATGTATTAGGGATGGTGCAAACCCCTGAAAGGTTCTGTGTGAACGCGAACGTGAACCTTATGACGTTACGTGACGTCATATTGCCAATTCCAACCCCCACATTTCAGTGGATTGATATTTTAATGTACACCTTTGCTAGCGACAACTCGGGCTACATCATCATCATTGGTTTACATTAGCCACAATGCTTAATTAAGTAAGCCTACATGCTGTTTTAAACGTCAACAATTGTATCAACTGGAGCAATCAAAGGCTATAATAAAATCAATATCTTCCGTCGCTTTGCCAACAATTTCGACGTACTGAGCAGAGTGCAAAACAGGTTTCTATACTTTCTACGGATATTACCCCACAAACTAGTTATACAGTAGCCAACGCCGCAATCGCATGGATTTGGGTTTTATGATACAATAAAGATATCAAATCAAGATGGATCTCGTACGCTTGCTAGATTTTTTACATTACACAATGATGTATTCTTAATATCAATTTCACTGATTGTTTGAATAAGCATCATTCGCTGACTTCCCACATGATTCTGGCCCGCAGAGCGTTTCTACCCTAAAATTGAAATTCTATTCTGAAAGTTTCTACACTGGTTTACACGGATGATATGGCGAGGAGGAGCCTAGCTAAACCTCCAACACTTACGTAGAAATTTTGGAGTCGACCTCGGTCGGACTCGAATACGCCACCCATTGATGTTGCAGCTGGGATCATACCACTAGGCTTTCTCGCCACTACAATTGCGACTGTGCAGTGTGCAGTCGCGTGCGTTTGGGAGGTCGAGGTTCGAAAGCGAAACCGCTTTCTTCTCAAATACCTTTATCTAATATTTAATGTCTTGTATATATCTCAAATATTTATAAGCTCATTTGTTATTAAGCAATGGTTATCACGCAATTGTGTTTTGGCCGAACAATACGATGACACTTTTCGAGGTGAAGCCTCGCATTTCTGTTCTGGCATCTGAAAGGGAACAGCAAACGTTACTCTGGTTTACATGATATTCACAATCATGTTTTCGTTGCCAGTAAAACTATAATTTAATCATTTTGTTCTTTTAAGACTCTGCTGATGCGCAGTTCATTTTGTGCACCAGTGTGATCTATAGTAATGCATTAGATGCGTCGCTAGATCATAGTGTCTTACTGTGGTGTAGCACACAACCAAATTACACTGCTCACTGAGATTGGGCTACGGCAGGGGCGGGCAACATACGGCCCGCGGGCCGGATCCGGCCCGCGAAGGGATTTTGTCCGGCCCGTGGACAGTTTTCCGTCTTACATGATAATGCGGCCCGTGGCCCCTGTCTGCCGAGATTCCCCACTACTTGTTTACTACGTCAAATTTTAGTGACTGTATGTTATTAAATATTATATACGCATGTGCGCAGCGTGCGAGAGTGGAGCTTACTCGTAAGTTTGTCGAAGCGAGAAGACTTGCATTATCGGCCTTTGCGATGTACTAAACCCTAATGTTATTTGTGGTAATCATGCTGTTTGTCGACTACAATGGTCATTTACACCAGGCTGTTATTTCTTATTTTTGATTCCGTAACCGCCGACGTGTAGCACGGCACACTTCTAGGCTTTTGCAGGACACTGCTTCTGTCAGGGGTCGTCAACTTAAAACGGGTCGCGGGCCACGTTTCAAAATTAATAGAGGACGCGGGTCGCATGAATTCAATATCGAGATTAATTAGGCCACACAGTTGAACAAAGATGCTACCTCGTCACCTACTCAGCCCTAATGAATGGATATCTTGGTAAATTTAGGGTACCAGGCTCATCGAACGCCTTGAAATCTTAATTAGGGATTGCACCGCGTGTTGATTGATCAGAGAGCAGACATGACGGTGCCTGTATGGCAATAGTCGGGAACCATTTTTTATCTGAAGAGCCATGTTGGCCTTATTTTTTCCATTTTACCCCGAAAGAGCCATACATGTCAATCAGATATTACGTCACAATGGAAAATTTCTGATTATTAATACGAACTCTCTACTCGGGAGTCGTCGTGGGCTGTGCACCACATTTTCTCTGTAAAAACTCGAACTTATCATGCTGGTTGCCTTACTTGAGCATGCGAAACTTGGGTTACGAGAACGTAGGTTCGCCGTGATGCTCCTTTAAATGCGAGAACCCATTATCAAATGCATAGGTGGAGTCAAACACAGTCAGTCGGTCACTACCAGATATGGGGTGATTACTTCACGAATGTAATCGATTGCGATTACGATTACTTGTGAATCCAGCGATTACGATTACGATTACGATTACAGCAAAATCAGGAAGTAGTCGACTACGATTCAGACATGGGGTGATTACTTCACGAATGTAATCGATTGCGATTACGATTACGATTACAGCAAAATCAGGAAGTAGTCGATTACGATTACGATTACATTTCAAAAGTAATCACGATTACTCACGATTACATTTGTTTGGCTTATTAGAACTAATATATTGGAGTTATTGAAAGACAATAGAAGGCTTGCGATGAAGATAAGGTCTTATGAGATAACAACTTTCTTTATAAATCATACGTCATTTGCTTGTTACGTCATAATGCACCCATTGCCCAACTATATGCAGGACTATTCATCGCAGCCAACGATTTGCATTCTTGTCAGGTCCTTAACTGCCACACCCCAAACTTCCCAATAGGACCGGGAGCGAGCTCTAAGGGGACTCAAAAGTATTTCGTAAATCAACATAAATTATTATAGAGTATTTGCAAGAGAGTTAATTAACTTGAAAATTTTCTTCGAGCTTCGGGATCTAATGTCTCTAAATAGCTTGATTTTGAAATGCATACCTCTCCCTCTCAACAAAAAAAGCATGCATAATTTATAGCAATATGCATTTCGGTGGCCGTCATTGCCCCGGTACGACACACCAAAAGACGTATGCAATTTCGGCCAACATGCAACTCAACAAAGTGTGCTACCGAAGAATGACCTTGGCCAAAACTTTGGGTATGTGTCCATTATCAGTAGCAGCGCTCTGTGGGCGTGACGAATAATCTGGTCCCTCCAATCTGAGCCCCAACAATGCAAATGCTAGCAAGGGTACTCACAGAAGAATGAAGACATGACAATTTGTGTGTGCGTCTCACGAAAATTTTCTTATAATCTGCTACGTTTGGGCGAGTGCAGTATCTTTTGATTATATAAAAGGCGGGAGGTCACGAATTAACAACATACAATAAAGTAATTATAACAACATACCAGATGCTATAATTATGAATTACGTGTCCCCAGCTCTACCGGTAAATCTGAATGAATAGCAATATAATGTAATTACCAATATTAAGACGAAATTCAGTCATCAACTTGAAACTGACCACCATGGGTCCCCAATACCCAGGGTTGTAATGACTCGAGTCGCGATTTTTGGGTGATTAGACTTGACTCAAGTCAATTTTTGTATTGACTCGACTTGTACTCGAGTCATTTTGCATGACTCGAACCAAGTCTTATGACTCGAGACTAGAACGGCCAAGACAGACATTCCATGTAACTTCGAAGAATAGTAAGGTTACCACATTATTTGTATTTCGTCTATCATCATGCAGTCCTGGTACATGGAAATAGGGCCGTAAACTGTGAAAACTGATAAAAATTACTATATTATGAATACGAGCCATTCTATATCACTCGAGCAGAGTTGAAAAAAGTGGGTAAAACCGGATTGATCTGTAAACTGATCTGTGAACATATAACGACTTGGGCTCGTAGTCGAGTCAAGCACTATGACTCGGACTCGACCCTATACTAGCTGACTTGGACTCGGACTTGACTCGGGGGTGAATTGAAAATGACTCGACCTGACTCGTGTCAAAACTATAAAAGTGAAATTGACTTGTGACTCGTAACATTGTGACTTGTTTACAACCAATGTTCCCTCTAATTTTTGACGGGTCTGCGCACACTGACCAACTCACTGCGCAGACCCTTGGAAAACAGTGCGTAACAACTAAAAAAGAGGTCATCACTTCGGATTTTCAGTGCGCAACTTGAATTTTCTGTGCCCAGAGACCGTGAAAGCACTGCGAATTTGCGCACGTGCGCAGCTTAGAGGGAACATTGGTTACAACCCTACCAATACCAACGATTTGAGTGGGGGACGAATTGCTGTTTTGGTCCTGATTGTACCTAGAACGCACGCTAACATGGTGTATAAGCGGATGGCTATGGCGGCAGGTATAAATGTCGAGTGAAGAATTGTGAAATAACGATTAGCGCCCGTTTCAAGTAGAGTCATATGAGAATAAGATAAAGTGAACTTAAAATTCTACCTTCCACTTAATACAGATACTGCAAGGTGCCGTTACGAGAAACGGCAAATAACGGCACGGTTATGATATATATCAGCAGCTGTTGATTTTAACCATCGTAATGTTTTATTTGACGAGTGCAAAATTTCAAATCTTTGTCCGGTGTACGTACAATACATACGTATACTACATAGATAGGCCTACTGCTCGCCAAGCAGCAACGGTCAAACTGCGTATATCTAAGCATATTCAAACATCAATACATAAGTTACTATTAGAAACCAGGCAGAGTGGTGAATATTATCTTGCTGCGAAATAGTGGCGTCTGGAGCGTATTGATAACCTGATATACGTCATGGCTTACACTATTCTAACAATCACACAACAATGTACATCGAATATATATTTACTACGTGTGGATACTTCTTACGCAAGGACGAGCAAAGCTAATGCTTCTGACGTAATAATGAGACGTGGCGTTTGAAAATCAACCGTTTCCGCTATCAATAACCTGGTATAATATCTCTTCCTTGTTCACGAATGTTCGGTTATGTCATATTCCTTGTACAAATAAAAAGTAATCGTCCTTTGACAAAGAAATCGATTAGATATGTGAAGTAGTCGATTACGATTACGATTACTTTGGATTTTTTTCGAATGTAATCGATTGCGATTACGATTACTTGAAAATGCTGTAATCGTCGTAATCGATTACGATTACTAATCGCGATGACCCCATGTCTGCTACGATTACGATTACATTTCAAAAGTAATCACGATTACTCACGATTACATTTGTTTTGCTTCTTAGAACTAATTTCAGAAGAGATATTGGAAGACAATATAAGGCTTGCAATGACAAGGTCTAATGAGATAACAACTTTCTTCGTAAATTATGCGTAATGTGCTTGTTACGTCATGCACCCATTGCCCAACTCTATGCAGGACTATTCGTCGCTCCCAACGATTTGCATTCTTGCCAGGTCCGTAACTGCCACACCCCAAACTCCCCAATAGGACCGGGAGCGAGCTGTAAGGGGACCCAAAAGTATTCCGTAAATCAACATAAATTATTATAGAGTATTTTCAAGATAGTTAATGAACTTGAGAATTTTCTTCGAGCTTTGGCATTTAATGTCTCTAAATAGCTTGATTTTGAAACGCATACCTCTTCCCCTCAAGAGAAAAAGCATGCATAATTTATAGGAGTACGCAATTCGGTGGCGGTCATTACCCGCCATGACACACCAAAAGACGTATGCAATTTCGGCCAACATGCAACTCAACAAAGTGTACTACCAAAGTCTGACCTTGGCCTAAACTTTGGCTAGGCCTATGTGTCCAATGTCAATTGTCAGTAGCCGCGCTGTGTGGCTCGAGACTAAAACGGCCAAGACAGACATTCCATGTAACTTCGAAGAATAATAAAGTTACCACATTATTTGTATTTCGGCTATCAGTCCTGATACTTGAAAATAGGACCGTAAACTGTGGAAACTGATGAAAAATACTATATTATGAATACGAGCCATTCTATATCACTCGGGCATAGAGTTGAAAAAAGTGGGTTGAACCGGATTGACCGGAAAACTGATCTGTGTACATAACGACTTGGACTCGTACTTGAGTCAAACACTATGACTCGGACTCGACCCTATACTAGCTGACTTGGACTCAGACTTGACTCTGAGTGAATTGAAAATGACTCGAATTGACTCGAGGGAAAACTATAAATGTGAGATTGACTTGTGACTCGGAACATTGTGACTTGGTTACAACCCTACCAATACCAGCGTTTGGAGTGGGGACGAATTGCTGTTTTGGTCCTGATTGTACCTACAACCCACGCTAACATGGTGTATAAGCAGATGGCTATGGCGACAGATATAAATGTCCAGTGAGGAATTGTGAAATAACGATTGGCGCCCGTGTCAAGTACAGTCATATCAGATTAAGATATATAGTGAACATAAAATTCTACCTTCCACTTAATACAGATACTGCAAGCTGCCGTTACGAGAAACGGCAAAGAACGGCTCGGTTATGATATATATCAGCAGCTGTTGATTTTAACCATCGTAATGTTTTATTTGACGAGTACAAAATTTCAAATCTTTGTCCGGTGTACGTATAATACATAGGCTACGTACTACGTATAACCAAACTGCGATGTACTAAGCATAACCAAACATCAATACATAAGTTACTATTTGAAACTAGGCAGAGTGGTGATTATTAGGCCGGGAGATAGCGTGGTGGTAACGATAAGCGCTCACCAATCTGGCGGGTCCGGTTCGATTGCCGTCGGCGGTTTATCTGCGCTCCTCTTCGCCCGCCGTTGCCGTTGCCCAGAAAAAGACCCGACTAAAGAAAGCACTCACAAGGAATGGAAAGAACTGGTAGAAAGGGCCGCGGCTTCAACAAGATCAAAACCGATAAGAACTGTGACATCGGGTACTCTAGGCCGAGGTGGATGTTAGATTAAAAGGATCGCAACTACAGACGTGTCGCTTGATATCCTCCTATCTGTTCTTTACGTCGCATTGTACATTGTGTGTGACTTGTTCAGATGAAAAATATAACCCGACGATTATTATTATTATCTTGCTGCGAGGTAGTGGCTTCTGGAGTGTATTTATAACCTCATATACAGCATGGCTTACACTGTTCTAACAATCATACAACAATGTAAATCGAATATATATTTACTACGTATGGATACTTCTTACGCAAGGACGAGCAAAGCTAATACTTATGACGTAATAATGAACAGTGGCGTTTGAAAATCAACCGTTTGCGCTATCAATAAACTGGTACAATATCTCTTCCTTGTTCACGAATGCTCGGTTATGTCATATTCATTGTACAAATAAAAAGTAATCGTTCTTTCACAAAGAAATCGATTAGATATGTAAAGTAGTCGATTACGATTACGATTACTTTGGATTTTTTTCGAATGTAATCGATTGCGATTACGATTACTTGAAAATGCTGTAATCGTCGTAATCGATTACGATTACTAATCACGATTACCCCATCCCTGGTCACTACAGCAATCTATATATATGCCTGCCCAATCTAAGCTGTTAGCGAATATTTTGAAACCTTCAATTATTATTGGTATTTTCTATTGATGTTCATGAATGACTAGATTTTGAACATATTTCTCCCTAATTCCCACAATTTGCATTTTAGTGATTGAAAATATAGCGCGAAACGAGAGGTAAGGGGTAAGGCACAGGCGGACCAAGCCTCACCATTGATAACGCAATTCATCGTAAATAGTTTAGAATTTATTACATCTGATGTTAATCCAATGTAACTGTGCCACTGATTCCGAAAATTAAATAACTGATCAACTTCTCAATTCTCAAAGTATTCAGCCGTAACATATATAACGTTGCGCTGCACGCCTAATTTATCGCCGGTAGAGCTACTTGCCAATCAAGAACGTGGATAGCTATGGCGTTGTTTGTAAATCGAGTTTGTAATTGTGAATGTCACGTCCACGGCAGTTCAGCATTTCGCGCCGTAGATCAGAAAGACAATGTGTATTTGAAAACCGCGTTGTCATATCTGATGTCGCCATGTCTGCTATTCTCTTTGATCAATCAACGTATCGCGCAATCCAAGATTTCTTGTTGGGTAGGCTACATCGAATTCGCGGGTGACATTGGACAGTAACTTAAATTTGAGGATTTTAAAAAGAGTTCGAGCTCCCAAATCTGGAGACGTCGTTGCCTTTACCTCTCAAAGACATGTTTACACTGCCAGGGGAATAATTATTATGATCGTGATTAAAATTTACTAACAAGTCGCTGCAACATTGACCAATTCAGTACAAAAATAAATATTTGGCAAATAGCCATATCTATCATCCCCAAAAGAGTCATATTTGGCTCGCGAGCCATAGGTTCCAGACCACTGTTGTATGGCAATGCTATATTCTCAAATCCACATTGTCTTCCTCATTATCAGCGAGAAATAGCTTTGAAGTGACATAACTGTCGTTAAAATACATTCATTAAATACGATTTATTCCTTGTATATGTGGATAAATGGGCGAATAAAGTATCGATACAGCAATCCGGCCCGCCAAGTACTTTATTTTCCTATACTCGGCCCGCCGACTGGAGAAGTTGCCCGCCCCTGGGCTACGCGATTCTCTCCATTTGACCATAGGCAACTTACGACACTATTTAGACTGGCTTGCCGATCGCGAAATTTGATAAATTTGTGTCAATCGAAATCTGCTACGATGCCGTTTACGAAACTGTATCTCAGCGGTTCTTAAACTACTTTTTAGGCCGCGACCCAAATCCGAGTTTAGTTGCATATCGCGACCCAGGTCTCGCGCACCAAAACAAATACATTTTTAATATTTGTATGCTACCTTTTTACGGTCATGTATTATGACGTGGACAGCGCAGACAACCGTTGAACTCGACTCATCTCTATGAAACATTTCAGTCGCACGCGATTTCAAATTGGGGGGTTTATTGTCCTCTACGGCCGCAGTTCTACTGCAATTGTACTACTCAGATTGCAAGGACGGAACTGTGCGCTTGCCGACCATTTCGACAACGGGCCATATTAATGCCCAAGGCTTTGGCTTACCAGCGACGGTCATTCCTGTCCAAGGTCACATCGCCGCCGATCTGTTTGGCAGCTCTTTGTCCAGCCGTTTGCTGATCTAATTTACATTGCATCATGTGTACCGGCGCGGAAGATGTTGGCCTTTAAATACCTTTATATCATGGACCCGCACCTGCTCGTTGCACAAACCTACACCAAAGCATCCAAACTGTCTGTCTCCGACAGTATGTTCCAGAGACATCAATGTCAGATAAATCTTATCATGAATTCAAACCAATTTGTGTAATGCAGTGCTTCTTAACCTTGTCGCCAGCGCCCCCGAGGGGAGATTTCGATTTAGAAGGGGGCGGAAACGCTGAGGGGTCGAAATAAGGGGCGTTGGGCTCAAGGGAGTGGTATGGGGGAGTGGTATGGGGGGGGGGGTGCTGAAGAAAAATGACGTCGCAGTAGTGCGTGAAGTAGGTACATATGATTATAGAGTAGAACAACAGTTCTATATATCCCTGAGTTTTCATCGCAAATTAACATTCGACAAAATCAGTCAAATCTCGAATTTTATTGTCGCGAGTAGTATAGTTGGAATCGATCGGTACGCACCAATCACAGAAGGCCACGTCACCTTAATTACCACGCCTACATTGCCACATCATCCGCCCATTGCCGCACCTATAGCACGCCCATCATCTGTGCCACATCATCAAGCGCCACGCCTATAGTGCCACATCATCCATCCATTGCTATATCATCGCTGCATTGATCGCCGCATCTTGATACTTTTCTCAGATATTGTATTATGTGTATTTAGGACTAATATCATCCGTCCATATTTTTTAAACTTTATTTTATGTGTACAAGTTACGGTTTCTGCAGTTTCCACATTTTACGACTTATGATTGCCGCGTCAAATCTTACCTTAGCTAGAATCGACAGATTTTCTATTATGTGTATTTAGGACTATGTATTTAAATTCCTATTCAGATTATACATAAATGCGAAAACTATGATGTCTATGCAAGGCTATATTCTCCGGATAATATTATTAATATCAAAATTCTACACATCATCACTAATTACTTAATATAAAAACCGATTTTGAGCGCTGCGACTTGATAATATGAATCCCTACGCTTCTGATGCATGATTTTTTGCGATAAGGACCCAGGTAACATTCAGAGTCTGCAACGATTGTTTGGATATACATTATAGCAATACCCCACTAAACTATAGGCGGTTATATTACTCTATTGGTCAGAGATAACTCATCCTTCCATATTTTTAAACTTGATTTTACGTATACAAGTTACGCTCTCTGCAGCCCCACATTTTACGAATTATTTTCATTAGACGCAGGCAAGCGATTCTCCAGTTCGGAGGTACGGAAACAAATCACTCGCATGTGCGCGTTCCGAATAGTCTTGTAGAATTTTTTAAAGTCGTAACAGCTTAGTAGCATATACGCGAATCCCAAGGTGAAAATAATCGAACGAACTATAGCCGCAGGCGTGCGATTCGCAGGGCTTTATTTATACAAACACTTTCGATGCCTGTACGCGAACCCCAGCGTTATAACGATTAGGTCTAATTAGCACGTTCTGAAGCCGTAAATTTAGTCAACATCATTGAGATGTCCATGATTTAAATATGGTGATCGAGTGTGACAATAGCACTCGTCAAGGTTAGACAAACATAACATTAAACTACTCTCTACTTCACAAAATATAAAGAACGAACACCTTCGCCGCAGGTACGCGATCCCCGACGTTATAATGATAGTGCCAAATTAGCCGCATGAAAGCGAGTCTAATGAATATAACGACAGACACCAAGTTAGTTGAAAAGTAAAACTAATCAAGACCGATGCAAGACGGATTGAAACAGCGCTTTCGCTCGATTCTTGTAGTGACCACATTTCATACGGTTCAGTCCTTTTCATGTCACTAGAATAAGGGTGAATAAACCGACAGTGAAACGCCGCCGACGTCTTATAACGTAATAATGTAAGCTGCGTCGGGTGCTGCTATAATGTTAGGAGCGAATATAGTAGAAAGTCCACGTCTGGACACCTGTAAGCAGCTGCGCATACTACCGTAGTAAAACGCATCATAGCAGAATTCACGCAAAAGTCGATATTGCTTTGTGATGATTCTGATGTTGTTCCATACCGATTGGGAATATAGGACTCCTAATTCCTTAACTAACTACATAATCCCTAGTAACGTAGTCAGACGCATAACGGAATTTACGCAACTCGGTATTGCTCTGCGACAATTTTGACCACTATGTTTTGATAATAACTTGCTTCCGAGAAATAGATAACATTCATTATACGTTAGATGATACTTTTCCTTTATATTCTATTATGTGTATTTAGGGCTAATGCGACATCACTATGTTGGCGACAGGCCTGATTTGAACACGCTAATTTTGCAAATTAAACTTATCACCCACCACGAACACTCAATGAAGAGCACCCTGGAGCACCCACATAAATGCTCCACAATTTGTGACGTATAATATACTGAGCATATAATAAGCTGACAAAACTGATACTTGAGTACTCCGAAATGAACAAGTATTTTACCTTTACACGACGGTTTTGTAAAATGAATACTAATGGTACGCGAATGATCATAGACTAAGCATGCTTTCAGAGTTGGAAACTAAATGCATATGAAGATTTAACTATGTTTTCCCCTCACGCATCAGATGTAGGCCTACTCAAGTGTTTATGAGGCGGCGAATAGTTCGAAGGTTGTTGGTATGCAAGGACGTCACATAGAATTGTGGAGTTTTCTGTAAACTATAATCCAGTGATCTATTTTCAATCACTATACTTTTATTAATCTAAACTAAGTACTGTTAGTAGGCAAATCCTAGAAAAGTATCCTCTGATAAAAGCAGGAGTAATTCGTTATCTGTGAAATAAATAGATAGTGCGCAATATGAGCGGTGTTACGATGACTGACAAATACTTTGAATTAATGCATAGAAGTAGCGATTTCGAACTACGTAAAAAGTTAGTCGACCTCACGCATTTTCCATTTTCAAAAGTCGACGTTTTTTGTAAAATGAATAATAATTTTAATAAAAAATAAAAAAGAGCGAAAAATTACATTTTATCTCGGAACACAACAAGAAAAATCGTATGAACTTGTTAACTACTTATTTATGACATAATAATAATTCTACTTGTACACTTATTCACATTTTATAACACTTTTAGTAATACTTAACGGTTTCAGTTTTAAATAAAACTCGGAATATAAACTAATCGAAAAATTCGGTAACCAATTTCGCGTAGGCTATGCATACAGATGAGGGAAGTTACATCAACGCGTGTTAACTAGTTGTATTATGTAGCTTGTAATTCATGCAAGTTTCGAAACTTCTACACCGAGTCTTTTTAAAGTAGATAGAAACGAAAAACAATTACGCCTAGGCCATGCATACAAATGAGGAAAGTTCCATCAACGCGTGTTAACTAGTTGTATCGAGTTATCGAATGAGTTTTTTCCTTACATCAAAACAACTAGAATGTGTAACTACATTAAAAACGTTCCTAACCCTTAACGCACCCGCGATAAATCGTACAAGCAACAAGTTTCGAGTAATCGAAATCGCGCCCCCTGAATTCAAAGCTTATTTCGAGATCTAAGCTACTTTGAAAATGAGGATCCTAGGATTTGCTTGAGTTTCATCTATATTTTACAATGCGTTTTCGCGTTCCAGAATGATTTATGTCAATGAAAAATAGCCATTGATCATGGTTTTGTTTTTGAAAGATGTCGCGATGCCGGTGAATTTTATTGTTCTTGTAAAAAGTTGTTTGTACACAATATATGTTTAAAGTAAGTCCTACGCATTCATGATTTCGTCCGAGTTCGTATTTTAGTAATATATACTAATTTACGATAGCGCGTTTGTAACTTGTGCAAGTACAGGAATATCATAGTTCTTGAACCGTGCTCAATGCTTAATAGAGCATTTTTGCTATTTTTCATCGCCATAAGTCATTCTGGAGCGCGTAAACGCATCGTACGATATAGATGAAAGTTATGCAAATCCTAGGATCCTCATTTTCAAAGTAGCTAAGATCTCGAAATAAGCTCTGACTTGCTATTCTCCTCAAAGCATGGAATTATCAAGAGTATCACCTTCGATCACTGAAGAAACGGATGAAATTATATTCGAAGCATATTCCTTGACCAGGAATTTTATCATGTACGAACTCGACGGCTCATGCGTTAAGGTAAATACGAAAGCAGAGAGAACCTTACGTCGAGTTGGGGATGAAATATTCGAGCGACATCGAACTGTCCTAAACGCAGTCTCCAAACGTCTCCGCTATTTGCGCTTTTTCACATTTTATCACACCTTAAGTAGTACTTAACAGTTTTAGTTTTAAATAAAATACGGAATATAAACTAATCGAAAAATTCGGTTTTTGCGTGCATCTGTTTTGCGGGAGCGTATAGCACGTACCTATACATAGTCAACTTTAATAACTGAATTACCATGCTTAACATTGAATCCAACTCTAAACTTGATACGTAGATGTAGGACATTATGGCAATGCACCATGCTAAATTTCATCACACATCCAATGATGGAACACCTTTAAAACTAACGCAGTCGAATACCGACTTTTACGCGTATCTGTTTTGCGTGAACTTAGCATATACCTATACATAGTCAATTTTAATAGCAGAATTACCGTGTTAAACATTGAATTCCCACCTTGAAAGTTGGTACGCGGTTATAGGACATTATAAAAATGCACCATACCAAATCCCATCAGACATTTCATGATGGAACAACTTTAAAACTAACGCGGCTCTACATCGACTTTTTGCGTATATCTGTTTTGCGGGAGCGTATAGCACGTACCCATACATAGCCAACTTTAATAACGGAATTACCATGCATTGAATCCCAACTCGAAACTTGATACGTAGTTATAGGACATTATGGCAATCCACCATGCTAAATTTCATCACACATCTAATGATGGAACACCTTTGAAACTATCGCAGTCGAATACCAACTTTTACGCATATCTGTTTTTCGTGAACATAGCATATACCCATACATAGTCAATTTTAATAACAGAATTAGCATGCTAAACATTAAATTCTCACCTTGAACGTTGATACGCGGTTGTAGGACATAATAACAATGCACCATACCAAATTTCGTCAGACATTTCATGATGTAACACCTTTAAAACTAACGCAGTTCTATACCAACTTCGCGTGAATCTGTTTGCGGGAGCGTAGCACGTACCTATGCGTGATCAACTTTAGTGATGGAATTACATATGTAATTAAGTTTCAACACTTTTACAATGATTCGTCTTGCTTCCTATAACATCCCACTCGAGAAAATGCGTCGTAGGATATAGATGAAACTAGCACAACTCATCAAGACCGCTGAAAACAGTACATTTCAACATTTAGTAGCAGTAAATTTCTAGTGAAGTACAAGACGTGATGATTTCCGAGTGAGTTAAAAAGTAAGTATTGCAGGTATAGTTTACCTGAAAACCGAATACTCTGAAATAGAAGTAGATGCAGTGTAAATAGTTAATTACTTGATTAAGTTTAGTGCAAGCAGATAAAAAATATACTTGAGTAGTACAAAATGCACGAGTACTTCGCTATCGCCTCCCTCCACGTAATAAGTGTCTACGGTTTAAGACTGCTTTTACCGATACTCGTCGGTTTCAGTTTTAGATAGAATTCGGAAACCAAATAATTTCATAAACATAAGCTAATTTAATGAAATTACTCGAATGTACTATGCCGCGCTGATAAGATTAATTATAATATACTTATCATGTTACAGCGATTTTTCTAGCGTAGAAAATCTTTAAAATGTAGTAAGCAGGCCAAATGAAGATATTCGTTGAGCTGAATAAACATAAAAAATACTCTAGACTACTTTATCGGTACTTTACAGTTACAGTTTTAGATAAAATTTGTCCCTTTCACCTATAATTACAACTCCTCGCTATCTAAACATGTTTAGAATATATTATTTGCGATGATACGAACCCGTGAAGTACTCAAGTTGCTTTTCGTAGGATATAGATGAAACTGACAACACTCACCAAGACCAGTGATCCACTGAAAAAAGTAAATTGTAGCAGTAAAGTCCCACTAAAGTACAAGAAGTAATGATTTCCCAGTTAGTTAAAAAGTAAGTATTGAGGTATAGTTTGGTCGAAAAAGCGAAAAACTCTGAAATAGAAGTAGATGCAGTGTAAATAGGTAATCACTTCATTAAGTATAGCGCAAGCAGGCCAAACCTATACTTAAGTACTGCAAATGTACAAGTACTTCGCTATGTTCTCCTTCCACGTAAAAAGTGACTAGGTTTTAGAGTACTTTATCGGTACTCGACAGTTTCAGTGTTAGATAAAATTTGGTAAGACTTTAAATTTTAAAGTAGTTTGAGCTTACGTTTGTATCACCTTGACAAGTAACATTATCAGACATGAAAATGATACTATCACCGAATATAGAAGTTAACACGCGTCAATGTGTTTCGGAATTCACGAGAAATTGCTTACTAAGAGAAGTATATTGTTGTATACACAATAGTGGAGAGAATATTTAAAATGTAGTAAGCAGGCCGATGGGTATTCGTTTAGTTGTATAGGCATAAAAAACATTCCCGCGCGCGTCTTAGTATTAGGTGGTAGGGTTAGGAAGTGTTTTGTTTAAGAGCGCGCGGGAATGTTTTTTATGCCTATACAACTAAACGAATACCCATCGGCCTGCTTACTACATTTTAAATATTCTCTCCACTATTGTGTATACAACAATATACTTCTCTTAGTAAGCAATTTCTCGTGAATTCCGAAACACATTGACGCGTGTTAACTTCTATATTCGGTGATAGTATCATTTTCATGTCTGATAATGTTACTTGTCAAGGTGATACAAACGTAAGCTCAAACTACTTTAAAATTTAAAGTCTTACCAAATTTTATCTAACACTGAAACTGTCGAGTACCGATAAAGTACTCTAAAACCTAGTCACTTTTTACGTGGAAGGAGAACATAGCGAAGTAGTTGTACATTTGCAGTACTTAAGTATAGGTTTGGCCTGCTTGCGCTATACTTAATGAAGTGATTACCTATTTACACTGCATCTACTTCTATTTCAGAGTTTTTCGCTTTTTCGACCAAACTATACCTCAATACTTACTTTTTAACTAACTGGGAAATCATTACTTCTTGTACTTTAGTGGGACTTTACTGCTACAATTTACTTTTTTCAGCGGATCACTGGTCTTGGTGAGTGTTGTCAGTTTCATCTATATCCTACGAAAAGCAACTTGAGTACTTCACGGGTTCGTATCATCGCAAATAATATATTCTAAACATGTTTAGATAGCGAGGAGTTGTAATTATAGGTGAAAGGGACAAATTTTATCTAAAACTGTAACTGTAAAGTACCGATAAAGTAGTCTAGAGTATTTTTTATGTTTATTCAGCTCAACGAATATCTTCATTTGGCCTGCTTACTACATTTTAAAGATTTTCTACGCTAGAAAAATCGCTGTAACATGATAAGTATATTATAATTAATCTTATCAGCGCGGCATAGTACATTCGAGTAATTTCATTAAATTAGCTTATGTTTATGAAATTATTTGGTTTCCGAATTCTATCTAAAACTGAAACCGACGAGTATCGGTAAAAGCAGTCTTAAACCGTAGACACTTATTACGTGGAGGGAGGCGATAGCGAAGTACTCGTGCATTTTGTACTACTCAAGTATATGTTTTATCTGCTTGCACTAAACTTAATCAAGTAATTAACTATTTACACTGCATCTACTTCTATTTCAGAGTATTCGGTTTTCAGGTAAACTATACCTGCAATACTTACTTTTTAACTCACTCGGAAATCATCACGTCTTGTACTTCACTAGAAATTTACTGCTACTAAATGTTGAAATGTACTGTTTTCAGCGGCCTTGATGAGTTGTGCTAGTTTCATCTATATCCTACGACGCATTTTCTCGAGTGGGATGTTATAGGAAGCAAGACGAATCATTGTAAAAGTGTTGAAACTTAATTACATATGTAATTCCATCACTAAAGTTGATCACGCATAGGTACGTGCCACGCTCCCGCAAACAGATTCACGCGAAGTTGGTATAGAACTGCGTTAGTTTTAAAGGTGTTACATCATGAAATGTCTGACGAAATTTGGTATGGTGCATTGTTATTATGTCCTACAACCGCGTATCAACGTTCAAGGTGAGAATTTAATGTTTAGCATGCTAATTCTGTTATTAAAATTGACTATGTATGGGTATATGCTATGTTCACGAAAAACAGATATGCGTAAAAGTTGGTATTCGACTGCGATAGTTTCAAAGGTGTTCCATCATTAGATGTGTGATGAAATTTAGCATGGTGAATTGCCATAATGTCCTATAACTACGTATCAAGTTTCGAGTTGGGATTCAATGTTAAGCATGGTAATTCCGTTATTAAAGTTGGCTATGTATGGGTAGGCTACGTGCTATACGCTCTCACAAAACAGATGTACGCGAAAAGTCGATGTAGAGCCGCGTTAGTTTTAAAGTTGTTCCATCATGAAATGTGTGATGGGATTTGGTATGGTGCATTGTTATAATCTCCTATAACCGCGTACCAACTTTCAAGGTGGGAATTCAATGTTTAACACGGTAATTCTGCTATTAAAATTGACTATGTATAGGTATATGCTATGTTCACGCAAAACAGATATGCGTAAAAGTCGGTATTCGACTGCGTTAGTTTTAAAGGTGTTCCATCATTAGATGTGTGATGAAATTTAGCATGGTGCATTGCCATAATGTTCTACAACTACGTATCAAGTTTCGAGTTGGGATTCAATGTTAAGCATGGTAATTCCGTTGTTAAAGGTAACTATGTATAGGTACGTGCTATACGCCCCCACGCAAAACAGATGTACGCAAAAAGTCGATGTAGAACCGCGTTAGTTTTAAAGTTGTTCCATTATGAAATGCGTGAGGAAATTTGGTATGCTGCATAATCACAATGTCCTACAACTACGTACCAAGTTTCAAGGTGAGGAGTCACATATTAGCATGATAATTATGTTATTAAATCTGACTATGTATATGTACACGCTACCGAAAACAGATTTAGGCAAAAGTTGCTATAGAACTGCGTTAGTTTTAAAGTTGTTCCATCATGAAATGTGCGATGAAATTTGGTATGCAGCATAATCACAATGCCCTGGAGCTCATTTAGATACGTTTTTTAATTTAGTTATACATTCTAGTTGTTTTGATGTAAGGAGAAAATCATTCGATAACTCGATACAGCTACTTTAACACGCGTTGATGTAACTTTCCTCATTTGTATGCATGCATAGCCTACGCGAAATTGGTTACCGAATTTTTCGATTAGTTTATATTCCGTCTTTTATTTAAAACTGAAACTGTTAAGTATTACTTAAAGTGTTATAAAATGTGAAAAAGTGTACAAGTAGAATTATTATTATGTCATGAACAAGTAGTTTACAAATTCATACGATTTTTCTTGTTGCGTTCCGGGACATAATGTAATTTTTCGCTCTTTTTTATTTTTTATTTTTTCAATAAAATTAGTATTCATTTTACAAAAAACGTCGTGTAAAGATAAAGTACTTGCAAAATTTGACATGGTGCATTGTCATAATGTCTTACAACTGCGTACCGAGTTTCAAGGTCGAATATTAACATGGTAATTCCGTTAATAAAGTTGACTATGTTTAGGTACGTGCTACGCTACGGAAAAACAGATTTAGCCAAAAGTCTGTATAGAACTGCGTTGGTTTTGAAGGTGTTACATCATGAAATGTCTGACGAAATTTGGTATGGTGCATTGTTATTATGTCCTACAACTGCGTACCAACGTTCAAGGTGAGAATTTAATGTTTAGCATGCTAATTCTGTTATTAAAATTGACTATGTATGGGTATATGCTATGTTCACGAAAAACAGATATGCGTAAAAGTCGGTATTCGACTGCGATAGTTTCAAAGGTGTTCCATCATTAGATGTGTGATGAAATTTAGCATGGTGCATAGCCATAATGCCCTACAACTACGTATCAAGTTTAGAGTTGGGATTCAATGCATGGTAATTCCGTTATTAAAGTTGGCTATGTATGGGTACGTGCTATACGCTCCCGCAAAACAGATGTACGCAAAAAGTCGATGTAGAGCCACGTTAGTTTTAAAGTTGTTCCATCATGAAATGTCTGATGGGATTTGGTATGCTGCATTTTTATAATGTCCTATAACCGCGTACCAACTTTCAAGGTGGGAATTCAATGTTTAACACGGTAATTCTGCTATTAAAATTGACTATGTATAGGTATATGCTAAGTTCACGCAAAACAGATACGCGTAAAAGTCGGTATTCGACTGCGTTAGTTTTAAAGGTGTTCCATCATTAGATGTGTGATGAAATTTAGCATGGTGCATTGCCATAATGTCCTACATCTACGTATCAAGTTTAGAGTTGGGATTCAATGTTAAGCATGGTAATTCAGTTATTAAAGTTGACTATGTATAGGTACGTGCTATACGCTCCCGCAAAACAGATGCACGCAAAAACCGAATTTTTCGATTAGTTTATATTCCGTATTTTATTTAAAACTAAAACTGCTAAGTACTACTTAAGGTGTGATAAGATGTGAAAAAGTGCAAATAGCGGAGACGTTTAGGACAGTTCGATGTCGCTCGAATATTTCATCCCCAACTCGACGTAAGGTTCTCTCTGCTTTCGTATTTACCTTAACGCATGAGCCGTCGAGTTCGTACATGATAAAATTCCTGGTCAAGGAATATGCTTCGAATATAATTTCATCCGTTTCTTCAGTGATGGAAGGTGATACTCTTGATAATTCCATGCTTTGAGGAGAATAGCAAGTCAGAGCTTATTTCGAGATCTTAGCTATTTTGAAAATGAGGATCCTAGGATTTGCATAACTTTCATCTATATCGTACGATGCGTTTACGCGCTCCAGAATGACTTATGGCGATGAAAAATAGCAAAAATGCTCTATTAAGCATTGAGCACGGTTCAAGAACTATGATATTCCTGTACTTGCACAAGTTACAAACGCGCTATCGTAAATTAGTATATATTACTAAAATACGAACTCGGACGAAATCACGAATGCGTAGGACTTACTTTAAACATATATTGTGTACAAACAACTTTTTACAAGAACTATAAAATTCACCGGCATCGCGACATCTTTCAAAAACAAAACCATGATCAATGGCTATTTTTCATTGACATAAGTCATTGTGGAACGCGAAAACGCATTGTAAAATATAGATGAAACTCAAGCAAATCCTAGGATCCTCATTTTCAAAGTAGCTTAGATCTCGAAATAAGCTTTGAATTCAGGGGGCGCGATTTCGATTACTCGAAACTTGTTGCTTGTACGATTTATCGCGGATGCGTTAAGGGTTAGGAACGTTTTTAATGTAGTTACACATTCTAGTTGTTTTGATGTAAGGAAAAAACTCATTCGATAACTCGATAAAACTAGTTAACACGCGTTGATGGAACTTTCCTCATTTGTATGCATAGCCTAGGCGTAATTGTTTTTCGTTTCTATCTACTTTAAAAAGACTCGGTGTAGAAGTTTCGAAACTTGCATGAATTACAAGCTACATAATACAACTAGTTAACACGCGTTGATGTAACTTCCCTCATCTGTATGCATAGCCTACGCGAAATTGGTTACCGAATTTTTCGATTAGTTTATATTCCGAGTTTTATTTAAAACTGAAACCGTTAAGTATTACTAAAAGTGTTATAAAATGTGAATAAGTGTACAAGTAGAATTATTATTATGTCATAAATAAGTAGTTTACAAGTTCATACGATTTTTCTTGTTGTGTTCCGAGATAAAATGTAATTTTTCGCTCTTTTTTATTTTTTATTAAAATTATTATTCATTTTACAAAAAACGTCGACTTTTGAAAATGGAAAATGCGTGAGCTCGACTAACTTTTTACGTAGTTCGAAATCGCTACTTCTATGCATTAATTCAAAGTATTTGTCAGTCATCGTAACACCGCTCATATTGCGCGCTATCTATTTATTTCACAGAAAACGAATTACTCCTGCTTTTATCAGAGAATACTTTTCTAGGATTTGCCTACTAACAGTTCTTAGTTTAGATTAATAAAAGTATAGTGATTGAAACTAGATCACTGGATTATAGTTTACAGAAAACTCCACAATTCTATGTGACGTCCTTGCATACCAACAACCTTCGAACTATTCGCCGCCTCATAAACACTTGAGTAGGCCTACATCTGATGCGTGAGGGGAAAACATAGTTAAATCTTCATATGCATTTAGTTTCCAACTCTGAAAGCAAGCTTAGTCTATGATCATTCGCGTACCATTAGTATTCATTTTACAAAAACGTCGTGTAAAGGTAAAATACTTGTTCATTTCGGAGTACTCAAGTATCAGTTTTGTCAGCTTATTATATGCTCAGTATATTATACGTCACAAATTGTGGAGCATTTATGTGGGTGCTCCAGGGTGCTCTTCATTGAGTGTTCGTGGTGGGTGATAAGTTTAATTTGCAAAATTAGCGGGTTCAAATCAGGCCTGTCGCCAACATAGTGATGTCGCATTAGCCCTAAATACACATAATAGAATATAAAGGAAAAGTATCATCTAACGTATAATGAATGTTATCTATTTCTCGGAAGCAAGTTATTATCAAAACATAGTGGTCAAACTTATCGCAGAGCAATACCGATTTGCGTAAATTCCGTTATGCGTCTGACTACGTTACTAGGGATTATGTAGTTAGCTAAGGAATTAGGAGTCCTATATTCCCAATCGGTATGGAACAACATCAGAATCATGACAAAGCAATATCGACTTTTGCGTGAATTCTGCTATGCGTTTTACTACGGTAGTATGCGCAGCTGCTTACAGGTGTCCAGACGTGGACTTTCTACTATATTCGCTCCTAACATTATAGCAGCACCCGACGCAGCTTACATTATTACGTTATAAGACGCCGCCGGCGTTTCACTGTCGGTTTATTCACCCTTATTCTAGTGACATGAAAAGGACTGAACCGTATGAAATGTGGTCACTACAAGAATCGAGCGAAAGCGCTGTTTCAATCAGCCTTGCATCGGTCACGATTAGTTTTACTTTTCAACTAACTTGGTGTCAGTCGTTATATTCATTAGACTCGCTTTCATGCGGCTAATTTGGCACTATCATTATAACGTCGGGGATCGCGTACCTGCGGCGAAGGTGTTCGTTCTTTATATTTTGTGAAGTAGAGAGTAGTTTAATGTTATGTTTATCTAACCTTGACGAGTGCTATTGTCACACTCGATCACCATATTTAAATCATGGACATCTCAATGATGTTGACTAAATTTACGGCTTCAGAACGTGCTAATTAGACCTAATCGTTATAACGCTGGGGTTCGCGTACAGGCATCGAAAGTGTTTGTATAAATAAAGCCCTGCGAATCGCACGCCTGCGGCTATAGTTCGTTCGATTATTTTCACCTTGGGATTCGCGTATATGCTACTAAGCTGTTACGACTTTAAAAAATTCTACAAGACTATTCGGAACGCGCACATGCGAGTGATTTGTTTCCGTACCTCCGAACTGGAGAATCGCTTGCCTGCGTCTAATGAAAATAATTCGTAAAATATGGGGCTGCAAGCAGAGAGCGTAACTTGTATAAGTAAAATCAAGTTTAAAAATATGGAAGGATGAGTTATCTCATCTAATGTATATCCAAACAATCGTTGCAGACTCTGAATGTTACCTGGGTCCTTATCGCAAAAAATCATGCATCAGAAGCGTAGGGATTCATATTATCAAGTCGCAGCGCTCAAATCGGTTTTTATATTAAGTAATTAGTGATGATGTGTAGAATTTTGATATTAATAATATTATCCGGAGAATATAGCCTTGCATAGACATCATAGTTTTCGCATCTATGTATAATCTGAATAGGAATTTAAATACATAGTCCTAAATACACATAATAGAAAATCTGTCGATTCTAGCTAAGGTAAGATTTGACGCGGCAATCATAAGTCGTAAAATGTGGAAACTGCAGAAACCGTAACTTGTACACATAAAATAAAGTTTAAAAATTATGGACGGATGATATTAGTCCTAAATACACATAATACAATATCTGAGAAAAGTATCAAGATGCGGCGATCAATGCAGCGATGATATAGCAATGGATGGATGATGTGGCACTATAGGCGTGGCGCTTGATGGTGTGGCACAGATGATGGGCGTGCTATAGGTGCGGCAATGGGCGGATGATGTGGCAATGTAGGCGTGGTAATTAAGGTGACGTGGCCTTCTGTGATTGGTGCGTACCGATCGATTCCAACTATACTACTGTCGCGCTACGCGCGAAATAAATGCCGACGATGTTTGTAACATGTTTTCATGTATGCGGTGGTTTATTATAATTCACATAAAATTAATTTAGCGTACTTCTAGATCGCCAGCTCCCCTTTAAAATACTACCATCACGCTATCTAGGGTTATTTTCCACAAAAAGTTTCGAATTCTGTATTTTATCCAGCAGCGAAGAGCGTACCGAAATCAAAGAAAGAGGCACTGTACCACTTTTAAGAGTGAGGACCTTTGCACATTAATGATGCTTTGAAGCTTTTTAGTCAAAATGATGACTTAAATATAATTTCTATTCGAGAGCTACAAAATAAAATCTTCAGAATATTTCTTCATCGTATCATAGAGGATGATACTGTTTAGTGTTGTGACCCGCAACCTTACAGGAACGTTATATAGAATGGGTTGCTTTCATTGGAATACATTCATGTTAAAAGTTAATCTATCAGATGTTATGATCCCGTAGCCGATAGTTGGTATACCAACCTTGATTTGATCCCGAATAAGTTATCATAGCTTCTAGTAGTCGAGTGGTCCTCGGGTGTGATTGAAGCTATTACCAATAGTGAAGTCCCAGCCCGAAAAGGCCCACCTGACTTCGAATTCTTACCCCATGTTTTTACTACCGTTCCTATTTTTTTTTGTTTTTTTTGGGGGGGGGGTGCAGACCTAGGGAATTTTCGAAAGGAGGCGCTGTACGAAAAAAGATTACCAGCCACTGGTGTAATGCAAAGATCGATGCATTGTCATGACCAAATAATGTTGTAGTAAAGATTTTTTTGCGTGTCTCGCTCATCGTCAATAGTATACCCAACACATAAACATCAGATATGTATAGGCCTACAAACTATCCACAGCAAATCGCGGGAAACGCATTTCGTAGGTGTCGTAAAGGTTGCACTGTTCGTGAAATTATTATTTGACATTTTACACCTTGTAGCATACTCTTATACGCCTACTGCTGTACATTCGGGTTGTTCAAGAACAACTTTTATTCCAAATTTTACTCGCTTAATGATTAAATTGTCGGTTTACCTAAAAATCACTACTCATTTTTTAAATTTTATTTTGTAAATATTTTTATCCGACTCACCGTATCCACTGGCGTTCAGCAGCCCTCTCTTATGTGTAGGGGTAGCTCCAGCACGGGGTCTTGATTACACTAAATTTTTTTCATTTGTTTTTATGTCAGACAACGAAGCGATTTAAATTAAATTCAAGGGTAAATTGCAGTTTACTTCTACTCGTTTCTCTCCCTTGTTTATTCTCTATACTCTACGCTACTCACAAAATTGGGGTCAATTCCGACCAGTAAAAGCAGTCCAATCTTAACTTGAAATTTCGACCATTTTTGAAATAATAGTATTTACGGTGAATACATACAACATAAAACTGAATACATGAGATGTTGAGGCGCATTCGAAACAAATCTGCGACTCGGGGAATGTCAACAGTACTGAGAAAATTATGATCACTTTCCTATACTAGATGAGAGAAAACCTAGTACCAACACTATATTTGTAACTGTGATACGAATTTTAATTACTGAATATTCAACCGCTTTGCCGACATTCGTTCCATACGAAACAAATTCTGACTATTCGGTACTTCATTTAATATCATTGCCTGAAAATTTCAACTGGGCCTTTTTGAAATGCGATGCATGAATGACAAATTTCATACAAAGCATATCGCTGCATGACTTTGACAAGGAGTACGTTCTTGAAATTGAACTTTATCCCAGCTTGTCCAACGATGCAAAAGACATTGCATCGATTTTGGTAGCACCTAGCACGTATACATGTGAGCATTAGTTTTGGGCAATGAAATTCACGAAGAGCAAGCCAAGATCACGTATTTCGGACGCCCACTTATAGAATATGGTCTGATTCTTGCTTCATCAGACTTGTTACCAGAAGTTGAAAACCTTTCAAAAAGCAAGCTGCGTCAATTGTCACATTTATTCTGCGTTGTTGAAGTGTAAATATCTGTGACATATCATTGGTATGATTGAGATTGTAGCAATGTAGGATAATGTACCGAAGTGAGCGTAAATATAGTATTAAGAAAAATTCCGGCTCGCCAAAAAGTTGTACACTCGAAATTTGGCCCGTGACTAGCAAAAGGTTGCCGACCCCTGTAATAGAGTTTAGATCAGAGGTATCAAACTCAAATGTGCTCGCGGGCCAATTTCCTAGTGCTTGATGGCGCCGCGGGCCGCAGCATCAATAATACGGATATTCAATGTGTAATTTACCAGTAGGCTTTATTTGACGGGACCTGGCAGACAGGCATTCTACAAACATCGTGGAAATGTAATTTACTACTGTACTATTCACACTTGGCACGGAAAAAAGATCACATTTTCAAATATTTGAATAAACTTATTTTTGTGCCGGGCATGATATTTTAAATTAATAAGTTATAGACATCATGCGAGAGGATGCATCGTTTGACATCGTAAAACTGCCGGGTTATAATACTGCAGCTAGTGGACTTTAGACGTGCCACAATTTTATGTAGAATATTTTAAAATCTACTGAAGATTGATCTGATATCTGAGCATTTGAGCGGTGTAGCCAGTCCAGACATGGGGTAATCGTGATTAGTAATCGTAATCGATTACGACGATTGCAGCATTTCCAAGTAATCGTAATCGCAATCGATTACATTCGAAAAAAATCCGAAGTAATCGTAATCGTAATCAACTACTTCACATATCTAATCGATTTCTTTGTGAAAGAACGATTATTTTTCATTTGTGCAATGCCCATGACATAAACTGAACTATGAACATTCATGAGCAACGAAGAGTGTGATTTAAAACAGGATTTGGATAGCAGAAATGTCGGGTTTTCAAACGCCTCTATACTCATTATTGCGTCACACTCACTAGTATTAGCTTGGTTCTTGATTGCGTAACGAATTATCCGCACGTAGTAAATAAATATTCGATGTAAATAATGTAGTACTGTGATTGTAAGAAGACCCGCTGTGGATTATGTCACTGCACTGATCGCCACTACCTCGCAGCAGGATAATAATCACCACACGGCCTGGTTTCGAATAGTAACGTATATGTACAAATTGTACATTGTACAATGTATAGATCTTTTGTTATGCTTAGGTAAACGCCCCTAAAATAAATAAAAAATAAATAAACGCAATCTGACCGTAGCTGATTGGTGAGCGGTAGGCCTATTTACGTATACAATGGACAACGATTTGAAATTTTGCACCCGTCAAATTAAACATGACAATTTCTACATCGAAGCATTAAAAACCAGGCTGCTGATAAAAAAATCATAACCGAGCCGTTATTTTTCGTTACTCGTATAACGGCAGATCGAAATATATGTATTAAGTGGATTGCAGTCAGAAGTCGATGTTTACCTTATCATATTCTCATACGGCCCTACTTAAAACGGGCAACAATTGTTCTTTCGCAATTTTATACTCATCATTCGGATATGCCACTAGCCATCCGCTTACACACCATGTTAGCGTGGATTTCAGCTAGAATCAGTACCGAAACAGCACTTCGCCACCGCCATACTCACAAATCCCCATAAGGCGATCAATAAAGCTTGTGGCGGGCGGAGTCCCCCAGAACCCCCTTAAAGTCCGGGCTTTTCATAAGAACTGGAAAGCACGATTTGATGCGATGGATCCGCTGTGAATTTGCTGTCAAGTCGCGCCAGGCGCGAATATTTAGGCACATAATTTACGACTATAACTTTATTGTATGTTGTTAACTCGTGACCTCCTGTCTGCTATATAGTCAGCAGATATTGGAGTCGCCCAAACGTAGCGGACGAAAAGAAAACTAAACGAAAAACTTTTGTGAGACGCACCAAAAATTGTCATTTATGCACGTGGTTCATCCTTTTCCTCAGTGAGTGCCCCCGGTGGCATTTGTATTGTGGGGCTGAGATTGAGAAGACTATTCTTCGCGACCATCCAGCGCGGCATGAATGTAATCGTGAGTAATCGTGATTAGTTTTCCAAAGTAATCGTAATCGTAATCGACTACTCGCGGATTTTGCTGTAATCGTAATCGTAATCGCGTGATTCATAAGTAATCGTAATCGCAATCGATTACATTCATGAAGTAATCACCCCATGTCTTAGCCACATCCAGGTTTTGATAGAGTCGTGATAAGTATATAGGCTATTGTTACTGTTACTGCCAAAGTCAAATTAAATCAGCGTTAGATTTTGCCTTCGATTAATATTGGAACATATCAGTAACAACTTGAATATAATCATTATCGAGCCATAGTAATAGCATTGATTCTTAACCTTTCTAGCGATCGTACCCCTTGTGCTTTCAATAAGATTTCTCGTTGCCCAAGTCCATTTTAAACACAATTTCTGACGGTACCTGGAAGCCCATTCACATAAAATCGCGCGTAGCGCGAAGACTATTTTCAAGTTTAATAAATTGGCCAAGATAATATTCCACAGCATGTAGGCCTAATTCCACAATACAACTCGTGCCCCCTGATATCGTGCTTCGTACTCCGATGGGCTCTACGGACCCTGGTTAATACCCCTGGAATAGAAATGTCGAATCGGCGAAGAAGTCATTAGTGATACAGGATGCTGCTGTAGAGCGTACTACTACCTTACTCGCCACCGAAAATAACATGGACAAAGAGAACAAACAACAACATCCAGCATGTAACCGACTATACGTCACGGCGCAATGTTCCCTCTAAGCTGCGCACGTGCGCAAATGCGCAGTGCTGACTTTGTCTCTGCGCACAGAAAATCTAAGTTGCACACAAAAAATCTTAAGTGATGACCTTTTTTGATAGTCGTTACACACCGTTTTCCAAGGGTCTGCGCAGTGAGTTGGGGAGTGTGCGCAGACTCATCAAAAATTAAAGGGAACATTGTCACGGGTTAAAAGAATGCCAATGGTTGCCATACCGACCTGATTAGTTAATCATATACCCTACGCAACGCAAGCTACGACCTTTTGATACATTACTATTCCCCCTGACTGTTTCATAGATTGTTGCGTCCGTAGGATTACCAAGTCACCGTTCCGAGTCGCAAGTCCTTCTTTGATTTTAACGTTTGACCCGACTCAACTCGAGTCATTTTTATTTAATCACCCAGTCTATCCGAAATCGATTAATTTTACGAGAAGGTCGCACCAAACCAAATAACAATTTTCAGTCACGAAGCATCAACGGATCATGTTTTATTATCATGAACTAGAGATGTGACGTAATAGCTGATCTTCTACCGCATTGTAGCTTTTAAACGTGATGTGATAGTGAAGTTTGTTGAGATTTCAGTGATTTTCATAGTAGTTTTACAATGAAATAGTATATTCATATTGAAATGAACCCGAATATTTTCGGCTGACACTCGTCAGGGGTAATCGTCAGCAACTAGTAGAGAATTGGAGAGAACATTGTATATCAACAATCGTATCACAAAATATGACGTCACCAGCATGAAAGGGAGAGCGTTCAATGTACTATTTTTAGGTGGTACACGAACTCCTTTTGTTGACAGAGTTTTGGTTGGTGTATTTTGATGAAAGTTGATTCCAAGGCACACAAATGGAATTGTGAGCGACCTCGCCCTACGATTCGAAATCAGTCGTCTCGATAATTATTCGCACAAATCGGATTATCCAACAGATGTTTGCCGATATCAGAATTAATGGCCTTTGATCGATCAGCATCAATCTTAAGTGGATGAGTTAAGGGTGAGCTTTTCACTGAGCGTGTTCTGATAAATCTGGGGACATGTTGGTTTATGCGGTCCTGCAGACGTCTTGACGTTCTTCCCACGTAGCCACAATCACAGTGGCACCTATATTCGTTCAGTACATTACTTTTTTGAAGTGCGGGAAGCATGTCTTTGCGTGTTGAAGGGAGCAGTTGTGTTGTTGTATAAATCATATTGGTTTTGACTGTGTCGTAACATTTACTGACAGCAGAAATCAATTGTTTTTCAAAGCGGGTGGAAATGGGGCCAATCCAAGGTAGATGGATATAAACATCTTTTATTGTTCGTGCGGTGGGCTCTGTTCGTTTTTCTGCGTTGAATTGCGCAAATTTCCTCTCCATGCCGCGGCTGATGACGTGTTCAGGGTAACCGTTATCCAGTAAGATTTTTCGGATGTAGTCAAGTTCTAAACTCAGTTTGTTACCCGAACATATCATCAACGCTCTATGCACGAGTGTGCCTATGAGGTTAATTTTTCTGCGCCGAGGACTGAATGAATTCCAGCGAAGGTGTTGGCCTGTGAATGTCGGTTTCCTGAAAACAGACGTTTCAAATTTGTTGGTATTGCGCTTTTCAACTAATACGTCCAGAAATGGTAATGAGTTATTACGTTCTTTTTCTATTGTGAATTGCAAGGCCGGGTAAAGCGAGTTTAAGCAAATGAGAAATTGGTCACACTCCGATTCATTCCTGAAAATGACAAATGTATCATCTACGTATCGGCGGTACAATAGTGGTTTGGCGGACTCACGCTGGGAGAGAAGCTCGCCCTCGTAATACCCTACGAAAATGTTGGCCAAAATAGGTCCCAGGGGACTACCCATGGCTAAGCCGTATATTTGGCGAAACATGACCCCGTTAAAGCTAAATTCCACGGAGCAAGTTGCCGCTTGTAAAAGTTCAACAAAGACGTTACGCGGGATTGATGGTGGTGGTAACTCACCACCGTACAGCGCGTTGGCACAAATATCAATAGTCTCATGCAGCGGAACGTTCGTAAACAGACTAGAGATATCAAATGAGCTCAGAAACACGTCTGGATTCGGCAAATCCAGGTTTCGTATTTCACCAGCGAACGTGAACGAATCGCGAACACATTCCGTGCCGTACAATTCCCGAACCGGTTCCTAAATGTCAATAAGCCATTTTGCCAGCTGATGGTGAGCAGACCCGATCATGGAAAGTATAGGTCTCACTGGGACATTGTCTTTGTGAGTTTTTGGCAGTCCGTACATGCATGGTCTTTGCGATCCCGTTGGTCTGATGGCGCTGTATGTTTCTGCCGTTAGGACACCGTTTTTCTTCAAGGTCAGCAAACTGACAAACCGCAATTCAACGCAGAAAAACGAACAGAGCCCACCGCACGAACAATAAAAGATGTTTATATCCATCTACCTTGGATTGGCCCCATTTCCACCCGCTTTGAAAAACAATTGATTTCTGCTGTCAGTAAGAGTTACGACACAGTCAAAACCAATGTGATTTATACAACAACACAACTGCTCCCTTCAACACGCAAAGACATGCTTCCCGCACTTTAACAAAGTAATGTAGTGTACGAATATAGGTGCCACTGTGATTGTGGCTACGTGGGAAGAACGTCAAGACGTCTGCAGGACCGCATAAACCAACATGTCCCCAGATTTATCAGAACACGCTCAGTGAAAAGCTCACCCTTAACTCATCCACTTAAGATTGATGCTGATCGATCATAGGCCATTAATTCTGCCATCGGCAAACATCTGTTGGATAATCCGATTTGTGCGAATAATTATCGAGACGACCGATTTCGAATCGTAGCGCGAGATCGCTCACAATTCCATTTGTGTGCCTTGGAATCAACTTTCATCAAAATACACCAACCAAAACTCTGTCAACAAAAGGAGTTCGTGTGCCACCTAAAAATAGTACATTGAACTCTCTCTCTTTCATGCTGGTGACGTCATATTTTGTGATACGATTGTTGATATACAATGTTCTTTCCAATTCTCTACTAGTTGCTGACGATTACCCCTGACGAGTGTCAGCCGAAAATATTCGGGTTCATTTCAATATGAATATACTATTTAATTGTATATTGAAGTTCTGTACCTCCAAGAAACTCTTCAAATAGTAGTTTTAGCGTGAACTTTAAGTTCCTATATCTAAACAAGATATATGGGACTTGAATATTGTGGATTACTTGAAATTCCAAAATGCCCACGGGTCGGGTGTTTGATACCTCAGGTTTAGATGACCAGTGAAAAATTATTTAGATGTGTTCCAAATGAGTCAACGGCATTGAAATAGACTCGTGAAAATGATGGTGATATAATAAGCAAATATAATCCTTTCAACACTAGAAATACGGGACCACGATGAGAAAATAAATTGCCACGCAGGTGGAATACAGTGAAATGTATTATATTAGGCGATATCTTTTGTCGCACCAATGTGAATTTTGCGTAATCAGAGCAAATAATCTTGTGGATGTTGTCTTCACAACGCATTGTGATATTTGTTTTTGAGATATCATGCGGGAGAGTGTCTATATTCCCCTGGCAAGAGTACTATACTACTGGCGATTCATTTTGTCGACTTTCAGAGATGCCACATCATCCTCCAGGTTTTATATGAGGGGAATTTGACTGTCTCATGTCATCATTACATTGATAGCGATGAAAGATCCTACACCTATTGGATGCTCTCGTTTACTTCACTAAAATGTTGGTCTCATATCTTTCGGTATTTGAGACGACGACCTCGTAGATACGCCCGTATATTAGTGCGGAGCGGATCGACAAATTCTCTGGTCCGGCTCCGATCCGGCTCCGGCCGTATCAGGAAAAAGTACTGATCCGGCACTGATCCGGCTCCGTTCAAAAATGAAAAAGTCCTGCCGGAAATCCGGCCCAACACGGTACGGTGGCTCCGTGAATTAAAAAATATGGATCGTTTCTTTTCGCACTGGCTTGGCGGTTACTTGTGTGCTGTTGGTTGGTGGTTATTTGGTTACAAAAGTTATGCTTATCCATAAAGATTTTGACCTTATCAAAAAAGTACTGATCCGGCTCCGATCCAGTCCGGCCAAAATTGAAAAAAATCCGGCCGGATATCCAATTCGGCTCCGGTCCATGCTCCGCACCACCGCATATACGCCATTTTAAACAACTGTGCAACGTTTGGTCGCCCTTGGATCAATTTGGATTGATCCTAACTTTTTACCGATTCCAAATTCGCTTTCCACAACAGTTCCAAATGGGAATAGTCCCCACGCCAATTATTGACATGTCTGGTATTTCAGAACTGAATTTTATTCGCTTGAAAACTCAGGGAAACCGAATAGTAACTTACCAAGTTTATGAAGCACTTCAGTCATATGGGTTCTTTCACTATCAGCATAAATCTGTTTTTGTAAAAGAACAGTAATACGCATTGTCGTACAATCAGCCTAAGTGAAGACAATTGTATGGTAAGACATCAAAGCTCGAGAATGATATGAAATGGTTCGTAAGATTTATTGGTTTGGGGAATAAATGTCATCATTATTATCAACCAAATGGTCACATGACACCATGTTGTTGGTTGACCCGAGTTCACCAGATATAAATTCCCTAAGATGATGCGGACCCAATAAAATTCGAAAATAATGCCTCATTATTCGTATTTCGCCTTTTAGAGTCATATAGGAGTCGTGAAAAGAAAATATCGTAACTACGTGATGATTTCGTGAGTTCTACATTAGCACGACATAAGATACTTTCAGGTATCGATAACATTGGCCAACAAAATGAAGAAAAATTGGGCAGAACATCTGAGAGCCGTTTCTGGTGGTTTCGAGGTTGCTGATTACGAATATCACATCAGTTTTGCCAGGTTGTTCAGAATATACTTATGCCCCTAAAAAAGCCCAAAATTACTGTATTTATGCTTGATTATTTCAATTAGTAGGAATAAAATCGTAGTTGTTTATTATTTTATACTGCGTATAAATAGATAATTGACTATGAAGAACCCGCATGTCGTTCTCATAGTCATTCTATTAATATTAACGTGACCTGAAATATTTGTTTGACAAAAAAGCAGTTTGTCAAGCCTAACAATTATAATTTTGCACAACGGAAATACATATTCTCCTGTATTTTTTGGTCATTATACCAAGATTAAAGAGCAGTATGAAGCTGTAAAATTTGTCCTTGAAAAGCTTAACTACAATACTCGTATGCGTCTCATTTCCTGGGACTTCTACCCGCCGAGTCAACAGAGTGGGTATAACTGGTATTCCTATAAACGAGAAGCTTAAATCTGGTATCTTTGATAGATTTCAGATTCGAATACGGATGGAAGATTCCAATTTCATATTAAGAAGGAGTTCAATTCATGGAATTTCTCCTAAGATGTAGTAAATAAAACTTATTAGATGATCATAAAGCACCCAACTACAAACAGTTCGTCAGAAAATTCGTATCTGCATATGGAAAACTTGGAACAAACCTGAGCACTGTGCAGTAGGGCTGTTCAAAAATAACTTTTTTTCCTGAATCTTGCTGGTTACTTGATTAAATCGTTAGGTTGCCTTAAAAAACGACGCATACCAAGTTGGAATTCATTCCGACAAATATTCGCGGGTTACGTAGAGTTTGAAAATTTTGGATTTGCCCAAAAACGCAAAAAAAAAATTTTCTCAAATTTTTTTGCCAACCCCATGAAATTGTTGGGCTGTCTTCAAAAACTATGCAAAACAAATTTGACTCAATTCCAAGCCGTAGAAGCGGAGTTATTCCAGTTTTTCGGTGATAATTCATGGATTATCCACCAATCAAGGATAATCCCAGAATTTTCGAATAAAAACTGAAATAACTCCGGTTCTACAGCTTGGAATTGAGTCAAATTTGTTTTGCATAGGTTTTGAAGACAGCCCAACAATTTCATGGGGTTGGCAAAAAAATTTGAGAAAATTTTTTTTTTGCGTTTTTGGGCAAATCCAAAATTTTCAAACTCTACGTAACCCGCGAATATTTGTCGGAATGAATTCAAATTTGGTATGCGTCGTTTTTTAAGGCAACCTAACGATTTAATCAAGTAACCAGCAAGATTCAGGAAAAAAAGTTATTTTTGAACAGCCCTACTGTGCAGGTATACATACGTAGGGGAAGTTGGCCTTCGAAATCGAAACCATGTCGCTCTGAAATTCCAATTCTATCTCCAATATATATCAGCGCATTTGTTATTAAGCAATTGCGTTTCGACTGAACGATGTCAATTTCAAGATGAAGCTTCACATTTCTGAACTGGTATCTGAAAGAAACAATAGAAGTCACTCTGATTTACAATAAATATTCATATGTTGCTTTTGTTTTGTGTGAAAATAATAATTTAATGGCATTTGTTCTTTTAACACGCTGTTAATGTGTACAGTTCATTCTGTGCACGAGTTATCTACAATATTGCTTAGGATGTTAGATCACAGTGTCCTACATTTGTGTAAACACGACTAAATCGCACGGCTCACAGAGATTGGGTAAATCATTGTCCCAGTTTGATCCGAAGCAATTTACAGCACTATTCAAACTGGATTGCCGGTCACAAAATCTGATGAAATTGGTGTCAAAATGAAAGATACCACGGTACTGAATATGAAAATATAAATTTTATTCTGCTGGATTTTATTCTGCTACGCCGTAAAATGGGCCTCGAATCTTGTATTGTGACGGGGTTTTGTGCTGTGACGCTACAATGTCGCGAAGTTTGAATAATCGTGCGAGATTATGCCGCATTTGCTTCAACAGCAGTAGCCATAAAAGGTACTTTACTATACAATTCTGCGCAAGACAGACGCTAATGTGTCTATTTAAAGCGACTATCAAGCTGGCGAGGCTTATGAGCTCACTGTCGATTGACACTGCATAGATCGCCTTTGCGTACACTTATATTCTCTCAGCTAGTGGAAAAAAACGAACGAATGTGCTAACTTCGTCATAACCAGTGATTCCCAACCGCGGCCCCGAGGGCCGCATGCGGCCCGCAGATAGCCTTCTTGCGGCCCCCACAAAATATTAAGAAACCGCGTACTGACAAAAATAAAATTTGCACGTACTTGGCTTGGAGTCTGGAGTTTTTAATTACGATTGCAAGAAAGTCGTGAGTAGACTGCTAACGTCACGTCGCTGCTGTTTCAATGCAATGTGCCCTTACTTTCCAGTTGAACGAGCAGTAGCTATAGATATAGGTATAGACAGGACCATAACTGCGGCACGCCACACCCTCCAATTGGGAGGGGGCTAGTTCAAAGGGGGCTCAAAATTATTTCGTGAATAAGCATAAATTATAGAGTATTTTTTGAACATTTGTGCATCTTTTTACTCTAGGCGTGATTTCATGCGGCCAAATATCTTGACTTTTGGGTACTCATCCCCCCAAAAAATATATTTATCGAAATGGGCATATCGGCGTTTGCCATTACCGTGCCACGACGCACCAAGACATATCAAGTTTTACGCCATGTAACATGCGACTCCAAGAAGTGTGTCAGAACGATTGGCAGCGAGAAACCTTGGCCGTAAAGGACTGCCCTTATGCTGAGCGAAGCTTCGTTATCTATACAAAATACTCTCTCGGCAATATGAACCTCACAAGACACATATCATACCGCAGGAACAAATTATATTCCAGTGAAGAAATACCAATTTGAAATAGTGTGCGTCTCTTAGTTTAGTAGCCTACGTTTGGGCTATTCTATATTTTTTGATATAGCAGACAGGAGGTCACGAAATAACATCATGTTACGGGGTCATACCAACGGGTTCTACAGTGTCCAAGACACCTCACTTAGCTCTACATTAAATATGATTACGTGAGCAGCGAGGACAAGAAATTGATAGCAATATATATGCAATTTCCAATAATATTGACCGATTTTATCATAAATTATCGAAAATTTCGCGCTTGGCGCTGGCTCACTTAACGGTACAGCTAATTTCGCGGTAAAAGCGAACAAGGTGATAGGGGTAGGTTTTTCACCCTAGTTTTTTGGGTGGGAGGGGGGTCACGAAGTGCTCTTTCGTTCCTGCCAACAGATATACGCCCGGAGATGTTTAATTATTATTGAGGGGTCCTACCTTTTCAAACACACCTCCCTCGGCTCTACCTGTAAAACTGATTACATGAGCAGAGAGAGGAAAATAATTGATAGCAATATATATGCGATTCCCGATCATATTGACCAATTCAATTATGAATTACAAAAAATTTTCGCGCTTCGCGCGTTTAGGCAATGAAAGCTGACTCACTAAATGTCCCCAAGAGCAACATAATTGGTAGTCCTACAGCTCACGATCCAAGCGCCCGAATAATTTGAAAGCTACTGTCGTACTGATTCCAAAAATACGAATTGAAATCTCGCCAGGGCAATAAAACTGCTCCGAAATAGCCACCAAAGGTCGATTGCCCTGACCAATAGAGCGCAGCAACACCATGACCATAACAATGGCCAATGGCTTCGAGCGATTGGTCCGAACAATGTCAATTTTTATATTTTGATGACTATTTTGGGTCCGTTTCATTGCCCTGGTATTCGTGCGGCCCCGACCGTAGTCTGAAATTCTAAATTTGGCCCCGACATCGAAAAAGGTTGGGAACCACTGGTCATAACCAAAAGCTAAAAATTTTGAGGCAGTGTTCGAATGAAACGGATAATTGTCCGAACTCTCACTTTTGTTCTGTTCGTAATCATTTTAGCCGAATAAAGCGGTTGTCCGGGTTATCTGGAGTCTAATGTATATGGTGCAAAGGCCTCCGTATCCATACTCCTTGATAGATATCCTACAATTGGGGTAATTCGCTCTCCAAAACGTTATGGTAAATTCGAGTCAATAAATAAACATTGATTCATGGCAATTCCAAAACTACCAAAATAAAAGCTGAAAAATGCAAAGAATAACTATGCCTGGTCCTTACCGATGCAGGTCAAGTACCTTGAGCGTGGCAGTTTCTAATTGTACATTGATAACGATCCATCTCACGGACATTTGTGAGCCTCGTCATCCGTCTCCTTTCTATAAAGATTTTTCGAGGTATCGTTTCAGCGACATCAAAGATTTCTATGTGTTTTCTTCGGCTACCATAAAGTTTGCACATTTACAATAACTCGAAATGCCAACGATATAGCGCATAAATTAGATCAATTCATGCAAAAAAACGGGACGGTAAATTCGCGTCAGCACTATCAGAGCACAAGCTGCCGGAAAACACACTCTAAACCAGGGGTTCTCAACCCGCGGCCCGCAGACGTATATTTTGCGGCCCGCGACATCTTTCAAACTGGGGGCGAGCCCCCTTAGGGGCGTGAACGCATCTGACGGGGGCGCGAAGCTGCGGTCAACTGTAAAAAAAAAAATCGCGCTGCACGCTGCCCGCAATTCATCCCAAATTCATAGCTTTTCTCTTGTGTATAGTCCCAATTTCGTATTTGAGAATTCTCTAATCAACGGCCATAACCTTCCATGCCATGAAACTAGCCGTTTGTATTGCTAGCATTCTGGTTGCATTTTGTTATATGAGGATAAGGGGGCACGAATTGTTTCCCTACCAAAAAAGGTTGGGGGGGGGGGGCGTGTGTAAACAAAGTACGAGAACCACTGCTTTAATGTGTTCTAGTTTCTTGATATATGCTCTATTTCAGATTGTTATTGTTTTGAATCGTTGTTCGGCTGGACTATGGTTCAAGAGAATTCCGCTACGTAGTAGGCCTACACTTTTAAAAAGTGTTTGACTCGCTGCAAAACGGTTGTTGAGATTGCCTACGACGGTTCAGACGCATCGTTTAAAATTGCTTTGAATATCGCTATACCCAAGAAATATGATATAGAAGGTGTGATTTCAGTAAAACCGTAACATACTTTGCGAATACCAGCGAAAAATATCAATTCGACAAAGCTGACTTCTGTAACTATTGGTGCAGGGCCCCAGGCATATGGACGGAAATGAGAAGGGTTGATTGGTTTGCTCAGAAATGACCCCAAACATCAGACTTGTTCTCATATCACTCAGAGCTCAATGTGATAATGGCCTCTGTAACGCAAAGGTTATGGTCATTTTATACATGCTCGCCCACGCATTGGAACAAAGAGTTCGGCTCTCTGGTGGAAGGATTTGAAGTTGCATATACCGACTTGGCAACGAATGTAATGCACGCTCCATGAAGGGATTTACATCCCCCGCTAGAAGATACATATTCTCACAAGCAGCAGCTGCAAACTTACGAACGCTGTCCAATGTTCATTAATGCTTTATAATGAATATAAAAATGCATAAATGCCCGTATACGACTGGATAATAGACTACAATAGCCTAAATTTAATAGTAGCCCATGAATACAATAGGTAATATTGTTTGCGGCCCGCAGCGTCTTTTGCTGTTAAAATGCGGCCCATTATCAAGAGAAGTTGAGAACCCCTGCTCTAAACCATAAAACCAACAAAACTAAGTATAGATTTTCGTGCCATACCGACGTCGATGGTGGTGACTTACAATCAATCCCTGTGACAGGTACAGGCTTAGGTTTGATAACAGGTAGTGGTTGGGAGGTTACTGAATAACTGACATAATATCGCGTGAAGTGATTCTGATTGTATGTTGACGCCCTAGTGTACAGCCCTAGTCTAAACGCATTTATCAGTATGCGAAATAGGTAGGGGAGATGTGGTACCGATGGATCAAAAATTGGATAATGATCGCTGGCCCCGAAATGTTCAGCCGAAAACAGCGGATCTTTTGCTGGCTCAGCACTTTGATACAAGCTCTACCTATCGCGCACATATGCATGAATATCCGTCTTTTCAAAAAAATATTTATGGACGTCCAAAATTTGTTGCTCGAACGTATCATCAGTCCCCACCCGGTGGGTCCAATGGCACACGACCCGGGGACCTATGACACATATACCCTAAAAAACTCAGATGTGACTACTTTTTTTGCTCAGTATTATAATCTAAGCTACAGCAAGCCAAAGAAGAATGTTTGATCGCAACTGTCAAAAAATAGAATAAATATCAACTCAAATGTTGTCATAAAATCACGTTTCGATTTAGGCTCGGACATATGAATTTGAGGGTGCATACATATTGCCCGAAAATCGACAGTGTGACTTCCAAATACCTCGTTATAGCGATAAAACATCATATGCAATTATTACATAAAGATTTTCTCTACGTATAGGCATGTTTCATTTGTTTCATGATTAGTATGCATGATTATTTTGCTTCATTTGACTATTGTATCATCGGTCCCCACTCTACGAATTTTATACATGAATCGAAAAAAAGTCCATTCAAGGAAAGTACTGAAAACATAATAGGTGCCATTATATAGCCTGATACAAGCCCTACACTTCACAATAAAAATGATTGCTGGTTTGTTCGTGTTGAAGGTTACAAAGAAAAATGTATATGTCGATCTAAATTTAGTTTACACCCCCTAAAACAAAAATCATCTATGAGAGACCCCATAGCTCGTGCACGTCGAATTTTTTGTATGTGAGAAAAGCTTTAGCCAGCATGCAGTTGTAGACAAGTTCACGGAGTGTCATCATGGAATTATCATAGAGAATTTTCAAAGTATTTTCGGTCCCAGTGATCCATCGGTACCACATCTCCCCTATACACAGTAGGGCTGTTCAAAAATAACTTTTTTTCCCGGATTCCAGCCATTCACTCATTAAATTGTCAGGTTACCCTAAAAAACGCTGCACACCAAATTTGGTTCAATTCTAACGAGCATAGGACTCCGCAGGTCCAATTGAAAATTTTAATTTATTAGGTAAAATTTCAAAAAAAATTCAAATTTTTCTGCCAACCCCATGAAATTGTTGAGCTGTCTTCAAAGACGATGCAAAACAAATTTGAGTCAATTCCGAACAGTAGAAGCGGAGTTACGTGAGTTTTTCGGAGATAATTCTCGGATTATCCACCAATCACGGTGCAGTATCTCTCCGTCGATCTACTCGTGAACGAACAGAATCCTTGCGTTCAAAGTCCGAAACTGAGGAGGATATGGAGATTCTGGAGCGTGAGCCTGAACAAGTGGTTGTAGAATCGATTCAGTCAGTTGAGAAAGAACGCACGAACACCGATCTATATGAGAATCGGTGTTCGTGCGTTCTTTCTTAACTGACTGAATCGATTCTTCAACCACTTGTTCAGGCTCACGCTCCTGAATCTCCATATCTTCCTCAGTTTCGGACTTTGAACGCAAGGATCTGTTCGTTCACGAGGAGGGCACGGAGTAAGGTCTTTCATAGATACCGTACTTTCACCAACGTCTCGGCGCTTTACGAGAGCATACTTTGGATTTACTTCAATGAGTTCGACATATTCGCAGAGAGGATCGCTTTTATTTCGGACAAATTTCCTCAGGAGCGCATCTTTGCTGGATATCATCCAATCTGGAATAGATTGACCGTGCATCGATCGACGACAAAATGAAAAGAAACGTTCATGCGGAGTGACTCCGGTGGCAGTTCATAATAATGGCCTTATGGAGTGTAAGGCGTATGCTAACACCACTTCCCAAGCGCTCTCTGGCAATTTGTGAGATGCGAGTAAAAGTTTAATTGACCTCCATATCGTTTGATTAGCCCGCTCACATTGACTGTTACCCGTAGGGTGATAAGGAGTGGTACGACTGGTCGCAACACCCTTTCAGATCAAAAAATCGTGGACATCTTTAGAGAGAAAAGACTTTCCCCTGTCACTATGTACATTGTACATAGCCAGGTAATCCAAACAAAGCGAACAATGACGATAAACAGCTAATAACAGTCTGCGACGTCATATCGGCGCATGGGAAGACGAAAGGAAAACGACTGAATTCGTCGATTACAACGAGCAAATAAGGTCGCTTTCCAGCGACTGGTCCCTTGAAATCTATACTCACGCGATCCCATGCCTTAATAGCTTTGGCGAGAGTATAAGCTGCTGGTCTGAAAAATCGAGGTTTAATTTCAGCACATTCTGGGCAATCTTGGATCTCCTTTTTTATTTCTTCTGTGGAAAAAGGTAAACATTTAGCTCGAACGAAGTGCATCATCCGTCGCACTCCTGGGTGCGACAGTGTTACGTGAATATTCCGTAAGCTCGATCCTGTAAAGGCACAAACTCTCAACATCGAATCGGCGGCTACGTTGTCTTTACCTGGTCGATGTTTGATGCGGTATTTGAATGCACTTAATTCGAGTTTCCACAAGGACAATTTTGTATTTTTTATCTTACTGCGATGAGATTTCGCGAATATGAAGGAAAGTGCCTTTTGATCCGTGATCAAGGTAAACGGTTTTATATGAAGTAAATATCCCCACTTACGTACTGCCTCAATAATGGCAGCTGCTTCTTTTTCTACGGCAGCGTACCTCTTCTCATGCTTGTTCAGCGTTCTGTGCGCAAACGCTACCGGCCCCCCTCTTTGGCTGAGTATTGCAGCAATGGCGAATTCAGAAGCATCACACTCGATGGTAAATTCTTTATCCTCCAGAATACAGCCGAGACTTGACCGTAGGAGATCGTTCTTCAATTGCCGAAATGCCATCAAGGCTTCGCTGCTTAAAGGAAATGTCAAATCGTTGTTACATAGCGGACCAATTTTACCGGAAAAATTCGATATCCACTTCGAGTAGTAAGAAAACATTCCCAGACAACGTTTCAAACTTTTGCCATCAGAAGGCGCAGGTAAGTCAACTAGAGGCTTCAAATGAGCAGGATCAGGCTTTATGGAGTCGTGAGCGACGAGGTGTCCCAAAATGGACAATTCCTTAACACAGAACTTGCACTTGTTAACATTCAGAGTTAGATCACAAACCTTCGCGGCGGTTATAAAAGCTTCCAAACGTTCATCATGCTGTTGCTTTGTATCGCCTTAAATGGTAATGTCGTCTAGATAAGCGACAGTGCCTTTCAGTCCGTTGCCTTCTATAAATCTGTCAATAAAGCGCTGAAACGCAGCAACTCCATTAGTGACTCCGAAGGGAAGCCGGCAAAACTGATATAGACGACCACAAGCTTCGAATGCAGTAAAAGGCTTATCATTACTTCCAAGAGGTACCTGATGGTAAGCGGACTTCAAATCTATCACACTGTACCATTTACCTCGAGCTACTTCATTTACGACGTTTTCAATCTTAGGAAGCGGATACGCATCTAGCGGAGTATAGCGGTTGATTGTTTGAGAGTAATCAACGACCAATCTCTTCTTGTGTCTGGAGTCCTTTACCACCAATACCTGAGCTCTCCACGGGGACGAGGAAGGTTCAATCACTCCAGATTCCAAAAGTTTTGAGACTTCGTCACGTATAAACACCTTGTCATCATTACTGTAGTTTCTGGACTTGGTAGCGAAGGGCTTCAAGTTTCCATCTACAAACCGAAAAATACACGGCGTCTCATCCACTTTAGCAGCTATCACATTACAGGTATCAGTTGCTGCTGCTGTATCAGCGCTCCCGTCAACGCTTTCACTTGTGACCATCCCATCGCCACCGCCACTTGCTCTGCCGCTGTTGATGGTTAGATCTCCGTCGCCACTGAATTCAAAAACAACTCTTTTATGCTTTCCGAAGAAATTATGGCCTAGAACCAAATCGCAACAAAGATCGTCGAGAACGCCGAACCGAACAGACTTATATATTCGATTACCCAAATCCACAGGAACACAAACGAAACCGTTGACTTCGGCGGCGAATTGTCCTGAAGCGAGTTTGATCATGGTTTGCAGTCCTCTGCCTTTCAACCCAAGCGAAGGGGCTACTTTAGAATCCATGTAATTTTCCCAAGCTCCAGAATCCAGTAAGGCACGCAACTTTGCTTTACGAATGTAAGCGGGCACAGTAGTGTTGGACAGCGAGGAACAGCCATTAGATGCAAGAATGGACGAGATTCGAAGTTCAGTGACAGACGCAGCTGTTTTCAATACTTGGGATCGACACATTTTACTGAAATGTCCTTGCTTTTGGCACTTGAAACACCTCACGTACCGAGCAGGGCATAGGGCACGGTCTAAAACGTGACTGTTACCACAAAATATACACTTCGACGATTGACGACGGACTACCGCGACTTCACTTACGTCATTATTCGAAGATGTGGTACAATCCATGCGAGCCACGCTATTCACATTAGCGATCTCGCTCGCACCATTATTCGCAGCAATGTGTGCGGATGCGCAATCTATGTGAGCCATGCTATTCACAGTAGCGGTGGTCTCATATGAACGAGAGAAGCACTCTGCTTTCTCCATAGTGTCTGCAACTTGAAGCGCTTTATCCAAATATAGTTCCTCGTGTTCCAGAAGACGAAGACGTACATTTGCTGATCGCAATCCAGAAATGAACGCATCGCGTACAGATTCTTCCAAATGCATTTCTGCGGTAGCCTGCTTGAACTCGCATTTCTTGCCCAATGTTAACAATTCTTGTGCAAATTCAGATACGCTCTCACTCGTCATTTGTTTTCTGGCCGAGAGGTTATGACGAGCGTAAATAGTATTGTTCTTTTTGACATACATCTTCTTCAATTTCTCCATTGCTTCAAGGTAGTTCTCCTTATCTTCGATATACGAAAATATCTCAGCAGACATGTATCCACCCATAATAGCGATCTTATTGATGGCGGAAAGTGCGGGTGAATCCGACCCACTCCCAGACGATGCGGGACCGGCATTTCTTGATTGCTCAACGGCTTCAATATAGCTCTCCAACATACGCTTCCGATGGTTGAAAACCTTCTGCGAATCCACCGCACGTGGTAACACTTCCAACACTGGTACGCGGATGAGTTTCTCGTTGTAAGCAGCCATGTCTTTTAAGGAAAAAACAACAACGTTCGTTTGGTTAATAAAATTGTACTGAAAACGTACTACGACCTCAACGCAAGTTTGGTTTTTATGAACTAAATGAAGACTCAAGCAACTAAACGCGGTACATAAAGCACTCAATATATATAGGCAGGTTAAGATGCGGGTAATCAACACAATTAGTGAGGTCACGAAGAAACAATAATCACCACACTACACCGTATTCCAGCCATTCACTTATTAAATTGTCAGGTTACCCTAAAAAACGCTTCACACCAAATTAGGTTCAATTCCAACAAGCATAGGACTCCGCAGGCCCAATTAAATTTTTAATTTATTAGGTAAAATTTCAAAAAAAAATTACCGGATTATCCACCAATCACGGATAATCCGAGGATTATCATCGAAAAACTCACATAACTCCGCTTCTTCTGGTCGGAATTGACTCAAGTTTGTTTTGCATCGTCTTTGAAGACAGCTCAACAATTTCATGGGGTTTGCAGAAAAATTTGAAATTTTTTTTTGAAGTTTTACCTAATAAATTAAAATTTTTTGTATATTTAATAGTAGCCCATGAATACAATAGGTAATATTGTTTGCGGCCCGCAGCGTCTTTTGCTGTTAAAATGCGGCCCATTATCAAGAGAAGTTGAGAACCCCTGCTCTAAACCATAAAACCAACAAAACTAAGTATAGATTTTCGTGCCATACCGACGTCGATGGTGGTGACTTACAATCAATCCCTGTGACAGGTACAGGCTTAGGTTTGATAACAGGTAGTGGTTGGGAGGTTACTGAATAACTGACATAATATCGCGTGAAGTGATTCTGATTGTATGTTGACGCCCTAGTGTACAGCCCTAGTCTAAACGCATTTATCAGTATGCGAAATAGGTAGGGGAGATGTGGTACCGATGGATCAAAAATTGGAAAATGATCGCTGGCCCCGAAATGTTCAGCCGAAAACAGCGGATCTTTTGCTGGCTCAGCACTTTGATACAAGCTCTACCTATCGCGCACATATGCATGAATATCCGTCTTTTCAAAAAAATATTTATGGACGTCCAAAATTTGTTGCTCGAACGTATCATCAGTCCCCACCCGGTGGGTCCAATGGCACACGACCCGGGGACCTATGACACATATACCCTAAAAAACTCAGATGTGACTACTTTTTTTGCTCAGTATTATAATCTAAGCTACAGCAAGCCAAAGAAGAATGTTTGATCGCAACTGTCAAAAAATAGAATAAATATCAACTCAAATGTTGTCATAAAATCACGTTTCGATTTAGGCTCGGACATATGAATTTGAGGGTGCATACATATTGCCCGAAAATCGACAGTGTGACTTCCAAATACCTCGTTATAGCGATAAAACATCATATGCAATTATTACATAAAGATTTTCTCTACGTATAGGCATGTTTCATTTGTTTCATGATTAGTATGCATGATTATTTTGCTTCATTTGACTATTGTATCATCGGTCCCCACTCTACGAATTTTATACATGAATCGAAAAAAAGTCCACTCAAGGAAAGTACTGAAAACATAATAGGTGCCATTATATAGCCTGATACAAGCCCTACACTTCACACTAAAAATGATTGCTGGTTTGTTCGTGTTGAAGGTTACAAAGAAAAATGTATATGTCGATCTAAATTTAGTTTACACCCCCTAAAACAAAAATCATCTATGAGAGACCCCATAGCTCGTGCACGTCGAATTTTTTGTATGTGAGAAAAGCTTTAGCCAGCATGCAGTTGTAGACAAGTTCACGGAGTGTCATCATGGAATTATCATAGAGAATTTTCAAAGTATTTTCGGTCCCAGTGATCCATCGGTACCACATTTCCCCTATACACAGTAGGGCTGTTCAAAAATAACTTTTTTTCCCGGATTCCAGCCATTCACTCATTAAATTGTCAGGTTACCCTAAAAAACGCTGCACACCAAATTTGGTTCAATTCTAACGAGCATAGGACTCCGCAGGTCCAATTGAAAATTTTAATTTATTAGGTAAAATTTCAAAAAAAATTCAAATTTTTCTGCCAACCCCATGAAATTGTTGAGCTGTCTTCAAAGACGATGCAAAACAAATTTGAGTCAATTCCGAACAGTAGAAGCGGAGTTACGTGAGTTTTTCGGAGATAATTCTCGGATTATCCACCAATCACGGTGCAGTATCTCTCCGTCGATCTACTCGTGAACGAACAGAATCCTTGCGTTCAAAGTCCGAAACTGAGGAGGATATGGAGATTCTGGAGCGTGAGCCTGAACAAGTGGTTGTAGAATCGATTCAGTCAGTTGAGAAAGAACGCACGAACACCGATCTATATGAGAATCGGTGTTCGTGCGTTCTTTCTTAACTGACTGAATCGATTCTTCAACCACTTGTTCAGGCTCACGCTCCTGAATCTCCATATCTTCCTCAGTTTCGGACTTTGAACGCAAGGATCTGTTCGTTCACGAGGAGGGCACGGAGTAAGGTCTTTCATAGATACCGTACTTTCACCAACGTCTCGGCGCTTTACGAGAGCATACTTTGGATTTACTTCAATGAGTTCGACATATTCGCAGAGAGGATCGCTTTTATTTCGGACAAATTTCCTCAGGAGCGCATCTTTGCTGGATATCATCCAATCTGGAATAGATTGACCGTGCATCGATCGACGACAAAATGAAAAGAAACGTTCATGCGGAGTGACTCCGGTGGCAGTTCATAATAATGGCCTTATGGAGTGTAAGGCGTATGCTAACACCACTTCCCAAGCGCTCTCTGGCAATTTGTGAGATGCGAGTAAAAGTTTAATTGACCTCCATATCGTTTGATTAGCCCGCTCACATTGACTGTTACCCGTAGGGTGATAAGGAGTGGTACGACTGGTCGCAACACCCTTTCAGATCAAAAAATCGTGGACATCTTTAGAGAGAAAAGACTTTCCCCTGTCACTATGTACATTGTACATAGCCAGGTAATCCAAACAAAGCGAACAATGACGATAAACAGCTAATAACAGTCTGCGACGTCATATCGGCGCATGGGAAGACGAAAAGAAAACGACTGAATTCGTCGATTACAACGAGCAAATAAGGTCGCTTTCCAGCGACTGGTCCCTTGAAATCTATACTCACGCGATCCCATGCCTTAATAGCTTTGGCGAGAGTATAAGCTGCTGGTCTGAAAAATCGAGGTTTAATTTCAGCACATTCTGGGCAATCTTGGATCTCCTTTTTTATTTCTTCTGTGGAAAAAGGTAAACATTTAGCTCGAACGAAGTGCATCATCCGTCGCACTCCTGGGTGCGACAGTGTTACGTGAATATTCCGTAAGCTCGATCCTGTAAAGGCACAAACTCTCAACATCGAATCGGCGGCTACGTTGTCTTTACCTGGTCGATGTTTGATGCGGTATTTGAATGCACTTAATTCGAGTTTCCACACTGTAAAAAATAAAGGTGGATTTTAGGGTGGAATTAGGGTGGAAATATTGTTTCCGCCCATGATCAAAGGAGGGTGACTATAATACACCTCCTGAAAGGTGATATCCTTCTTTCCACCCCTATTTGACTGTGGATGATGAATCTGCCTTTACGCGTGAGGTGCGCATACGGGGTTGTTGTCGCGAAATTTAATGCGTGTGCCCAAGGTGGCTGGTTAAACACACATATGAAGGCCGGAAGGACATTGGTATGTAATATGTGACCCTCATATCGGTACACAGAGACAGCGAGATAATAGTTATAAGCCATCGCGCAACCGTGCACAATCATTGAATGAAAATCTCTATCTTCATTGCGGGGAGCAGATATTTGTTCAATGTTCAGTTTGAAAGTGTTGGAATCAAAAATTATTCAATCGTCCGTTGGTCGTCCGCTGTACTAGTAGTTCGTCCGTTACTATATAGGTTACTACGTATATTAGTTATGTGCCGTTACCGTATATAGTTAGAAGTTTGTTGTTGCCATTGTTACGGTGCGAGTTACTGAGTCTGTGATTTTTACTGTGACGTCAGAATGATACAAACGGTAAATGAAATCGTCAGACTGATGCCTGCTTCTGATTGGTTGTTGTATCACTAAAAAGTTCGGGTGGTGAAAAGATGGCGCCGACAACACAGTTGTCTGCGACAAATTTTGTAGTAAGAGAAGCGAGTTTTTTTGAGTCCATGGAGTATACGAGAGGGAGATAGTTGGCTTTGGATTATGGATTGGCGTTGTCATGCTTGTATTAGAAATGCGTTATCGTGTTGGACATACTTGCCCAGCCTGTCAAGTCTTCGGCTGTGAAATTGGATCGTGCAATCACATTGCCACGGCATGCAACAGCTACAGATGCCATTTAGATTCTCAACACATGACGGTGCAGGCCAGATATTCATGAACATTTGCTAATCAATCTGTCTGTTTAGGTAGCCATGAAATTGTTAGTTAAGCTATCAAATTATTGTCCGCTGATTACTGTCGACGACGCTTCTGAGATAAGAGAGGTTTCGGAAATACACAAAGGTGAACTCCATGACCGTGACTTCAAAATCCAGTGTTATGGCAGAAGATTAGGCCAGTATCTAGATCTGGAGTATGCGGATGTCGGAGATGATGACGTCTTCAAAGAGGACATTGCAATATGTCAAGTAATTGTAAGTAAGCACACACTGAATTCACATCATTTACTTGCTGCTAGCTGGACATTTTTTAGTTGTCCAATTCTGGTGCGATAGGCGTTACATTTCTATTGTCGAATTTATCCAGCGTATAATTCACTGGTAGCCGCGGCCCGTCGGTATACATGTTTTGTAGGACCGAATTCTGCAGTACACTCCTTGTTTTGTGATGCCACACCTGGTCTGCTCATATACCTGCCTTTGATTGCGTAATATTGATAGTACATTGACTCTTGCTGGTGCGAGAAAACATTGTTGTGTTTAAGAACTACGATTGGTGGTGTGTCGCACGTCCAACAGCTTTCAAAAATGCTTCATGAAGACTAAGTTTCGGTGTCACTGTACTGAATGTCCTATCAAGTTAATTCGAATTATTCCACGCCCGCAAAAGTAAAGTATATGCATATTGCATATTGTATATCCACACAAGTGCATGCCATCTCACAGTTTGAAAGGCAATGCTGCAAAGCCAATTTTGGTTCCGTCAGTATTCCTTGATCCCATAAGTACACTTCTCTTTACCCAGGTAAATATTGCATTGCCGAGAAAATGAATGATCCATTGGATGTGCTGTCGGAAATCGCCCTCAATTTGACGCCAGGTACTCATGACGGAAACGACAGTTCTGGTGAGTTATAGTAAATTTTGAACTGAGCTGTTGGTTTTAACAGAACTTACGATCTCGTCAATTATGCAATCAAGTATTTAATTGTGATCCATTATTTGCCATATGTGCTCATTAGTCATGTTCAATTGTACAGCAATCAACATCAGGACTTGCCATGAGTTTTTGTGCCGTTTTTGATCTATGCCAGGGGGGTCAACCTGTAGCCTTAGAAGCCGATATGAATAAATAGGTGAGCTCGGAGTATAAAATAAATGGACATAATCGACAATTTAATGCGGATATTTGACTTCCAGTTGGTGCATTAGGACTGTGCGCTGGAATGCGGCCGCGTGCTGTTTTAATATTAGGAAATCAGGCCGTGAATAGCAAAAAGGTTGGTCAACCCTGATCTACACCAATGCCTCCATAGCAAACAACACACTTATGCTCTGTAAGTTAGTTGTATTTTGTATTACAGAATCTGACGATCTGGACTGGATCTGCCATTTTCTTCAAAAATAAACTTCTTCCTGTCTGATCAGGTACGAATATTTATCGATATTATCAAGCAGTTGTTTGATTTGAAGTATACATAATTCGGGACTGTCAGAACGATTCGACAGTCCTAGTCGAACTTTGCATTTTATAGCAACTATGTAATTGTAGTTTAAACACATTTTTTCAACGGTATACATCCCATTGCTATTAAATCGTTTTTAGTCTGGCAGTTTTTCATAACTAATCATTTGGCTGGAAATTCGACAACAGAGCAGTCATGTTTTTTTTATAGCTGCAACCGATGAAATAAAATCAGATAAGGGCATTTGAATATTTACTCCTTCTCAAACGCCCTGCTGTTGACAAGCCCGTGCACCCTTTTCATCGCAGTCGCAGTGAAGCAGTGGTGTACAAATGGCGTTTCGCAAAGCAATTTCTGGGTGTCCACACACTCAATTGGCAACATGAATGATAACCTAATTTTTAGGCCCAGATTCAGATCATCACGCCGTATACTTAGGCGATTACAAGTATATAAGTGGTGATCTGCAAGCCATGTTAGTGTTATATACTTCAAGTGGACATCTTGAGTAGTACATCTTTTTCAAAAAGTAGAACTAAACGCATAATTTTAGCTGTATTTCGAAGGTGGCCACTTTTCAACTCGATAGATGCATATTCGCAACTTACTCAATATGAGTAATAACATGACAGTTGCAGTAAAACAGAGTTACAAATTTAAAAACTTTTGAGGGTGTCCAGCCCGCAGGACTGGACGGTCAAAAAGAGGTCGGCATGGTGACGACAAAAAGTTGGTGTCGGCGTGAACTGCTGACTAACACCTGGTTGTCAAGTCCATCTAATGTTCATATGCCCGAGCCAGTGGCGTTAAACGCAGTTAACAAGGCTATACTGAAGTAGAAGTAGGAAGACATAATTTTATTCGGTACGAGTTATGTTGTAAACCAGCTACAAGTAGAAGTAGTTTGACAGTCTTTTGATACTACTCAAGTGAGCATGTATTTTTGAATAGTTATAATACGCTGCCAATATGTATGTTTAACCTGTTTCACAATACCAAACCTTTCTCCAGATGCCCGGATCAGCCAACCTTACAATTTGTTCTGCTGTGGAAAAGAAGGAGTGGGCCATCTACTTTGATAAGGAGACAGTCCGAGATATCAACAGCTTCCATGAGGGATTTGCAGTGATGCATTCAGTCTACTGGATATTCGACATACAGTTTTCGACAAACATCAGAAATTCCCTCACTTTTATATCAGTTCTAGCACACTGTTGAAAGAGATGAGTTCTGCTGTTCGCACCAAACTTGGTAAAATCTGTGACTAATTTAAAAATAAAGTTTTGGAATAATGGCCATGTTGTGATTTATGTCAACGTGAATTATGAAGATTTAATTCGGATGTTGTGCGCATCTACGTCGTTTGACGAAGACATCCGGATAGGATGAGGTGGTATCTGGATAGGCTGATGAGGGTGTTTACCGATAGCATAGGGGAGGGAAATTTTCTACCTAAAATAGGTGGGGGAGTCCACCACCCTTTACGGGTGGAGAAAATACCACCTCCTTTGGGTGATTTTTGAAACACCTCTGTAAGGTGGCCACAGTTTTTACAGTGCACAAGGACAATTTTGTATTTTTTATCTTACTGCGATGAGATTTCGCGAATATGAAGGAAAGTGCCTTTTGATCCGTGATCAAGGTAAACGGTTTTATATGAAGTAAATATCCCCACTTACGTACAGCCTCAATAATGGCAGCTGCTTCTTTTTCTACGGCAGCGTACCTCTTCTCATGCTTGTTCAGCGTTCTGTGCGCAAACGCTACCGGCCCCCCTCTTTGGCTGAGTATTGCAGCAATGGCGAATTCAGAAGCATCACACTCGATGGTAAATTCTTTATCCTCCAGAATACAGCCGAGACTTGACCGTAGGAGATCGTTCTTCAATTGCCGAAATGCCATCAAGGCTTCGCTGCTTAAAGGAAATGTCAAATCGTTGTTACATAGCGGACCAATTTTACCGGAAAAATTCGATATCCACTTCGAGTAGTAAGAAAACATTCCCAGACAACGTTTCAAACTTTTGCCATCAGAAGGCGCAGGTAAGTCAACTAGAGGCTTCAAATGAGCAGGATCAGGCTTTATGGAGTCGTGAGCGACGAGGTGTCCCAAAATGGACAATTCCTTAACACAGAACTTGCACTTGTTAACATTCAGAGTTAGATCACAAACCTTCGCGGCGGTTATAAAAGCTTCCAAACGTTCATCATGCTGTTGCTTTGTATCGCCTTAAATGGTAATGTCGTCTAGATAAGCGACAGTGCCTTTCAGTCCGTTGCCTTCTATAAATCTGTCAATAAAGCGCTGAAACGCAGCAACTCCATTAGTGACTCCGAAGGGAAGCCGGCAAAACTGATATAGACGACCACAAGCTTCGAATGCAGTAAAAGGCTTATCATTACTTCCAAGAGGTACCTGATGGTAAGCGGACTTCAAATCTATCACACTGTACCATTTACCTCGAGCTACTTCATTTACGACGTTTTCAATCTTAGGAAGCGGATACGCATCTAGCGGAGTATAGCGGTTGATTGTTTGAGAGTAATCAACGACCAATCTCTTCTTGTGTCTGGAGTCCTTTACCACCAATACCTGAGCTCTCCACGGGGACGAGGAAGGTTCAATCACTCCAGATTCCAAAAGTTTTGAGACTTCGTCACGTATAAACACCTTGTCATCATTACTGTAGTTTCTGGACTTGGTAGCGAAGGGCTGCAAGTTTCCATCTACAAACCGAAAAATACACGGCGTCTCATCCACTTTAGCAGCTATCACATTACAGGTATCAGTTGCTGCTGCTGTATCAGCGCTCCCGTCAACGCTTTCACTTGTGACCATCCCATCGCCACCGCCACTTGCTCTGCCGCTGTTGATGGTTAGATCTCCGTCGCCACTGAATTCAAAAACAACTCTTTTATGCTTTCCGAAGAAATTATGGCCTAGAACCAAATCGCAACAAAGATCGTCGAGAACGCCGAACCGAACAGACTTATATATTCGATTACCCAAATCCACAGGAACACAAACGAAACCGTTGACTTCGGCGGCGAATTGTCCTGAAGCGAGTTTGATCATGGTTTGCAGTCCTCTGCCTTTCAACCCAAGCGAAGCGGCTACTTTAGAATCCATGTAATTTTCCCAAGCTCCAGAATCCAGTAAGGCACGCAACTTTGCTTTACGAATGTACGCGGGCACAGTAGTGTTGGACAGCGAGGAACAGCCATTAGATGCAAGAATGGACGAGATTCGAAGTTCAGTGACAGACGCAGCTGTTTTCAATACTTGGGATCGACACATTTTACTGAAATGTCCTTGCTTTTGGCACTTGAAACACCTCACGTACCGAGCAGGGCATAGGGCACGGTCTAAAACGTGACTGTTACCACAAAATATACACTTCGACGATTGACGGCGGACTACCGCGACTTCACTTACGTCATTATTCGAAGATGTGGTACAATCCATGCGAGCCACGCTATTCACATTAGCGATCTCGCTCGCACCATTATTCGCAGCAATGTGTGCGGATGCGCAATCTATGTGAGCCATGCTATTCACAGTAGCGGTGGTCTCATATGAACGAGAGAAGCACTCTGCTTTCTCCATAGTGTCTGCAACTTGAAGCGCTTTATCCAAATATAGTTCCTCGTGTTCCAGAAGACGAAGACGTACATTTGCTGATCGCAATCCAGAAATGAACGCATCGCGTACAGATTCTTCCAAATGCATTTCTGCGGTAGCCTGCTTGAACTCGCATTTCTTGCCCAATGTTAACAATTCTTGTGCAAATTCAGATACGCTCTCACTCGTCATTTGTTTTCTGGCCGAGAGGTTATGACGAGCGTAAATAGTATTGTTCTTTTTGACATACATCTTCTTCAATTTCTCCATTGCTTCAAGGTAGTTCTCCTTATCTTCGATATACGAAAATATCTCAGCAGACATGTATCCACCCATAATAGCGATCTTATTGATGGCGGAAAGTGCGGGTGAATCCGACCCACTCCCAGACGATGCGGGACCGGCATTTCTTGATTGCTCAACGGCTTCAATATAGCTCTCCAACATACGCTTCCGATGGTTGAAAACCATCTACGAATCCACCGCACGTGGTAACACTTCCAACACTGGTACGCGGATGAGTTTCTCGTTGTAAGCAGCCATGTCTTTTAAGGAAAAGACAACAACGTTCGTTTGGTTAATAAAATTGTACTGAAAACGTACTACGACCTCAACGCAAGTTTGGTTTTTATGAACTAAATGAAGACTCAAGCAACTAAACGCGGTACATAAAGCACTCAATATATATAGGCAGGTTAAGATGCGGGTAATCAACACAATTAGTGAGGTCACGAAGAAACAATAATCACCACACTACACCGTATTCCAGCCATTCACTTATTAAATTGTCAGGTTACCCTAAAAAACGCTTCACACCAAATTAGGTTCAATTCCAACAAGCATAGGACTCCGCAGGCCCAATTAAATTTTTAATTTATTAGGTAAAATTTCAAAAAAAAATTACCGGATTATCCACCAATCACGGATAATCCGAGGATTATCATCGAAAAACTCACATAACTCCGCTTCTTCTGGTCGGAATTGACTCAAGTTTGTTTTGCATCGTCTTTGAAGACAGCTCAACAATTTCATGGGGTTTGCAGAAAAATTTGAAATTTTTTTTTGAAGTTTTACCTAATAAATTAAAATTTGTTATTGAATCTGCGGAGTCCTATACTTGTTAGAATTGAACCAAATTTGGTGCGCAGCGTTGTTTAGGGTGACCTGACAATTTAATAAGTGAATGGCTAGAATCCGGGGTAAAAAGTTATTTTTGAACAGCCCTAATACACAGTCTGCAATCATGACAATCCACGCCAGAAAATTACGACGAGTGATCATTACAACAAAAAGGTAATAATTACAACGTAAATGAAGTCGGTGCCAATTTAGCACCGAACATTGTGGCGAGATAGCGCAGTGGTATAATCAATAGCTGCAACACCAATGGCTTGTGGGTTCGAGTACGACCGAGATCGACTCAGAATTCCAGCTTAAGTGTTGTAGGTTTATCTAGGTAACCTGTGAGATCGGAGGTACAATCGGATCGCTTTCGACCAAAATCCAATATTGCGTTCGCACATCCGCTCGGATGATAAGCAGTAGAATCACTGCTAGTAATGCCCGTCCTCATCAAGTAATCTTTGCTTTCGCGAGAAAAGAACGAACTACCACGATCCGATAGGACATAATCTAGGGTTGCCATATGTCCGGAATCTCGCGGACATGTCCGGAATTTCACCGTTTAAACTGCGTCCAGGAGGAAATTCTAAAATATGCCTGGATGACCGGAATTTTGAACGATTAAATCTTTTCGTAAATCAACAAAAACGATATTATTTTTGGACAGATTTATGCCATCACTTGAAATTTTTCTTCTGGCTGCGCGCGATGTAGTCTCACATTCGTTGATTCTTGTATGTGAACCACCACCCTCGTATATCCTGCAATCAAAAATGAATTCATTAACCCTGATTTACTGAAATACGTCTAATTGTAATCGCAATTATAGAAGAACGTTATATTCCTGGAGTCGGCCATATGAATGATTTAGTCAAATATAGTGGCTCCGAAGTAGTAAGGGTTGAATCGTTATACGCAGGCCAATCAGAGAACGCCACGTCATCCTAATTGCCACGCCTATATGACACCCATTGTCACGCCTACAGGATGCCCATTGCCACGTCACCTGCCACTGCCACATCGTGTGTATTTATGAGCAAATTTCATTGTTTTGTGAATTTCAATACCGGTTTTCCATGTATATTTAGCAATATGTATTGAATAACTTGAAATGTATCATCACTAATTAATTAATATAAAATGCGATTTTAAGCGCTGCGACTTGAAAATATTAATATAATAACTTACTTTTTTGGGTATAAATAACATTCAGATTACACATAAATTTCGAAAACTATGATGTCAATAGAATACTATATTTGCTAGATATTCACAGATAACACTCATCAACGTTGAACTAGGCGCGGGGTTCTACACTGTAAAAACTGTGGCCACCTTACAGAGGTGTTTCAAAAATCACCCAAAGGAGGTGGTATTTTCTCCACTCGTAAAGGGTGGTGGGCTCCCCCACCTATTTTAGGTGGAAAATTTTCCTCCCCTATGCTATCGGTAAACCACCTCATCAGCCTATCCAGATACCACCTCATCCTATCCGGATATCTTCGTCAAACGACTTCGATGCGCACAACATCTAAATTAAATCTTCATAATCCACGTTGACATAAATCACAACATCGCCTTTATTCCAAAACTTTATTTTCAAATTAGTCCCAGATTTTACCAAGTTTGGTGCGAACAGCAGAACTCATCTCTTTCAACAGTGTGCTAGAACTGACATGAAAGTGAGGGAATTTCTGATGTTTGTCGAAAACTGTATGTCGAATATCCAGTAGACTGAAAGCATCACTGCAAATTCCTCATGGAAGCTGTTGATATCTCGGACTGTCTCCCCATCAAAGTAGATGGCCCACTTCTTCTTTTCCACAGCAGAACAAATTGTAAGGTAGGCTGATCTGGGCATCTGAAGAAAGGTTTGGTATTGTGAAACAGGTCAAACATACATATTGGCAGTGTATTATAACTATTCAAAAATACATGCTCACTTGAGTAGTATCAAAAGACTGTCAAACTACTTCTACTTGTAGCTGGTTTACAACATAACTCGTACCGAGTAAAATTATGTCTTCCTACTTCTACTTCAGTATAGCCTTGTTAACTGCGTTTAACGCCTCTGGCTCGGGTATATGAACATTAGATGGACTTGACAACCAGGTGTTAGTCAGCAGCTCACGCTGACACCAACTTTTTATCGTCACCATGCCGACCTCTTTTTGACCGTCCAGTCCTGCGGGCTGGACACCCTCAAAAGTTTTTAAATTTGTAACTCTGTTTTACTGCAACTGTCATGTTATTACTCATATTGAGTAAGTTGCGAATATGCATCTATCGAGTTGAAAAGTGGCCACCTTCGAAATACAGCTAAAATTATGCGTTTAGTTCTACTTTTTGAAAAAGCTGTACTACTCAAGATGTCCACTTGAAGTATATAACACTAACATAGCTTGCAGATCACCACTTATATACTTGTAATCGCCTAAATATACGGCGTGATGATCTGAATCTGGGCCTAAAAATTAGGTTATCATTCATGTTGCCAATTGAGTGTGTGGACACCCAGAAATTGCTTTGCGAAACGCCATTTGTACACCACTGCTTCACTGCGACTGCGATGAAAAGGGTGCACGGGCTTGTCAACAGCAGGGCGTTTGAGAAGGAGTAAATATTCAAATGCCCTTATCTGATCTTATTTCATCGGTTGCAGCTATAAAAAATATGACTGCTCTGCTGTCGAATTCCCAGCCAAATGATTAGTTATGAAAGGCTGCCAGACTAAAAACGATTTAATAGCAATGGGATGTATACCGTTGAAAAAATGTGTTTAAACTACAATTACATAGTTGCTATAAAATGCAAAGTTCGACTAGGACTGTCGAATCGTTCTGACAGTCCCGAATTATGTATACTTCAAATCAAACAACTGCTTGATAATATCGATAAATATTCGTACCTGATCAGACAGGAAGAAGTTTATTTTTGAGGAAAATGGCAGGTAGACTAACCAATGTAACCATCCAGTCCAGATCGTCAGATTCTGTAATACAAAATACAACTAACTTACAGAGCATAAGTGTGTTGTTTGCTATGGAGGCATTGGTGTAGATCAGGGTTGACCAACCTTTTTGCTATTCACGGCCTGATTTCCTAATATTAAAACAGCATGCGGCCGCATTCCAGCGCACAGTCGTAATGCACCAACTTGAAGCCAAATATCCGCATTAAATTGTCGATTATGTCCATTTATTTTATACTCCGAGCTCACCTATTTATTCATATCGGCTTCTAAGGCTACAGGTTGATCCCCCTGGCATAGATCAAAAACGGCACAAAAACTCATGGCAAGTCCGGATGTTGATTGCTGTACAATTGAACATGACTAATGAGCACATATGGCAAATAATGGATCACAATTAATTACTTGATTGCATAATTGACGAGATCGTAAGTTCTGTTAAAACCAACAGCTCAGTTCAAAATTTAGTATAACTCACCAGAACTGTCGTTTCTGTCATGAGTACCTGGCGTCGAATTGAGGGCGATTTCCGACAGCACATCCAATGGATCACTCATTTTCTCGGCAATGCAATATTTACCTGGGTAAAGAGATGTGTACTTATGGGAGCAAGGAATACTGACGGAACCAAAATTGGCTTTGCAGCATTGCTTTTCAAACTGTGAGATGGCATGCACTTGTGTGGATATACAATATGCAATATGCATATACTTTACTTTTGCGGGCGTGGAATAATTCAAATTAACTTGATAGGACATTCAGTACAGTGACACCGAAACTTAGTCTTCATGAAGCATTTTTGAAAGCTGTTGGACGTGCGACACACAACCAATCGTAGTTCTTAAACACAACAATGTTGTCTCGCACCAGCAAGAGTCAATATACTATCAATATTACGCAAACGCAATCAAAAGCAGGTATATGGTAGGCTTAACATATTTTGGAAATCTAAAAAGAGGACACTTTTTCAGAAATTTAAAACTTGCAAAACCGGAGTAGAATTCTCAAAATACCGTTTTTCTCTCCACATTTCCAGGTGGATGACTAAAAAAAAAAAAAAAAATCACCTTTTCGCTCAGAGCTCAAATCACCGTTTTTCACTCCGAAATACCCCCCGGAGCTTCACTTCTGTGCTAATTTGCGGCATATCACTCGCAATTTGCTCTAAATCTGACCTAAATTTTCAAAAAAGAGGACAAAATCTCAAAAAAGAGGACAAAAGGGCGTCCTCCGAGGACACTTTCAAAAAAGTCAAAAATGAGGACAAATCCTCTCAAAAGAGGACGTATGGTAAGCCTAGTATATGAGCAGACCAGGGGTGGCATTACAAAACAAGAAGCGTACTGCAGAATTCGGTCCTACAAAACTGTATACCGACGGGCCACGGCTACCAGTGGATTATACGCTGGATAAATTCGACAATAGAAATGTAACGACTATCGCACTAGAATTGGACTACTAAAAAATGTTCAGCTAGCAGCAAGTAAATGATGTGAATTCAGTGTGTGCTTACTTACAATTACTTGACATATTGCAATGTCCTCTTTGAAGACGTCATCATCTCCGACATCCGCATACTCCAGATCTAGATACTGGCCTAATCTTCTGTCATAACACTGGATTTTGAAGTCACGATCATGGAGTTCACCTTTGTGTATTTCCGAAACCTCTCTTCTTATCTCAGAAGCGTCGTCGACAGTAATCAGCGGACAATAATTTGATAGCTTAACTAACAATTTCATGGCTACCTAAACAGACAGATTGATTAGCAAATGCTCATGAATAGCTGGTATCTGGCCTGCACCGTCATGTGATGAGAATCTAAATGGCATCTGTAGCTGTTGCATGCCGTGGCAATGTGATTGCACGATCCAATTTCACAGCCGAAGACTTGACAGGCTGGGCAAGTATGTCCAACACGATAACGCATTTCTAATACAAGCATCACAACGCCAATCCATAATCCAAAGCCAACTATCTCCCTCTCGTATACTCCATGGACTCACAAAAACTCGCTTCTCTTACTACAAAATTTGTCGAAGACAACTGTGTTGTCGGCGCCATCTTTTTACCACCCGAACTTTTTAGTGATACAACAACCAATCAGAAGCAGGCATCAGTCTGACGATTTCATTCACCGTCTGTATCATTCTGACGTCACAGTAAAAATCACAGACCTAGTAACTCGCACCGTAACAATGGCAACAACAAACTTCTAACTATATACGGTAACGGCATATAACTAACATACGTAGTAACCTATATAGTAACGGACGAACTACTAGTACAGCGGACGACCAACGGACGATTGAATAATTGTTGATTCCAACACTTTCAAACTGAACATTGAACAAATATCTGCTCCCCGCAATGAAGATAGAGATTTTCATTCAATGATTATGTGCACGGTTGCGCGGTTGGCTTATAACTATTATCTCGCTGTCACTGTGCACCGATATGAGGGTCACATATTACATACCAATGTCCTTCCGGCCTTCATATGTGTGTTTAACCAGCCACCTTGGGCGCACGCATTAAATTTCGCGACAACAACCCCGTATGCGCACCTCACGCGTATAGGCGGATTCATCATCCACTGTCAAACAGGGGTGGAAAGGAGGATATCACCTTTCAGGAGGTGTATTATAGTCACCCTCCCTTGATCATGAGTGGAAACAATATTTCCTCCCTAATTCCACCCTAAAATCCACCTTTATTTTTTACAGTGTATGATGATATATCAAAATTCTACACATCATCACTAATTAATTAATTCATATAAAATGCGATTTTGAGCGCAGACAGATCGCGGTTTCGATTGCCGAGGTCTCCGCATTTCATGACCTAATACGAACGCACACTACAACTGAATTCATTCCAATACCTGCAAATTTACTTTGCATGTCGAGTATAAGGATAATTTAATCAGCGCTAAAACGCCAACGGACTAGCCGTAGGCGCACAATTCTCGGCGTTACAATTAAACAAACTTTTCGCGGCAGGTACGCGATTCCTACAGTTTCCACATTTCACGACTTATTTTCTTTGGACGCATACAAGCGATTCCCAAGGTCGGGGCTATGGAAACAAATCAAGCATGAGTACGTAAATCTTGAGCTTAGATCTCCGAGATTCTTGTATGCAACTAACATTATAGACAACCATTCGACAATATTCAACCAGCAATAATGCTTTCGATATAGTGCATCATGTACAGCGACACGCTGATCAATTCAAATTCAACAATGGGATCCCCCGCACAATTATGAAGTCCGATTTGCGTTGAATATTAACGATACCAACAAATCGGAAGATCTCTTTTCCCTCTACATCTATGATAGAGGTACCATTCCATTGACTACGAATAACTTGAGATTCTGCGGGATCGAAATCGCAATCAAATAATATGAGAGTATCTTTTCCAGCTTTCAGAACTTGGACAATCGTGTCAGGACTATATCGCAACACCGCAGTATGTGTGCGTACAAAACGATACACAGTTATTTTTAGTGCCATCCCTACGACTTATATTCAACTTGCAGTGCAACTGATGATTTAAAGATGGTAATATATTTTTCGAGTGTGACAATGGCACTCGTAAAGGTTATACAAACATTACCTTAAACTACTATTTACTTCATTGCAGAATTGATCGAAGTTACGATTGCAGCTGAAAAGAGTAAAGAGGTGGAAGCTAGTGATGATGACCTAACAATTATTGATGAGGCAGTGGCGCAATCTAATTAGACTCTCTCGGCAGACATGATGACACCGATCAATGTCTATTTCTGTTTAATACTGTAGCTATCATGAAGTTGATGTACTCCAATATCATAGGGACTTGAGAGTATTTGGTGCATGTGGGCAAAAAAAAAAACCTACTTGGGTATTCTCAAGAAGTACTCTTGCTTATTACTAGAATCGTGCTGTATGGTTACAATATTAATTAATTAATTAAGTAGAGCTACTTTATATTATTTATCGGCTATATTTAAATTCGGCATGCTAATGCGTTGAGTTTGAAGCTAAAACACCCTATTTCATGCAGCCAAGAAGACTAGCACCGCAAGCAAGCCTGGAACTAGTTACAAGCATATAATGACAAGGCAGATTATGCAACACTAAAGGTGAGCTATTCCATTTCTTGACTATATTGAAAAATCGACAGCGTACCGCCTGCATTTTCGTATCGATTTAAACTAAATTTAGCTATAATTTGTCGATGCAGCTATGCACTTCCGATTAATATACGTATGTGTTTAATAGAATATATATAGAATACATGTTTTATAGAATATTTAAGATCCTATACCTACTAAAGCCGCAAAACCGTCTTGCTTATTACTAGAATCGTGCTGTATGGTTACAATATTAATTAAGTAGAGCTACTTTATATTATTTATCGGCTATATTTAAATTCGACATGCTAATGCGTTGAGTTTGAAGCAAAAACACCCTATGGCTATAATGTTAACCGGCAATATAGCCGAAGTCGCATAAATTCGAATGTATATGCAAGTTCTCTGTTAAGGGTAGACTATCTAGCCTCGCTTATTACTCGAATCTCGCTGTGGTTACAAATTCGGCATGCTAATGCGTTGAGTTTGAAGCTAAAACATCCTATTCCATGCAGCCAAGAAGACTAGCACCGCAAGCAAGCCCAGAACTAGTTACAAGCATATAATGACAAGGCAGATTACGCAACACTAAAGCTGGGCTATTTCATTTCTTGACTATATTGAAAAATCGACAGCGTACCGCGTATAGCTATAATTTTTCGATGCAGCAATGCACTTCAGATTAAGATATATATATATACCAACGAACATGTTTCATACTACAAGGCTTACATTCAATGCCTCTCCACCGGTAAGTTTGTTCGAGGTTTTTAAGCATCCATGTTTCGACATTCCAGATGCATATAACGAAGTAATGAGTATTATGGAGCATTCGAGAATTAGGAATTCGATTTGGCGCTTTTAAAACTAGTTAGTATAGTGGGGTTAAAAATTTGAGAGCCGAAAAACAAGGACACGTTTTTAAGTTGCAATAAAAGACATATACTTGCCATATTTAATTTCCGAGTCGGTACCTAAATATCGGATTCAGATGGTAGGTGGACCATTTTTAGTACACCTTTGACCTAGTTACAAAACATCCCGATTTTCACGTCTACTAATGGAAAATTTACCTTTTCTGATTTATCCCCCTCCTGTATAGTCGACTTATACTGAAAGCAAAAAGTGAGATGTATTGCGAAAAAAAATAAAACATTTGGGCGTCCCCGAATGACATTATACTTAAACTACTTATTCATGACATAATAATAATTCTACTTGTACACTTTTTCACATTTTATAACACTTTAAGTAGTACTTAACAGTTTCAGTTTTAAATAAAATACGGAATATAAATATAATCGAAAAATTCGGTAACCAATTTCGCGTAGCCTATGCATACAAATGAGGAAAGTTACATCAACGCGTGTTAACTAGTTGTATCGAGTTATCGAATGATTTTTTCCTTACATCAAAACAACTAGAATGTGTAACTACATTAAAAACGTATCTAAATGAGCTCCAGGGCATTGTGATTATGCAGCATACCAAATTTCATCACACATTTCATGATGGAACGACTTTAAAACTAACGCAGTTCTATAGCAACTTTTGCCTAAATCTGTTTTCGGTAGCGTGTACATATACATAGTCAGCTTTAATAACAGAATTACCATGCTAATATGTGACTCCTCACCTTGAAACTTGGTACGTAGTTGTAGGAGATTGTGATTATGCAGCAGACCAAATTTCCTCGAGCATTTCATAATGGAACAACTTCAAAACTATCGCGGCTCCACATCGACTTTTTGCGTGCATCTGTTTTGCGGGAGCGTATAGCACGTACCTATACATAGTCAACATTAATAACTGAATTACCATGCTTAACATTGAATCCCAACTCTAAGCTTGATACGTAGATGTAGGACATTATGGCAATGCACCATGCTAAATTTCATCACACATCTAATGATGGAACACCTTTAAAACTAACGCAGTCGAATACCGACTTTTACGCGTATCTGTTTTGCGTGAACTTAGCATATACCTATACATAGTCAATTTTAATAGCAGAATTACCGTGTTAAACATTGAATTCCCACCTTGAAAGTTGGTACGCGGTTATAGGACATTATAAAAATGCACCATACCAAATCCCATCAGACATTTCATGATGGAACAACTTTAAAACTAACGCGGCTCTACATCGACTTTTTGCGTACATCTGTTTTGCGGGAGCGTATAGCACGTACCCATACATAGCCAACTTTAATAACGGAATTACCATGCATTGAATCCCAACTCTAAACTTGATACGTAGTTGTAGGGCATTATGGCAATGCACCATGCTAAATTTCATCACACATCTAATGATGGAACACCTTTGAAACTATCGCAGTCGAATACCGACTTTTACGCATATCTGTTTTTCGTGCACATAGCATATACCCATACATAGTCAATTTTAATAACAGAATTAGCATGCTAAACATTAAATTCTCACCTTGAACGTTGCTACGTAGTTGTAGGACATAATAACAATGCACCATACCTAATTTCGTCAGACATTTCATGATGTAACACCTTTAAAACCAACGCAGTTCTATACAGACTTTTGGCTAAATCTGTTTTTCCGTAGCGTATCACGTACCTATACATAGTCAACTTTATTAACGGAATTACCATGTTAATATTCGACTCCCTACCTTGAAACTCGGTACGCAGTTGTAAGACATTATGACAATGCACCATGTCAAATTTTGTTACGCATTTCATGATTGAACAAATTTTAAACTAACGCAGTTCCATACCGACTTTTGCGGGAGCGTTTCCACGTACCTATGCATACTCAACTTTAATAACGGAATTACCGAGCTAAACATTGAATGCGCAACTTGAAGATTGGTTCACAGGTGTAGGACATTATGACAATGGAACATATCAAATTTCATCACACATTTCATGATGGAACACCTTTAAAACTAACGCAGTTCTATACCAACTTAGCGTGAATCTATTTGCACGAGCGTAGCACGTACCTATGCGTGATCAACTTTAGTGATGGAATTACATATGTAGGCCTAATTAAGTTGCAACACTTTTACAATGATTCGTCTTGCTTCCTATAACATCCCACTCGATGCCCTCGTTATTAGGCTGTAATCTCAGCCTGAGCTATGTCTCGAAGCCTACGGGACTCTGCAAATTGTTTCGATTTATTCTGTCCGTTTCAATTTAAGATAAGGAAGCCCATTTCACTCAATGAATCGATACCTACGGTACTCTACAAAATTATCTGATTAATTCTCCCTATGCTTATTAATCATAAGAAAGATGATTTGACACCTAAAGTACGAAATACTTGTTCACTTGAGCTAAGCCACAGCGCTTGGAGTGGAATTTTACGGGGTATGTGGTCTCATTTCGTAGGGCTCTATGCCATAGGAGCATACTTTACGCTCCAATTCGATTCCCACACATTCCATATAATTACTAACAGAACCATTGAGTACCAGCCTTGACCCGACAGTACGACGGAGACTATCAAAATATCGAGAGAAGCCCTCTTTTCTGAAATATTCAAGGTTTTATCAAGACTCCCTTCATATAAACTCCAGCAGAATCACTAATAACCTCTCAAGTTTACTCAATTTACTTTAATCTGATACTCGTGTACCAAATCGCTATTTTCCGCAAGTATGATAGAGGCTATCGCTCGACACTCAACGATTCGTAATTTTGCTGGAATACAAGTACAATTAGGGATTGAAAAGTAACTGATATAGGTGGTTATGTTTGTAGGATATTTACACTTCTACTTACCGGTTTTTCAGGAGAAACCACCTACTTTTAGGACTTTATATTTCAAAGTAGTTTGAGGTTACGTTTGTATCACCTTGATAAGTGCTATTATCAAAAACTGCTTTGCTAAACTCTTACACTTTCACTGAACTTCTACACTGGATCTTGTAAAGTAGACAGAAAAGGAAAACTATTAACATAAGGTAAGTGAGAAGCACGCAAATTTCGATTGCTTAGAAATGCCACAAACTGCGCTAACTTTCAGAGTTGTTAAGTATAGAAGTACTCGTATTTCTTGAGAATACCCAAGTAGGCTTTTTGCCTACATGCATCACATACTCTCAAGTCCTTATGATATTGGAGTACATCGACTTCATGATAGCAAGAGTATTAAACAGTAATAGACCTAGAGTACTAACGTTTTACTTACTCGGAAATGACTACTTCTACCTTATTTTAAAGGATACCTCGTTCGAAGCGAAATTGTATGTGGTTGTGGATAACATCCAAGATGTAGGCTCACTTTGAAGGTTACTTCGTAAAACTCAAATATTGCGCAGTGAGAGTTCGCAAATTCTCGAAGTATTTTTGTTATTTTTATTGCGATAAGTCATTCTGCAGCGCGAAAATGCGTCGTAGGATATAGATGAAACTAGTACCACTCATCAAGACCGCTGTAAACAGTACATTTCAACATTTAGTTGCAGTAAATTTCTAGTAAAGTACAAGACGTGATGATTTACGAGTGAGTTAAAAAGTAAGTATTGAAGGTATAGTTTGGTCGAAAAAGCGAAAACTCTGAAATAGAAGTAGATGCAGTGTAAATAGGTAATCACTTCATTAAGTATAACGCAAGCAGGCCAAACCGATACTTGAGTACTGCAAAATGTACAAGTACTTCGCTATGTTCTCCCTCCCCGTAAAAGGGACTAGGTTTTAGAGTACTTTATCGGTACTCGACAGTTTCAGTATTAGATAAAATTTTGTAAGACTTTAAATTTTAAAGTAGTTTGAGCTTACGTTTGTATCACCTTGACAAGTAACATTATCAGACATGAAAATGATACTATCACCTAATATAGAAGTTAACACGCATCAATGTGTTTCGGAATTCACGAGAAATTGCTTACTAAGAGAAGTATATTCTTGTATACACAATGGTGGAGAGAATATTTAAAATGTAGTAAGCAGGCCGATGAGTATTCGTTTAGTTGTATAGGCATAAAAAACATTCCCGCGCGCTCTTAAACAAAACACTTCCTAACCCTACCACCTAATACAAGACGCGCGCAGGAATGTTTTTTATGCCGTTACAACTAAACGAATACTCGTCGGCCTGCTTACTACATTTTAAATATTCTCTCCACCATTGTGTATACAAGAATATACTTCTCTTAGTAAGCAATTTCTCGTGAATTCCGAAACACATTGATGCGTGTTAACTTCTATATTAGGTGATAGTATCATTTTCATGTCTGATAATGTTACTTGTCAAGGTGATACAAACGTAAGCTCAAGCTACTTTAAAATTTAAAGTCTTACAAAATTTTATCTAATACTGAAACTGTCGAGTACCGATAAAGTACTCTAAAACCTAGTCCCTTTTACGGGGAGGGAGAACATAGCGAAGTACTTGTACATTTTGCAGTACTCAAGTATCGGTTTGGCCTGCTTGCGTTATACTTAATGAAGTGATTACCTATTTACACTGCATCTACTTCTATTTCAGAGTTTTCGCTTTTTCGACCAAACTATACCTTCAATACTTACTTTTTAACTCACTCGTAAATCATCACGTCTTGTACTTTACTAGAAATTTACTGCAACTAAATGTTGAAATGTACTGTTTACAGCGGTCTTGATGAGTGGTGCTAGTTTCATCTATATCCTACGACGCATTTTCGCGCTGCAGAATGACTTATCGCAATAAAAATAACAAAAATACTTCGAGAATTTGCGAACTCTCACTGCGCAATATTTGAGTTTTACGAAGTAACCTTCAAAGTGAGCCTACATCTTGGATGTTATCCACAACCACATACAATTTCGCTTCGAACGAGGTATCCTTTACAATAAGGTAGAAGTAGTCATTTCCGAGTAAGTAAAACGTTAGTACTCTAGGTCTATTACTGTCTAATACTCTTGCTATCATGAAGTCGATGTACTCCAATATCATAAGGACTTGAGAGTATGTGATGCATGTAGGCAAAAAGCCTACTTGGGTATTCTCAAGAAATACGAGTACTTCTATACTTAACAACTCTGAAAGTTAGCGCAGTTTGTGGCATTTCTAAGCAATCGAAATTTGCGTGCTTTTCACTTACCTTATGTTAATAGTTTTCCTTTTCTGTCTACTTTACAAGATTCAGTGTAGAAGTTCAGTGAAAGTGTAAGAGTTTAGCAAAGCAGTTTTTGATAATAGCACTTATCAAGGTGATACAAACGTAACCTCAAACTACTTTGAAATATAAAGTCCTAAAAGTAGGTGGTTTCTCCTGAAAAACCGGTAAGTAGAAGTGTAAATATCCTACAAACATAACCACCTATATCAGTTACTTTTCAATCCCTAATTGTACTTGTATTCCAGCAAAATTACGAATCGTTGAGTGTCGAGCGATAGCCTCTATCATACTTGCGGAAAATAGCGATTTGGTACACGAGTATCAGATTAAAGTAAATTGAGTAAACTTGAGAGGTTATTAGTGATTCTGCTGGAGTTTATATGAAGGGAGTCTTGATAAAACCTTGAATATTTCAGAAAAGAGGGCTTCTCTCGATATTTTGATAGTCTCCGTCGTACTGTCGGGTCAAGGCTGGTACTCAATGGTTCTGTTAGTAATTATATGGAATGTGTGGGAATCGAATTGGAGCGTAAAGTATGCTCCTATGGCATAGAGCCCTACGAAATGAGACCACATACCCCGTAAAATTCCACTCCAAGCGCTGTGGCTTAGCTCAAGTGAACAAGTATTTCGTACTTTAGGTGTCAAATCATCTTTCTTATGATTAATAAGCATAGGGAGAATTAATCAGATAATTTTGTAGAGTACCGTAGGTATCGATTCATTGAGTGAAATGGGCTTCCTTATCTTAAATTGAAACGGACAGAATAAATCGAAACAATTTGCAGAGTCCCGTAGGCTTCGAGACATAGCTCAGGCTGAGATTACAGCCTAATAACGAGGGCATCGAGTGGGATGTTATAGGAAGCAAGACGAATCATTGTAAAAGTGTTGCAACTTAATTAGGCCTACATATGTAATTCCATCACTAAAGTTGATCACGCATAGGTACGTGCTACGCTCGTGCAAATAGATTCACGCTAAGTTGGTATAGAACTGCGTTAGTTTTAAAGGTGTTCCATCATGAAATGTGTGATGAAATTTGATATGTTCCATTGTCATAATGTCCTACACCTGTGAACCAATCTTCAAGTTGCGCATTCAATGTTTAGCTCGGTAATTCCGTTATTAAAGTTGAGTATGCATAGGTACGTGCTACGCTCCCGCAAAAGTCGGTATGGAACTGCGTTAGTTTAAAATTTGTTCAATCATGAAATGCGTAACAAAATTTGACATGGTGCATTGTCATAATGTCTTACAACTGCGTACCGAGTTTCAAGGTAGGGAGTCGAATATTAACATGGTAATTCCGTTAATAAAGTTGACTATGTATAGGTACGTGATACGCTACGGAAAAACAGATTTAGCCAAAAGTCTGTATAGAACTGCGTTGGTTTTAAAGGTGTTACATCATGAAATGTCTGACGAAATTGGGTATGGTGCATTGTTATTATGTCCTACAACTACGTAGCAACGTTCAAGGTGAGAATTTAATGTTTAGCATGCTAATTCTGTTATTAAAATTGACTATGTATGGGTATATGCTATGTGCACGAAAAACAGATATGCGTAAAAGTCGGTATTCGACTGCGATAGTTTCAAAGGTGTTCCATCATTAGATGTGTGATGAAATTTAGCATGGTGCATTGCCATAATGCCCTACAACTACGTATCAAGTTTAGAGTTGGGATTCAATGCATGGTAATTCCGTTATTAAAGTTGGCTATGTATGGGTACGTGCTATACGCTCCCGCAAAACAGATGTACGCAAAAAGTCGATGTAGAGCCGCGTTAGTTTTAAAGTTGTTCCATCATGAAATGTCTGATGGGATTTGGCATGGTGCATTTTTATAATGTCCTATAACCGCGTACCAACTTTCAAGGTGGGAATTCAATGTTTAACACGGTAATTCTGCTATTAAAATTGACTATGTATAGGTATATGCTAAGTTCACGCAAAACAGATACGCGTAAAAGTCGGTATTCGACTGCGTTAGTTTTAAAGGTGTTCCATCATTAGATGTGTGATGAAATTTAGCATGGTGCATTGCCATAATGTCCTACATCTACGTATCAAGCTTAGAGTTGGGATTCAATGTTAAGCATGGTAATTCAGTTATTAATGTTGACTATGTATAGGTACGTGCTATACGCTCCCGCAAAACAGATGCACGCAAAAAGTCGATGTGGAGCCGCGATAGTTTTGAAGTTGTTCCATTATGAAATGCTCGAGGAAATTTGGTCTGCTGCATAATCACAATGTCCTACAACTACGTACCAAGTTTCAAGGTGAGGAGTCACATATTAGCATGGTAATTCTGTTATTAAAGCTGACTATGTATATGTACACGCTACCGAAAACAGATTTAGGCAAAAGTTGCTATAGAACTGCGTTAGTTTTAAAGTCGTTCCATCATGAAATGTGTGATGAAATTTGGTATGCTGCATAATCACAATGCCCTGGAGCTCATTTAGATACGTTTTTAATGTAGTTACACATTCTAGTTGTTTTGATGTAAGGAAAAAATCATTCGATAACTCGATACAACTAGTTAACACGCGTTGATGTAACTTTCCTCATTTGTATGCATAGGCTACGCGAAATTGGTTACCGAATTTTTCGATTATATTTATATTCCGTATTTTATTTAAAACTGAAACTGTTAAGTACTACTTAAAGTGTTATAAAATGTGAAAAAGTGTACAAGTAGAATTATTATTATGTCATGAATAAGTAGTTTAAGTATAATGTCATTCGGGGACGCCCAAATGTTTTATTTTTTTTCGCAATACATCTCACTTTTTGCTTTCAGTATAAGTCGACTATACAGGAGGGGGATAAATCAGAAAAGGTAAATTTTCCATTAGTAGACGTGAAAATCGGGATTTTTTGTAACTAGGTCAAAGGTGTACTAAAAATGGTCCACCTACCATCTGAATCCGATATTTAGGTACCGACTCGGAAATTAAATATGGCAAGTATATGTCTTTTATTGCAACTTAAAAACGTGTCCTTGTTTTTCGGCTCTCAAATTTTTAACCCCACTATACTAACTAGTTTTAAAAGCGCCAAATCGAATTCCTAATTCTCGAATGCTCCATAATACTCATTACTTCGTTATATGCATCTGGAATGTCGAAACATGGATGCTTAAAAACCTCGAACAAACTTACCGGTGGAGAGGCATTGAATGTAAGCCTTGTAGTATGAAACATGTTCGTTGGTATATATATATATCTTAATCTGAAGTGCATTGCTGCATCGAAAAATTATAGCTATACGCGGTACGCTGTCGATTTTTCAATATAGTCAAGAAATGAAATAGCCCAGCTTTAGTGTTGCGTAATCTGCCTTGTCATTATATGCTTGTAACTAGTTCTGGGCTTGCTTGCGGTGCTAGTCTTCTTGGCTGCATGGAATAGGATGTTTTAGCTTCAAACTCAACGCATTAGCATGCCGAATTTGTAACCACAGCGAGATTCGAGTAATAAGCGAGGCTAGATAGTCTACCCTTAACAGAGAACTTGCATATACATTCGAATTTATGCGACTTCGGCTATATTGCCGGTTAACATTATAGCCATAGGGTGTTTTTGCTTCAAACTCAACGCATTAGCATGTCGAATTTAAATATAGCCGATAAATAATATAAAGTAGCTCTACTTAATTAATATTGTAACCATACAGCACGATTCTAGTAATAAGCAAGACGGTTTTGCGGCTTTAGTAGGTATAGGATCTTAAATATTCTATAAAACATGTATTCTATATATATTCTATTAAACACATACGTATATTAATCGGAAGTGCATAGCTGCATCGACAAATTATAGCTAAATTTAGTTTAAATCGATACGAAAATGCAGGCGGTACGCTGTCGATTTTTCAATATAGTCAAGAAATGGAATAGCTCACCTTTAGTGTTGCATAATCTGCCTTGTCATTATATGCTTGTAACTAGTTCCAGGCTTGCTTGCGGTGCTAGTCTTCTTGGCTGCATGAAATAGGGTGTTTTAGCTTCAAACTCAACGCATTAGCATGCCGAATTTAAATATAGCCGATAAATAATATAAAGTAGCTCTACTTAATTAATTAATTAATATTGTAACCATACAGCACGATTCTAGTAATAAGCAAGAGTACTTCTTGAGAATACCCAAGTAGGTTTTTTTTTTGCCCACATGCACCAAATACTCTCAAGTCCCTATGATATTGGAGTACATCAACTTCATGATAGCTACAGTATTAAACAGAAATAGACATTGATCGGTGTCATCATGTCTGCCGAGAGAGTCTAATTAGATTGCGCCACTGCCTCATCAATAATTGTTAGGTCATCATCACTAGCTTCCACCTCTTTACTCTTTTCAGCTGCAATCGTAACTTCGATCAATTCTGCAATGAAGTAAATAGTAGTTTAAGGTAATGTTTGTATAACCTTTACGAGTGCCATTGTCACACTCGAAAAATATATTACCATCTTTAAATCATCAGTTGCACTGCAAGTTGAATATAAGTCGTAGGGATGGCACTAAAAATAACTGTGTATCGTTTTGTACGCACACATACTGCGGTGTTGCGATATAGTCCTGACACGATTGTCCAAGTTCTGAAAGCTGGAAAAGATACTCTCATATTATTTGATTGCGATTTCGATCCCGCAGAATCTCAAGTTATTCGTAGTCAATGGAATGGTACCTCTATCATAGATGTAGAGGGAAAAGAGATCTTCCGATTTGTTGGTATCGTTAATATTCAACGCAAATCGGACTTCATAATTGTGCGGGGGATCCCATTGTTGAATTTGAATTGATCAGCGTGTCGCTGTACATGATGCACTATATCGAAAGCATTATTGCTGGTTGAATATTGTCGAATGGTTGTCTATAATGTTAGTTGCATACAAGAATCTCGGAGATCTAAGCTCAAGATTTACGTACTCATGCTTGATTTGTTTCCATAGCCCCGACCTTGGGAATCGCTTGTATGCGTCCAAAGAAAATAAGTCGTGAAATGTGGAAACTGTAGGAATCGCGTACCTGCCGCGAAAAGTTTGTTTAATTGTAACGCCGAGAATTGTGCGCCTACGGCTAGTCCGTTGGCGTTTTAGCGCTGATTAAATTATCCTTATACTCGACATGCAAAGTAAATTTGCAGGTATTGGAATGAATTCAGTTGTAGTGTGCGTTCATATTAGGTCATGAAATGCGGAGACCTCGGCAATCGAAACCGCGATCTGTCTGCGCTCAAAATCGCATTTTATATGAATTAATTAATTAGTGATGATGTGTAGAATTTTGATATATCATCATAGAACCCCGCGCCTAGTTCAACGTTGATGAGTGTTATCTGTGAATATCTGGCAAATATAGTATTCGATTGACATCATAGTTTTCGAAATTTATGTGTAATCTGAATGTTATTTATACCCAAAAAAGTAAGTTATTATATTAATATTTTCAAGTCGCAGCGCTTAAAATCGCATTTTATATTAATTAATTAGTGATGATACATTTCAAGTTATTCAATACATATTGCTAAATATACATGGAAAACCGGTATTGAAATTCACAAAACAATGAAATTTGCTCATAAATACACACGATGTGGCAGTGGCAGGTGACGTGGCAATCGGCATCCTGTAGGCGTGACAATGGGTGTCATATAGGCGTGGCAATTAGGATGACGTGGCGTTCTCTGATTGGCCTGCGTATAACGATTCAACCCTTATAGTCCTGTAGAATTTGCGTTCAACCTAGAAAAAATTCTTATAAAGACGTATTATATACCGTTGGAAAGATAATTTTATCAGCTTTTCAATGATCAGCTTTTCATTTTTTTTACCTTGGGAAAAAAAAGTTATGACCAAAAACGTTCCAGGGGGTGAAGCACTATTTTGTCTGACATTAAAATACAATTATAAACTAAAACACGACACCTTCGTAACAGGATACAACACCATAACTTGGAATATCACTCTCAGTAAAGCAAACTAACAATCGAACAGCAAAAAAATGAAACATAACTTTATTAAGAGGTATTTATGATAAGTTAAGGGGGCAAAAATTGACCGAGACGGAGATAACACTGATTTACGAATTTTGAAAAAAAAATAGCGTAAAAAATTTTAATGATTGATTTAGGCTAATTTATGGTTGCTGACTCCGATTCGGTGCTTAATTTCTCGGTCACGTCAGATTTTTCCGTATTAATTTTTCTCATTTTCATAAATTAATCAAATTTCAGCTTTCGTTAGTGACATCACGGTAAGCATACAATAGCAACAGATCAAATATTGGTATTGAAATCATCTATCATGAAACCTGGGTTGTTGTAATATACAATGAGTGAGTTTTTCGGTGAACTTGAATACAGTGATTCTCTATCATCGTCCAATCAGAAGCTCTTTTCGACCCATACATTTACACTGGTGAACAAATACCAAATACCATACTTGAATAGAGGCAGATATGTTTTTAAATGGTATCGAGGCTTTTTGTTTGTGTTTTGCAATATTAAACGCCAGTTCTAAAAAGCTTTACATTTTCGGCGGTTTCTGATTTGCCGTAATATTTTTACTACTAACTTGAGCAGTGGCTCTCAACCTTTTTGTATTCGCGGACCCCTTTTGGACCCCCCCCCCCGCCCCCCAAGTTTTAGTTCAAATTGAGCTCAAATATCGTACAATCGTCATCTGTCTTCTGCAACTGATAACTGTATGCTAGTGATAAACAGCAACAGAATTACTTTTCTTGAAAATAACAGCATTCTATTTGTGTAGAAATTGGGTTGACTTTTATTATTTCAAAGCTAATTATTCAACTGCATTCATTTTTTGAAATACGTGGCCGTGTCTTTAAAATATGCACCTTCGATTTCATATCAACGAGTGCTGAAAATCCATTTAGACAAAGAAAGACGGTGGCGAATGTAATAATAAGGCATAAAGCTTCCAACGACACATTTGGGTATGATCGCAACAATGATGACACCAAAATTGACAAACAATTTTTTTATTGAACATATAACGTCAAGCCTGTTAATTTATATCTAGCAGCTCATCTTGAAGTTATTAGTGAAATGGTTATGTAGGCCTATATCACAGGAGAAAACGGATTTTTGCGAACATTTCAAAGTCTCCGTGATTGACTTTACGTATCAAACCATTTATTTTTTACCCAATGCCCAGCAAAACACCTCTATACAGTCGAATATTTGTATCAGTGGGCTATTGGCAATTTAGCAACTAAAATGAGTCCACACAGCAGGATATTCAATCTCAGACAGCCATCCTGTTGATGTGAGTTCTACTGTAATGAAGCAAAACTGCCTCGTGATTTTCCTAATTTGAAAAATATAAATTGGCTTATCAACCATTTTGTAAATTCGCTTCGCTTCGTGAACCCCCTGGAAATGCTTCACGGACCTCCAGGGGTCAGGGGTCCGCGGACCCCTGGTTGAGAACCACTGAACTATATTTTGTAGTGATTGGCGTTGCTACTCAAGTAGCACAAGTAACTCCCTATATTTTCTACTCAATTAACAGTATAAGTAGTAATTTTTAGGACACGTGAAAACTACTTCAAGTGGCAGAAATATCGAAGTATATTTGGTCGGGGGGAGGGTGGTCACATACTTTCGACAGTTAGTCGGAGGTGGCTACACACGAAATCGCAACATGTATCTTCTCGGGCAACGCAAAATGTTTATAATGACACAATACCCATTGGTAGAACATTTGAAAATATATTCAGTTACCGCGCTTTAGGGACTGTTAAGTTTACTACATTCATGAAATCATTTGAAGCCAACATCGTCGCGGAGCGGAGCTTTGTTTGGGATACATTCGTGTTAAAATTAATAATGTGGGCAGATATCTCCATGACATTCCCAGTTGATTTACTAGACACACAAAGCACTAAAACAAAACCCAATGCAATTAATTTCCCGTATTGCCAATCACAAATGGGAATTCGGAGTGCGTACATCTGGTTCGAAGCACATGGTATGAACCCTTCCCCGATGGCTGTTATAACAACCTTGATTTGACCCCGAATATACCACATGCAATTAATATATATATATATGCGATTGAAGCGCAAAATATTTCCAATAGTAAAATCTCAACAGGAAAACAGCGACCGGACTTTGACCTCTTACCAGGACCGTAACTGCCGCACCCCAAATCGTCCAATTGGGGGTCCCGAAATTATGTCGGTGAATGAACATCAATTATTTATACATCACTTATCGTCAATTTATGCAACTCTTTTCAAATTTTTTTCGCGCTGGTCGCGATTTCATGTTGCCAAATTTTTGATTATTGAGTACCCTTCCCCCACGAAAAAAGCATGATTTATAGAAAATAAAAAATAGGCATTTTGGCGTCGACCATTACCACGCCGCGATGCTCGAAAACATACGAAGTATTTGCCAATATGGTACTCTGAAAAGTGTGCCAATAGATCGCCTGCGATAAAACCTTAGCCGAAAAGGATTGCCCTTATGTCGACCGGGAACTTCGAAATAAATATAAGCCTATCTAATTTTCCATAGCTGCCTAGATGGCTCGTGTCTAATTATTCTATCGTGGCAATCTGAACCCAACAGGTCAAATAACATTTCTCAGAGAGAAAATATTTGCCAGAGAAGAAATACGAATTTTCGATAAAGCCTCCACAAACGTTTCTTGGATCTCGCATGGTTTCTCAATAAATTACGGCATGGTGTGTGGATGTACTGTAGGTCTTATGGCCATTTTCCTAATTTTTCTGAAAAGTTGTGATCAGCGTTTCATAATTCAGTTTCAAAGCATGACAATTATAGTGTCTAAAGTAGGGTTTCATTTAAAACAAACGGTGTTTTGAAACACTTTTTTTAAACATATTTTAAACGAAAGCCTTATTAAAAAACAAAATTGTATTTTTTTTCAAGTTATAAAATTATGCCATAATTGTGAATTGTGTAAATACTTTCCAAAAACATGTTGTATGAGCACACGGACAATTACCACCAAATTTAGCCGACGTATATCGTTGGGATGGTTGGAACCGTAAAAAATAGTCGGTTCAACAGTTGTAGTACAGATATTTTGTCAAAAGGGCTATATTTACCCTATATTTTCAACGGTCAATTTATATCCATTATGACGTCACAATTCAATATTCATGACGTCATGGCTTAAAAACAAAAAACCAATGAAAAACATGTTTTAAATTAGGGCCTTGTTTTAAGTATGTTTATTTTTAATTGATTTTTGTTTTAAATGCAACCCTAGTCTAAAAAGTGTGTGGTACTATCACTCTCGCAGAAATGAGCTCCCGAATGACACAGTGAATCTCCAGTACGATAGCCTTTTCTACACTTAACACAAACTGCTGGTTTCTTTTTTGATTAAGTACTATCTAAAAAACAAGCAAGGTAAATGAAACAGACTATAGTAAGTAAACAATAACATAATGAAGTTATAACGGACAACGACAGCTCTACTTGCGCCCCCCCCCCCATCCCCTGTCTTGCTCAGTCTTACTCCCTGAATCAGATATATAATTCCATTTTATTTTCATATATTCCTTTTGCATATATATCCTGCTTTATATCCTGCTTATCTGTTGATAATTCATTACTTTCTTGCCCTTTGTTCATGTTTATGTCAATTTTTTCCCTAATTTCAATTTCTACCCCTTCGCACGTTTTTGGTCATAACTTTTTTCCCTCAACGTAAAAAAAATGACAAAACCTATCATTGAAAAGCTGATAAAATTACCTTTCCAACGGTATATCATACGTCTTTATAAGAAATAACAGAATGAAGTTATAACGAACAACGACAGCTCTACTGGTTCCCCCCTCCCCCAACGTCCCCCCACCCCGTCTTGCTCACTCTTTCTCCCTGAAACAGATATATCATTCTACTGTCATTTTCATTTATAGCTTCTGCATATATATCCTGCTTTATATCCTGCTTTTCTGTTGATAATTCATTACTTTCTAGCCCTTTGTTCATGTTTATGTCAATTTTTTCCCTAATTTCAATTTCTACCCCTTCGCACGTTTTTGGTCATAACTTTTTTCCCTCAACGTAAAAAAAATGACAAAACCTATCATTGAAAAGCTGATAAAATTACCTTTCCAACGGTATATCATACGTCTTCATAAGAAATAACAGAATGAAGTTATAACGAACAACGACAGCTCTACTGGTGCCCCCCTCCCCCAACGTCCCCCCCCCCCACCCCGCCTTGCTCACTCTTTCTCCCTGAAACAGATATATCATTCTACTGTCATTTTCATTTATAGCTTCTGCATCTATATCCTGCTCTTCTGTTGATAATTCATTAGTTTCTAGCCTTTTGTTCATATGTTTATGTCAATTTTTTCCCTAATTTCAATTTCTACCCCTTCGCACGTTTTTGGTCATAACTTTTTTTCCCCAAAGTGAAAAAAATGACAAAACCTATCATTGAAAAGCTGATAAAATTACCTTTCCAACGGTATATCATACGTCTTTATAAGAATTTTTTCTAGGTTGACCCATTTTTAGACCAAATTCTACAGTACTATTACTACTCTCCGAACCTGGGGGTCGTTTGCCTTTATTCTGGGTTTCGCAAAGTAATCAGCTTCCAAAATAGGCTCTGAGTAAGTAAGTCCGAGCAAAAGTGACCGTTTTCAGTAATCAGCATATGAAATTTTGAGCTGGGCCACAGAACTTTTTCAAATTAGAAATGAAGTCGTGGCGGTAAAACGTTAAAAAAAAACAGTGTGCAACCTGCAGGAGCGGAGCGGCATTCAGGCTCAAAAATAGTTTTTCCGTGTGACATGAATGACTTTACTATGTATAATTACGTTCCTTGCATTTTCGAAGACATCATCCTCCACCAGCTCTCCCGCACACTATGATGTTGTGGGCGGAGAGAGAATTTTATAGTAATATACAGAAGAACCAATATTATAGACGGATTTCATTCACAAAATTTAACGGCTAGATGCATATAGACATCAGATGTATATAGTAAGCCCCCAGAAGTTGCATCGATTATCCCATGGTGGACTCAAAATCAGTATTTATTTTAACTGGGGTGTTGCTTCCGTCCTGGTTAGAACACACATAAATGCACCGACCTAACATAGCGGCTTTGAACTGGATCGTAAACACATCTGGGGGATAGAATCAGCTTTGCTAGGGTGACGTCATATTGACGGACATTGTGTCATACCTCCTTTTTAAAATCCGCTGGTTGGCGCTAAAGAGTGCGCGGAATTTGCTCCACAAATATATGGTAACCCTAACACGATCAGGCGTACCGCAGTATATCGTCACGTTTTTGAACTAGAGAAGCGAAGTGAAAAGCGCGAAAACTCGTCAACCATATATCTGTTACCAGTATTCGATGACAGCGGACCTTTGAACTCCATTTTAAAACGAGCGAACGGTTTTGCAGACTTGATCAGTACTCCCTGGTCTCGACGATAAAACCCAGGCTCGATTTCGGCACACGCACTGGATAAGCCGAGTGTACTATTCCTTATCTGTACTTTCCATCATTAGTTGATTGATTCACGTTGATTACGCTCACTCTACTTACCTAGTTCTGTGAGTAGGTAATCCGTTGTCAGTTGTTCTAGGTGTTGACTCTCGTGTCATCGTGTTTGGAATGTTCCTTTACTGTTTATCTCATTTGTGGTCTGTTACAGAACAAGTTTAATAATTTCATCACAGTAAGTATGGCCTCTCATAACGTTTGAAACTATTGTTTCGCAATCTAGCAATAACCTATCATATCTAGCAGCCCATGACGTCTCCTAATCTGGTAAAGTGGAATTTGATCTTTTTTAACGTTAGACCTGTTTTAGCAGACCACCGTTGAAACTTTCTGGACAAAAGACGTGAAATATATTTTCTGCTTTTTAGAAGTAGTATTTGTATTTTTCTTTCAATTACGAGTATTATACGTTGAGTTCTGATCATAGTTTCAGTTCTTTTGTCTGGAAAACGTACATGTTGAAGTTTAAAACCATCTGCCATATTTTTAATCAACGTATACTAATCGGCCCAACTGTTAAAGCCGTATCCGTCAAAACTTCTTCGTATTGCTCCTCGAGTGAACTAGGGGCCTTTATAATTTGGGGGAGGGCGCCATGCCATGATATTTTCTAAAACGGGGTGTTCGAGTAAACAAAGAATTAGTATCGTATTCCATATCAATACTAATCATCTACATCCCATGATCTGGACGGCTAATTATTCTGTCAAAAATTGACACCTCCTGGGATGCATCAATATGAATCAAGCTCTTTACACCTTCTGCATACCTCAATTTGCAGCTTTTGACAGTCCATGCGAACGAATTACGATCTGTTTCAAAACTACTTACTTACTTGAGTAGATTTAAAGTCAGCTAAAGTCTTCTACTTCAAGTAGTTTTGGACTGCTTATGAAAGAAGTACTTCTACTCGTACTTGTGTAGATTTTCCCGTCGCTACTTCTACTTCTACTTGAGTAGCTTTCTTGACTACTTTGACCACCTCCGGGTACACTACACTATTGTAAACTCGGTGCCAATGAAGATGAGAGGTGTAGCCCTATGTTAAGTTGTCTGAAATCACGAGAATTGTTGGTTGTGTAAGAAAAATTTCCAATTCCTCCCCTGCATAAATTTTCATTATTCTGAATATCAAGCTGGAATCGGATTAGGATTGAACATGGACTTGAATATACCAAAGTTCTGGATTAGGATTTGGATTTGTAGCTTTGGATTTGTATTGGATTAGGACATGGAAATTCCAAATCCGCACATCTCTGGTAGGGTTACCCTATTTTCGTTTCCCAAATTCGGGACACTCTTTAGCGCCCCTAGCGGGTTCTAAAAATGAGGCACAAACCTATTATGACGTCACACGTATAATGCTTTTCCTATCGATTGTGTACAGGAGTGGATTGTTTTTAACTATTGGAGAGAGTAGCTCAGGACGCAACAATGCTGTCTGGCTCTTTTTCACTTGAGCTACTCTCTCGTTTCGCCAGACAGCATTGTTGCGTCCCAATGCGAATCTCCATAACAATGAAAAATTCGAGGCGGATTGTGGGACTTCCAGGGCCACGAGCGGAATAAAATTTATATTTTTGTAATCAGTGCAGAGTCAGCTTTCGATTGATATCCGTTTAACCAAATTTAATGCGCGGCAAGCCGGTCAAAAATGACCGTCAAGTTGCCTGTAGCCAAATTGAAATTGTGACGTGAATCAATTTCACTGAGCGGTGAGATTTGCTTGTGTCGACACCATATATAGGACACTATGATTGGACCATATCGAATTTGAGCTCTGGTGATTGCTAGGGTTGGTATTCTCATTTGGTCTGCAACGGAATCAAAGTGTCTGGCCCGCAGTTCATGTCACCCGGATAAGACTATTAATGGGCCGAAATGCCGGTTCCCACTAGCAGGTTGCACGAACGGAGATTTCAAAACTCTCGTGGTCACGACTCCATTTCAAATTTGAAAATGTTTCGTAGCCCTCCTCAACATTTGGTAAGCTAATTATTAAAAAAAATGGTCAGAACCTTTGCCCAAACTTACCTACGGCTTGAAACTGATTAAGCTAATAAACATCTTCGCGATCCCCAGAAAAAGACAAAGACCGCAAGCTTGAGAACCACAATCTTTGACAAAACGACTTTAGCAACAGTAGGAACATTTTATCTTCTTCAAATTGAGATTACAATTAGTATTATTACAGTGAATGACAGCTCTTTTCATTTATTTTTAATTGTATTTTTTTGAATACAGGGGTTCTAATACCCAAATTAATTTAAGGAACATATAATCGCGCGAGGCGCGAAAAAAATTCAAGTAGCATAAATATTCCACAAAATAATATATTGATTATGTTCTTTACAAAAAATTTTCAGCTTTTTTCAAGCCTTCAAAATTCCGGACATTTAGACATACTTCAGCATTTCCTCCCACACGCAGTTTGAAGAATAAAATTCCGGACATGTCCATGAAATTCCTGACGTATGGCAACCCTAAATTAGTAGAAGGATATATTGAATCGCAAGTAAACACATGTCAAATCTAACAGTACAGCATTGTTGTTGCTGCTTGTTGTATTCATGGTCTTTGCCGACTATAACAATGGTCATTTACACCAGCCGATTAGTTATTGGATTTTGTAACTGCCGACTTGTGGCATGGCCCACTCCTCGGCTTTTGTAAAACACCGATTCTGCGGATGAGATTGCGAAAAGGAGCCTAGATGTATGTATGTATTTGTATGTAGGAAGGAGCCTAGAGCCTAGAGCCTAGATAAACCCCAAACACTGAGGAATTCTGGAGTCGATCTCGGTCGGACTCGAACCGACTACACATTGGTGTTGTAGCTGTGGATTACACCACTACGATATCTGACCACATCAGTACAGCATTGTAATAGCGCAAAATGTGGAAATAGTGTGACTAGATAATGATATCATTCCAACAATAATTAAATTATCTCGATAGGACACGCCCATTGCCCACCTGCGAGGTAGGGCCTATATATTTCTCATGCAGGCCGACATGGGATAGCCTACATCACAAATTGACAGTGCAATTTACGAATAGCTCATACTCCGTGTTGTGAGTCGCAGGTCCAGTACGCCTTATTCACCACATATGTTTCGACGCGGCACTCCAATGTAAATGAGTGCGGATTTAGCAGGCGTCGAACCCTGTCTGCTCAGCTGAATCTGCTCTTGGACTCGGCAAACCTTGCGTATCAGTCTTGTATTCAATATAACACAACCAAGCACCCCTAATGGAACAAAGCTTTGGTTGGGTGGAACACGAAGACGCATGATCGAGATTCGCAATAGTGCTTGCTCGTCCGTTGCTCGATGGAAAGGAGAGGGATGCTACGGCAACGAGGAAAATATAAAGGCAAGTGAATCGGAAAGTAGAACAGTAATATTCAAATAATCAGGATTAAAATCAGACAATTAGAATGATTAGAAAAGCGAGATCGAAATAAAGGACAGTTGAATTGGAAACTGATTCCTCTAAAAACATCAAATAGAGAACAAATAAAACATGCGCAATCGCAAACAACATATTCATGATAGACGAGTCTATTTCTTGCATATATGGATATCCAGCGCCAGCGACCGAAGTTCGTAGAAGCTTGATAAGCTGGTGACTCGCACTGTGCTGTTCTGGTCTCCGGTCGCTATCTCCTAGAATAATTACGAAATTAACGTGAAACGATTGGAAAAGGATGATTATGATTCACCGTGGACACGGTCAGTATGAGTAGCCTATCAGCTTATTATATTTCATCATTTCAAAACTAGAGATCGACCGATTATCGTGGCCGATATTTAGAGCTTTACCGATTATCGATATCGGCCTATGAAGGCCGATATCGCGGTCGATATTTTATATTTGAAAAAGTATCAAAAATATTGGAAATTCAATGCTCCGTGTTCTCAATCTCAAGAAATCGACGACGCAAAGGGCGATATATGACAGATTTACCCTTGCAGGACGAGTTTAACTGGGTGAGCATGCAGAGAAACTATGCTTCCTGCATTACAATCTACCTTTTCTGGACTGATCTGCAATTACTATCATGTTTTGCTTTTTGGGTTATCCCAAATTTCAACGAATATGCACAATTAAGCAATACTTCTTTTCAATTTCAGTTTTCTCGATGTTGTTCAGTTTTCTGTGGCATGAACAAGTGCCATCTTGCCTTCTATATAATATTTTTGGTGAAATTGTTCTCTGGTCCTTTCATATTAATATCGCCCTATGATATCGGTTATCGGCCTTGTGAGTGTGCCGATATATCGGTATCGGTATCGGCCTGTAAAAATCAATATCGGTCGACCTCTATTCAAAACAACACCAGACTTCGCCAGGACAATGTAGGTATTTGTTCATGTATGTATAATAGGGTTTTTCATAAATAACTTTTAATTTTTACAGTATCGGGACTGTTAGCTAAAATTGTTAGTTTGGAAATAACAACGTTGCACACCAAATTTGTATTAATTTCGACTAGTAGAAGTGAAGCTATTACATTTAGAAAATTTTGAACTTAATTTCAAATAATATCTGCCTTTAAAATTTTACTGGCTGCCGCAGCACACCTCATATAATTGTCAAGTAGTCAATAAAACAATCGACAGCAAATTTGGTCCAATTCCAACTGGTAGAAGCGAAGTTATCGTCGTTGAAAATCTTGGATTTGTAAAAATAGTATTCTGTGAGTAATCCAAGAATTATTATTAAAGAACTCGAATAACTGCACTTCCAAGAGATGGAATTGAGTCAAATATGTTTTGAATAGTTTCTGTTGGCAACTTCACAATTTCATGGGCAAGCAGGTGAAATTAAATACAAAAAAAATCATTTTTAGGTATAAATTTAAAATTTTAAAATTCTAATAGCCACACTTCTACGTGCTGGAATTGAGCCACACTTAGTGTACTAAGTTTTTTAGTCAACCTAACAATTTTAGGTAATAGCCGTAAAAATCAGGAAAAAAAAGATATTTTAACAACGCCTATTTCTAGGTCAAAACACCAAGCATACTCCTTTCACATCGGAAGTTGAGACGAACGTCAAACGTACAACATGAAGAACCCGGCTGACACCCTGGTGACATAACTTTCGATACAATTCTTCCAGATTACACCTGGAAACGGACGAACAATGCGCTCGCGACAAGACGTCAGGAGCGCTTCAGAATTGAAAAAAAATATATGCCATTGTTGTGTTTCTAAATGCTTGAATTAATCGTATCGTGATCGATATCACAATTTCCTCGCCCGCGCTTATAATGTCACCATTCATCGCAATAAATGGGTTTGACGTTAGTAATAGCGTGCTCGCCAAAGGCCATAGGCCGATGAGACCGAATCCACCTCGCCCTGACACTAGCAATGAGCAAGTCACAGTCAACAAAATAGATCTGCCTTACGATCACGCCTGACAGAGCATCACCAAGTGGCCGTGATAGTGCCAAAGTAGCAATGATCTATCAGCGTCCAGTCATAGCGAAGCGCGACCAGTTATCGGGTGTGGGGCCTTCTATACAGAATATATATCATGCTATATTTAATTCATATTTGACGAATTTGTATTAGGTTAAAGCAGTGCTTCCATGCGTATTACCTTACCACGCGTGTTAGACAACAATACGTTTCATTGATCAGTGCTTTTTTGCCTTTTCAAACAGTTAACCAGGTGCCGAATATCAGCAGTCGACATTAAAATCGTGCGGCCCGATCAAAAAGTGGCCCGTTCCCCCTTTTCAGTTGACGTACCGTGCCTTAATCACACGTGCATTTAATTTACATCTAATGGTATATTACCGTAAATTAAATCATTAGGATATTGTATACTTAGCTGGGTCACACCATAGTCAAAATTCTCGAAATTTCAAGATTCTATTTGCTCAAAATACACGATACTGAAATCATTTAATGCAAACAATTAATGTGCTTGTTGATTCGATACCCGTATCTCACCTCATCACAATGTTTGGTATTGAAATAGGGCGGAATAGGCATCACGTCATATCAATTTATAGGTGTTACCGCTGACAATCCGGCGCCGTATAAGATATAGGATCTTGCACGGCACAAGAACATGGAGATCTTCACTGCCTACAGATTGACATTGGAATTGATCCTTAACACAAAGCGAATTGAGTAATTGAGGTTCGTAGTGCATTACCGTTTCACAGTAAGACCTGAAGAAAGATTAGGAATTATTCCAGTTGATTTGATTGTTGTAATTTAGTGAACATCCAATGGAGGTGAGTTAACTTGGTAAAATACACAAAGCACATAATATAATACACAAAGCACCTAATATATTACACAAAGCACATAATATGATAAGTTCTACATAAACGGTAACCTGTTAATTTTTATCATCAGTACTGACGAACGATCAGTAGAATCCTAGGTTGTCAACACATCCCGTATGAATTTTGAAAATAATACTGTAGGCTAAGCATGTTTTTAGGCACTGTACATGGAAAACCAATTGAATGAGCACTACGAATCGCTGAAAGTCGGTCATTTATGAACAACTCCTGTATGCGTAAATTGCATCGCATAAAACATCTTTTCGCATCTACTGTGCTATCATTTTACGCTGTTCCCCGCGAGCAGTGAAGCATATTAATATGGGATGGGCAAAATCGCGTGATTCAATTGCATCGTCTCCACGCGTTTATTACTCGATGCTGGGTTCAGTGGCATCTGACTTTAATCATCTGCATGTCATTCGAACGCCCTGTTTATCCCCTTTACTCTGAGAGTATATTAAACAGTTGTAGACTTTGACCATCGTCAATTTGTTATAAGGTTTGTCATTCTCGTTCGTTCCCGAGACCAGACTACAGGGCTGCGGTTGGTGGTGGGTGGGTCAGATAGTTTGAGGCAATAATACTCAAACGAGTCACAAGAATGCTAACTGCCAGCCACGGAAGCTTTCATAAGAATATGGAAGATTGCTGGGAGTTCCACACTTACAGTGACTGCCGGTTTAACGTCCGGTGTAAAAAAACGCACTATATAAGGCGCAGGTGCGAGCAATCTTTTCATGTGGTAAAGATTTGCTCTGTTAATTCGCGTTATGGGGGTTATGAAATGGATGTAGTTGATAGAACTGGCGTAAACCAAATATATTAACTCCCGCGAGACGAATATTGGTTGCGAAATGTGACACAAGGAAACTTAGTTATCATGCAGAAATCATCCGCAATACACAGAAGAGTCGGTACGAACTATGGCGGAATCTGTGCATTTCTTCACGAAAGTCAAGACATTGACGAAACTCTCATTCCCCTGGAAGAAGATTTGATGTATGGCTTCACTTTCGTGGACAAATCTCGTCATCAGAAAAAAATTGCTCATGCTTATTTAACGAATATTTGCGCGGATCATCAGGTTTGTAAACGCATCGGGGTTCACATTCGAGCGACCGCCATAGGATATCATTGCAAAAAATTGGACAGGAATTTCGTACCATTTTATAAGACACACCCACGAGATCAAGCGAATGGATTTTCGGCCGATTCCATCCAGTTAGCTGTTTCTGTGTATTGTCATTCTGCTTCTGGTCATATCGAGGAGCCAGTTCTCACTGCATTGCTTATTCATGCAGAACGCTTCCTAGATTCCGGTGACCAAGATATATGTCCAGAGTATGTGGAAGATATGTGGAAACTATTCGCGAAAGATTCTTTTATCGACGATGTATCTTCTACTGTTTCCGGGTTAATATTGGTGAACTCTCCCAGCAGTTTGAGACTAAAACTGATAGCACGAAATTCCTTAGTTTTCTTCAATCAATAGATAACTCTGTATTTGCGATCAAAGGTAGGGAAATTCGCAGTGTTGGGATCAAGTCACTACCTTCGAGTCACGAGTCATTTCGAGTCACTGCACATTTTGACTCGAGTCAAGTCAAGTCAATCGATTTTCGAAGGTGACTCGAGTCAAGTCAAGTCACCCGATTTTTGGAGGTGACTCGAGTCAAGTCGAGTCAAGTCAAGTCAAGTCACAATTCAAGTCAAGTTGCCTCTTCGGAGTATGGGGCATGATTACGTCATTGCATTTTGCTAGCTGTCTGAAATAAAGATTGAGTGGTCATTGATTCTAAACCGATGAACGAATGTAGAGTTAAATATACACGCTGAAGCGCTCAAATATATGTAGAACTGTTTGCATAGCCTCGGTTTATAGTTATACCCGCGGAATAGAGAACAGAGAAACGAATTGATAGGAGGCAATACATTACCCACTTACAAATTGATATGATACAATTCGAGCCGGCGCCAATGGCTGAGAACTATATAAACTATATTCGAATTCAATATCAATAAAAGAATAGGCTTGGTTAAGGTAAGAACAGAAATAGACACTTTGCTGTTAAATTACTTTACCATACTAGTTTGCGACAACGTAAGCTGTGAGCTTCGATCACTTCGTTTGCGGTCAATTTATTTGTGAGAAAACAATGGATGCTCATTAAATCATTGAATCATTGAATGATTGCTCACTCGCGAACAATCCGACCATATGCAAGATATAGTGATTTTTATCGATACCGATTACTTGATGACTTGAAATTGACTCGTGAATTTTGCTCCGAGTCACGAGTCAATCCACATTTCTGAAACACCGAGTCAAGTCAAGTCAAGTCATTTTAGCAAACTGACTCGAGTCAAGTCAAGTCATACGAAAAAGGTGACTCGAGTCTGACTCGAGTCAAGTCATGACTCGAGTCATCCCAACACTGGAAATTCGTGGTAGCAAAACATGTCCGTCCCGAATTCGGGATACCAGATGGGGAAATAGTGATACCGGATGAATTAATCGTCAATATTGAACTTGCTTGGAACTTCCCCGGGTCTTCAATTCGCAAAAGAGAAGATGCCCTTTTATATCTGCTTGGTGCAGCAAAGCTGACAGATAAAGAATTCTGGAGAGGATATGAAGATTGGTATACATTTGTTGCCACACACTCCAACGCATTGACAGATAGTCATATTGTAATAACAACATCTCCAATAGACCAAACCTCAGACTATGTAAATCAACAGATATTATTGGCATTTATGATATCGCCATCCATTTCTCTGTACTCGGAAAATGAAATGAAAGGAATCATCATGCGAAGATACGAGACACCAATTCTTCAGAAAGCAGTGTTGAGAAAAATACGGAAAGAGTATGTACATCTCGAGTTCATGGGCGTTCATGGTCTTGCACGTGGCATAAAAGTCATATCAATCAAAGATCTTTTCGGTGGTGAATGGTCGGAATGCTCTGCTCTGTGTTATAGCCCTGAAGAAAATGAGGACAGCGAAGGAAAAGATTTGTCAAGCATGTCATTTGTGATGAAAAATCAGATTTGTGGGAAATATTTCAATACAAAATTTGTGGTTCTGCAAGGAGAGAAACTAGCGGCATTGGCAGGTATACTGTAAAGAAACACGGAATGGGTAGCTCCCAAACAGACGATGGCATTCATGAAATTATTGCTGCCAAAACAATTGATGACACACCTTACGCGGCGATAAAAGGTGGCGGTGCCAAAGTGACACTTCGGCTCGGCACTGAGCTGCACCTTCAAATCGCAATCGACCGTCATACATGCTTACGACTTCTGAGGATCGGAAAAAACTGTCATGAATGCTTGGCTCATCTCAACGATCCCGAAAGAGCATATTTGAGAAGTTACAGAAGAGATGTTAAAGACCTCTTATCCCCAGAACTTGTTGTTGAAACTGTTGCAAATATCCGAAAGAATCTCACGAAAACGGCCATGTTTAAGGACAAAATAATAATCTGGGATGACCATTACTTTTCTGGAGGTAGATTCATCTCTGATGAAGGGAATGTCAAGCAATCCAACCTGCTTTGCATACGAAGAGAAATATCGTCAAATAATGCGTCGGAGATATCGTTTATTTGGACTTGTCACGCAGTCGTATCGAAGGTGTCGGATGGCGAAGTGACATTCCTGGTTTGCAGTCTTTACCAGGAACACACTCCAGACATTATTTTCACCGACGATATTGAGTTCATTGTCGAAGTCATCGATGTCGACGGCGTAAGCTCAGCTCAATGCAGCGCCGAAACGTAGTGAGAATAAGATGTGCTGTGATTTATGATTTATTTCAGGAAACTGAAAATTCAGAACGATGCCATTTATGGATATTTAAATGGTGTCGCACGCGTTACATTGGAATTTGACGCGTGCCTCGAATAGAAAATTGCGAAGTGTCAAATCCTTCATACGAGCGCACTTTTATACCAAGCTACAGATGTTCGTACATAATAACACAATCACAAAACGCACATCGCTGTATGCTAGCTTACAAACACTTATCAAAGTAATTTAATAATTAATATCACAACGATATTGAATATGCATCTTCATATATCCCTCAAGATTGATTTATTTCCTATTCCATATGGGATAGCCTACTATGATACAGTGTTGGGATCAAGTCACTACCTTCGAGTCACGAGTCATCTCGAGTCATTGCAGATTTTGACTCGAGTCAAGTCAAGTCAATCGATTTTCAAAGGTGACTCGAGTCAAGTCAAGTCACTAGTTTTTAAGAGGTGACTCGAGTCAAGTCGAGTCAAGTCAAGTCAAGTCACGAGTCAAGTCACAATTCAAGTCAAATTGAATTTTTGAAGTACGAGTGATGACACATACAACTGCTAATCAAATACGAGGGTAACTGTACCGCTACATGATACAGTCAGTTATTATCATCCAAAACATAGGACCTAATGCGAAGATTCGAGAAGTTGAAACAAATTGATATGGTACAATAGCCTATACTACCCATCTAAAACTCCTCGAGAATATAAACGCACAAACTATATTTGTTTGATTTAAATCATACAAGAGGGTTGGTAAAGGTGAGCACTGCGCTACGTAAGCATTGAGCCGTCTAAGAAACAGAAACACATTGCTCTTTAGATTAATCTCAATTACTACTTCGACAACGAAAGCTGTGGGCGTTTAGTTTGCGGTCAATTCATTTGTGATGTAACAATAATGGAGGATCAGTGTAACGTAGATTCATGACTGGTTGCTCTCACAAGTGACATCGGCGTATCTCGAACAATCCGAACATACAGAAGATACCGTGATGTATTCGAAAGCGTTTACTTGATGACTTGAAATTGACTCGTAAATTTTACTCCGAGTCACGAGTCAATGCACATTTTTGAAGCTCCGAGTCAAGTCAAGTCAAGTCATTTTTCCAAAGTGACTCGAGTCAAGTCAAGTCATACGAAAAAGTTGACTCGAGTCTGACTCGAGTCAAGTCATGACTCGAGTCATCCCAACACTGCTATGATACTACATAATGTATTTACGTTTAATTATCGAACTTCTGCCAAATTGTCGAAACAAAGATATTTTAGAAATATTCTTATGGTATTCCTTTCATCGATACTGCGAGCCTGCATCGACAACCTAAATCAGGGATCAGCAACCTTTCGTATGCAGTAAGGTTGTTCGGATTTAAAAAATTGTCAGGAAACTTCGGCCATTGTGATCCAAATGATGGTTTAGTACACACAAACACTTTTATGAGCAATTTTGGCCATCTTCATCGTGATCTTCCTTTTCGCCAAAGCCTTCAAAAATCAGGGGCCAATTCTCCTAATTATTAGGGATTCCCCAAACTGTTTACCAAGCTCTTATTGCAAAGCAGTGCTCTGCGGGGATGATTGTACCTTTAGTGGAGTTTGTAGTTTAAAACGACCGTCCAGAAGTGAGAAATATCGAGGTAATATTTATTTATTGACAATTGTTTTGAACTACGTATGATAGTGCGGCCTTCTGGTACATGTGTTATGTAATCTGTGGGCCTATACTGTTACAGCTAGTCAGGATATATGAATGAAACAAATGCATGCATTTCCGGGTTGTTTTTACTTGGTGAATGTTGGTGAAAGATCTATTAAGTAGGAATGTAATTTGCAATGCCAGTGTCTCCGCCCCGATTTCAGTTCATTTGTAAAATACCGAGTTATCTAATTTGATGAAGGACGGGAATTTAAATAAAGGAAGTCTGAAACAAAGCCGAGAAGGGTTGTACATGTCCTGCAAAGAACTAATACGCAATACTCAAGTTCACTTACTGCCAGAAGACGACCAAAACGCAGGACTGTCCAGTTCAAACAGTCTAAGACAGTGGTTCTCAACAGGGGGTCCGCGAAACCATCGCCTTTATAAGAGAGAACAACTGCGAACAACAATGTTACGATAAAAATTTCCACAACAATATTGGAACTTTGATGAGAATGAAACAATGATATTTTCGTGTTAACCATCTAACGTCGATACATCTGTGTCTTGAACAAGTAAACTGGACCGTATCAAAATAGTTGATATGCCATGGGTAAATGATGCAAAATATCCTGTATCTGTCTCTTCCACAAGACCACTACTCCGAAGGTTGTGCACTGTGCCTGTGCAGTCATTAATACATCTTGAAAATGACATCTGTATCAATATAGCTTTGCATCAATATACAACTGTAATGGCATCTCAGTATCAGTCAACTGGCAAATACTATAGAGTCATGACAAGCTCCAGACACAAATCCTCCTGACTTCTAACACCGTACGTTGAGCGCCGCCTTGGTGTTCAAGGCATGATTCCTTCACAACATCGACTGAAAACTATCTAAAGTTCGTCCTCTGCGTGCCTGCCTAATCGCGCCAAGCAAGTGCGACGATGAAGTCATCGTTCCATGTAACGGGTTAAGAAATGACCCGGAGCCGCGACAGCTGCAGCCGGATGTGTTTCTGGAAATTTCAATAAATTGCAGCTCCATTACGGTGGCGTTCTGAAGAAAACGGCTGCGGCCAAAAATTTTTTTTCGTTTTGCCCTTCAATTTGAGACCACATCATTTTTTGAGTGCATTGCCCCTGAGATGTTTTGTTTGGGTTTTGGAAAAAAATGTATTAGAAATTACTATACTTGTACTTGCGAGTACCAATGTAAGGCGTCATTGTGCTATTTGAGTAGCAACGCCGACCAATTCGACCAACTCTGGATCCTAGTAAAATATTACGGCAAATCGGAAACCTCCAGAATGTAAAGCTTTTCATATCAAAAACCGGCGTTTAATCGTGCAAAACACAAACGCAAAGCCTCGAAACCATTTATAAGCATCACTATGAATGCTCTGGCTCTGTCCCAGCATTGAAAACACAGTATCTGGTGGAGGCCAAAGAATGTCCTATATCGAGACAGATGGAGTGTCCGAGTGCACTTCAGGTTTCGTCTTGAGCTGCTAGTAAGCAGTCTTCATTCATCTGGTTGTCCATAATATACAATGCAAAATAAGCGCTTTATATCATGGTAATACACCACAAGAAATACATTTCGGAAACTGCTTTCCTCGATTCCGATAAAATGTGACAGTATATGGACACTCGGGAATAATTAGCATGACAAGTACAGGCGGAGATGAATGATGATAAATTCTTTCAAGTTAGCATGATAGGCACTTTTTTCTTTGGAAAAGCAGACGCCCGGTGTCTTTTAATGTTTCAAAGGGTCACATATTTGGGTCATGGGACGGGGTGAACAATTCTCTTCTGCACAATAGACGAACAATCTAATGTTTATTGTTTGCAAACTTGCACATTTTACGAAAGTGCTGTGTGCTGTCACAAATGCTAGTTCAAAAATACAGCGCGAAAGGAAAAGTGACTAGGCACAGGTGAGACGCGGGCGGGTCGTGCCTCACCTGCGACAAAGCAATTCATCATATACAGCTCAGAATTCGTAATGACTCGTATGAATTAATTGTTATTGTCGCTCCGATTCCTCAATTCAGAATATTATGAATCTCACAGCTCTGTAAACATCTAGAAATCGCTAAGCAATGTGAAATTTGGCTTTAATACGATTAATGACAGCGCTAAGAAACAATAGCCAGGGGAGGCACGGACGAATCTGACTCATTTCCATTCGCGAACAATTGGATGATCGCAGTACAGGGAAACGCGACTATCAATTGTATCTATCGTTGCATGAATTGTGAAGTTCCTATGCTACGGCCAATTCGTAAAGCGGTGCAAATACATTCATTCCCTTTCCGATGTAGCCATAATATATTTTTCCATCCAAACCTACCTTAAATTGTTGTATGTAATATAGCTACTTACATAGTCTGCGTTTTTGTTGTTGTTTGTAGCAGTTAAGGTGTTTTCGACCGCAACGGTGATTTACTACAGGTCGATCTGCTTTCTTTGGCCGCTGTTGTTATTCACATATTTGTGTATGAGTGTATCAGGTGTATCAGGTCCTAATTCATCATGCAATGACACTTTCACCCGCTGGAATGTACAGTAATTTCACATCAGTGACGCATGGTCTTTGTTTATTGCCTATATATTTGTTCAACGCATGCGTTATAGCAAAGTGTCCGTATGTGGGCTTTGCGGTCATGTTGAGTCAAATATTTGAATTGCTCATACGCCAATCTAGTAGGCCTATGTGCCAACGGTAGGAGTTCGTGTGCCATCTAAAATAGCACATTGAGCTGAAGCGATCCCTTCGCCTCGATTTGTCGACATTACATGCCATTTTTGATATACAACATTATCCCCAATGCCCGCAAGTTGCTCACGATTAAACCTGACGATTGTCAACCGAACATATTCGGACGCATTTCAATATGAATGAATTTCTATACCTCGTAAAAAATCGTCAATTGATGCTTTGTTACTCGGATGGTTCCCTGTTCCAGTCTCAGGGGTTCCGTCGATGTAAAAACACACACTCAATTCATCCACATGATTTGTGATACACCCGTCTTGGCCGTCAGTGGTTGCAGACGATATACCCGATTAATAGTCGGATTGTGACAGTTATGGTGGATCGTCGTGTTCAGTGAGCACTGTGCACGTTAAACTGTCCAATGTGCATGACCATCGCCGGTGAACTCCAGACTAGTCTATTGACTCAAATCTGCTTATTATGCGCCCTGAAATCGTGGGTGTCATATGTTATGAGCGGGCACGGGGATTCGTTCTGTAGTCGCGCCAGGCGCGAAAATTGTTTCATATTCATGAGTAAATTTCGGCATTAATGTTAGTATAGTTTCACATATTACTATCAAATATTTATTGTTTCTCAGCCCATGTGATCAGGTTCACCGGTAGAGTTGATGCAGGGGTCTGCTCGAAAATTCAGGGTAGTTATTAATGATGTGCTGCATCTTTGGGTGTACCAATTGTTATAAGTCCCTCTTTGTTGAATGCTGTTATTTCATGGTCTCCCATCAGGATTGTCGATGTAGTGCAGTGGTTCCAAACCTGGGGAATTCCCCCCTGGAAGGAATTTTGAATTTTTTAGGGAGGAATCTGACTGGAAGGTTGTCTCGGAAAATACATGGGGTTCACAAGAATATTATAATTTTATGGCAGAACCGTTGTATGAAACTAGTTCTTTGCAATTGAATGTTTTCTTTTTTCTTTCTTCACGTCAGCACTATCGGAGCACAAACTGTTGGGAAACACGCTCAAAACCATAAAACCAACAAAACTCAGTATTGCTTTTCGTGCCATACTGACGCCGATGCTGGTGACCTACAATCAATCCAAGTGACAGTTATATGCTTAGGTTTGGTAATAGGTTGTGGTTGGAAGGTTTCTGAATACCTGACAGAATATCGCTCGAAGCACGATTATAATTTTTAAGGAATGAGTAAGTTTATATGTGAATATACGCATGCCTTTCATTTTGTGTGCCAGCTTGTGGTTTAATTCGTAAATTGGAATTGCATGTTAACGCCGCCTACACATGTTTATTGACTTGAGTGTCAACGGTTGCATAAAATTACTCATCGAAGGCCGCAGGTTGGACACCGTTGAATTATTCGATCACAAAGTAAAATATGTCAGCTCTACGCCATACTACAGATAAATGGTAATTTTTACTTTGCTTGCAGTTTGTGACGATGCTTAGGACTGATCACGAATTCACAGGAATGTCATGTCAACGAGCATGTATGTATAGCTATTTGTACGACATGTTTAATTTGCTGCGATACGATCCATCGTGGTTTCAAGTCTACCACGGCGAATAAAGGTATCAAACTATATTTGTCGTTGATAACATAACTTTGTGGGAAGCGGTTGATAATTTCTGTACCCTAAAAAATCGCCTCTTACTACACGAATCGAATCATTACAAGTGAAACTCGACTCACATTTAAGTAATCGAATCATTGTGCACAGCCCTATTCAAAACGCATCCAACACCAAGGTTAAGGAGATCGCGAGAGACTGATGCTCACTAACATTTTCTGTGAAGTGAGTTGTTCGGCCTGGGTTTACTATGACATCACCACTAGTTACTAAAGCTGCAAGTTAGAGCGTTGTCATAAATAAAATCTCCAACAAAAAATCCTCAACAGCTCATTAAATGTGTAGCTTTCCACTTCAGACTATATATCTTGAATCAGAACAGGCAAAAGCCATGAAATCTGCCATCGACAAACATCTGATCGATAATTCTGCCAGTGAAAAAATTTATCGACACGACTGATCTCGCGTCGTTGGAAGAGTCCGTTCCCACTTTAATTTGTGTGTATTGGAGGCAACTTTTACCAAATTATGCCAACCTAGTTTGTACCAGCAAGAGGAGTTCGTTTATCATCTATAAATACTACATTGAGCTTATGCGAACTGTTCGATTCGATTATTCGAACTTTCATGTCGGTGACGTCATATTTGATGATCCGGATGGTGATATTTCAAGCGATTGTTTTTTTGACATGTCAAAAAAAGTTAAAAGAAGTCCAAATTTTGTGAAAATTGTAGTGTTAGGTGAAAAATTGTCAAAATTGTTTACAAAGTCAAAATGATTTTGCAACCTGCATTTCGTTTGTATCGTAGATAATTGCATTGTCGGTGAACTCATCATTTGACATTTTACAGTTTGTAGGCTACTTATAGACCCGATGAAAGAGCGTGGAATGGAGACATACATCGAAGAAAGAACTGTGACATCGGGTACTAGGTCGCGATGGATGCGAGTTCAAGAGACCGCAACAGCAACCGCAACTGGTCGTTCGGCATCCTCCCATCTGTCCATTACATCGCATTGTGTCTAATCGCATGTACAGTGTGTGTGTCTTGTTCCGATAAAAATATAATCTGACCATCATTGATTATTACCAAGTATTGTCAGACTTATTTGATAAGGCCCGGGGTCTTAATATAATAACTGTATAAGTGTATTGTTACGGGCATTGCGGATATCTCCTTTAGCACACGTTGTGCATTCACTTTACGTCTAATAGGATTTCTAGCTCTGTCTCACCTTAAAGTTAAATCAATAGACTATTGCAGGGGTTCTCAACCCGCGGCCCGCGGGCCGCATGCGGCCCGCCGACGATTATTTTGCGGCCCGCGACATCTTCCATTATGAACGCAATTGCTTCTGGCACAGTATTGTTATGGAAGACCGATGTGTCATATTTGTCGAAGAACAGTTGTTGTAACGAAGCGTAGAAGCTTAAAATGATATCACGATAGTTTCTTCTGGAGTTATACATATCGCCTGATCTTAGGTAAAACGTTGCTAGCTAGGTGTCAAGCCCAGCAATCCATATTTCGAGGCATTGTTAAAATTGCCGACGACGTTACCGACGCATTGTTCAAAATTCTTAGAATATCGTTAAACCCAAGAATCTGCGAGAGAAGGTGTGACTGCTATAAAACTTCAACGTACTGTGCGAATATTCGCTGTTTCTGCAACTTAGCAGCAAGGCCAACACAACATCACCTGACAAATTTCGAAGCTACAGTTGTCTGATTCAATCGTCACCAGAAGAGTAACAGCGCAGTCTCAGTCGATGTTTTATCGCGTGTTCTGAAACACGTTGCCACGTAGACTACTTCAGCCTCTAGGGTTGGACGAATCCACCGACTTCACACACATTGCATAGCTAATTATCCAGGTGCGTTTTATCAGATTGGACAATGGACATGGACATATTTCCAGAGTAAATGCTGACGGGGCAAACGTGCGAAGGGGACCAGTGAAAAACATCGACTGGAGAAAGCTGACTTCTGTAACTATGTGTTGGGGTCCAGTAATGGAAAAATGAGATGGGTTGATTGGTTTGCTCAGAAATGACCCCGCACACCAGACTTCTTCTCATATCACTGAGAGCTCAAACTGATAATGGCCTCTGTAACGAATAACGTAATGTGAACGTAATATTATACTTGCTCGCTCACGCATTGAAACAGAGGTTTGACTCTGTGGTGGAAAGGTTTGAAGGTGCATATACCGACTTGCAACGAATGCTATGCGCACGCTCCATGAAGGGATTTACTTGCGCGGCTGAAAGATAGATATTGTCACAAAAAAAACAGCAACTGCAAACTTACGAACGCTGTCCATTATTGCTTTAGAATGCATTAAAATGTACTAAATTTCCGTATAAGACTGGTAAATAGGCTACAGTAGCCTAAATTTAATAGTAGCCCACAAATACGTGGCGATAATGTTATGCGGCCCGCGGCGTCTTTTGTTGTTACAATGCGGCCCGTTATACGAGCGAAGTTGAGAACCCCTGGACTATTGTATACTTAGCTGGGTGATATCTTATTCAAAATTCCCCAAATTTCAAGATTGTATTTGCTCAAAACACATGATACTGAAATCATGTAATGCAAACAATGCGCTTGTTGATTGGGTACCCGTGTCGCGCCACCCACGGCATGATGTTTGATAATGCAATAGTACGGAATAGGCTTTACCTCACATCAATTTATAGCTGTATATCGACTTGGGACTATTACGGCTGAAAAACCGCACAAGAAGGTTATAGGATCTTATACGGCACATGAGCATCGACATCTTCACTGCCTACAGGTTTACATTAAGATACATCCTTCACGCCATGCGAACTGAGTAAATGAGGATCGTATAGTACCTGCGATAACTTAAGTATAGTAGCCTACACAAATTTTTTAGAGTATAAGATCTGAAGAAAGATGACAAAGGTTTACGGTTGATTTAATTGTTCTAATTTAGTGAACATCCTGCGGAGATTAGCGAATATGGTCAAAAGCATAAAGCACAGATTGTGATATTTCCCACACGAATGGTAACCGGCTTATTTTATCATCATTACTAAAATATTGTAAACATGTGTTCAAGTGTTCAATTTCAGCTTTTCACTAAAATTTAACCCAGTCAATACACCACAAGACTGCGATACAATGATAAGATAGGAAGGTGTCGAAACGACTTGGAATAGTCTTTGCAATAAACCGAATACCTATGGCCTAGGACAGTGGTTCTCAACCTTTCTGACCTCGCGAACGGAATGATGCATGGTTGAACCTTCAATAATCAAAATTAAACGTTACTTTAATAGGGTCCATCAAGCAAAATCAGTATATCCGCTAGTGGCGCTAGACTTGAGTGGTTGTTTTCTACTATGGAACTTGCTCGAAGCTTTTGACCATTACCGTGAGGCGTCTTTGCTGATATAGATAAGCTGTAAACGGAGGTATGCCCCAGTACTGCTGTGTCCCAAGATGTAATAGTACATCCGCGGGTCACATGTTTCCCATTGACATGGAGTTACAGTTGAAGTGGCGAGTAGCGATCAGGAGAAAGGGTGATAGAGGCGGTCTTTGGAGACCTAACTTGGACCGTGACCGCGTTTGTAGCAGCCATTTTATGGATGACGATTACGTGCAGCAACCTGAATCGGTCAGCAAGCGCCGTTATAGAAAGTTGAAAAAAAATGCCGTCCCTTCCATTTTTCAATTTAGCATAGCTAAGCTACCATCTGCTAGAACAGAGAGAAGGGTTCGGAGAAACATTTTAAATGTTGATTTGCCAGTCGAGGATGAATGTCAGCACCAAAATATAGCTGGAGAAGAGACGGTCAGTGAGACAAGGGACTTTTTCGATTGCACTGGCGTTAGTAGTAACCGGGATGTAGCTTGCCAGGTGCAAGCTGATTCCATAGAGTGTACCGGTACTATTATAAATCACTTCTCAATTGAAAACTTCAAAGGAGATGCCCGTGCAATGCATTATTATACTGGATTGGATGATTATGATCATTTTCTGTTATTGTATAGGCTTCTTGAAAAGTCTGCCGCAGAGGAGACAGCCAGTCAATTTCACTGTTTGAGCGGTGAGGAACAATTGTTTTTGACCTTGATGAAGTTAAGACTGAGCAAAGATTTTGAGGAAATCAGTATTCTATATAAACTTTCAGTTGCCACGGTATCAAGTATATTTCAAGCTTGGATTCTGTTCATGCATAGTAGAATGAGACAGTGGCCAATATGGCCAAGCCGCAAGATTGTTGACGAGACTATGCCAAGGGACTTTGGGAAACTTTCTCCGACCACAAGGGTGATTGTCGATGCTACTGAAATTCCTATCGGCAAGCCAACAGATATTAATTTACAAAGTCAGACATTTTCAAATTATAAAAACCGAAATACTGTGAAGGTTATGATAGGGATAACACCACGTGGAGCAGTTTCCTTCATCAGTGATTGTTATCCAGGATCTGCCAGTGATAGACAGATAATCGCAGACTGTGATCTTTATTTAAAGGCATCTACCATGTTTGAGGCAGGTGACAGTATAATGGCTGACAGGGGTATTATGGTGCAGGATCTATTTGCACCATACAATGTTGGTATAAACACCCCAACTCCATTACGTGGCAAAAGTCAACTCGAACCAGGAGAAGTTGTTGGTGACAGGAGAATTTCGTCTAAACGGATTCATGTTGAAAGAGTGATTGGACTCGCAAAAACTTATAGGATTTTAAAACATGGAATTCCACCTGGGCTTCTTAGACTGTGTTCGCAGATTGTATATATCGTATTCTCGCTTGTGAATTTGAGGAAATGTATTGTACATGGAAACGCCTAGCATATACTTTCATACATCAGTTGTTTCTAAGATTATTATCTCTAGTGATTTTCTATTATTTTGTTTTCCCAGGTGAATAGAAATTACTCTCATTTATCGAAGCATGAAGTGACGCGACTTGTGTAAAGACTGCACTTCAGACTGCTAAAAAAGAAATCTTAAGCCTTTGATGTTGCCTCGCTCCGTTAATTCAGAAACAACAGGTAAACACAATGGTTTTAATAAACTGAACAGTGAACATTGATAGAATAGAAAACCAATCCTAACACAGAAACTTTGCTGAAAGGAAGGGCCTCCAATGATTTTCATAAAAGGAAGCTAATGGCGGTAAAATATTATTCTCAAAGAAATGTTTATCAAATGTAATTTTTTCTAGAAATAAATCATTAAAAGTGTAAACAACGAAATAGCAATAGTTTCTATCTGACAATCCGAGTTGGCCTTGTATTTGGTAATAATAATTGTGGTTTCTTCTCAGCTGAAGATTCTGATTTTTGATGGCAAGAAATGGGAATAACTTGATTGAAGCTGCTGTGATATGGCTATTCCGGCCATTGTATGGACATTTCACTTCAACAAGGCCATCTGGTGAAATTTCTGCATCGGGAGTTGCGCCAAGATATGGAAACGTGGAATTAATAAATAGTCCACACGGTGCTGCCTCTATGCCGGTTACAGTTGTGAAAGCTTCAATTGCTACAGGTTCGTATGCTCGACCATGTAAAATACCAGGTGAGCTGAAACTTCTAGAGGCCAAAATATCCTCACACAGTAATTCAATATTTCTCCTGCTTGTTGCCTTTATAACCTCCCCAAATCGCGATGCAGTAATTCTCCACTCTCTGTCTCGGTGCCAGTTTTTGCATTCACTCTGCAGTAATGTCTTTTCTTGAATTTGTTGCGCTTCCTCCTGAGTGATCTATTTCGATGGTCATTCATATAATTAATTTGTCTCGTCTGAAATTTCTACTCCCATACGTATGTTTAGACACTTTGCAATTAAATCAGACTGTGGTGACTTTTACACGCTTTCTCAGTTATATATACCTTATTCACTTACTTTCAAGGAACGATCAATCCAGTATTCGGTGAATGGCAATTCCAAGTAATCATGGTCCATAGCTGCTTGTCGAAGATCTGCTTTGCCATACACATATCTTACAGCCAGATCTTTAGAGGTAGTGGCACAGTAATTCAGAAATGTAGACCGTACATGATCCCGATAATTGCTGCTGGTGTCCAATGGTGCAGTTGTAACAGACGGAGGTGGATATAAGTCTTGCATTTTTGAAATTTTACCTAAATATAAATATTGATGGTCATTGAGGGTCAAGTTTGACAGTCTATCATAGGAGTTCAAACTGCATTGTTATTTCTGTTTGCGTTATGAATTATACCTTACTTTTTCAGATTAAAAGACGAGATCAAAAACGAAATGTTTCAGAATGATTATAAGGGCCGTTTGAGATTGTGTGAAAAAGCTCTGTTACCTTTATATACTTTCTGTGGCCGATGAAATGTCTGAAGTTTCTCAGTGCAGGACTCGTCAATGAAGAGTCGACCATGCTCCATGTACTGAGAAATCATGAGGCAAAGTGCTTACAGGACCCTGTAGGTCCTTTTCCTCCAGGACACTCGCATTCCGCATTTAAAATGACTCCATCTCGTGCCATTCTTGCCTTAACATTATATAAGACATGCCTCTTCATTTCAGCAGCAACAATGCCACTGAAAAAAACATCTGTCGCAATGTTCAATGCTGAACACGCCTTGACCTTAAATGCAGAAACCATAGCTTTTCCTTTTTCAATAGCTTTTACGTCTCCAACTATCCTTTCTCTTTCGTATCTCATAATTAAATAGTTTTCCACGTGTTTTGTTGTAATTTTTGGTAAAAAGTCCGTTTCTGCTACGCTCTGATAACCATCCTTGGGCCAAACAAATGATTGAGTGGTCTTTTGGTTCGCAGATGTTGATTGGCTGGTAGTGTGAAACTGAAAATTGCAGTTTCTATCATATGCGTCGAGTCTGCAAATAAAAAACGATAAGAATCAGGATAATTAGTATTGAATATTTGTAGCCCTAGTATGAGCATCAGTATTAGTGTTAAGAATTTCATCATTTTAAAACACCAAGACCGCGACACAGTTTGGAGTATTTTTTTAAATTAGACACCAACCTGGAAGGTCCAGTGAACTTGGGTCTGGTAAAGAGGAGGCATGCACATTGCACACGGAATGAAACTGAAAGAATATGCTTTAAACGTTAGATCAAGGGGCCTTTGCTGCTGCTTTGCAAGCTGGTGGGTGGTAGTTGTATTTTAATGAAGTTTTTGCATACGTACGAGTCAGCATAACTCGTGGTGCTGTCACTGCTATGCTGCAGCGGTAGCATAGGCCTACATGAGTTAATGCTACACAAATGCTCACCTAGTTATCAAATCGGCCTTCTTCCCTTTTGTAGAAGCTTTCCGAAGTTTTAATTCATCCTTTAACGAGCTCACGGTCCAAGTAGAGTACGTTGTAGCCATTATTTACAGTCGGGAAAGCAGCCTACAGGTTTCTGACAACGGTATCGCGTACGTAACAACTGCGGTTACCACCTAAAGTCTGGCGACACCTAGTGGTTTGATGGACCCTATTAGGAGAAATGTATATCTTAGTCAAATTTAATATTGGAGAATTCATTTAATGCTGCTTTACTGATATTACACATACTTAAACGTGGTTCCATTGACGTTTCTCCAGGACGAAGCTCGCGAAGTTCTGTTCAAGAACTTGATTGTGATTGGTCGATTTCCATTGAAAGACATGCCACTTTGCTGTTTGCTATAGCCTCCAATATACTGCCAAGTATCGCTTTATTACACTGTCGTAATTTAACGAAGTATATTTCATAGCATCAATAGACTTCACGTATAACTTGTCCGAAATTTGTTCAAGGTTACTTTTAAATAGATTCGCATTTGAACCATTGTAACTTACGCCCAAAATGCAATAAGCGTCCATCTTTCGAAGTGAGATGTGAAATTCTAATATATCTGGCCAGGGCTGTGGAGTCGGTAAATTTTATCACCGACTCCAACTCCGACTCCGACTCCTGAGTCTTTTAACGTACCGACTCCGACTTTTCTCATGAGAACTTCGACTCTAAGTCCGACTCCAAAAGTATTACCAATTTACTTCGAAAGTTATATGCCACAGTGACCATTAAACAATTGCAACCATATGATTAACGGTTGCATGCAAAATTGTTTCGTTGTGGCACAGCTCGAATTATTCACTACGCAATTAACATGAAAGATTGCCTTTTTACATCTCCTTCCTTTTTCATAGTTTATAAGTTTTTATAACATGGACTCTCTAATATCCCAATATGTTTGAATGATTCAAACATGACATATAACCAATCTTGTATAATTAAAATGTAGATAAAACAATCGACATGTATCTCTTTTGTATGAGTCAGCAACTGATACAGAGATGTAACTTACGAATTTTCTCATTACGCACTATACCAGGGGTTCTCAACCTGGGGGGCGAGCCCCCCTTGGGGGGGCGTGAAATATCTGAAGGGGGCGCTGAGAAGCGGTCACCTGAAAAAGATTTTCGCGATTTCGCGATTTACCTCCAATACACGAGTGTTTCTCTCTGTATAGACCAAATTTCATATTTTTTTATTCTCTCATCAACATTCATAACCGACCATACCACCAAACAATCTGTTGGGGTTGCTAGCATCCCAGTGGGATTTTATGATATTACGATGATGGGGCGCGAAATTTTCATTAACAAAAATGGGGGCGTGTCTAAAAAAAGGTTGAAAACAACTGCACTATACTGATTACAAGCACACACATTCACTTCTAATCAGAGGTGCTCTAAGTAGTCAAGAAAGCTACTCAAGTAGAAGTAGAAGTGGCGACGAAAAAACTAAAAAAGGTCCTGCTAAAACAGGTCTAACGTTAAAAAAGTCAAAGTCCACTTTTCCAGATTAGGATACGTCATGGGCTGCTCCGTAGGCTATAATAGATAATTGTTTGATTTCGAAACGTTAGTTTCAAACGTTATGGGGGACCACGGACCATACTTACTGTGATGAAATATTTGATATAGGCGATAATGCGGTGTGAACGGAACCATGCAACCCGGTGTCTAAATTATATTCAACAATACTTTCTTTAAAACATATCGGTCACTCCATATCTACTGTGCGCAAAGCGCAACGAAAATTCTGGGTATTGCATGACTTTTATGAAAATTAAATGTTGATACTACGTGAAAACAGCCCCGGAATTCCTTCGGCTATCTTTCTTATTGGGGGATAAAACTACTTCTTCTTGACAAACTAAAAATAGCGAAAAGTAAGTAAGTTCACAAAATATTACGAAGTAGAAGTAGTAGTGAAAAAGATCTACTTGTGTAAGTACCAAAAGTAGAGGATAACTACTAGAGTACTTCTAAAAAGTAGTACTTCGTTACTGACCACCTCTGCTACTATTAGACATTACACAATAAAGAAATTTAGGAATTAGTCAAATAGCATATGTCTAGTCTACATGTACTTAGTCAAGTATTCAAGAACTAGCACTTGCAGTTTTTCTTAATTATTTGTTCGACCCAAGCAGCTAAGCTACACTACAAATATTTTTAATTTTGTAAAGTGGGAAGCAGCGTTTGGTTATATTTACATCAATTTTGCGATTTTACAAAACTAGACGATGTATATACTCCGTCACAGTATCATGGTATAATTCCAAAAATTGCATCAATTTGTGACTGCATCGTGAAGATGCATATTGCGATTTCTTCCTCTATACAACTTAATTGCAATTTGCAAATAATGTCCAATTTTATCTATATCAGGTATGGCCAACCTTTTCGGCTAAAAAGCCACATAATATTTACGAACCATTGCCCGGGCAACTGGAATGTTGATAACCGTTTTTTAGTCGTCCGGTACGAGCGAGGATTAGGTAACATTGAAAACAAGACATATGTTACTAAGCTTAAAAATTGTTAATAATTATGTCATGCAACTGTGCATTGTGCAGTCATGACATGTTCGCACGAAGCGCGAATTTTTTTCAAAGGTAATGAATGAATTCTATCAATAAATATGTTACTTACATATATTAGGGGTCGCCTCTGTATACCACTGGGCTCATTTAGCAATGATTATTCGGCGTTTAGACATAGCAATATCGAAGGTTTCGATGAACATGCCTCTATCACTTTGTGCAATTGCTTCGTCGCCGACGATCTCGCTGCGAGCGCACAAGCGAAGACGCGTTGGGCGACACGTTATCTCCTAATTGCGAATATAGTTCGACTCAATTCTGTAAATAACGCGTATTTATAATTTTCAGGAGGGGGCTCCAATACTATAAATGCAAGAAATCCAGTGACAATAAATCATGCGAAGTGCTGAGAAATATTTCAAGTCAAATAAATCAACTACGAAATATTCTACTCTATGGTCATGGTCATATACGAAGATCTGCGATAAATGTGGCTGGCTCCTGGTTACGCCAATGCGTCGGAACTAATGTTTTAGTCATCATCAAATTTCGCGATCGGGGATAATCGAATTTTGGTGGCCTTGCAATTTTCTAATTTCAAGAATTACCTCGCAGGCCACACAAAACATTCTCGCAGGCCACATTTGGCCTGCGGGCCACGGGTTGGCCGCCCCTGATTTGTATCGTTACTAATAACAGTGATTGATGTTACATAAAAATCCTATAGAAAATCCTTTGAAAGCAATTGTTTTCATGATAAAGAAGTTGGAGACGTAGTCAGGGACATTTTCACAAACTCCGACTCTGACTCCAGTCAATATTTTTTCACGACTCCGACTCCATCAAGTGAAAATTAGCCAGACTCCGACTCCACAGCCATGCATTTGGCGGACCGACAGGTGACGTGCCATGAACCGGTGGTTGAGAACCACTGGGCCATAGGGCCTCGGCGATGTAAAGAATACGCACGCACAATTAATGAAAAGTAATAAAACGTATCATAAAGGAAAAGCGATAAATATATGACGGGCATGTTACGTAAGGCGATGTCGATATGTCAGAGCGTGGTCCGGTAACCTCGGACAAACTCCGTGCATGCGTGAATTCCGACGCATGTAGAACATTTTTTCACATACATTATATCATTGTAAGCGGTTCCCCCAAGTCGCAAATCGTAATAGTTAGGGGTTGGACAAAATAGAGTAGGCCAGCAATCACGGATAGCATGGAGGAGAAAAAAAACGGGGGTGCAGACTAGATGACCTTACTATAAAGGCCGTATCGCATCTCCGTCGTCAAAGCATCTCGATGGTGCAGGCGAAAAAGAATACCATATCTCTCTCTCTCTCTCTCTACATGAGTGATCAGATCGGCGTTACGACGAGCATTCAAATCGCTCTGTCGTCGGTCATTAGTACGTCAATACAGTTTCAATGATGAGAGTTCAAATACATTCCTTTTTATATGACTAAAACTGTACCAATGCAAATAATACATCAAATTAATAATAATTGGATATTTTTCCGACCGTACCTATTGATTAATATACAGGGGCTTTCAACCCGCCGGCCGCATGCGGCCCGCGAAATCTTTCATTATGAACGCAATTACTTCTGGAACTTTATTTTGACATATTAACGTAGCTCTCTTATGATATGACACCATCTCTATTTCGTTAGATTACTCATTCTTTGATGTGTTCTGGTTTCTTGATATGCTCTAGTTAAGATTGTTATTGTTTTGAATCGGTATTCGGCTGGACTCTGGTTCAAGAGAATCCCGCTGCGTAAGACTAGTACACTTTTAAAGAGCGTTTCACTCACCGCAAATGGTATGAACTAGAGGTCGACCGATATTGATTTTGGCAAGCCGATACCGATACCGATTACCAACACACTCACAAGGCCGATACCCGATATCATAGACCGATATTAATATGGAAGCAGCAGAGAACCAGTTCGCTAAAAATATATGTACTAGGCAAGATGTCACTTGTAGGATACGTTCCACAGCCACAGAAAGCTGAAGAACAAACGAGAAAACTGGAATTAAAAAAATTGTTGCTTAATTTTGCACATTCATTGAAATTTGGGATAACCCTAAAAGCAAAACGTGATAGAGAATTGCAGATCAGTCAAGTAGAAGTAGATTGTAACGCAGTAAACATAGTTTCTCTGCATGAACACCCGGTTAAACTCGTCCTGCAAGGTTAAATCTGCCACGTACATTTCCCTCTGCGCTTCGTCGATTTCTTGATATTGAGAACACGGAGCATTGAATTTCCAATATTTTTTGAATTTTTTCATATACAAAATATCGGCCGCGATATCGGGTCAGTTCCAAATATCGGCCTCGATAATCTGCCAGGTCGATAATCGATCGACCTCTAGTGTGAACAGAAACAAGAACGAAGGAACGGGAAATTAAACGTTGAAAAGTGGGCTTGCAACTCTGCGTGGAACAATGAATTTGCTGTCTCCGATATAAATTGAAAACCGATGTGTCATATTTGTCGAAGAACAGTTGTCATAGCGAAGCGTAGAAGATTAAAATGATACCACGACAGTTTCTTCTGAAGTTATACATGTCGCCTGATCTTAAAAAACGTTGCTAGCTATATGTGTCAAGCCCTGCAATGCATATTTCGAGGCATTGTTAAAATTGCCGTCGACGTTCAAAATTGCTTGGAATATCGCTAAATCCAAGAAATCTGCTAGAGAAGGTGTAATTTCAATGAAACTTTACCATAATGTGCGAATATTCTCTGTTTCCAGAACTTAGCAGCAAGGACAACATCACCTGAAAAATTTCGAAGCTACAGTTGTCTAATTCAACCGTGACGAGAAGAGTAACAGCAATGTCAGTCGATCTTTTATCGCATGTTCTAACACACGTTGCCGCGTATAGACCGAGCATTGGACGAATCCACCGACTCCAAAGATAGTGCATAGCTAATTATCTGGGTGCATTTGATCAGAGTGGACATATTTGCAGAGGAAATGCTGGCCGGGCAACCGTGAGTAGGGGACCAGCAAAAAAATGAACTTGACAAAGCTGACTTCTGTAACTATTGGTGCAGGGCTCCAGCCATGGAAGGAAAGTAGAAGGCAGATCAAAAATGACTTCGAACGCCGTACTTGTTTCCATATCACTGAGAGCTCAAAGTGATAAAGGCCTCTGTAACGAAAAAGTTACCGAAATTCTATACTTGCTCGTTCATGCATTGAAACGGCTCTTATTATTCGAATCGAATCATTGCAATCATTAATCCTTTCTGATTCGAGTACGCGATTCATTGCGTGCAGCTCCAGTGTAATAGGCTTAAACAATGCATCCACGAATACAAGCTAATATTTGTGAATGTACGACGTAGGCCTACGTACACATCGTGTGGGTATCATCGTCTGAAGAGCGGATGTACGTCACGCATACATTTCTCATTTGGGGTTGGGTACAGTGAAATTAGACTTTGATCAACGGCATGCAGTTCGTACGCTTTGGTTTTCTTCATTCTTCTGAGAGTATTCTACAGTATTAGACTTTGACCTCCGTCAATTTGTAATAAAAGATTAGTGGTTGTATTTTTTGCCGAGACCAGACCATACCGTGTTGAGAGGCGCGAATGCGCTCAGTGGTGAGTGGATCAGATAGTCTGGGGCAATATGAACAACGTTGGTTCGAGGAAACCATCTGCCTCCACCGGGTGCTTGGTATACAAAACGTTTCAGGAATGCATGAACGGAAACAACTGCAAGGATTCGCACGACGTTTCGACTTGTCCAGTACGTGTGGTAGAGGCTACCGTTATTACAAAGACATATGATGTATCTGGAATTATCGAGTTCCAAATGAATAACATTGCAGGGAAGTCTAGTAACGAATTCTATGTTCCGAAGGGTCCTTGGTTCAACTCCGGCGCTGCACTGGGAGATACCGTAGAGCTTCAAATATCTGAAAATGTGAATGTTGGGTCTGGCCGTTGCTTTGCAAGAATTTCGAAAATACTAACGCGAGGAACAAAAACGCCGACTGTTAGCCCCGGAAGTTCTCATCAAGCTAAAGAGGATAACTGGGGGTTCCACACTTACACTAACTGCCGGCATCACGATCGGCGTAGAAAATCACACGACATAAGTCAGTGGTTCAAGCAATCTTTTCATGTGGTAAAGGTTTGTTCCGTCAAGTCCCGTCTTGGAAAATATGAAGTGGACGTGGTTAACAGAAAGGGCGAAAACATAAAATATTTTGTGCCACACGGCGACTATTGGTACTTGCAAAACGTGCCAGTAGGAAACTTAGTTATCATGCAGGAGTCATCAGAAATATACGAAAATATGAAGTATGGTAAAATATGCGCAATACTTCAAGACAGTCAGGACATTGACGAAGCATGCATCCCCTTAGAAGATGATTTGACGTATGGTTTCACTTTCGTTGACAAACCCCGTCATCACAGGAAAATTGTCCTTGCTTATTCAGCGAATGTTTGCATGGATCATCGGGATTGTCGGCGCATCGGGGTTCACGTTCGAGCGACCGCAATCAGAGATCATTGCAAAAAATTGGACAGGAATTTCATACCGTTTCATAAGACAAACCAACGAGATCAAGCGGATGGATTTACGGCCGATTCCGTTCAGTTAGCTGTTTCTGTGTATTCTCATTCTGCTTCTGGTGACATCGAGCAACCCGTCCTCACTCCCTTGTTTATTCATTCAGCCCGCTTCCTAGATTGCAACGACGAAGTTATGTGTCGAGAATATGTAGAAGATTTGTGGAAACTATTCGCGAAAGATTCATTTATCGACGATGTTTCTTCCACTGTTGCCGGTTTATTATTGGTGACCTCTCCTACCAGTTGGAGACAAAAACTGATAACACGAAATTCCGTGAATTTCTTCAATCAACAGATAACTCTGTATTTGCGCTCAAAGATGGGGAAATTCGTGGTAGCAAATCATGTCCGTCCCAAATTTGCCATACCAGATGGAGAAATAGTGATAACGAATGAGGTAATCGACAATCTACACGTAGCTTGGAATTCCCCTGACTCTACAGTCGAAGAAAGAGAAGACGCTCTTGCACATCTGCTTGGTTCAGCAAAGCGGGCAGATAAAGAATTTTGGAGAGGGTGTGAAGATTGGTATACATTTGCTGCCACATTCTGCAATGATTTGACCGATAGCCATATTGTATTAACAACATCCCCAATCGGCCAAACCGCAAACTATATAAATCAACAGATATTATTGACATGCATGCTATCGCCCTCCATCACTCTGTACTCTGCAAATGAAATGGCGGGAATAATCACACGAAGATACGAAACACCAAATATTCAGAAGGCAGTGTTGAGGAAAATACGGAAAGACTATGTACATCTACAATTCATCGGCGTTCATGGTCGTGCGCGTGGCAAACGAGTCATGTTAAATAGGGATCTTTTCGGTGTTGCATCCTTGAAAAGCCCGTCATTGATTTATAGCACCGAAGACCATGAAGATAGCGAAGGAAAAGATTTGTCAATCATGTCATTTGTGATGCAAAATCAGACATGCGAGGAGTATTGCAACACGAAACTTGTCGTCCAGAAGGGAGAAAAACTAGCTGCATTGGCAAGTATAGTAAAGCAACACGGAATCGATAGCCCCAAAACAGTTGATAGCATTCATGAAATTGTTTCTGCTGACACCATTGACGACACACCTTACGCGGCGATGGAAGGTGGTGATACCAAAGTAACGCTTCGGCGCGGGACTGAACTGCAAATTCAAATCGCAATCAAATCAGAATTTGACGAAGTTGAGCGTGATACATACTTACGACTTCTGAGAATAGGAAGAGACTGTCATAAATGCTTGGCTCATCTTAACGACCCCGAGAGAGCCTACCTGAGAAGTCACAGAAGGGATGTTAAAGACCTCTTATCCCCAGATCTTGTTGTTACAACTGTTGAAAATATCCGGAAAAATCATACTAAAACTGTCGTTTTAAAGGAAAATCGAATAATCTGGGATGACGATTACTTTTCTGGAGGTAAATTCGTCTCTGCTGAAAGTGATGTCAAGCAATCGAGCCTTCTGTGCATACGAAGAGAGATTTCGTCAAGCAAGGAGTCGGAGATATCGTTTGTTTGGATCTGTCACGCTGTTGTATCGAATGTGTCGGATGGCGAAGTCACATTCCTAGTTTGCAGTCTTCATCAGGAACAAACTCCAGATATTATCTTCAACGACGATACTGAGTTTATTGTCGAAGTCCTTGATATGGGTGACGCAGGCTCAGATGAATACAGTACTAACAATCAGCGTAGTAAGAATAAGGTGAGTAGTGATTCATAGTTTAGCCAAGAAAACTGGAAATTGTCTAAGACGTCATTTATTATATAATGGTTATAAGGTTATAATGGTTGTAAGTATTAATACCATATGTAACATGGAATCCGCTACACCACAAATAGATATAGTGCACAATGAGGTATTTGTTATATTTAAAAACAAGTTGAGTGACGCATATACAACAATGATTTTTCGCACAATGAGTTTATATACAGCACTGTGGGACTTAATGGCCCTTGCACAAAACAGTTTGCATGATTCGCATGTGAAATTAGAATACTGTGGTTCGCGCGAGTGGACGGTATAGAGTGCTTGTATGTGGTACTTCTATTCATGAAATATTTTCATGCACGAAATGCCATTTCTTATAAATATAGTGTTTGTTTTCTATGCAACCCTACATAAAACAAAATCCCCATCAAACACACTTATATTTAAGTAATATAATGAGTAACATGTCAACGACGACTACGCACTTCGCTCGAGATCACTTGATGATTTAAATATTCCTGGACTTTGATACATTAATCTTTACAGGTATACCATCTACTTAGCGGTCGAAACAACCGTCTGCTGGAAAGATTCTACCCGTAATCCGTTCATCAATTTTGCGATCCTGCATTGACAACGTAAATGAACCAGAGAGCAATCGTGACAATTTTATTGAAGAAATACATGTAAAAATTCTTAATTTACAATGTTTTGGAACTTTCACTAGCTTGATTTTAAAGTAGTTACGGCTGTCACACATTGAATGTGTTTGTTCCCGTATATTTGCTCAACGCGGGTGTTATAGCAAAGGAGTGTCTGTATTTGGGCTTCACGGTCATTTTGAGGCCGATATTTGATATGTTGTTTTTGTATGCATTGTATTTTAACGTAGGGTCATGATTAGGGTAGGGCAAAACCGAGTATACTTAATCGATTATAATCATATATGGTTGATGAATTAACGCATAACGGCAAGGAGCGCGTAATTTCAGTACTCGAATCATTGTACCCGGCTCAAGCTACGAAATGTGAATTTTAACAGAATTGAAATCATGGAGTATGCTTATACTTACGGCTAACAAACCATGCAGGGAAACACATCATTTTCAGATGGCCGCAATCGCCCGCCAACGGTGTTTCTAAGTTATTAAATTGAAAACTATATTTTGTGTTACATGACTTGAATAAAGCTTTCGAAAGTAGGCTACGTTTCTACGTTTACAATAGCATTTATCAAGTCACAAGTTTCCGCGTGCCACAATAAGGAGAATACAACAGAGATAAATTCAAGACCAAATGGAAAATTATCTCGCAGAAATGTCGAGTTTTAAAAGAACACAAACCGAACCACAGCAACAATGCGGTGAGGAGCGACGCAATGCGTAAACAGTAGAGGTCGGCCGATTATCAACCTGGCCGTATATCGAAGCCGATATTTGGAAAAATTCAAAAATATTGGAAATTGAATGCTCCGTGTTCTCTGAAGAAATCGATGAAGCAGAGGGCGATACGTGATAGATTTGCGCTTGCAGGATAAGTTTAAGTGGGTGATTAAGCAGAGAAACTGTGCTTCCTGCATTACAATCTACCTCTACTCCTCTACAGGTCTGATATTAGGGTTACCATATTTTGGAAATATGAGAAGAGGACACTTTTTCAAAATTTTCAGACTTGCAGTACCGGAGGGATATTAAGTCCCATGCAAGAGAGTCTTATGCTGAGCTGTCGTTTTCCATTGTGTCGCATGCTTATATGTCGGGCAACCAAGTTATTGGCAATGAGGATATAGTTTCAGTAATCGAAAGGATCGTCTCATACTACTCGACTCGAATTATTGCAAATAATACACGATTCAAATTTGGGTACTCAAATCATTGTGACCAATCCTAGTTATCCAATCACCAAAAAACGATCGGCGCAATCGCCAAGAATTCATAAGGAAGTCTTGAGGGTGTACACCCGGATGCGTATTGTTAAAAGTCACCCTGCGATTCTCATAGCAGGTGCGAAATCATGTTAGTAGTTAATAGACTCGCTGAAAGAATTTCTCGCTAATACCGTGACAATTGAGGATAATCAGTTTTTAACATAAATTAATATCATGTTCTATTGACTACCTTGGCGACTGATTTAATAACCTCAAGCACGTCATGAGAATAGGCGCTCGTGCGTTAAAAATCAACATTGTCCTCCTCCTCACCACCTCATCCGCGTCAGCGGTGTCTTACAAAAGCCTAGAGGTGGGCCGTGCTATAAGTCGGCAGTTACGGAAAATAAGAAGAATATCGGCCTGGTGTAAATGACCATAGTAGTCGACAAACACCATGAATACCCCAAAAACAAACAAACAAACATTGTCATGTTTGGCGTACTCGAACGGCATACGAAATAAACGGTATTATAGGCCTATACCATGAGTGGGCGAACTTTCTGGCTCGCGGTCCGCATTCAACATCTGAATCCATTTGCGGCCCGCACTATAGATGAAAAGAGAATTATTAGCCAAAACACAATATTTTTATTTAATTATATAGTGACCGAGGAAATATGTACATTACAGTTCGCTACCTTATGATTAGGGCAATTTTTTTTTTGACATGTCAAAAAAAGTCAAAATTAGGTCAAAATTGTAGCGTTAGGTCAAAATTTGTCAAAATTGTTTACAAAGTCAAACATTTTTTGACCTCTGCATTTCGTTTGTATCGTAGATTTTGCGCTGTCGGTGAACTTGCCGAGCGAGATAGTGTAATGGTTATGCGTCCAGCTTCTCGGTCGGTAGGTCGTGGGTTCAATCCCCGGCCGGGTCAGACCAAAGACTCTAAAACTGGTATCCGCGGCTATCCTGCTAGGCGCTCAGCATCCATGGATAGCGTGGAGGAGAAAAATACGGTGGTGCAGACTAGATGACCTTGCTTAAAGGTCGTATCGCATCTCCATCGTCAAAAGCATCTCGATGGTGCCGGCGAAAATAAATCTGATCTCTCTCTCTCTCTCTCTCTCTCTTATCATTTGATATTTTACAGCTTGTAGCCTACTTTATAGGCCTACTGTTGTAAACGGACCATCGTCTGCTCATTGTGAATCATAAATGGTCAAATGAAACAAATAGTGAAATGGTTTTATGGTCAACGTACCGCAATATCCTAGCTGAAGCAAGACTGCTTGGACATTGCATGGTTCTTATATCAAGAAGCGCAAGCTGAAAATTTGTGATATAGACAACATTGTCAGAATGAAGCAACACGGTTTGTCACCAGCAGTGTGCACACAACTTGAGTGTTGTCAGCCAACAAATGCTGCAGTTGAACGTTCTTTCTCCGTTCTTGGCAAGCTACATAGTAAGGACAGACACTTTCTACCCGAGAATGTAGGAAAGGATCTTTCGTTGTACTACAACAAATTTTAATTATTTCCACCAGAATACGTAATGTAACTACTGCAATTCTTCATAGGGCCAGATTTCGTTAAAATACTAGTTTTTCATGTAAAAATCTGTCAGTTTTTGAGCCAAAAACGTTTTTTCAGGCCAATCTACTTTGTAAGGACAGACAGTTCCAACCAGAAATGAAGATAAGTAGTACAATTTTAACATTATATGCGAAAACACCTTAATTTGCATACGTGAGGTCAAAAGTTGGTCAAATTTCAGTTTTTTTAGGTCAAAAAAGGTCAAAATTTAGATTTTTTAGGTCAAAAAAAATTGCCCTACTTATGATACGTTTCTCTAAATTCTGTCTCGCGAGTATATGAGAAAAGCAAATAAACCCACGATACAGTGTGCTCTGCTCTTTAGCTCAATCAACTTGAGAATTCATAACAGTTTCATAACGGTAGAGCAGACTACGACCAAAATCCGAGTTATTGTGGCATCTCGCGACCCGGGCCTAACCCATGAAAATGAATTCATATTTAGTAATACAGTTGTTTGCTACGATTTTACCGACATGTATGGCATACAGAACGTGCACACCACAATTCTACCGAACACAGCTCTACAAAACATGTCTGACGCACGCATTTCCAAATTAGGGCAAATTAAATTTCTCTGCTTGTCGCAGTTGTATCACTGTCTAATCAGATTGCAAGAACGGGACTATTCCGTGCCGACAACGGAGCATATCCATATCGAAAGGTTTGGCCATCCTTAGTCAGTCATTTTTAGACCAAGGTTTATTCATTTTTAGACCAAGGTTTTGTCGACGCTTATGTTTTTGGCACCGCATCTCACCAGCAGTTTGTTGGCCAAAACTTTACGTCTTCCTGTGCCCCGACGCAGAAGGAGTTGGCCTCGAAATGAATGAGTCTCATAGGCCTGAAATCGCTCGTTGCGCATCCCTACATTACAGTTCGTCCCAACGGTCCCAACGGAAAAACCAGTCGGACGAATCTTATCATGGATTCTCGTGATAAAGTCATATTTTCTGCGTGTCTCGCTTATTGGCTACAGTACCCAACACACTGACCTTGGAAATGTAAAAACTATAGCAGGATTTTTTGTAATAAATTCAATTCAACAAATATTACATACATATTACCAGATAGATCTGACACCGTGTCAACCCAAAATTATACCCCTTGCGGTCCATACTTTAATATCCCTTGAAGGGGTAAAAATTTGCGTTACAGTAACTTGCAAATGTGAGTATGTAATTATAACGCAGAGCGAATGTTTGTAGTTGTACAATTGACTCCAGAAAGGTTGCGTTTACAATTAGCTGCGTGTTTCTTCTTTTGACGGATCGGCGTAACCGCGCCGTACGGCCTTGTTGGCTGACGTACCACGAAGCCTGTCTATTGCACACGTATTCGATGGATCACACTGACGAATATATTTTGTTTCTGTCTCCACGACTTGTAACTTTATTGAATCACGTACGGCAATGCAATCGACTTCCGAATCAGCGAAATAATCATGAATGAATGAATGTGTATATACGCTGTATTTCATTCGTATATATATCATAGCCACAAGAGATTAAATGCACCAAACATCGTACGATTTATTTTGCTTATCTATAATTCACACGACAAATAGACGACTCATGAAGGTCTTTCGGGTTTTCACTTCAGGGAATTGGGTAAGGTTCACAACACTCCCTATTGCTCAAATCTTAAAATGGTGTGAACAATATATTTCGTTAAAGTAATGATGGTATTTACTACTATCCTCGTGCCTCGCGCTAATCGAACAGTTATTACGAAAATATGATGATTGTTTAGCGAAAGAAAGTAGAAAGTCAATTTGACGCCAGTTTTCCAGTCTGTCGCAGGCTCAGACTGGCTGTTATACTGTATGTCTGCCACTACACCAGTTTTAAACCAGGCTTTTGGTTACGTAATAATTGCAGTGCGATTAGTGGTGCATCGTAAGTTAAACAAGATTTTACAATTGCGTCGTAACTACAAAAGTTACACTGACTCAAAATTTCCTATCAGGTTGAATTATCTCATGTCATGAAAATTAACAATTATTCACGAATTTCATTCGCACTTGATCCGGATTTTCACTCGCATCATTCGCACCACCTTCGTCATTCGCACTGCATTTTTTTTTTATACCCGCACAAGTGCGAACCGTCACACAGGTAGAAAAGCACTTCTCAAGTTGATACATTTGGTGACGTTCAAATAGTCCGCATTTACTTCAGTATTGTCACATAATGTGGCCTGAATCGTCGCTAGGAATCGTGTACATTAATCACTTTACTGAAATGTAGGGTTGGAATTAGCAAATATTACGCCACGCGACGTGTGTTCACGTTCGTGTTCACACAGAACCTTTCAAAAAGGTTCGCGTTCACACGAACCTGAACCTTTCAGGGTTTCACACCATCCCATAGTGCATATCTTGGCTCTTGTTACCGCTGAAAATCCGGCGTCGTATAACTATAGGATCTTACGTGACGCACGGACATGGAGATCTTCGCGGCCTTCTGATTTAAATTAGGATTATCCTTAAAACAATGTGAATTGAACAATTGAGGTTCGTAGTACAATAACGTTACACAGGAAGACCTGAAGAAGGATCACGAAGGATTCCGGTTCATTTAATTGTTTTAGTTTAGTGAGCATCCAATGGATGTGAGTTGACTCTACATCAACGGTAATCAGATACTTTTTATAATCAGTAATGACTAACGATCAGTAGAATCCTAGGATTTCACCTCATTCCGTATGAATTATGAAAATAATATTATAAGCATGTTTTATGGCACTGCACATCGAAAACCAATTGAATGAACACCAAGAATCGCTGAAAGTAGGCCTTTTATGAACAGGTAATGCGAAAATTGCATCGCCTAGAACAGTCATTCGCATATATTCTACTACCGGAAGCAATGAAGCTTAATATTCTGGAATGGGCAAAATCGCGTGATTCAATTGCGAAACGAGTATCGTCGTCTCTATGAAAAGGGGATGTGCATCACGCGAGCATTGCTTATCAAGTCTGCGGCTGGTGGTGGGTGGATCAGGTAGTCTGAGACAATAATACTCAAACGAGGAACAAAAACGCCAGCTGTGAGCCACGGAAGCTTTTATCAAGATATGGAAGATTGCTGGGAGTTCCACACTTACGGTGACTGCCGGTTTAACGCCCGGTGTAAAAGAACGCACGATATACAGCGTAGGTGCGAGCAATCTTTTCATGTGGCAAAGATTTGTTATTTTGAACCGCGTTATGGGGGTTATGTAATGGAGGTGGTTGATAGAACGAGCGCAAACCAAACATATTACGTCCCGCAAGGCGAATATTGGTTGCGAAATGTGACACAAGGAAACTTGGTTATCATTCAGAAATCATCTGCAATGGACCGAAGAGCCCGTACGAACTATGGCAAAATTTGCGCAGTTCTTCACAAAAGTCAAGACATTGACGAAATCCTCGTTCCACTGGAAGAAGATTTGAGATATGGCTTCACTTTTGTGGACAAGTCTCGTCATCAGATGAAAATAGTTCATGCTTATTCAACGAATATTTGCGCGGATCACCAGGATTGTAAACGTATCGGGGTTCACATTCGAGCGGCCGCCATAGGAAACCATTGCAAAAAATTGGACAGGAATTTCGTACCATTTTATAAGAGAAATCCGCGAACTCAGCCGAATGGATTCGGGGCCAATTCCATCCAGTTAGCTGTGTCTGTGTATTGTCATTCTGCGTGTGGTCACATCGAGCAACCCGTCCTCACTGCATTGTATATTCATTCAGAACGCTTCCTAGATTCCGATGACGCAGTTATCTGTCGAGAGTATATGGAAGAGCTGTGGAAACTATTTGCTAGAGATTCTGTTATAGTCGATGTCTCTTCCACTGTTGCCGGATCATTATTGGTGAACTATCCTACCAGTTGGAGGCAAAAACTGATAACACTAAATTCCTTTACCTTCTTCAATCAACAGATAACTCTGTATTTGCGCTCAAAGATAGAGAATTTCGTGTTAGCAAACCATGTCCGTCCCAAATTTGTCATACCAGATGGAGAAATAGTGATAACGAATGAAGTAATCGACAATCTACACATAGCTTGGAATTCCCCTGACTCTACAGTCGAAGAAAGAGAAGACGCTCTTGCACATCTGCTTGGTTCAGCAAAGCGGGCAGATAAAGAATTCTGGAGAGGATATGAAGATTGGTACACAATTGCTGCCATACCCTGCAATGAATTGACAGATAGCCATATTATATTAACAACATCCCCAATCGGCCAAACTGCACACTTTGTAAATCAACAGCTATTATTGGCATTCATGATATCGCCATCGATTTCTTTGTACTCAGCAAATGAAATGAAAGGAATTATTATGCAAAGATACGCAACACCAATTATACAGAAGGTAGTGTTGAGAAAAATACGGAAAGACTATGTACATCTTCAATTCACCGGCGTACATGGTCGCGTACGTGGCAAACGAGTCATGCTTATCAGAGATCTTTTCGGTGTTGAATCCTTGAAAAGCCCCACATTGATTCATAGCACCGAAGACCATGAGGATAGCGAAGGAAGAGATTTGTCAATCATGTCATTTGTGATGCAACATCAAACATCCGAGGAGTATTGCAACACCAAACTTGCAGTTCTGCAGGGAGAAAAACTAGCTGCATTGGCAAGTAAAGTACAGAAACACGGAATCGATAGCCCCGAAACAGTCGATAGCATTCATGATATTGTTTCTGCAGATACCATTGACGACACACCTTACGCGGCGATCGAAGGTGGAGGTACCAAAGTAACACTTCGACGCGGGACTGAATTGCAAATTCAAGTCGCAATCAAATCAGAATTTGACGAAGTTGAGCGTGATACATACTTACGACTTCTGAGAATCGGAAAAGACTGTCATGAATGCTTGGCTCATCTTAACGACCCCGAAAGAGCATATTTGAGAAGTAATAGAAGAGATGTTAAAGACCTCTTATCCCCTTATCTCGTAGTTACAACTGTTGAAAATATCCGGAAAAATAATGTGAAAACGGTCACTTTCAAGGAAAAACGAATTATCTGGGATGATGATTACTTTTCCGGAGGTAGATTCTTCTATGCCGAAAGTAATATCAAGCAATCCAGCCTCATGTGTATACGAACAGAAATATCGCCAAGCAATGGGATGGAGATATCGTTTGTTTGGATTTGTCACGCTGTTGTGTCGAAGGTGTCGGCTGGCGAAGTCAAATTCCTAGTTTGCAGTCTCTATCAAGAACAAACCCCAGATCTGATTTTCAACGACGATACTGAGTTTATTGTCGAAGTCATTGATATGGATGACGTAGACTCAGATCAATGCAGCACTGAAAATCAACGTAGTAAGAATAAGGTGAGCTGCGATTCATGATTTAATCAAGGAAACTGAAAATTTTGTAAGACGTCATTTAATATATACTGGTTATACGTGTATACACCATATGTAACATTGAAGCCACCACATCATAAATATATATTGCACAATGAGTTAATATAGCAATGTGAAACTTGCCATGTTTAAGACGTTTTACGACATGGTATAGGCCAGTGGTTCCCAACCTTTTTCGACTCATCGCCCCCTGTTGAAGCTCCACACCGATCATCGCCCCCCAAATATTGGGAACCGAAAAACAGCACTTCGTCACCCTCCTAAAACGTTGGTCTTTGGCCCGATAGGGTGATAACCACCTCAGACCCCTTGTCAGCCAGTGGTTTTCTTTCGCTACGTGTCAGCTATACCCTATTTCATGTACTGTTTGGTAAGTCACCGTATTTCGCCTAAACACGCTTTGGTCTTGGGCTCCAATAGGGTGATAAACTGACCCCCATTACGTTGTTCGCTTTGCCACGAAATTAGGCGGAATCGTTGTTATATTGACTTCGTTACATGATGCTATCTCGTGACCTCCTATATCTGCTATGTCAGCAGATATGGAAATCGTCAAAACGTACCAAACTGAAAGACGCACTTGATTTCAAATTGGTATTTCTTAACTGGCAAATAATTTTTTCTTCGCGGGATGGCATTTGTCCTGTAGGGCTAAGGTCGCCAGGACAGTAACATTCGACGCCAGTCATTGAGGCACATATGGACAATTAAACATATATGTATAAGTAGATATATCATAGTTTTCGGTCAGCACAGGGGCTGATCTGCTGATCGTTCTGGCACACTTCTCGGAGTCGCATGTTACATGACCTTTAACTACATATGTCTTGGTGCGTCGTGGCGCAGTAATGGCTGACGCCGAAGTCTCCCATTTCCATAATCATGTGTATTTTTGTTGGGGGACGGGTACCCCGAAGTCAAAATATATGAAAATATAAAATCGCGCGCAGCGCGAAACTTTTTGGAAAAAGTTGCATGAATTTCTAAAAAATTACACTACAATTTTTGTTAATTCACGAAATATTTTTGCCCCCAATTGGGGGTTTGGGGTGCGATAGTTACGGTCCCGACTCCAATATAGCCGTCTTAACGCGCCATCGCCCCCTATATCGTCCCTTCGTTGTTTTCGCCCCCTATCGCCCCCTTCGTCCGTTTTCACCCCCCTATCGCCCCCTTCGTTATTTTCGCCCCCCTAGACCGCCAAATCGCCCCCTGGGGGGCGATATCGCCCACGTTGGGAACCACTGGTATAGGCTATCATGCTTGCTCGAAAGATTATTTTGCCATTAATACACAAATGAAATTAAAATTCCTCTTATTTTCTATGCAACCTTACATATAACAAAACACTTATCACTAGGGCAATTTTTTTTTTGACTTAAAAAACGGAAGATTTTGACCTAAAAAATCTAAATTTTAACCTTTTCTGACCTAAAAAAACTGAAATTTGACCAAATTTTGACCTCACGTATGCAAATTAGGTGTTTTCGCATATAATGTTAAAATTGTACTACTTATCTTCATTTCTGGTTGGAACTGTCTGTCCTTACAAAGTAGATTGGCCTGAAAAAACGTTTTTGGCTCAAAAACTGACAGATTTTTACATGAAAAACTAGTATTTTAACGAAATCTGGCCCTATGAAGAATTCCAGTAGTTACATTACGTATTCTGGTGGAAATAATTAAAATTTGTTGTAGTACAACGAAAGATCCTTTCCTACATTCTCGGGTAGAAAGTGTCTGTCCTTACTACGTAGCTTGCCAAGAACGGAGAAAGAACGTTCAACAGCAGCATTTGTTGGCTGACAACACTCAAGTTGTGTGCACACTGCTGGTGACAAACCGTGTTGCTTCATTCTGACAATGTTGTCTATATCACAAATTTTCAGCTTGCGCTTCTTGATATAAGAACCATGCAATGTCCAAGCAGTCTTGCTTCAGCTAGGATATTGCGGTACGTTGACCATAAAACCATGTCACTATTTGTTTCATTTGACCATTTATGATTCACAATGAGCTGACGATGGTCCGTTTACAACAGTAGGCCTATAAAGTAGGCTACAAGCTGTAAAATATCAAATGATAAGTTCACCGACAGCGCAAAATCTACGATACAAACGAAATGCAGAGGTCAAAAAATGTTTGACTTTGTAAACAATTTTGACAAATTTTGACCTAACGCTACAATTTTGACCTAATTTTGACTTTTTTTGACATGTCAAAAAAAAATTGCCCTACTTATCACCCACACGTGTTCTTGTACTATTATAATATGTGTATATGTATAATATGACAACGATGAATACGCACTTAAATATATCCCTCGAGATTTTTAGTTGATTTCATTCTTCCTGTACAACACCTGATGAAGGAGCGGCGCTCCGAAAGCTCGTGTAATAAATATAATTATTACTTTGCAAGTGGACGTTAAATAAGGTGTGAAAGCAACCAGGATCTTATTATTATCTATATCGTCTGCTATCGGTTCAACGAATTACTGTACAATGATACTGATACATTAATTTTGACAGGTATACCATCTGCTTAGCGGTCGAAACAACCGTCTGTTGGAAAGATTCTACCCGTAATACGTTCACCGATTTTGCAAGCATGCATTGCCAACGTAGATGATCCAGAGGGAAATACAGACGATTATCGCACTATTTCTTGTGTGCGCAATATGCTATGTAATGTTACTGAAACTGGCGCCAATTTTATTGAAGAAATGCATGTGAACGAACATTCTCCATTTACCATGCGATGAAGCTTTCACGAGCTTGATTGTAGAGTACTGGCGCGTTAGTCATACATTGTATGTGTTTATATTCTGTATATTTGCTCAACACAGGTATATTAGCAATGGAGTGTCTGTATTTGGGCTTTACGGTCATGGTCATGTTGAGTCAGATATTTGATTTGCTATTTTGGTATGCAACAGCACGTCTGAGCCAGTGACACGCGCGAAAAATGACGACATTTTGACGTTCAGCTTCATCATATTTTCATTACCGGGTTGATTAGTGCGAGGTAATAGTAGTAATAGTAAATATCATCATAACAGACTCACATTGGCAAGTTACTGTAAATGCTAATTTGACCCTTTTAACTTTTGATACCGCGTCCCAAATCAGAGTTTTAGTTGGATCTCGCGACCCAAGCTTCACAATTCAAAAGGGATGCATTTTTAATGTCAGTATGCTTCGTTTTCACGGGCATGTATGACATAGAGGACGTAGACATAGAGGAGTTGCTCGCAAAGCAATTCTATGGAACATGCTGTGAGACGCACAGGTTTTTAAATTGGGGTGCAATATTTTCTTTGCGTGTCGCATTTGTAATGTGGGGCTCAGATTGCAAGGACGGGAATATTGGGTGCGGACCTTTTCGACGGCCCGGCATATCACTTTCAAAGGTTTTGGTCAATCAGCGATCTTTTTGGAACCGCACTTTGCCAAACCGTGTATACGTTGCGTGAAACATCATGTGTTGATATGTCCCGGTCCGGAAAGGGATATGCACGAATACATGTGTCTAATAGTCCTGCACCAGCTCGTTGCATGCCTCTAGACCAGAGGTCTCAAACTCAAATGTGCTCGCGGGCCATTTTCCTAGTTTTGATGACGCCGCGGGCCGCATCATTAATAATAGGGATATTCAATGTATAATTGTATAATTACCAGATAGGCTTTATTTTACGGGACGGGATCAAAAAGCCTATATTGTCGTAAAATCGTACATAGTGCGATTCTGAGAATGCGAAAAAGTGCATATATTATGTTAAAACTTGGTAATATTTTTGAATCATTTGACTGGTGCGGCCCGCGAGTGATCTGACTATTCGAATCCGGCCCGCGACGTCAGTTGAGTTTGACGACTTTGAGCTACAAGCTGCATTCTGCTATTATCAGCCAAAATAGTGGATCGAATACGAAGCCTCGAGAAGTTGAAAAAATTGATGTCGTACAATCCACTAACTATCTACACATCCGTGAGAATATAAACGCATAATCTATATTCCTTGGATTTAAATTATACAAGAGGGTTGGTAAAGGTGAGCGCTGTGCAATGTAAGGACAGGGCCGTCCAATAAACAGCGACACGTTGCTAGCTACTAGATTAATCTACTGAGATACTACTGTAACAACAACGCAAGTTGTGATCATTTCGTTCGCGGTCAGTTTATTTGTGATGTAACAATGGAGGATCAGTGAAACGTACAATCAGTGAATGACTGGTTGCTCTCCCAAGTGAAACAGGTGTATCTTGAATAATCCGAACATGCACAAGAATAAAGTCATTTAATCGACACCGTTTACTTGATGACTTGAAATTGACTCGAAAATTTTGCTCCGAGTCACGAGTCAATCCACATATTTGAAGCGCCGAGTCAAGTCATTTTTGCAAAGCGACTCGAGTCAAGTCAAGTCACACGAAAAAGTTGACTCGAGTCTGACTCGAGTCAAGTCATGACTCGAGTCATCCCAACACTGGAGTGAGGTGTCTTGGAAAATGTAGGGAAATGTGTAAATAATAATTAAACATATTCGGGCGGACCCGTTGGTATAATGACTTCGTTACGTGATGGTTCGTGGCATGTCTGCTATGTCAAAAGATATTGAAATCGCCCAAATGTACTAAACTAAAAGACGCATACGATGTCAAATTGGTATTTCTGCACTGGCAAATAATCATCTCAGCGTGATGGCATTTGTCTTGTGGGGTTCAGATTGGAATCTTAAGTATATATGTATATATATCGAAGTTTGTGGCCAGCACAAGGGCAGTCCTTTTCCGCCTAGGTTTTCTTGTTCTGGCACACTTCTCGGAGTCGCATGTTACATAGCCTAAAACTTCATACGTCTTGCTGCGTCATGACGTGGTACTGGCCGACGACGAAATCCCCATTTCTATAACTCATGCAAATTTTTTCTTGGAGGAAGGGTAACCATAATCATGAAGAAATTAGACACCACTAAATTGCGCGCAGCGCGAGAAAAATTTGAAAAATTTGAGTAAGTTACTCAAATTTCCAAAAAAATACTCTATAATTTATGTTAATTCACGAAATAATTTTTGGCCCCCCATCGAGCTCCCCTCCCCCCCAGTTGAGGGGTTTGGGGTGCGATAGTTACGGTCCTGGGTAGTAGTACAAAACAAATGCGACGCTTAGAGGAAGATATTTCTCCTGAATTGAAATCAATCGCGTGCGCCAAACACGCTTTGTTGAGCTGTGTTGCGCACAATTACTGTCTGCGCGTTCTCTATGTCATACATGCCCACAAATCGTAGTAAACTAATGTTAAAAATGCGTTTTTTATTGATGTGTGGTTTTTGGTTGGTGGTGGGTGGATCAGATAGTCTGAGGCATTAATACTAAAACGAAGAAAAAAATCGCCAACTGTGAGCCACGGAATCTTTCATCAGGATATGGAGGATTGCTGGGAGTTCCACACTTACAGTGACTGCCGGTTTAACGTCCGGTGTAAAAGAACGCAAGATATAATTCGTAGGTGCGAGCAATCTTTTTATGTGGTAAAGATTTGTTATGTTGAATCGCGTTCTGGGGGTTATGAAATGGAGGTGGTTGATAGAACGGGCGTACACAAAACATACTGTCCCGCGAGGCGAATATTGGTTGCGAAATGTGACACAAGGAAACTTAGTTATCATGCAGAAATTATCCGCAATAGACAGAAGAGCCCGTACGAGCTATGGCAGAATCTGTGCATTTCTTCATAGAAGTCAAAACATTGACGAAACTCTCATTTCCCTGGAAGAAGATTTGATATATGGCTTCACTTTCATGGAGAAATATCGTCATCAGAGGAAAATTGTTCATGCTTATTCGACGACTTTTTGCGCGGAACATCAGGGAGAGTGTTATATTTTTGAAAGTAGCTTTAGAACATGTTTGCGGCACTTTTGTGATGTGTGTATTGATAGATATCAAGTGTCCCTATTCTACCAAATCAAGATCATTAATAGACTTACTTGAGCGTTTAGAAGAAAGTCTTCATTTTGAAATGAGTCGGTGATGCATCACAAGTACTTTGACAAGTGCAGGGCAGCTTTTTCATTGCATACTCAAAACTTATGCCATTTATTCGTTTTGGACCCGATGATACGCTAAGAATCTGAATTGAAGAACTACCTAATTCTGATATAGCCTAATAATATTTCCACAACAATACTTTCTTAATCTTGCATACTCTCGCTTGATTTTACAAAATTCTAAGAGTGCTGACGAAATCAATAACTGGCCAATAAATTCGACAAATTCACAACTTGAGAATGTATTTCCTTTGTACCGAGAATGAAACAAATAGAATGTAGGTATTGGTCACAGATTTGGTATTCCTGATTAATGTTGCCATAACTGGCCATAAACGGATGCAGTTTTGACTTAAGCTATACACTGCTACTGTGGAGGTAGTCTTAAACTGACGACTCACTTAAACACACAGAGTTGGTTGAAAATGGGTAGGCATAAGCAATACAATTGAGAGGATTTAACGAAATATATTGGTATAACGCCATTTTATTAATATTCAATAAGGAGTTGGTAAACCTTACGTAATTCCCTGAACTGAGACCCGATAAGACCTTTGTGAGTCGTATATTTTGTCGTGTGAAAGTAGATAACAAAATATGAAATCGTACGATGTTTGGTGCATGTACTCTCTCTCGTGGCTATGAGAGATATGCGTAGGTAATACCACGGAGAGATATTCATTCATTCATTCATGATTATTCGCTGATTCGGAAGCCCATTGCATTGCCGTACGTGATTCAATAAAGTTACAAGTCGTGGAGACAGAAACAAAATATATTCGTCAGTGTGATCCATCGAATACGTGTGCAATAGACAGGTCGTGGTACGTCAGCCAACAAGGCCGTACGGCGCGCGGATACGCCGGTCCGTCAAAAGAAGAAACACGCAGCGAATTGTAAACGCAACCTTCTGGAGTCAATTATACAACTACAAACATTCGCTCTGCGTTATAGAGGACTTTGTTGGTAGCAGCAGCAGGTATATCGAAATTGACGTAAACGAGAATAACAGCAAGCAGTGTAACTGTGAATACTCCATGGCAATCTGTAGTTATTGCGTTGCTGCATCGCGTCGACGTCAGTATCTTCCATTGACAAGCCAAGATCCTGAACGGCGTCTGTGTAAATTTAGGGTGCTCTGGCCCTGGCACTGAGAACGACGGTAAGGGATACAAGTGTTGTTGGGTCCGTATGGTTACGAGGCTGGTCTCACACAAATGGCCTACTGGTGGCGTTGATGTGCCGTATGTCGACAACAATGTCAGTTCCTTCCCAGCGTTTTGGGTGGATTTCTACCAAGTTCAGGAAGTATATGTGGTCCCGACTTTTAAGGCCGGTAGCGTCTTGAAGTGTTCGCTCCACATCCCTACGGTGACCTCATTCCATAGACAGTTGAGCTGCAGTCTCTCATTATTCAAGGGGTAAATAGCGTGCGTGTACTTCTCGCTCTTGCGGTAAAGGAGATGGTGTCTTCTGGAGAGCAGTATGTGGCAGAGTTACCAATTGCATCATACAAGATGCCGGGATCAGAGATGCCCCGGAATATGGTTTATGTATAGCGCATAGTGCAACTTCACTAGCACAGCAATCAGGTACAGATTAGTGACGATAGCATCAATGTTTGCATTGATTTGTTAAACATCTAAAAGTATCTACAAAGAGAATAAAATGGTCATGAATTACCCTCTGATTTTTGTTCAAGAAATTTGTGTAAATTTTGTATAGGGCAATGCAAAAGCTACTGAAGGTAGAAAATTTTAAATTTGGCTGAACTAGCCAAATTTGCTATACATTTTTTTGAAAACTCAGCCATTTCATGGCATAGCCAGTAAAATGTAATAAAACTATTTTATTTTTTCAATAAATTCATTTTTTTTGTAAAATCTGATAGCTTCACTTCTGCATGTTGGAATTGAGCCAAATCTAGTGTGCAACCTTTTTCCAAGCCAACCCAACAATTTTGTTCATGAGCCAGTGAAATTTGGAGAAAAAAAAAGTTAATTTTGAATAACACTGATGTATAGAAACTTGACCAAAATTTAGAAAAATCATTGGCAACAGTGCCAGTACTAAATTATACGAAGTAGTGTCATGAGATACAGCAAGACCTGGTCTCCCTTTAAAAGAATATTTACATTCCAGTTAGAATGATACCAAATTGTAAATCGCTGCATCATCACAAAAACCAAGTCGAAAGTACGGTACTCTTGTCCTTGTCCGGCAATAGCAGTCTTCTCAGCACTATCCTTGAAACGATCAATAACTTCCTTCTGATTGGCATGGTTAAACTTAAATTTGGCTGACCGAAATTCTTGATTATCTTCTTCGATAAATGGCACAGATATCTTAATATCTAACCGATGCCTACAGTTGATGCATCTATTCTTAGGCCAATTTCACTATATAAACACTTTAATAAAAATCTAATAATTGTGGGTCATCTTAAATCATTTGCTATTGAAGCTGACTCGATTACGCTGTCTTGTGGCACACAAGATACCGGTATGACATTTGATACCACCAAACAAACAAGTCAACAGTTCAAATGTTAATTATATTTATCATTCCCACTAGCTTAGGGTTGCCATACGTCCGGAATTTCCCGGACATGTCCGGAATTTCACTGAAAAATCTGCGTCCGGGAGGAATTTCTAAAATATGCCTAAATGTCCGGAATTTTGAAGGCTTGAAGCAGGCTCAAAAGTTTTTCGTAAATCAACATAAACAATATTATTTTCAAGCAGATTTATGCTATTCAAAATTGGTATTCGCGCCACGCGCGAGGTAATGCAACGTATAATGATATTAGTATGGGCACCGCAGGCACCACCCTCGCCAAAAATGCAATCAAAATAAATATAAATGACCATCATTTACAGAAATAAATCTGATTGTAATCGCAATTGTAAACTAACGGTATATTACTAGAGTTGGTCAAGGCCGATTGGACGCTTCAGTCACAGACAGTGGTTCCAAATCTTGGGTTCGTTCGCCTTTATGTGGGCGATGATGTTGGACGTAATCAGCTTCCCAGCCCGTACGTATTTTTGGGCAAGCTGAATTTTTTTAGTAATCAGATTGTCAAGTTTTGAGCTTTGCCACGGAACATTTTCAAGTGGGAAATGAGGTCGCGACCATAAAAGGTTGGAAATCACAGGATGTGAAACCTGCTGGTGCATTTTATAGTAGCCTAATATATGGAAAAATCAATATTATTGACAGAATTCATACATAATATTTAACAGCCAAATTCATATAGTAAAGTACCCAACAAGTTACATCGACTACCCCATGGTGGGCCCAAGATCAGTGCTTTTTTGGGTGGAAGGGGGCAGAAAAAATCTTGTTTCGGACCTGATTAATACACATAAATAGATAGCAGGGCTTTCAAACACAATCCCGACTGGCCAGACACGGCACGCCAGATGATTTCATCCAGCCAGTGGAGGAATCTATTGCACACCCTAGCAAGTAGCAATCACCAGAGCTCACATTACAGATGGCCCAATTCATGACCTATATAGGCCTACCACTTCACTCCTGTATACAGTCGATGGATGGGCATTGGGCAATGCTTTGCTAGTGTGACATCATATTGACAGACAATGTGATACAACTCATTTTAAAACCCGCTAGTGGGCGCTAAAGAGTGTCAGGAATTTGCTCAACAAAAATATGGTAACCCTACAAGTCACTTTCCTGTCGTTTTCAGGCAATTCAGTAGATGGAAAGACTACTCCGAATTGTTCTCTCATCCATTATGACAAATTGGCACGTTATACCCTGGCATTTTGTGCGGCTGCAAAAAAACATAAACCTACCTAGTTAGTATCTAAAAGTCCTGAAGCTAGCTAATAAGTCATCGAAGATAACATAAAACCCAGAACTGTACTTCAAACAACCTCACTGAGACAAAAAATACGATTTGAAAACGCACCAATATCTCAAATTAACACAGTGAGCGGCTATCTAAGATAGTTGTTTGGCCCCAGCGAACCACAAGTCACGTGACTTTCGAGCCCAATAGTGCAGTGGCTCCCAACCGCCTGTCCGTAGCGAGTTTCCTGCAAGTCCGCGAATTATCGTCTTAGTATTAGGTGGTAGGGTAGGAAGTGTTAGGTTTAGGAGCGCGCGGGAATGTTTTTTATGCTTTTTATGTTGAAATGTACTGTTATCAGCGGTCTTGATGAGAGGTGCTAGTTTCATCTATATCCTACGACGCATTTTTGCGCTGCAGAATGACTTATCGCAATAAAAATAACAAAAATACTTCGATAATTTGCGAACTCTCACTGCACAAAAACGTTAGTACTCTAGGTCTATTTCTGTTTAATACTGTAGCTATCATGAAGTTGATGTACTCCAATATCATAAGGACTTGAGAGTATTTGGTACATGTAGGCAAAAAACCTACTTGGGTATACTCAAGACGTACGAGTACTTCTATACTTAACAACTCTGGAAGTTAGCGCAGTTTGTGACATTTGTATGCAATCGAAATTTGCGTGCTTCTCACTTACCTTATGTTAATAGTTTTCCTTTTCTATCTACTTTACAAGATTCAGTGTAGAAGTTTAGTGAAAGTGTAAGAGTTTAGCAAAAGCATTTTTTGATAATAGCACTTGTCAAGGTGATACAAACGTAACCTCAAACTACTTTAAACTAATTGTACTTGTATTCCAGCAAAATTACGAATCGTTGAGTATCGAGCGATAGCCTCTATCATACTTGCGGAAAATAGGGATTTGGTACACGAGTATCAAATTAGAGTAAATTGAGTACACTTGAGAGGTTATTAGTGATTCTGCTGGAGTTTATATGAAGGGAAGTCCTGATAAAACCTTGATTATTTCAGAAAAGAATAGAGGGCTTCTTTCGATATTTTGATAGTCTTCGTCGTAATGTCGGATGTCGTGAAATTGTATACATGCCATCTAGTACTACGGAAAATGCCAAGGCTGGTACTCAATGGTTCTGTTAGTAATTATATGGAATGTGTGGGAATCGAATTGGAGCGTAAAGTATGCTCCTATGGTATAGAGCCCTACGAAATGAGTCCACATACCCCGTAAAATTCCACTCCAGGCGCTGCGGCTTAGTTCAAGCGAAAAAGTATTTTGTACTTTAGGTGTCAAATCATCTTTCTTGTGATAAATAAGCATAGGGAGAATTAATCAGAACATTTTGTAGAGTACCGTAGGCATCGATACATTGAGTGAAATGGGCTTCCTTATCTTAAATTGAAACGGACAGAATAAATCGAAAGAATTTGCAGATTGGGTACGTATCGTATGTTTAGTGTCGTTGGTATTGTTAAACGTTGTCGCCGGTAGCCGTTGGTATACTATTACGAGTGTGAAAAGGATTTGCATGCCCTGTGCAGAGTATCGCATGATATTTTTCGCGTGACGAAACACGATCGCTGCTTAAATGTTAATGCATGCATTTCGATTACCGAGTTGCTATACAATAGAGATGACTCTACATTAGATCGTGCAGTGTACTTCGATTAAAACCATAACACCACATGTAAATCTATTCGCACAACTCGATGATGTTGGTATAGTGTTACTAAAATTAATTATTACCTATTTACACAACATAAAAATACCAATTCATGTCGTAGTAAGTAAGTTTATTGAACTCGTGCTTGATGAAAACGAATGGCGACAAGTATGCTGTTGTGTTTGAGTGAAAAATAATTATTTAGAGTAGTGACAGTTTGTGACCAACGAATGCAAATCGATCATGATATTACAATATACGCTTTCGTCAACATAACGACTTGGCGCAATAACTGGAATCTTGAAACTTGTTGCTTGTGAGATTTACAGCTAGTGCACAAAGAGGTTAGCGACCATTTTGTACGATAGTATGTTTTAGGTGTATTGTTGCGTGGATAATGATATGATGACTCAGCACTTTTCGTTAGCAAAGTAAATTGTTTTGCGCGTTAGATTTGTGGAAAGTAAGTTGAATACATACTATTTTGTGGAAGTAACTAGATTACCGCGATATCACTGGTAGGTCTCTCAAGCAGTCACCGCGGTTTCAATTTTGTAAGATGTCGCGATGTCGGTATAATGTTTTCTAAAAGTCAAACTCGGCCGGATATCATGACTGTGTAGGACTTACGATAAACATGTATTGATATTAAAGTTGACTATGTATAGGTACGTGCTACGCTACGGAAAAACAGATTTAGCCAAAAGCCTGTATAGAACTGCGTTGGTTTTGAAAGTGTTACATCATGAAATGCCTGACGAAATTTGGTATGGTGCATTGTTATTATGTCCTACAACTGGGTATCAACGTTCAAGGTGAGAATTTAAGGTTTAGCATGCTAATTCTGTTATTAAAATTGAGTATGTATGGGTATATGCTATGTTCACGAAAAACAGATATGTGTAAAAGTCGGTATTCGACTGCGATAGTTTCAAAGGTGTTCCATCATTAGATGTGTGATGAAGTCTAGCATGGTTCATTGCCATAATGTCCTACAACTACGTATCAAGTTTAGAGTTGGGATTCAATGTTAAGCATGGTAATTCCGTTATTAAAGTTAGCTATGTATGAGTACGTGCTATACGCCCCCCGCAAAACAGATATACGCAAAAAGTCGATGTAGAGCCGCGTTAGTTTTAAAGTTGTTCCATCATGAAATGTGTGATGGGATTTGGTATGGTGCATTGTTATAGTGTCCTATAATCGCGTACCAACTTTCAAGGTGGGAATTCAATGTTTAACACGGTAATTCTGCTATTAAAATTGACTATGCATAGGTATATGCTATGTTCACGCAAAACAGATATGCTTAAAAGTCGGTATTTGACTGCGTTAGTTTTAAAGGTGATCCATCATTAGATGTGCGATGAAATTTAGCATGGTGCATTGCCACAATGTCCTACAACTACGAATAAAGTTTAGAGTTGGGATTCAATGTTAAGCATGGTAATTCCGTTATTAAAGTTGACTATGTATAGGTACGTGCTATACGCTCCCGCAAAACAGATGTACGAAAAAAGTCGATGTAGAGCCGCGTTAGTTTTAAAGTTGTTCCATTATGAAATGCGTGAAGAAATTTGGTATGCTGCATAATCACAATGTCCTACAACTACGTACCAAGTTTCAAGGTGAGGAGTCACATATTAGCATGGTAATTCTGTTATTAAAGCTGACTATGGATATGTACATGCTACCGAAAACAGATTTAGGCAAAAGTTGCTATAGAGCTGCGTTAGTTTTAAAGTTGTTCCATCATGAAATGTGTGATGAAATTTGGTATGCTGCATAATCACAATGACCTGGAGCTCATTTAGATACGTTTTTAATGTAGTTACACACTCTAGTTATTTTGATGTAAAGAAAAAAATCATTCGATAACTCGATACAACTAATTTGATGCGTGAGGGGAAAACATAGTTAAATTTTCGTATGCATTTAGTTTCCAACTCTGAAAGCAAGCTTAGTCTATGATCATTCGCGTACCATTAGTATTCATTTTACAAAAAACGTCGTGTAAAGGTAAAGTACTTGTACATTTCGGAGTACTCAAGTATCAGTTTTGTCAGCTTATTATATGCTCAGTATATTATACGTCACGAATTGTGGAGCATTTACGAGGGTGCTCCAGGGTGCTCTTCATTGCGTGTTCGTGGTGGGTGATAAGTTTAATTTGCGAAATTAGTGTGTTCGTATCAAGTTTAGAGTTTGGATTCAATGTTAAGCATGGTAATTCCGTTATTAAAGTTGGGTATGTATGGGTACGTGCTATATACGCTCCCGCAAAACAGATGTACGCAAAGAGTCGTTGTAGAGTCGCGTTAGTTTTAAAGTTCCATCATGAAATGTACGAGGAAATTTGGTATTCTACATAATCACAATGTCCTACAACTACGTACCTAGTTTCAAGGTGATGAGTCACATATTAGCATGGTAATTCTGTTATATTCGTAACACCGCTCATATTGCGCGCCATCTATATATTTCACAGATAACGAATTACTCCTGCTTTTATCAGAGGATACTTTTTTAGGGTTTGCCTACTAACAGTACTTAGTTTCGATTAATAAAAGTATAGTGATTGAAAATAGATCACTGGATTATAGTTTACAGAAAACTCCACAATTCTATGTGACGTCCTTGCACACCAACAACCTTCGAACTGTTCGCCGCCTCATAAACACTTGAGTATGCCTACATTTGATGCGTGAGGGGAAAACATAGTTAAATTTTCGTATGCATTTAGTTTCCAACTCTGAAAGCAAGCTTAGTCTATGATCATTCGCGTACCATTAGTATTCATTTTACAAAAAACGCCGTGTAAAGGTAAAGTACTTGTGCATTTCGGAGTACTCAAGTATCAGTTTTGTCAGCTTATTATATGCTCAGTATATTATACGTCACGAATTGTGGAGCATTTATGAGGGTGCTCCAGGGTGCTCTTCATTGAGTGTTCGTGGTGGGTGATAAGTTTAATTTGCAAAGTTAGTGTGTTCAAATCAGGCCTGTCGCTAACATAGTGATGTCGCATTAGCCCTAAATACACATAATAGAATAGAATATCTACTTTACAAAATTCATACGCATTTTCTTGCTCCGTTCCGGGATAAAATGTATTTTTCGCGCTTTTTGTGTATTTTTAATAAAATTAGTATCCATTATACAAAAACGACGTGTAAAGGTAAAGTGCGAATACAAGTACAAGATGCGAGATAACAACGACTCAGAGCTCATTTAGATATCTAAGTTACTTTAAAATTAGTACTCGAGTATTTGCTACAATTATACTGCCAGCTAGTTATAGGTAGATGGTTTCGATGGTGACGTACTTGTATAATGCACATTTTGGAGAGATTAAGTAAAGCAATGATCTCAGATAAATCCATTAAATTAAGGTAGAAGTAGCAATTTATGTAAATTCTGTTATGCGATTTACTACGTTACTAAGCGCACCTGCTTACATTCATCCGGACGGGGACTTTCTACTATATTCGCTACTAGCATTATATAGCAGCATCCATCGCAGCTTACATTATTACTTTATAAGACACCGTATGCGTTTTAGTGTCGAACTTTTGCGTAAATCCGTTTTATTTCACCTCACACCTATACAATGTACGTAGTCGATTCGAATAATTCGATGTAAAATCGTGGTATTTGCGCAACATCGAAATTTGTACACTACACGCTTATCTTATGTCTGTGGTATTTGCGCAACATCGAAATTTGTACACTACACGCTGCGACACATTTTTCCACAAGTCGAATGCATGTCGGTTCATACTAAGACCATGTTACGGTCAAATATGTGTGTTTTTCTGTCTCCAAGTCAGCTACCCCTACATTGAATGCACAGAGTCGGTGCATGTATGAGACTTCAGAACATGATAAGTTAGTTAACAATATTTCGAGTCATGGGTATGAATAATTTTTAGAAAACCTAAATATGCCGCATCCAAACTTCGTAAATTTTTTCGATTAGTTTTTTTCGTTTCTATCTATTTTAAAAGACTCAGTGTGGAAGTTTCGAAACTTGCATGAATTGCAAGCTACATAATACAACTAGTTAACACGCGCTGATGTAACTTTCCTCATTTGTATGCATAGCCTACGCGAATTCACTGGATTGAACTTTACTGAATACTCCGCAATGTAAAATTAGTATACACCATACAAAATCCGGATTGTTTAAGTCTTTAGTGTAGCGGAATAGTGTAGTTTTCTAACTACTTTACAAATTCATACGGTTTTTCTTGGTGCGTTCCAGGATAAATGCAATTTTTCACGCTTTTTTATTATTATTTTTTCATTAAAATTGGAGCTACTGTATATTATTTATCGCCTATATTTAAATTCGGTGTGCTAATGCGTTGAGGTTGAAGCTAAAACATCCTATTTCATGCGGCCAAGAAGTCTAGCACCGCGTAGCCGAATTTAGCATACCGAAAAATATCTACTTTACAAAATTTTCATTTCTTTATGTCCATTAGAGTCGCACCATCTATTTATTTCACGGATAACAAATTATTCCTGCTTTTATCAGAGGATATACTTTCCTAGGGTTTGCCTACTAACAGTACTTAGTTTAGATTAATGAAAAATATAGTGATTGAAAATAGATCACTGGATTATAGTTTACAGAAAACTCCACAATTCTATATGACGTCCTTGCATGCCAACAACCGTCGAACTATTCGCCACCTCATAAACACTTGAGTAGGCCTACATTTGATGCGTGTGGGGAACACCTAGGTAAATTTTCATATGCGTTTAGTTTCCAGCTCTGAAAGCAAGCTTGGTCTATGATCAATAGCAACTATTTCAACAAATATTACATACCTATTGATAGATAGCTAAGGCACCATGTCGATCCAAAATTATACCTTTTGCCGTCCATACTTTTATAACCCTTGAAGGGGTAAAATTTGCATTACACTAACTTGCAATTGTGAAGCGGCGTTTCACTGTTGGTTTAATCACCCTTATTCTAGTGACATGAAAAGGACTGAATCGTATGAATTGTGGTCACTACAAGAATCGAGCGAAAGCGCTGTTTCACGCCGTCTTGCATCGGTCACGATTAGTTTTACTTTTCAACTAACTTGTTGTCTGTCGTTATATTCATTAGACTCGCTTTCATGCGGCTAATTTGTCCCTATCATTATAACGTCGGTGATCGCGTACCTGCGGCGAAGGTGTTCGTTTAATTATAGCAACGAGAACCGACTCCCTGCGGCTATTCCGTTGGCATTTTAGTGCCGAGTTAAATACCCTTATACTCGACATGCAAACATTATACAGGTAGCGGTTATACTGCGAGCTGATGAATTCGTCATCTATTCGCCTAGCGTAGTTGTTCATAATCCCGACCTTCCGCTCGTATCGTATATACTACAAGCCAGTGATCGCTACATCAAACAAAACGGTCAGATCGAACGCAAGAACTCGGATCGCAGTGTCGGACGGCAGCAAAGCGGTGTAGGGGAGATGTGGTACCGATGGATCAAAAATTGGAAAATGATCGCTGGCCCCGAAATGTTCAGCCGAAAACAGCAGATCTTTTGCTGGCTCAGCACTTTGATACAAGCTCTACCAATCGCTCACATATACATGAATATCCGTCTTTTCAAAAAATATTTATGGACGTTAAAAATTTGTTGCTCGAACGTGTCATCGGTCCCCACCCGGTGGGTCCAATGGCACACGACCCCGGGACCTATGACACATATACCCTAAAAAACTCAAATGTGACTACTTTTCTCGCTCAGTATTATAATTTAAGCTACAGCAAGCCAAAGAAGAATGTTTGGTCGCAACTGTCCAAAAATAGAATAAATTTTAACTCAGATGTTGTCATAAAATCACGTTTCGATTTAGGCTTGGATTTATAAATTTGAGGGTACATACATATTGCCCGAAAATCGACAGTGTGACTTCCAAATACCTCGTTATGGCGATAAAACATCATATGCAATTATTACATAAAGATTTTCTGTACGTAGGCATGTTTCATTTGTTTCATAATTAGTATGCTTGATTATTTTGCTTCATTTGGCTATTGTATCATCGGTCCCCACCCTACGAATTTTATACATGAATCGAAAAAAAGTCCACTCAAGGAAAGTACTGAAAAAAATAATAGGTGCCATCATATAGCCTGATACAAGCCCTACACTTCACAATAAAAATGATTGCTGGTTTGTTCGTGTTGAAGGTTACAAATAAAAATGTATATGTCGATCTAAATTTAGTTTACACCCCCCAAAACAAAAATCATGTGTGAGAGACCCCATAGCTCGCTCACGTCGATTTTTTTTGTACGTGAGGAAAGATTTTGCCAGCATGCAATTGTAGACAAGTTCACGGAGTGTATTCATGGAATTATCATAGAGAATTGTCAAAGTATTTTCGGTCCCAGTGCTCCATCGGTACCACATCTCCCCTACCTCGAAACATCAACCGATCTGGAGGATTTCAGCTAATGAATCGACGCAATAACGATCAACGATATCATTGATATGCTATTTTTTCGAAATAAAATGAACTCGTACACTATACAATGCTATTTCAAGGAGACTAAGTAAAGTGCCAATGTAAGTTTTGACGCGGTAATCATAAGTCGTAAAATGTGGAAACTGCAGAAACCGTAACTTGTACACATAAAATCAAGTTTAAAAAATATGGATGGATGATATTAGTCCTAAATACACATGTATGATGTGGCACTGATGACGTAGCAGATGATGTGACAATGGGTGTGCTATAGGTGGGGCAATGGGTGGATGATGTGGCAATAGGCGTCCTATAGGTGCGGCAATGGGCGGATGATGTGACAATGTAGGCGTGGCAATTAAGGCGACGTGGCCTTCTGGGATTGGACGGTAACAAACGAATCCCATCCTACTACTTCAATACGCCACAATAGTCCGATACAATGACAAGGTAGGAAGATGTCGAAACGACTTGGAGTAATCTTTGAACTCAGACGCCCACCTATGGCCTAGGACAGTGTGTCTCACCCTTTTGGACCTCGCCAACCGGTAAGATTTCAAAACAAATGATGCGGACCGGGAGAACTTCAAAAATCAAAATTAACCCTGGATTTAATTGCGAGAATTGTATATCCTACTCAAATTTTATATTGGAAAATTAATTTCATGCTGCCTTACTGATATTATATATTTATTAGGGCTGTTCAAAAATAACTTTTTTTCGGATTCCAGCCATTCACTGATTAAATTGTCAGGTTACCACAGGGATATCTAGAATTTCTAGATATCCCTGCGTTACCATAACAAAGGCTGCACACCAAATTTGGTTCGATTCTAACAAGTGTATGCGTCGGAAGAGCCAATTAGATTCTTTAATTTATTACGTGAAATTGAAAAAAAAAATTTCTGTCCACCCCATGAAATGGTCGAGTTGTCTTCAATAACGTTGCAAAAAATTTGAATCAATTCAAACTAATAGAAGAGGAGGTATTTGAGTTCGTCTTTGATAATTCTTGCATTATCCACCGATCAAGGATAGTCCGAGAATTATCCAAGAAAAACTCAAATAACCCCGCTTGTACGGGTTGGAATCGAGACAAATTTATTTTGCATCCTTTGTTATGGTAACCTGACAATTTAATCAGCCAATGGTATTACCGCAGTACCGTAGACCACGACGACATCATGCAGAAAATGTGCTCCAAACTACTGAATTATTTTAAAATTTGATATTTAATTTATTTACCTTTCGAGGTGAGATGTAAAATTTTAATATGTTTGGCGGACCGGAAGGTAGCTTGTCGCGAACCGGAGGTTGAGAACCACTGGTCCCTAGGGCCTATGTGATGTAAAGAAGAGGCACGCACAATCAAGATAAAGAAATAGCGATAAATATACGAGGCCATGTGACGGAATGCGAGGTTGATATATCAGATCGTGTTCCGGTAATCTCGGGCGGAAAGTCAGACAGAAAGTCGGACATTTTGGAGCAACCCCATACATGCGTGAATTCCGACGCATGTAGAACATCTTTTCACATACCTTATCATTTTAAGCGGTTTCCCGCAAGTCGCAAATCATAATAGTTAAGGGTGGGCAAAATAGAGTAGGCCTACTTGAGTGATTCGATTGCAAATCGACTACATGCCGTTAAGACGAGCATTTAAATCGCTCTATAGTCGCTTATTAATACCTCAATACTGTTTTAATGACTTTTTAGATGACTACAAATGAACCAATGCTAATTATACATCAAATTAATAATTGGACATTTTTTCTGACCGTACCTATTGATTGATATAATTAAAATATCGCTCCCACTAACGGGCGTAGCTTTGAGCTATATTGCAGATGCTGTGGTACGACCACGGTGATAAAAAAGTTTCGGAGCTATGTTTCTGATGACAAATTTTAGTGGAAAAAGAGGTATAATTTCGGTACAGAAAAACTTGCCTCTTATTATTCGACACGAATTATTACAAGCATTACTTGATTCGGATTCGAGTACGCGATTCATTGCGCGCAGCTCTAGTGTAACAGGATTAACGAGGCATCCACTAGTACAGTCTAATTTTTGTGAATGTACGACGTACGTATACATTGTGTGGGTATCATCGACTGTAGAGTAGATGTGTGTCACGCGTGCATTACTAATCTGGGTTTGGTTACAGTGACATTAGACTTTGACCAAATACATGACATTTGTACGCTTTGGTGTTCTCCTTTATTCTGAGAGTATTCTACAGTAGTAGACTTTGACCACCGCCAATTTGGTATAAAAGCTTAGTGGTTCTATTTTCTGCCGATACTAAACTATACAGTGTTGCGAGGCGCGAATGCGATAATTGGTGGGTTGATCAGTTAGTCTGGGGCAATATGGATATCGTTGACTCGAGGAGACCCCATACCTCTACCGGCTGTTTGGTGTTCAAAGCGTTTCAGGAATGCAAAGACGGAAACGCATGCAAGCTATCGCACGACATTTCGACCAGTCAAGTACAGGCAGCAGAGGGTACCATCCTTTCAAACATGGAAGATGTGTCTGGAATTGTCACGTTCCAAATGATGAACACTACAAGCCAGTCTTACGATAAATTCTATGTTCCGAAGGGTCCATGGTTTAACTCCGGCGCAGCACCAGGAGATACCGTCGAACTACAAATATCAGAAAATGTGAATAAGCAGACTAACTTCTGCTTTGCAAGAATTTCAAAAATACTCAAACGAGGAATAAAAACGCCGACTGTTAGCCACGGAAGTTCTCATCAAGCTACGGATGATTGCTGGGACTTCCACACTTACAGTGACTGTCGGTTTAAAGACCGGTGTAGAAGATCGCACTGTATAAATCGCAGGTCCGAGCAATCTTTTCATGTGGCAAAAGTTTGTTCCGTCAAAGAATCGCGTCCTAGGAAATATGAAGTGAACGTGGTTAACAGGGAGGGTGGAAACAAAACATATTTTGTGCCGGGCGGAGAATATCGATACTTGCAAAATGTGACCGATGGAAACTTAGTTATTATGCAGGAATCAACAGAAATTTACCAACGTATGAACTATGGTAAAATATGCGCAATACTCCACGACAGTCTGGACATTGACGAAACATGCATCCCCCTCGAAGAAGATTTGAGGAATGGCTTCACGTTCGTGGACAAATCTAGTCATCAGAGGAAAATTGTTCTTGCTTATTCAACAGATTTTTGCGCAGGTCGTCAGGATTGTAAACGCATAGGGGTTCACATTCGAGCAACCGCCATAGGAGATCTTCGGAAAAAATTGGACAAGAATTTCATACCGTTTTATAAGACAAATCCCCGAGATCAAGCGGATGGATTCACGGCCGATTCCATCCAGCTAGCTATTTCTGTGTATCGTCATACTGCTTCTGGTCACATCGAGCAACCCGTCCTCACTGCATTGTTTATTCATTCAGAACACTTCCTAGAGTTCGAAGATCAGGATATAGGTCGAGAGTATATGGAAGATATGTGGAAACTATTCGCAAAGGACTCTTTTGTAGAAGATGTGTCATCCACCGTTTCCGGGTTATTATTGGTGAACTCTCCAATCAGTTGGAGACCAAAACTGATATTCAGAAATTCCTTGAACTTCTTCAATCAGCGGATAACTTTGTATTTGCGCTCAAACATGGGGAAGTTCGTGGTAGCTAATAATGTCCGACCCACATTTGGGATACCAAATGGGGAAATAAGGATACCGGATGAAGTAATCGAAAATTTAGACCTAGCTTGGAAATCCAGCGACTCTACAGTTGACGAAAGAGAAGACGCTCTTGCAAATCTGCTAGGTTCAGCAAAGCGGACAGATAAAGAATTCTGGAGAGGATATGAAGATTGGTATACATTGACTGCCACACACTGCGACGAATTGACAGAAAGTCATATTGTAATAACTACATCTCCAATCGGTCAAACTTCAGACTATGTAAATCAACAGATATTATTAGCATTTATGATATCGCCATCCATTTCTCTGTATTCGGCAAATGAAATTCTGTATTCGGCAAATGAAATGACCGGAATCGTCATGCGAAGATACGAAACACCAATTATTCAGAAAGCAATGTTGAGGAAAATACGAAGAGATCGTGTATATCTGCAATTAAACGGCGTCCATGGTCGTGCTCGCGGCAAACGAGTCATGTTAATCAAAGATCTTTTTGGTGACAAGTACTTGGCTGAAAATCCCGATGATATCGAAGGAAATGATTTGTCAAGCTTGTCATTTGTGATGCACAATCAGACATGTGAGGAATATAGTAATACGAAACTCGTCGTTCTGCGGGGAGAGACACTAGCAGCATTGGCTGGTACTGTAAGGAACCACGGAATCGATAGCTCCAATACAGCCGATAGCATTCATGAAGTTGTTGCTCCCACGAACATTGAAGACACACCTTACGCGACGATCGAAGGTGGCGGTACCAAAGTGACCCTTCGGTGCGGGACCGAACTGCAAATTCAACTTGCAATCAAATCTGAGTTTGACGAAGTTGATCGTGACACATACTTACGACTCCTGAGAATTGGTAAAGATTGTCATGAATGCTTGGCTCATCTCAATGACCCCCAAAAAGCCTTTCTGATTAGTAATAGAAGAGATGTTAAAGATATCCTATCTCCAGATCTTGCAGATAAAACTTTTGAAAATATTCGAAAAGATGGGGCGACAAAGGTCATTTTCAAGGAAAAATTAATAATTTGGAATGATTATTACTTTTCAGGAGGTAGATTCTTCTCTGATGAAAGTGATGTCAAGCAATCCAACCTGTTGTGCATTCGAAGAGAAATATTGTCAAGCAATGAGTCGGAGATATCGTTTGTTTGGATTTGTCACGCTGTTGTGTCGAAGGTGTCGGATGGCGAAGTCACATTCCTGGTTTGCAGTCTCTATCAAGATCACAATCCAGACATTATTTTCAGCCACGACACTGGGTTTATTGTCGAAGTCATCGATGTCAACGACGTAAACGCAAGTCAATGATGTCCTAAAAGTCAACGTAGTGAGAAAAAGGTGTGTTTGTAATTCACGAATTATTCAAGCAAACTGATAATATACGTCATTTGATATATAAAGGCTATGCATATACACACCATATCTAACATTGAATACGCCACATCAGAAATATATATTGCACAATGAGATGATACAGCACTGTAGAACTTGCCTACCATAGAATTAGGGGTGCATTTAAAACAAAATTAAATTTAAGACAAACATCTTTCAGACATGGCCTCGCTCAAAACATGTTTTTGCCGTCATTTCCGACGGATGAGAAATAAACATAAGGTTATTGCGGTTCGCCCGAGTACTGGGCATGGAATGCTTGAATGTGGTTGATCTAATCAACAAATATTTTTACGCAGCAAATCACTCGGAGAAGTGCTTTAGAACACCTCTTGTTTCAATTGCAAGCTTACATATGACAAAAGTTGTTTTTTGCTCCCAAAATCGTGCGAAAATTGCACAATAATTTAGCAAAAGTTGCAGTAAAAAGGTGCATTTATAAATTTTTAGAATAATTATGGTATGAGATTAGGGTTGCATTTAAAAATCAATTTAAAACAAACATGTTTAAAACAAGGGGCTTGTTTAAATCATGTTTTTTAAACCATGACGTCACGAGTATGCAATTGTGAGTTCATAGTAGATTGGCATTGACAATTGAAAATAAAGGGTTAATATAGCTCCTTTGACGAAGCACCTTTACTATTGTTGTTTAGCCGACTATTTTTAGGGTTCCAACCATCCCATATCGATATACGTCGGCTATATCCGGCGGTAATTGTCAGTAGGCTCATACAGCATGTATTTTAGGAAGTATTTACACAATTAGGGCATAATTTTACAACTTAAAAAAACGCAAATTTTGTTTTAAATGCAACCCTACATGAGATACTCGAAAGTTTGTGCTGTATAACCCTAAAGTTTAAGATTTACCGCATATCGGCATGTTTCGTCTCTTTCTTCGCTATTCAATTGATCATGCACACGCTTTTCGGTTCTTTGGGTTTGAAACCTAAATGACAGCATTTCGCTGTCAGACCCTGCGGAGCTGTCACATTTGGTACTTTCCCATTTCATGGACAGCCTGGCGAGACCGCCGAATATTACATTTTTGCCTAAACGCAGCAAGAAAATCACGTGATGCGGAATTAATTTTCCACAAAAAGCCTAACAGCAAAGCGATAACTTATAAAAAAAAGGTCAAATACCACACCCTGAATTTCCTAGGTCTGCAAACTTGACCCATGACATTGCAGCAAAACTCAGTGTTGACGACTTTAACAAAATCGATATCATGATAAGGTAGCTTAGTGAAAATATAATTTTCGGCGGTCTAGTTTAGGCGTCAATCAAGAGATGTGATTACACATACTTCAGGCACTGTCGTGCTTGGCTGTTGTTGTTGAACTCCTAGCTTGCAAGCCATTGTGTCATGGACACAATTGAGATGTAGCTAATGCCAATCCACCTAATAGCTATTTGTTACGCAAACAACGAGAGAACCATACTAGGAGGAGTTTGATATCATGTTTTCCTCTTCACTGCTTTACATTTTGCGCAATGATTGATTTAAATTGCATTACAAAATGACAATTTTGCGATAAAAAATTTCTACAAACAGCTAAAGACATCGTACTGGATAAATTCTGAGTATGTAAAAAGCTCCCGGAAGCTCTAAAAAGTAGCAAAAGTTGCAAAAATTTGCCCTACTTATCATACGCAACTATTCAAGTAATATTGTGAAAACGATTAATATGCACTTCCATATATCCATCGAGATGGTGTGATGATTTCACTTTTATGTACTATGATACTACATTATACATTTATATTTAAAGGTATATCATCTGCTACGTGGTAGAAACAACCGTATGCTGGAAAGATTCTATCCGTTCATCGATTTTGCGAGCCTGCATTGAAAACGCAAATGAACCAGAGAGAAATGCATGCCCGCAACCTATCAACCCACGATTTCTTGTGTGTACGCTGCTGCGCAATTTTACTAGGAATTGCGTAAATTATATGGGGAAAGGCATATGAACATCTTTGATTTATCATGCAATGAACTTTCCACCAGTCATACATTGTATTTGTTTGGTTCCTGGGTATTTGCTCAGCACGCGTGCCACAGCATAGGAGTGTCTGTATTTGAGCTAGGTCATGTTGTTGAGTCAAATATTTGATTTGTTGTTTTGTTATTCACGGTGCTTCGACGTATCTGGTCATGGTCAGGGCTGGGCAAAACCGAGTATACTTGAGTGATTCGATTATGAATCGCATACAAAGCCTCTTGCACACTGGCTTTGCGACACGACTAAAACAACTAAATTCCCCGATCATGTCGAGCTCTCGATCGTAGTAGTTGGCAGTTTCGTGCCGCTGCTCACTGGGACGCAGTGTCGTAGCGCATCTGTTTTGTACCAACTTAATAATTTCGTAGCAGTACAAGTTGGTGGCAATTATTACCATTGAAGAACGCTTTAAGATACTTTATGCTTATACGTTAACTGACAGTATTTTCTTGATGCTACAAATTTTGGTCAGTTCAGGATAGGATTATCATATTTTTGTGACTCAAATTCCGGACATTCATTAGCACCCCCTAGCGGAGTTTGATGAGATGAGATATGAAATGAGATATGAACAAATTGTCTGTCAATATTATAGCAACGTTTTTCCTACCGATCAAAGATGGTCACTATCCGGTTCAGTAGTATGTGGTTGTCCGTTGTAAACAGGACCGAAACAACATTTTTTCATCCCCCTCCCGTCCACCTGATCGTGGGTCCACCATATGGTAATCGATAATAATTTCTGATGGGTTTACTATATGCTTCTGGTTTCTATATAAATCTGGTCGTTAAATTTTGTGAATGAATTCTGTCAATAATATTGGTTCTTCGATAAATTAGGCCTACTATATAAATATGATCCTCTCTCCGCCCAGCCGATCAGAGTTAGCGGTAGAGCTGGTGTAGAATGATGACCTCGAGAATGCAGGGAGAGTACGTGAACATCGTTAAGTCATGTTCATATTACAAAGATTATTTATCAGCCTAAACGCCGGTCTGAACAAGCAGGCTACACATTCGGCTGTTTCCAACCTTTTGTGGTCGCAACTCCACTTCCAATTTGAAAATGTTCCGCGGCCCAGCCCAAAATCTAATAAGCTCATTACTAAAAACGGGTCAGCACCTTTTCTCAGACTTACTCACGGTCTACTTTGGAAGTTCAACATCTTTGCGAACGCCAGAATGAAGGCAGACGACACCCAGGTTCGGAACCACTGTGTTCGACTATATAGCTTCTAAACGGCCTTAAAGGACTCGAAAATACGTTCTGCTATAATTGCGATTATAATTAGACTTATTTCAGTAAATGAGAAATATTTATATTTATTTTTGATTGCATTTTGCAAGGTCGGGGGTCCCTATTTTAAAATCAACATAGGCTGGCCACTAAATCGCGCCACCTGCGCGACGAAAAATTTCATGTAACATAATCTGCCTAGAAATAATATTGTTTATGTTGATTTACGAATAAATTATGAGCCAACTTATTCAAGCCTGCAAAATCCAGGACATTTGTAACAGTGAAAGTACAGACATGTCCGAGAAATTCTTGACGTATGGAAATCAGAGTTGGATCAATTGAAATTTGTAATTAAGATGAATGTAATTAATACATTCTTTTCATGTAATTGTAATTGTTATTGAAGCATTTTTATTTTGTGTAATTGTAATTTAATTAAAATTTTGCTCAATTATAACTTCAATCACATTGTTGTGGAAACTTGACAATCACAACATAAAATAATCAATCAATCAATCATTTATTCGTCACACCAATGAAAATCCGGTACGGACCAGGATGACGACGAGGGGCCGCAAGGCTTAAGGTCTTAGGGTCTTAGTACACAGTCGCCACCTGTCATAATTAACCTATTTACGTCGGTGCTCTATATGCGTGCCGCGTTATACCTAGATAATTCAGTCATGCTAAACTGTTTGCCATACTTCAGTAGCAACAGAAAACTTTGTGAATTACAATATAGGCTAAACCAGTGGTTCTCGAACTGGGGGACGTGCCCCCCTTGGGCGGCACGAAAGCATCTGAAGGGGGACGCGAAGCTCCGGTAAACGGAAAATTTTTCCACGCTTGGCGCGATTCATCTCCATTTAATAGTTATTGCTCTGTGTAGAGTCCGAATTTCATATTGGAGAATTCTCTCATCAACAGGCATAACCTTCCATACCATCAAACTATCTGTAAGGATTGCTAACATTCTGGTTTCATTGTGCGATATGGCGATAGGGGGGGGCACGAAATATTTCACGGTCATAAAGGGGGGCGTGTCTGAAACAGTTAGAGAACCAGTGAGCTAAACTAAATCTTAATATTTCAAAAATGGATCAACAGCAAATAAACTACACCACGGTCAGAGTTTTATTTTTAAATCTCTTACTAGTACCGAGTCTTGCTGCAACAATTGCAAAAAGAAATTCGAGCTTCCAACCAAGGCTTCATCAAACTTAATCACGCATTTGTTGAGATGTTATCCCAATCTTACCTCCAATCTTGGCAAAATTTACCTAGGCCAGAAATTCTCGCACCCTAATGTTCATCAAATGCTATTTAACAGTTTCCGAGCAAGTGAAAATGTAAATGCGAACCAAAATGTTGTAATTCGTAGTTAAAAGGAGGTTCTTCTTTATTTTAATTTTACACATGTTATCGGTATCGTCCTTACGCCTCATCCACGCCTTACCAATTACATTTCATTATCCTCACTCAGCTCGGAGTAGCCTAATCGTTTGATTACATCCCATTGACTGTCCTGTTTACCAGTAATTGTATTTGTAATTATAATTAATTACATGTTTAACAGTAATTGTAGTTGTAATTTAATTTCATATTTCTAGCATTGAGTAATTGTAATTGTAATTGTAATTGAACAAAATTATTGTAATTGATCCAACTCTGGTAAGTATAGTGGTCAGAAACTTGTAGAATTCCCAGGATCAAATCACACTGCTGGATATAACAAATATAGAAAGGATAAAGTGAAATGAAGCCAATTTTCTTGTCTCTTGTACGACCATGCGAACGAAGCGCGAGCTCCACTACACGTGGCGATATCTCAAAGCACGTGTTTCGCAGACTACTTTATCGTCAAGATTAATATCAGGAATTGAGGTTTGGTGAAGAAGTGCACGACACAAATATTGGCACCCTGCTGGGACAGGTATCAGCGTTTACATAGTCGACATCGATTACTTCGACAATAAACTCAGCATCGTTGTTGAAGATAACGTCTGGAGTGTGATCCTGATAGAGACTGCAAACCAAAAATGTGACTTCACCATCTGACACGTTCGATACGACAGCGTGACAAATCCAAACAAAAGATACCTCCGGCTCATTACATGACAATATTTCTCTTCGTATGCACAGCAGGTTGGATTGCTTGACATCGCTTGCACCACAGATGAATCTACCCCCTGAAAAGTAATAATCATTCCAAATTATTCTTTTTTCCTTAAAAATGAACGTGGTCGCGCGTGTTTGTCTGATATTGTTACCAATTTTCGTAGCCAGATCCGGGGATAAGAGATCCTTAACATCTCTTCTATTATTTGATATAAAGGCTCTGGTTGGTTCGTTGAGATGTGCCAAGCATTCATGAGAGTCTTTTCCGATTCTCAGCAATCGTAAGTATGTAGCACCCTCTTTTTCGTCAAACTCCGATTTGATTGCCAGTTGAAGATGCAGTTCGGTCCCACGCCGAAGTGTCACTTTGGTACCGCCACCTTTTATCGCCGAGTAAGGTGTGTCGTCAATGGTATTGGCAGCAACAATTTGGTGAATGCCCTCGGCCGTCTTGGAGCTATCGATTCCGTGTTTCGTAACAGTACCTGCCAGTGCAGCAAGTTTCTCTCCCTGCAGAACTGCAAGCTTCGTGTTACAATATTCCTTATAAGTCTTATTTTGCATCATAAACGATAAACTGGGGTAATCATTCGTACCACAATTCTTAAAATCTTCAGGGCTATATCTCAATGAGGGGCTTTCCTTGTCTTCGCGAACGAAAAGATCGCGCATTAGCAGGAGTCTTTCGCCACGCGAACGACCATGAACGCCGATAAATTCAATATGCATGTAGTCTTTCCATATCTTCCTTATCGCGGCCTTATGAATAATTGGTGTTTCGTATCTTTTAACAATGATTCCCATCACGTCTCTTTCCGAGTACAAAGAAACTGATGGTGATATCATTATTGTCAACAAAATCTGTTGATTTACATAGTCTGACGTTTGGCCGATCGGAGATGTTGTTATTACAATATGACTATCTGTCAATTCGTTGCAGGATATAGCAGCAAATATATACCAATCTTCATATTCTCTCCAGTATTCTTCATCTGTTCGCTTCGCTGAACCCAGCAGATATGCAAGAGCATCTTCTCTTTCATCGACTGCAGAACCAGGGGAGTTCCAAGCTAGGTGTAGATTGTCGATTACTTCATCCGGTATCAGTATTTCCCCATCTGGTATCCCAAATGTGGGACGGACATGTCTTGCTGCCACGAATTTCCCAACCTTTGACCGCAAATACAGAGTTATCTGTTGATTGAAGAAATCCAGGGAATTTCGTGCGATAAGTTTTTGTCTCCAACTCTTAGGAGAGTTCACTAATAATAACCCGGCAACAGTGGAAGAAACATCGCCCATAAAAGAATCTTTGGCGTATAGTCGCCACATATCATCCACAAAGTCTCGACATTTATCTTGGTCATCGGTATCTAGGAAGCGTTCTGCATCAATAAACAATGCAGTGAGTACGGGTTGCTCGTTGTGACTAGAAGCAGAATGAGAATACACAGAAACAGCTAACTGAATGGAATTGGCCGTAAATCCATCCGCTTGATCTCGTGGATGCGTCTTATAAAATGGTACGAAATTCCTATCCAATTTTTTGAAATGATCTCCTATGGCGGTCGCTCGAATGTGAACTCCGAGGCGTTTACAATCCTGATGATCTGAGCAGGGAATCATCGAAAATGCAAGAACAATTTTTCTCTGACGACTAGATTTGTCCACGAAAGTGAAGCCATATCTCAGCTCTTCTTCGAGGGGGATGAAAGCTTCGTTGATACCCTGACTTTCGTGAAGAATAGTGCATATCTTGCCATAGTTCATATGGGCTCTTCGGTATATTGCGGATGATTCCTGCATAATAATCAAGTTTTCTTCCATCACATCCCTCAAGTACCAATGATCGTCGCGCGGCAAGTAATATATTTTGTTTACGCCCTTCCTATTAACCACCTCAACTTCATAACCCCCAAAGCACGATTCTGTAACGGAACAAACCTTGACAACGTGAAAAGATTGCTCAGACCTGCGACTGATATAGTGCGATCTTCTACACCGGACGTTGAACCGGCAGTCACTGTAAGTATGAAAATCCCAGCAACCGTCCCTATCTTGATGAAAACTCCCGAGTCTGACAGTCGGCGTTTTTGTTCCCAGTTTGAGTATTTTCGAAATTCTAGCAAAGCGACAGCCAGTCTCGTGATTCACATTTTCGGATATTTGTAGTTCGACGGTATCTCCCAGTGCGGCCCCAGAGTTGAACCAACGACCCCTCGAAACATAGAATTTCTCGTAAGTCTGGGTTGCAGCGTTATTCATTTGGAACGTGACAATCCCCGATATATCCCCAATCTTTGTAACGACGGTACCCTCTGCTACACGTACTTGACAAGTCGAACTGTTGTGCGATAGCTTGCAGTTGTTTCCGTTCATACATTCGTGAAACGCTTCGTACATCAAGCATCCGATAGAGGGTCTCTTAAAACCAAAGTCACCCATATTGTTTCAGACTATCTTATCCAATCTCGATCAATAACATTCGCACCTTTCAGTACGGTAGTTTGCTCTCGGTATGTCAGTGTAGCATACTCTTATAATAAAGCTGAAAAGCAAAGAGAATAGTATAGATGACCAATGTCTCATGTCACTGAATTCTATAAAAAGTCGCTGCTCAAAAGATAATGTACCCTAAACATAAAAATACGAAGAAACTAGCCATTTTCAAGCTAATATATCAGTTCCGTTGCGGCCACTGCCCTAAGAAATTCAAGCCTTCTTAACCCACTGCAAAAACTACAACATCGGCTTTTCGTATCTTTGCCAAGGCCTGCAGGGGTCCTGAATGCACAACTGATAAATAGCTATGCTCACAAGATGTGGTGTTCTAGACATAGAAGATGTGTGGAAGCTAGAAATTGCCAAGTTTACGAATCAGTTCCATTGTGGTCAGTATCCCACATTAAAAAGCGTACACGTTGGCTACAACACGGCTTTTAACAGTATATTCATATTTATTGACTCGAAGAACTTTTCGCGTGCCTCTTATCAAGAGCAACCGGCACGATAAAGGATACAGAACAGAGATGGATTCAAAACCAAATGGCGAATTGTGACGCAATAATGCAAATTTATAAATAACATGAATGGAAATTCAGCCATAGCAACAATGCAGCGTATATAGCAACAGGCAACTTGAAAAGTAGAGCGCGTGAGGTATAAAATACAAATACAATGAGACAATGCAGCAACACAGAGGAAAAAATTGAACAAAAACACGGACGAACAGCTAAGCAACGACAACTAGTGTGAAATTTTAAGATTATACAAAAATTCTTTCTGGCGACAAAGGACCGGGTTGTTTAGTTTGATGAAAGTGGATTCCAAAGCAGTTAAATGAAACATTGATCTACCCTTGGATAAAACTGAAAACATGTCATCTGAATAGTTCAAGGCGCAGGACGGGTTGTCGATCAAATGCTGGCCAATTGAAGAACTACTTGCTACAACGCACGCGTCCTCGACAAACAACTACCATATGATCAGGACGGAATAGGCCACAAAAATGCACCGCTCCATAAAGTATGCCGGACCTGAAGTTTGGAACAGAATCCCGCCGACTATCCGACAGTCGTCGAGTATGACCAGGTTCAAGTCGAAATGCAAGCAATTTCTACTAAATGAATTCTATTCAGTCCTCAAGATTACTGGACCTCGATCTGACATGTCAACCTGGCCTGTCGAGACACGCGTCATTCATTTTCATCACTAATCGTTTTGTGTCATCCCTTATTTCTTTACATCCATTGTGCATGCCTCTTATATGCATTGCCTATTAGGCATAAGTTCGTGTCTGATGTCATACAGACATTCTTCGCATTCTTGTGGTGTGTTGGAATGTTAAACTTATTAATAAACTGATACTGATATCCGGGAATCAAAATCGCACAATTGCAACAAAGGCGCGTCCTTGTCGTCCAACTACCTTGTCTGTTGCAAGAACTACAAGAAAACACATCTTTTAACAAGTATACCGGACCAAAACTGTGGACAGAATTCCAACGGCTATTCGGCAGTGGACGGCATATCCACTTTCACGTCAAAATACAAGCAGCTGTTACTGAATAAATTATAGTCTGTGCCCCATATTACCGGACCACGATCGGATATATCGAACTCGCCTTCCCACAATTGCCAGCTCAATTTTATCGCTTGTCCTTTTATGCTATCTTGTATAACTTTTCATTCAGTGGGCATGCCACCTCTTACCATCGGCTAGGTCGAGGTGAGTGTCTGATTTCAAAGACTACTCCAAGCCGTTGCGACACCTTCCTATCTTTTCATGAATCGCAATCGTGTGCTGTTTGGAGATGGTAAATTGCTAACAATAAACTCGACTCAAATGATCAGTGAACGCGCGTCGCACACCCAATTCAGAGACGACGATACTCTAGCATCTCTAGCTAGCATTAACAAATATTGGCTTTTGGCCGATGTCTATATATTACGTCGTTGATTTATAAATATTAAGTTATATAAGCGGATACCTTGGACCGCGGGCACAATGATTTGAGTTTCCAAATCCGATATAAGAATATGTTTAGTGATAAATAGTGCCATGTTTTTTTATCTAAAAAACGGATGATTTTGGCTAAAACATCAAAATTTTGACATTTTATTACCTTAAAAAACTTAATTTTGACCACATTTTGACCTCATGTATGAAATTGGGCATTACTTAGTAGGGTTACCATATTTTGGGAATCTGAAAAGAGGACACTTTTTCACAATTTTCAGAATTACAATACCGGAGCATATCCGGAAAATCGGTAAATTTATCCCGAGTCTAAAAAAAGATCATCGCTTTAATTCGACACCAAATTAACCCGTGTTTTTACTTGAATTTAGTGGTGTTGACTAAAAAAAGACGTCTTTCTGGCGCATCTCCCGAAAGACCCGTCACTTGAGTGCTAATTTCCTATATCACAGTTCAATCAAAATATTTTTTTACACGCTTCGCGTAATATGTTGTCACTCCATTTCTCGCTTTTAATATTGATACTCCTTTGTGAAGATGAAAGAACGCCAAATGTATCAGATTGAGTCTAACTATATTCGCGATTACGAGACAAAGTGTCGTTTAACATCTGCGACCTTGCGTTTGCGCTCGCAGAAAGACTGTCGACTATGAAGCCTAGGCACAAAATGATTGACGCATATTGATCGAAGCTATCGATATCGATATTTCCAGGCGCGGAATAGTCCATTCCTTCCAAACTGAGACCAACGATATACAGCAGGCCCGCAATATAGTCAAATGACAATATTATTTACCTATGCACTTCTAAAAATTTTCGCGCATGGCGCGGCTACTGACCCGCGCAATAGTTCGTCAATCAAATGTGGCCTTTTGGCTGGAAAGGTTGGCCACCCCTGTTTTAGTGTGTCACTTCAGACAGTAGACCCTAAATATACCTATAAGTTCATCTATGAACTTTGATAATTTTACGCGCTTGGCGCGGCTAGTGGACACTGGACAGCGCACTCGTTCGTCAATTGCATGTGGCCCTTTAGCCGGAAAGGTTGGCCACTCCTAGCCTATCTATAGATTACTAATCTACCCGTAGGTTAGTTATCTATAGTAATTTAGAGTCTGTCAGCCGTCAGTAACATAGGATGCAGCAACAAAGACATAGGTGCCGCCGTGCCGGCTTGTGATGTCATAATGAATACTTGTCAATTGTCGATAATATGATAGTTGCACTTTACTCCATGCCATTGCTGTGTACGTACCAGACATGGAGTGATTACTTCACGAATGTAATCGATTGCGATTACGATTACTTGTGAATCCCGCGATTACGATTACGATTACGATTACAGCCAAATCAGGAAGTATTCGATTACGATTACGATTACTTTCCAAAAGTAATCACGATTACTCACGATTACATTTGCTTTGCTTCTTAGAACTAATTTCAGAAGAGATATTGGAAGACAATATAAATAAGGCTTGCGATGAAAAGGTCTAATGAGATAATAACTTTCTTTATTAATCATACGTGATTCGCTTGTTACGTCATGATGCACCCATTGCCCACTTTTATGCAGGACTATTCGTCGCACCCAACGATTTGCATTCTTGCCAGGTTCGTAACTGCCACACCCCAAACTCCCCAATAGGACCGGGAGCGAGCTCTAAGGGGACTCAAAAGCATTTCGTAAATCAACATATTTTCAAGAGAGTTAATTACCTTGAAAAATTTTTTCGAGCTTCGGGATTTAATGTCTCTAAATAGCTTGATTTTGAAATGCATACCTCTCCCCCTCAAGAAAAAAAGCATGCATAATTTATAGGAATAGGCATTTCGGTGTCGGTTATTACCCTGCCACGACACCATAAGACGCATGCAATTTCGGCCAACATGCAACTCCACAAAGTGTGCTACCAAAGAATGACCTTGGCCAAAACGTTGGGTATGTGTCCATTGTCAGTAGCCGCGCTCTGTGGACGTGGCAAATAGTCCGGTCCTTCCAATCTGAGCCCTAACAATGCAAATGCCACCCGGGGCACTCACAGAGGAATGAAGACATGACAATTTGTGTGTGCGTCTCACGAAAGTTTTTACTTTAGTCTGCTACGTTAGGGCCACTACAGAATCTTTTGATTATATAAAAGACGGGAGTTCACGAATTAACAACATACAATAATGAAATTATAACAACATACCAGATGCTATAATTATGAATTACATGCCCCAAGCTCTACCGGTAAATCTGAATGAATAGCAATATAATGCAATTACCAATATTATTGACGAAATTCAGTCATCAACTTGAAAACTGACCCCCCTATGGGGCCCCAATACCCAGGGTTGTAATGACTCGAGTCACGACTCAACTCGAGTCGCGATTTTTTGGTGACTAGACTTGACTCGAGTCATTTTTTGTATTGACTCGACTTGCACTCGAGAGTCATTTTGCATGACTCGAAGCAAGTCATATGACTCGAGACTAGAACGGCCAAGACAGACATTCCATGTAACTTCGAAGAATAGTGAACTTACCACATTAATTGTATTTCGTCTATCAGTCCCGATACTTGGAAATAGGGCCGTAAAGTATGAAAACTGATGAAAATTACTATATTATGAATGCGACCTATTCTATATCACTCGAGCAGAGTTGAAAAAAGTGGGTCGAATCGGATTGATCAGAAAACTGATCTGTGAACATAACGACTTGAACTCGTAGCCTACTCGAGTAAAAAAATATGACTCGGACTCGACCCTGTACCACTTGACTTGGACTCAGACTTTACTCGGGGGTGAATTGAAAATGACTCGACTTGACTCGACTTGACTCGAGTCAAAACTATAAAAGTGAGATTGACTTGTGACTCGGAACATTGTAACTTGGTTACAACCTTACCAATACCAACGTTTGAAGTTGGGGACGAATTGCTGTTTTGGTCCTTATTGTACAATGTACATACAACCCACGCTAACATGGTGTATAAGCGGATGGCTATCGCGACATGTATAAATGTCGAGTGAAGAATTGTGAAATAACGATTGGCGCCCGTTTCAAGTAGCCATATGAGAATAAGATAAAGTGAACTTATAATTCTACTTTCAACTTAATACAGATACTGCAAACTGCCGTTATGCCGTTACGAGAAACGGCAAAGAACGGCGCGGTTATGATATATAAACGCAGCTGTTGATTTTACCCATCGTAATGTTTTATTTGACGAGTATACAAAACTTCAAATCTTTGCCTACGTACACTACATACATAGGCCTACTGCTCGCCAAGCAGCAACGGTCAAACTGCGTTTAACTATAAGCATAACCAAACATCAATGCATAAGTTACTATTTGAAACTAGGCAGAGTAGTGACTATTATCTTGCTGCGAGGTAGTGGCGTCTGGAGTGTATTGATAACCTGATATACAGCATGGCTTACACTGTTCTAACAATCACACAACAATGTACATCGAATATACATTTACCTGTGGATGCTTCTTACGCAAGGACGAGCAAAGCTAATACTTCTGACGTAATAATGAGCAGTGGCGTTTGAAAATCCACCGCTTGCGCTATCAATAACCTGGTATAATATCTCTTCCTTGTTCACGAATGTTCGGTTATTTCATATTCATTGTACAAATAAAATGTAATCGTTCTTTCACAAAAAAAATCGATCAGATATGTGAAGTAGCCGATTAAGATTACTTTGGATTTTTTTCGAATGTAATCGATTGCGATTACGATTACTTGAAAATTCTGTAATCGTCGTTATCGATTACGATTACTAATCGCGATTACCCCATGTCTGGTACGTACTACGTACACTCGTACATCATTAAAATTTTGATGCGGCGTTTTTAACACTGGCACTGTACTCGTTAGCATTAAGCCATACACCTGAATTCGATCTTTAAATGTGCGATTACTATTCAACTGTAACTGCAGTAAGAGCAATTAGGGCACATATCACGACCTGATCAATAGAAATCCGATTTGTGCGAAATAGCCAATGGTTTGACGCTCGATATTGGAGCACTCGTTACCAGTCCATCCGGAGTCATTTCATCACTATACACCGTGGTGTTTGTATACACGGTCCACAAACAAATACGCTCTTTCCGCCGTGAATATAGACGGAGATCTCACGATTAACGAACGTTAAGACCAAGACGTACCCGTGTATTTCTATCGGACTACCACACCTTCGTTGCCTTAGCCTCGAGATCTTGAATGGTAGCCTACTTTCCTATACTACTAATATACACCCCGGGTGTTCAGATTTACCGGTGAGCTGCTGGTATTGCCATTTTCGAAAATTACGCGAACGTACTTATTAATAGTAGCGGCTATGTCGGCTATGTTCATCATTCATGCGTAAAGTTCTCGTAGGTCACCTTCAGGCGGGGGAGGCGAGTGGCGTAGTGTGCAAAGCGACACCGTCACGAAACCAATGGCTGTTGTAGTGAAGGGTTGCCATACGTCCGGAATTTCCCGGACATGTCCGGAATTTTACTGTTCAAACTAGCGTCCGGGAGGAATTTCTAAAATAGACCAAATGTCCGGAAATTTGAAGACTTGACGTAGGCTCATAATTTTTTCGTAAATCAGCATTAAAACATAATTTTTTAGGAATATATATGCTGATACGTGATATTTGGTTGGAAAGGTTGGATAGGTTGGAAACCACTGGATGTGGGGTGTTTATAAAGCTCCGTGATGCGCGCCGGCATAAGGCCGATAAACAATCTTATCGGTGGGACATGAACATGACTTAACGATGTGAAATTACGCTCCCTTTTTTTTCGAACTCATCATCATCCACCAGCTCTACCACTAACTCTGATCACGTGGGCGGAGAGTATAGCATCTATAGAGTATAATATATGAAACAACCTATATTATTGACAGAATTCATTCAAATAATTCAACGACCAGATGCATATAGAAACCAGATTCATATAGCAAGCACCCCCCTGAAGTTGCATCGATTACCGTATAGTGTAGGCTTACCAGATTTTGGAAATCTAAATACCGTTTTTCTCTTCACATTGTCGGGTGGATGACTAAAAAAAAACACAAAAAAAGGTCATCTACTCCCGCTCAGATCTCAAAATACCGTTTTTCGCTCTGAGCTAAAATCACCATTTTTCACTCCGAAATACCCGCCGGAGCATCACTTCCGTGCTAATTTGCGGCATATCACTCGCAACTTGCACTAAATCTGACCTAAATTTTTAAAAAGAGGACAAAATCTCAAAAAAGAGGACAAAAGGGCGTCCTCCGAGGACACATTCAAAATAGTCAAAAAAGAGGACGTATGGCAAGCCTAATCAAATAGCCAATGGTTTTACGTTCGATATTGGTGCACTCGTTACCAGTCCATCCGGTGTCGATCAAGTCTATTGGAATGTAGTATTTTCCCGTTGGAACCAATCGAATAATCGAATTCAGCACTGTGCCATGCACATTGCGCCATGCCCGTAACTAATTAAACCAAGCACAAAGCACATTTACAAGTCACGGTGCGCGATAATTCGAGAATACTAGAGTATCAAGCAGTCACCAAGAATGATTGTACTAAACAGATGATTGCAAATTTGGAAATCTCGAATCAAATCAGTAATTTGTCTCCAACATAAAAAACACAGGGTACTGACATCGCATTGAGTATCTCACACCGCAGCTATTGTTTGCTGAGTGTAACGGCGTTTTGGGCTACTCTTCTGCCACCCCCTATTTACGCTCGAAAATCCTTACTGTAGTGAATGACGATCATGCGCAGTAATGAATTCTAATTCGCATGCATAGTTGCATAGCCTACACAATAACATTGTCCAATTTCGCAGCCCGATTAAAAAACGATCACGACGAACGAGTATTTGCTCATCCGATTCACAGCAACAATGAGATGGAATTCATCGGCGCGTGCTCGTGATATCGACATATGCAACGAAATCACGTTTTTATCCTCTGTTCCATTTCGCGTCATATATAGTGATCATTATTTTCGAACCGCACTATTTGCCAACAACGTTGTGCTGATGATGAAATTGCGGGTATGCCGAATACCCACACTATTCAGTATTCCGGCAACGTCATATGTGGTATGCAGTTGAAAGGGGTGTGCAATACACTCCGAATGCATTGTAATTGAGGTATAAATTTACTGTACTCAGGAAAGATGTATTATTGTAGGATAAAAATACCCTAATTTCAAATTATTAGCAACTTCTGGTGGTGGTACTTGCTCCACCACAACGAATCGTAATGGATTGAGGATTTAGCGGAGAACATTAAATCTTTGAAGTCGGTTTGAAATGTGCGCCCCGGGAATCATTGTACCGATGTAAGAGTGACATGAATTGATTGTACCATTGGATTGAATATCCTGACATCGCAACTTCAGTTGCTTTGGTACAAGACATACAATGTGCATTGTACAGCATGCATATTAAATAAATCTTTCTCCCTTCTCTGTAGTACACCATTCACCTATGAATTGTTTGAAGCTGACCCAGAATGATTATATTATTCCCCACAATAGTGGAACTAAGGTCCCAATCTAACAGCAGATGCGTGGATTTGATCACTGTGTTTCGCGACGCGAATGGAGCAGCGGACGATCATTCTATACACAGAGGTTCTAGCCTATGATCTATCAGGGCCGTAATTCCTGCACCAAAACCCCCAATTGCAGGAGCTCGAAGGGGCCCAAGATTATTTCGTTGGTCGTTTGTTGGAGTTTATTTATTAGACATGAAAATTTTCGTCGCGCTTCGCGTGATTTCATGGCCGATAGGTCTACATACAAATACCATCAGTAAATTATGAGACAAATGCGCATATTTTAGAAAAATAGGCATATCGGTGCCGTCGATTACCACGCATTGAACAGGATTATGGCTCCAAGATAAGAGGTGGGCCACAGCAGATTTTCAAACCGGACCAAGGGACACGGCCAAGAAAGGGCTGGTAAGCCCTGGTTTAAAGACTCAGGAGTCGGAGTCGGTCCATTGAAAATGTGTGGAGTCGGAGTTGGAGTCGGTGGTCAAATTTACCGACGCCGTAGCCCTTCTTCAAACCAATACAACGGCACATTTTTATAAACAAGCCAAGTTGTTTTGATGACTTTTCTACGCGCGTCGCTGATTGTCCTACGGTAGTTTGAAAGAAATTCTACAAACATTACATATTAAAAGATCGCTCAGATGCCATCGCGACCCAAATTATAACCGTCGCGACCCATACTTTCAGGACCCCTGATATAAAGAAACCGAAGACGTGGAGATAATACATATGTAAACATATGAATGTATATTAAAACAATTTAAGTGTTGATTTGATTATAGCGCACACGCGTCAGAAACATTACCGAGATTTTATAAAATGGTCATCCTGGTCAAGCTTCAGAACACACAATTCTGACACAAACATGTTAACTTTAAATGAGTTTCAGCATAAAGCTTACAGTATTCAACTCGCCTTTTTCACGTTCTTTTGTGAGGACGACATCAACATAATTTACTATTGTCTCAAACATAATTCCGTAGATTTATTTTGCACCTCATGATTTGATAAATTGTGCCTATAATTAGAATGTTTGGATTCAAATGGTGTTTTTCATCGCAGCAACGAATTTATTATAATATTGTCATGTTATGACAAGTAATATGTATTGCGTTACCATCGATGCAGGAACGGAAGTAGGCCCACCTATAAGTAACTCTTTATTGATTGCAACAGCATTCATCTTCAACTTTTTGTATTGCTTTGGACAACTCATTAAGGATGAGTAGAGACCGAAGTTATGATTGATTTGCAACTAACTGCGCATAGAGGACGAATCGTTTTTTTTTTCAAGTGAGGCACTGAAAATTCTACTCTAAAATCACACTCACTCATTTCCGTTCTGATTGCCTTGGATATTTAGCAACAGAAGCATTTCAAAATGCATAGGCCCCTAGGTTGGGCTATTGTACTAACAATACAATAAGAAAATGAAACATTAAGATTATAACTTAATCAATCTCGTGATAAAACGTAATAAGAAAAGTTCATTGAAGTCGCTCTAGGACAGTGGTTCTCAACCTTTTTTGACACGCGCCCCCCTTGGAGATGGTCAAAACAATCGCGCCCCCCTGACCCCCCTTGCATTTATTGTCATGTCAAAAAGAGCACATCATCTAATACAGAGGTGGGCAACGTTTTTGATAATCATGGCCGCATTTCGATTGCTTATGTAGCGTAAGGCCGCATTCCAGGGCATAGCCGCAATGAACGATCTGGACGCAAAATTCCTATGATAAACTGTCCATATCCATTCCCGGTGAACTCCGGACTATTCTACTTTTCACAATGGCCTATTGTACGCACCGAAATCGCGAGTGGCAATGTTATGAATAGTTGCCGGGAGATGCATATTGTCGCGCGGAGCGCGAAAATTTTTCAGGGCCGCGAACGAATTGTTTTTTCTTGCCAATTCCCATTCCGGCTCAGATTAAGAAGGGCGCTACTGCATTAAAATCGAAAAATGAAGTCTAGTTGAATTGCGCGGAGGGCGAAGAAAATTTCAAGATTAATTAAAATCTCTCGAAAATGCGGGAGTGAATTCGTAATTGCAATTTGCATGTCTACGGCCGCCAACACATACTAATTGAATTGGGTGTCGACGGCCGCTCAAATTCCCTTCTACGGCCGCAGGCTGTCCATGCCCATTCCTGATCTAATAGTATACATAAGGTATATTTTACGCCAATTTTGAATCTGCATTCCAGTTGTTGAGTCTTTTACATTGCTGACAAATTTCTCCAAACTTGTTTGAAAATAACAAAAAAAAACATTGAACAAGACATCCATTAATTAATTTCAAGGTAGGTCACCCTGAGACTATAATCCTGATGCTGGCAGTGAGTACAGAGAGCAAGGCGTCGTTCTGTTCTTCCAGGCTAAATTTGATCAGTTTTGGAAATTAATTAAATTGTGTTGATTTATAGCCTAATTGAGGGCGAAACCGGGCAACCTATGTTGCATCTAAGTCTGTCTTAGGCACTGCAGTTCGCAAGCTACTAACAAGAGCTGCCCAGCGAGACAAGCTTTAGGCTACTGTCAAAGCTATGAAGCAATGAATGACTTACACGTGGGAATTGCTCTCTATATCTCCAAAGAATTTCAAAAATTTGCTCAAATGAAGTTGAAATTAGACTATACTCCGTTGAGCGCGGTTGCTAGAGTTTGTATTTTGCAAGCTTTCTTGAATATGGAATAAATTTCATCTTCATTAATGGTCGTCTCATAATGGATGTGAAACACATGTTCACACACGTACAATTTATACTGACTTTGTCAATTTCTCGCGCCCCCCCTATACTGACTTCGTCAATTTCTCGCGCCCCCCTGAGAGCCTCCCGCGCCCCCCAGGTTGAGAACCCCTGCTCTAGTAATTTGATTTTTTACTGCACATTTTTATCGATATTTCTAACACGTTTCTCGATGCCTTCGCGGGCCTCACAAATTGTTGTCGCAGTTTGCCGTAGTTTGCCCACCCCTGTCATGTGCGAGAGTCTCTACCACTGATTTTCAATACCAATCGCAATACCCCGAGTCGACCTTCAATTTAACAAATAATATGCTATTCTTATATCAGGCTGGATCTACGTATTTACCGCGTTATGTCACCGACATTGAAAATATGTTATGACCTTTGGCGCATGTTGTGTATTTACTTTTCGTCAAATATAGGATTGCTATATCTGTTTCACTCACCTTGTTCCACCTTCAAGGTATGTCAATAAAATATTTTGTGTGTAGCTGGGTGATAGGCCTACCATATTCAATATAGAATCTACTTTTCAATATTCTATATTTGCTTAAGATACACAATATTGAAATCAATGCGCGTGTTGATTGGCCACCCGTATTCCATGACATTCCTTCGTTTTGGTATTCCCTATATTTTGAGACTGTGCTACAACAATAGACTTTTACCACCGTCAATTTGTTATAGGCCTACAGCTTTGGCGTGCTGAGAGGCGCGAATGCGCTTGATGATCAGTGCAGGATCGGATAGTGTCATGTCAGGCAATATGAATGGCCCTGAACCGAAGAGACCTTCTACCTCAACCGGATGCTTGGTATATCAAACATTTCAAGAATGCATGAATGGAAACAAATGCAACCTATCGCACAACATTTCGACTTGTCACGTACGTGTAGCGGTGGGTACCGTAGTCTCAAACATTGGGGATGTATCTGGAATTGTCACGTTCCAATTGAATAATAGTACAGGCCTGTCTGGTGATCAATTCTATATTTTGAAGGGTCGCTGGTTTAACTCGGGAGCTGCACCGGGAGATACCGTAGAACTTCAAATATCCGAAAAGATGAATGACGACACTGGCTTTTGCTTTGCAAGAATCTCGAAAATAGTTCATCTATGAACAAAAAGTGCAACTGGACTCGGAAGTTTTCACCAAGATAAGAACGGTTGTTGGGAGTTCCACGTTTACAGTGACTGCCGGTTTCACGACCGGTGTAGAAGATGGCACGACACAAATCGCACGTGTGAGCAATCACTTCATGTGGCAAAGGTTTGTTCTGTCACAGAATCGCGTTATGGGGGTTATGAAGTTGAAGTGGTGAATAAGAACGGCGTAAACAAAACATATTACGTGCCGCGAAGCGGACATTGCTACCTGAAAAATGCGACAAAGGGCAACTTAGTTATTATGCAGGAATCGTCGGAAATATACCGAGCAGCCAGTATAAACTATGGGAAAATATGCGCAGTACTCCACGAAAGTCAGGGTATTAATGAAGCTTGTATACCAATCGAAGAAGCTCTGAGGTATGGCTTCACTTTTGTGGACAAATCTCGTCATCTGAGGAAAATTACTATGCATATTCAACGAATATATGCAAGGATCATTATCAGGATTGTAAACGTATCGGGGTTCACATTCGAGCAACAGCCGTCGGCGATCAATGCAACAAATTAGACAGGAATTTCTTACCATTTCATAAAACACATCCGCGAGATCAAGCGGATGGATTTATGGCCAATTCCATCCAGTTAGCTGTTTCTGTGTATTCTCATTCTGCTTCTGGTGACATCGAGCAACCCGTCCTCACTTCCTTGTTTATTGATTCAGCCCGCTTCCTAGATTGCGACGACGAAGATATGTGTCGAGAGTATGTAGAAAATCTGTGGAAACTATTCGCGAAAAATTCATTTATCGACGATGTTTCATCCACAGTTGCCGGATTATTGTTGGTTAACTCTCCTACCAGTTGGAGACCGAAACTGATAACTCGAAATTCCTTGAATTTCTTCAATCAACAGATAACTCTGTATTTTCGCTCAAAGATGGGGAAATTCGTGTTAGCTAATCATGTCCGTCCCACATTTGGCATACCAGATGGCGAAATAGTGATACCGGGTGTGATAATCGACAAAATAGATCTAGCTTGGGAGTCCTCTGACTCTAAAGTCAATGAAAAAGAATATGCTCTTGCAAATCTGCTTCGTTCAGCGAAGCGAACCGATAGAAAATTCTGGAGGGAATATGAAGATTGGTATTCATCTGTTGCCACACCATGCGACGAATTAACAGATAGTAATATCGTAATAACTACATCTCCAATCGGCCAAACATCAAACTATGTAAATCAACAAATACTATTGGCATTATTGATAACGCCATCGATCTCTCTGTATTCGGCGAATGAAATGTTGGGATTCGTGATACGAAGATACGAAACACCAATCATTCAGAAGGCAGTGTTGAGAGGATTACGGAAAGACTATCTACATGTGCAATTCATCGGCGTTCATGGTCGTTCACGAGGCAAACGAGACATTTTAATCAGAGATCTTTTTGGTGAAGGATGCTTGGAAAGCCCGTCATTGATCTATAGCACCGAAGACCATGACGATATCGAACGAAATGATTTGTCAATCATGTCATTTGTGATGCAAAATCAAGCATGCGAGGAGTACTGCAACACTAAACTGGTCGTTCAGCAGGGAGAAAAACTAGCGGCATTGGCGAGTACAGTAAAGAAACACGGAATCGATAGCCCCGAGACAGTCGATAGCATTCATGAAATCGTTTCTGCAGATACCATCAACGACAATCCTTACGCGGCCATGAAAGGTGGAGGTACTAAAGTAACACTTCGGCGCGGGACTGAACTGCAAATTCAAATCGCCATTAAATCAGATTTTGACGAAGTTGAGCGTGATACATACTTACGACTTCTGAGAATCGGAAAAGACTGTCATAAATGCTTGGCTCATCTTAACGATCCCGAGAGAACCTATTTGAGAAGTCATAGAAGAGATGTTAAAGACCTCTTATCCCCAGATCTTGTTGTTACAACTGTTGAAAATATCCGGAAAAATCACACTAAAACGGCCATTTTTAAGGAAAAACGAATAATCTGGGATGACTATTACTTTTCCGGAGGTAAATTCGTCTCTGCTGGAAGTAATGTCAAGCAATCGAGTCTTTTGTGCATACGTAGAGAAATATTGTCAAGCAATGAGTTGGAGATATCGTTTGTTTGGATTTGTCACGCTGTTGTATCGAATGTATCGGAGGGCGAAGTCACATTCCTAGTTTGCAGTCTTCATCAAGAACAAACTCCAGATATTATCTTCAAAGACGATACAGAGTTTATTGTCGAAGTCATTGATATTGATGACGCAGACTCAGATCATTGCAGTACTAAAAATCAGCGTAGTAAGGTCGCGCACAGTAGACCAATATGATTTCATGAACGTAAAGGTGAATATAATTTAGGTAGTGGGTATCGTGGTTTCTCTCGCACCGCATTGACGCCCATATGAAATATTTCATCACAGTAAATATGGCCCATCATAACGTCTGAAGCTACCATTTCGCAATCTGGCATTTAACTATCATATGGTAATCTAGCAGCCCATGGCGTGTCCTAATCTGGGGAAGTGGACTCATACTCTAATTAGCTTTAGACCACTGTTGAAACTTTCTGGACAAAAGGATTTTTAGAAGTAGTATTTAAATTTCTCTTTCAATTCCCAGTATCTTACTTTGAGTTCTTACGAGTTTCAGTTATTTTGTCTGGAGAACATGGGGGAGGGCACCATACCATGATGTTTTCTAAATCGGGGTTTTCCAGCAAACGAAGTGTTAGCATCGCATTTCCATATCAATACCATCATTTTCATTCCATGACGGATGGACGGTCGGACGAATGCTTATGCTGTCGAAAATAAATACCTCCTGGCGTGCATCAATTCACATAGCTCAATTTGCATCTTTTGACAGTCCATTTTAACGAATTACGATCTTTTTCATGACCACTTACTTACTTAAGAAGATTTAAAGTCATTCAAATCTACTTCTACTTCAAGCAGTTTTAACTGCTTTTAAAAGAAGTACTTCTACTCGTACTTGAGTAGATTTTTGTGTGACTGCTTATACTTTTACTTGAGTAGCTATCTTGACTACTTTGACCCCCCTGGCTCGAGTCGTCGCTAGGTATCGTGTACTGTACATAAATATAGGCTATCACTTCACTGAATGGTAGGGTTGAAATTAGCAATATGACGTCACGCGACGTCATGAGGTTCACGTTCGCGTTCACACAGATCCCTTCAAAAAGGCTCGCGGTCACACGATCCTAAACCTTTCAGAGGTTCAAACCATCCTTATACGCATTTCACAGGAGATTACTTGATGATTTCAATATTCCTGGACTTTATTACATTAATTTTTATAGGTATACCATCTACGAAGCGGTCGAAACAACCGTATGCTGGATAGATTCTACCCGTAAACCGTTCACCGATTTTGCGATCCTGCGTTGACAACGTAAATGAACCAGAGAGCAATGCAGGGCCACAGACGATCATCCCACGTTTTGTTGTATGAGCAATGTTGCACGATGTTAGTAAGAATGGTGACAATGCATGTAGTCATTCTAAATTTACTGTGTTTTGGAACTTTCACTAGCTTGATTATAAATTGCAGTCACGTCTGTCATACATTGCATGTGTTTGTTCCCTGTAGATTTGCTAAACGCGTTGTTATAGCAAGGGATCGTCTGTATTTGGGCTTTACGGTCATTTTGAGCGAGATATTTGATCTGATGATCTGCGTTATATTTTTCCTTCGATTATTATTGGAACATATCAATACCAATTTAAATATAATCATTATTGATATTGAGTCAGAGTAATTGCGTTGCTTCGTAACCTCTTTAGCGATCGTATACCCCTCGTGCTTCCAATAAGATTTCTCGTTGCCCCTGTCCATTGTCAACACAATTTCTGATGGTACCTATAATAAAATCAGAAAGCCCATCATTCACATAAATTCGCGCGTAGCGCGAAGACTATTTTCCAGCTGAATAAATTGGCCAAGAAAATATTCCACAGCATATAGGCCTCATTCCGTAATGCATCTCGTACACCCTGATGCGGTGCTTCGTACCTCGAAGGGGTCGACGGACCCTGGTTGAGAACCCCTGGAATAGAAATGTCCAATCGGCGAAGAATTCATTGGTTTTACAGCTGTAGAGTGTAGAGCTTATACTTACTCGCCACCGATAATATCATGGATAAATGGAACAAACAACACCAAGCATGTAACTATACGTCACGGGGGTCACAGAATACAAATGGTTGCAATACTGACCAAATCCGATAGCTATATACTCTATGCAAGGCAATCTGCAGCCTTTTGATATATTATTATTCCCCATGACAGTTTCATAGATTGCAACGTCCGTAGGATTACCAAGTCACCGTTTTGAGTCGCAAGTCCTTATCTGATTTTAACGTTTGAATCGACTCAACTCACTACACAGTCAATCCGAAATCGATATATTTTACGGAAATGTCGCACCAACCAAATCACAATTTTCAGTCACGTATCATCAACGGGTCATGTTTTATCATCATGAACTAGAAATGTGACTAAGTGATGTGATAGTGAAGTTTGTTGAGATTTCAGTGATTTCTAGTTTTAGTATGAACTTCAAGTAATTATATCTAAAAAAAGATATTTGGCACTTAAATATATTGTTGAATACTTGAAATTCCAAAATGCTGTGGCGAACCGCATAAAATGCTTTCGCGGGCCGCGTGTCTGAGACCTCTGATATAGATCATAGGTACGGAATGAATGCCCTGATGATGATGATATCGACCATAAAAACGCTGCAAGACGATTTAGTCCCGGTTAAAGATATTTTTGTCCGTATATGACATGGGTGGGAAGCCTATTCGGTCAAAGGAGCTATACTTACCCTATATCCAGGCCGATTTAATATATCGTGATGCGATATTGCGATATATTACTTAAAATATCGCAGATTAGAGCCCTAATATATCGCAAATATCGCACCCCATATAAACCCACCCAAATGCACTTGCGTTCAGGAGGCATGTTCAACAAGGCAAAATAAGGAATGACAAGCTCACGGCCTATAGGAAGCGCCCCCCGGCCTGCCGTACGGCAGATTAATATATCACACTTTTCGAGGCTTAATATATCTCATTGCGATATATTAAGGCAATTGCGATATATTAAATCGGCCTGCCTATATCTTCAAGTGTCAATGTTATTCCACTATGACGTCACAATTGCATATTGGTGACGCTAAGCCTTGAAAAACAATAAAAAGCATGTTTTAAACGAGGGCCTTGTTTTGGAAAATAGTATCGAAAGTGTACTTTTCGTTGATAAATTAACTCTTTCAGGCGCAAGGAGCGCAAAATTTCAGTATTCGTCAAAATAACTTATCACTACTCAACTCGAATTCTTGGAAACAATATACTCTAATCAGATAGGACCACTCGAATTATTGTACGCAGCCTTTTACACCACGGCGATATTCTATTTTGATTCCTGAGCACGTTCTGACTCCGTACTACGCATTTTGTAAAACACCGATAATGCAGATCGGAAGGCGATGAGTCGCCTTGACAAATCTAAACACGAAGCAAGCCATTCTGGAGTCTACTTCGGTCAGACTCAAGCCTGTAGCCCATTGATGTTGCTGCAGTGGATCCTACCACTACCCTATTCCTCATCCTCCAAATATGCGATTCCGTCTGTTTGGATTTGAATATGTTATTTTCAGCAATCGGTCGAAAATCAGGCGAAGCAATTCGCGTGAAAATGAACTGTATCGAATAATCTTGAATTTGGGGACTTTGCGTTCGTGAAATAGCAAATAAGCTAATCAATTTGTCGCACACTCTTAACAAAAGGGTGTGTATTTCCACCCGTGTACCACCCCTTATGAGTGAATATACGCACATCCATGAGACACCAAAACAGGACCTGCCTCAGACTTCAACCGCGGTATAAATCGAGAACAACATTCTGTTCCAAATATACATCTAGGAACGTAGGAAGGTATGCGCGTAGGCAAGCAGGATTTATGACCGCGATATAATTCTGAGTTAGGATATGTTTTCGTGTAACACCCTTTTCATCCCTTTGGGTGTCAATACATACTCTTTTGGCTAGGAGTGCAGGCTGAGCTGTTACTGAACGTGACCCGCATCGCGCCAGGTATGCGAAATCTCAATACACATATCGTTCGATACACAATAATCACAAATACGTTCCATTTTGTAAGCTTATATGCATAGCGAAATTACTACCTTATTACCATAATATAGCACGATGTGTAGTGTTCATGTCTGCGATTTAGGTGCTGTAACTTAAGAGTACGTCAAGTTTCCCGAGGGACTACATCGCTAGGTCTTATGAAAGGAAACTATGATTAAGCTATATGAAGTGGAGAGCTAATTCATGGACCGGATGCTGTCGTGTAGATTAATCTATGCCAACATTGTTACTGTGGGCATTTCATGTTAATTTAGGGGGTTCAGTAATTAAGGAGCCGTACCTGTATTCGCTAGATGGCGTATGCTTGACGACACTTCTTGTGCTAGTCCAGTGGCTCCCAACGTGGGCGACTTGGCGGTCTAGGGGGGCGATATTGCGTTATAACGGCTAAATTGGAGCCAAGTCGGAGAAATGACCTTTTTTTATTCAACCCATAAAAATTTAGCTGCAAAAGTGTAAAATTGAATAGTATATTCATATTGAAATGAACCCGAATATTTTCGGCTGACACTCGTCAGGGGTAATCGTCAGCAACTAGTAGAGAATTCGAAAGAACAGCGTATTCTCTACTAGTAGCTGACGATTACCTTTGACGAGTTTCATCCGAAAATATTCGGGTTCATTTCAATATGAATATACTATTCAATTGTATATTGAAGTTCTGTACCTCCAAGAAGCTGTTCAAAAGTGTAAAAGCTCGACATCGAGCCGAAAAGTTGATGTTTTTTTGTATGCTCATTATTCGGTTCACAAAATTTGGGGGCGATGATCGGTGTGCAGGTTGAAAAGGGGGCGATGCGCCGAAAAAGGTTGGGAACTACTGTGCTAGTCTAATGCAGGGTTGCCAGATCGGCCCTTATTGGACCAAATTCCACAAATATGGACCTTTTGAGAGACAATTAGCCCCCCCAAAAATAATTTGGACCTTTATTTTCAATATCTGGCTCTTTTTGGAAGCAGTTGAGACATACTATAGCTATTCAAATAAATGTATCTCGCAAATTGAGCTGACAATGTTATGCCAATGTCAAAGATTCGAGTGGAAACACTGTGGAGTATAGATGAAGATTTGAAAGTATTTTTGTAGAATACAGACTGTGCTGGAATTGTAAATACATATTTGTGAACAGGTGGACGAAAAAGTATCGAACATGGCTCGAAGCTAAGTAGCCGAAAAAGTATGAAGAAGAGTACACTAAAGTACTTAATGATTGATAGAAATTTCAAAGAAAAAAGCTTTGATATAACCATAGAGTTTTTTTGGTGATAAACCTAAAAATTGAGTACATAAGTGGGATAAGAAAACCATTGTCACAAAATGAAGAGTAATAGGTAGGACTAGGAATAGTTGAAAAATATCAAATTATCTTTACGTCTTGCATAATTGGCAATATTTACTTGTTATGGCTCTAAGGGTCCGTATCGAGAAATTCATAGAGACCGATTGAGTCTTCATTTTCTCCTCACCGAAATGCGGGGAAAGCAGTTAGCTACAATAAAGATACAGAACAAATACGCTTGCAGAATGTTCAGTATCGGATAGGAATGACCGATACGAATTTGAAATTCAACTATAGTTTGACTATACTAGTGCATTTCAATATTTTGTAGATTCATTTCGCCATCATACCGTATCTTAATTCGACCAATACATAATACCTGAGACAGACCGTATATGTGCATACATAGGCGCCGACTTTTATTTTTTTACGAGGTGGCGAAGTCTTGTGACGTCATAATTGTTCCATATCGGTGACGTCATCGTCGCACTAAAACGCACTTTACTACATGCCGCTGGTTTACGTGCAGCGTTAAACTATTCGTGTGGCGTTTTAATACCGGCCCTGTGATCATTAATATCAAACCATGCAGTCGAGTTATTAAATGGAATCTTAAAACGGTACGAGTACGATCGTACGAAAATATAACTGCGCTACTAGTCTGTCCGACAGAATTCACCGAACAGAAAGCAGAATTTACGTCACTGAGAATTTGTAGTTGTATCAATGTTATTCACGCGCAATGCGCTGTGGTGTGAGTAGCTAAATACGCTACGCACAGCGCACTGGCCTGGCAAGTTGGCAATTAACCGATAACAAATCTCGAACATGAGGTTTCAGGCAGACAATGATGATTACAAACGCGAAATCGCGCAGCCAATCAATATAGTTGTATCTTGCGATTTCTGGCTTCGCGTTGATTAGCTCGCATCGCGGCAATTGTTTGCAGATTAAAACAGCGATTTTGGCGGCATTGGTACATTTCCGATTTACGTTTGCGAAGCATTTTGGAGTACATCGGTCATTTCGTAAATTCAATTTGCTTGTCGATGGCCGCCAACACATACTCATTGACTTACGTGTTGACGGCTGCACAAATTTCCTTCTACGGCCGCTGGTTGGCTACCCCTGGGCTAGAACTAATTCCACTTCCGTGCGCATGCCGCGATCTAATCAATAGAAATTCACCGGCTACCAAATGCCCAATAGTTTAATATTCGATATTGTTGTTCTCGATATTAGCACATCCTGCAATCACGTTGATCGGAATATAGAAGGTTCCCTGTTCAAACGAATCGAATAAAATCAGAATTTGTGCCACCCAGAATCTCGTTTTGCGTCAATATTTGAGAATGGCATGGCATCGCCTACTGCACGATAATAACGAAAGGAACACTGAAAAATGACTTCGTGCGATAATTTCGGAGTACGAATGTATCAAGTAGAAAACAAAACATATGGATGGTTGCAAACGAGAAAGCGTGATTTGTAATCAGTATCGCTACGAATGAGTTTTAAATAGTTTTGAGTAGATTTCGTCGCGTCAATTGTTTTCTCATTATATCGGTGTTGAAGCTGTATTGCTGCATTTCCCGATTAATCTCACGGGCAAAGCCTTATTAAGAGAAACGAATATGGACAGAAATGAATTCCAATTTGTAGGCACACAGCAACACACCCTCCAATTTCGTGCTCCGATTACGAAGACTAGCGCACGTAGCTAGCTAGCTTAAGAATGGTTTTGTAAACGATTGCGGGCGCATATTATTTAGATTTTAGAAAAGCAGATCGTCTATTTGGGCGGATGGTCGGGAGAGAAGATCTAGGGTGGTGTTCATGTTGACGATGTTACGCGTATGATAAGCTTGCCAAAGAGTCCGGAAGTGCTGTCAATTAGAGAGTCCCTAATCTCTGGTGAACAATTAAATGCGCGCGCGTATTACGCAGCCTCAATGACAGTTTTGGCAAATCAAAATGTCCGAACTTGACGGCACTGATTTCAGGTGGTTCAGACCTGTGTAGTATTTTAGAACTCAAGCCATGATACACTTCTTCTGATCGTTACGTTCAAGTATTAGCGGGAATCAATTACGCACGGTAAAGTCTCTTTGCAGCTATTCGATGTTATTCAGTTTTGCGATGTCGCTCTTCAATCAATGAAACATAAAGCAATCACCAATTAGCGTAAACTCAACCGCATTGTCTCCAAACCAGCGAGAGATAGAAGTCAAAGCATGCTAGGCCCGAGACGCGATAGGTAAGCCAGCAATGGTATCTTTCGCACCAGGCCTATCGCAGATGTTCATTGCTCAATGCTCATGCTCAATTGCTCATGTATATGTCAGCGATGATATCGTGTACGCCAGGCCGAAGCCGCCAATACAGATGCGATTGCGCAGGCAAGCGATGGTATAGTGTGAACAGGGCCTATTGCAGATGCAGGCTTGTTCGGGACGCGATAAATCGGGCTATCGACGATTGCCACGCGCACGGGAATGAATGACCTAATTTCGCGACCATCTCCGCGGGAGATATTCACAAAATCTTCTCACTAATTGACAACACGCTTCTCGTAAATCCGCCCCGTGGAACAATGATAATACAGTTATTGAATTGCTACTGAATATTAGAGTTAGAATGATCGTTTTAAAATGACGTGGTTTCGCGTTTCAGAAGATTTCGGTCCCCGAAAGCCCCCTGGCTTCACGCCTGGCACACGCGCGTATCGAACTCGACGACGTCTCTAACGAGGTCGCGTCGATTCGACTGATTATTAATTATTGATCACAAAACAGTTGGACGTTTGGGCATCTTGAACGAGGTGGCCGCCACCTCGTAAATACGGTCACGAGGTGGCTGCGCCACCTCGTAACCGCGTAAGTCGGCGCCTATGTGTGCATAAGTTGCAGTTGCGGCTGCCAAGCAAGAACTTCGCGGGGCCGTTGCATTCGATACCAATGATAGTCAAGTATGACCAATACGTAAGCCGCAACTTAAGTTTAACTTGCCCCCTCCTCCCCTTCGATTATGGGGAGATCGACGGGTGCCAAAATTATTTCGTTGGTCGTTTTTTTCGAGGATTTATTAAACCTGAAAATTTTCGTGTCGCTAGAATATTTCATCTCAACTGGTGTGCCGATTGGACTGCTGAGGGGTGCCACTTAAAATGTGGTAAGTAAGGTTGACTTATAACAAAAAATACGGAATCCAAATAATGACTGTGGGATTGTCAGTGGTTTTATTATTTTTATCCGCTCAATGCACAAGACGATGTAACGAACAGACAGGGTAATGTCTAAATCAGGGGTGGGCAATTTTTTTCTCCGCGGGCCAAATGAGAACTAGAAAATACCTTGGCGGGCCGAGTGAATTTTTTTAGCTAAATTCTGCAGCGTATTTCAATTTTATTTCTAAATTACACTGTTAATAAATGCTGCTCGGTGAATGAGTTGATGTAAGTTAATCTGAAAGTGATGGATGATTAAAAAGATATCTATTTGCCATCATGATTCGAAACAATGTCAAACATGATAGATTTTCAACTCTCGTTATACCCGTATCCACGTTCTACCATTAAGACACTAAAACAGTGGTTCACAAACTTTTTAGGCACGCCACTCTTATCATGATATCACTAAATATTAGAAAGAGCAACCATAATGCTAGCAATCCCAACGGATATTTTGATGGCATGGAAGGTGATGGCTGTTGATGAGAGAATCTGACACATGAAAGTCGGGTAATACATAGCAATAACAATGGGTTGGGGGTAAATCGCGCGAGGCGATAATTTTTTTAAATTAAAATCCTTAGTCTCGGTGACATGCTCGGCTCAAACTACAAGGTTTACCGTTGACCCCAGTATACAAATATTTAGTGCTCAAAACCTCTTTGAATTTCAGCCGTCGGCTTTCTTTTTTAACATGCCAGTTCCACCTTTATGGGTGATAGATATGATGAGTCATATAGTAATCGTGAGCACTGATTGAGTTGTTTTCCAAAGTAGGGATTTCGAAACGTATTACGTAACAATTCAAACACAAACCGTATAATGCGTAATATGTGACAATGGCAACAAAAAAGGTTTGAACTAAGCTATATGGAAAGAGTGATTTCTTGTGAATTTAATTGATACTCATACATTGCTACATTGACTTTATTTTGAATCTAGCTTACGCATGCGAGGTCAAAGTAAACGAATTTCCCGTCCCGTTGATATAGCACAGGGGTCACCAACACGCGGCCCGCGCTTGATTTGAGATTTCGGAACAAAGCTAAGAAAACCATTTTGAAGTGCTGAAATTGACTACAGGTTCAATATATTTTTGTTGTTGTTTCAAAATATGCTATTCTCATGTGCCCAACATCACTATTCGTCACAAGCTAAAACGGATTTGGTGATGGCAACAGCATTCCATAGAGGGGGAATCAGGTGATATGAATGAGCATGGGCATATATTGCCTTGACGTGCAGTGGCTTAAACACTGCCATAACCGAGACGCTAAGAAAACGGCTTATGGCAGTGGTTCTCAAACTGGGGTCGTGAAAGCATCTGAAGAAGGGCGGACCTGCGGTCAACTGAAAAAGTTTTCACGCTCCGCGCGATTTACCTCAAATACATGGTTATTGCCCTGTGTGAAATTCGGAATTCATATCATACATTTCTCTAACCAACAGTCATAACCTTCCATGCCATCAAGTTATCCGTTGGGATTGCTAGCATTCTGCTTTCATTTTGTGACATGACGATACGGGGCGCGCAAAATTTATCAGTAAGGTGGGTGTGTCTAAAAAAAGTTTGAGAACCACTGGCTCAGGGCTTCCCCATAAGATCAAGCTTATGTGGAGATGGTCTTTCAGCTAGTAACGTTTCCAGGTATCATGCACAGCTCAGAGTTCAAAATAAAATGAAATTGATGATAGTGATTTTTGTTGTATCGGTATTCCTTTAATAAAATATTATTTCTAATGTGGTCACAATTCCCATCGCTTATGTTAGGTAGCACAGCGTTGTACTGACGTAGAGTTTTCAAACGTGGTTGCCTATTTGATATCGATACTGAATTCATGCGGCCCGCGGCCGCTACGAAATTTAAGAAGTGGCCCGCGACCCATTTTGAGTTGGCGACCCCATTAGCATATGGTTTTAGTCCACGCATAAACAATCAAAAAGCAGGTTTTATGTTTGAATTCCAATCAACCTTTCGCGGGCCGCACAGAATAGCTTCGCGGGCCGTATTTGGCCCGCGCGCCGCACTTTGCCCAGGTCTGGTCAAAATGATAAATTTGGGAAGGCAAAAACTAAACATAAGTTCACCACTACGGCAATTCAACCGTGATGTTGAGGTTCGGCCGAAGGTGTTTACCTATAATCTATAGTCACCCCTGCAGGACCAAGGGCTGAAATGAACAATGACATATCATTGGTTGATAATTCTTTTATTATTTGTTTTTAGTCGTCTTCTTGCCAAATCTTGCACTCAGGATACTCGTTATTTTCTAGTGTTTCTGGTATTTTGACATGGTCATTTTAAATCAGACCGATATTGCTTATTATGATTCCTGAAATGCCAACTTATAGAATGGTTCACTTTCACTCCAGACTTTGTAAGACATCGCTTATGCAGTGCACATTATGAGTAGGGCTGGGCAAAATCGAGTACCTGAGTGATTCGATTCTGAATCACCTAATATGTTTCGAGTCGAGTCGAGTAATCGAGTATCAGTCATTATGACGTCACAACAGGATGTAATATGTCGAAGTCCAAATATGTACCTTTTATGCCACCACAATGAACGTAATGCCTGTTATCCATCACAATAAAGATGCTTTGGTATTTTTCCGACCATACCGATTTCATTAGACTTCTTAACAATTTTGTTGGATGATAATGACTTCGCAAATGTGTTATTTCCAGTAACGTTCGTAGCTTTGTACTGTGCCTGGTATGCTAAAACACGACCAATCAAGGCTCCACGGCTTCCTCAGTGGAAAATAGTATCAATAAATTAACTTTCAGTTGCGAGGAGCGTATAATTTCAGTACTCGAAAAAATCGTATTTTACTACTCGACTCGAATCATTAAAATTACTACTCGATTCAGATTCGAGTACTCGAATCATTTTGCCCAGCCCTAATTATGAGGAGCCTAGACATACCTTCAACATGTCGGAAAGGATTGTAGACTATAGAGTCGACCTCGGTCGGATGCGAACCCGCAACTAGGGCTGGGCACAATGATTCGAGTAGGCTACTTGAATCTGAATCGAGTATTAATTTTAATGATTCGAGTCGAGTAGTGAAAGACGAGTTTTTCAAGTACTGAAATTATACGCTCCTCGCCACTAAAGGTCAATTTGTCAACAAGAATTATAGTTTCGATGCTAATATTCACTGTTCAAGCCTTGAAACCTTGATTGGCCGTATCGTAGCATACGAAACATATAGTACAAAGCTATGAACGTTGATGGAAATAACACATTTCCGAAGTCATTATCATCCCACAACATTGTCACCAAGTGCAATGAAAGCGGTATGGTCGAAAAAATACCAAAGTATCTTTAATGCTATGGATAACAGGCATTATATTCTTTGTGATCGCATGAAAGGTACATATTTGAACTTTGACTTATAATATTATGGTATGACGTCATAATGAGTGATACTCGATTAGTCGACTCGACTCGAAGCATATTACGTGATTCAGAGTCGAATCACTCAGGTACTCGATTTTGCCCAGCCCTACCCGCAACCCATTTTTGTTGCAGTTGTTCAACGTATCTACGCTACTCGATCGCTAATCAGGGAAGTCGAAGTGCTAGGGTGTAGCGAACTATTTTTCGCTTTGGGATATCTGCGAGGCCACATAGGATGAGAACCACTGCGCTAGAGGCTTAGATTTTAGTATGAATAGTAAGCAAAAGTGCACGCATATTTTATAGAAACCGGCGTATATAGGCGCCGGTGATTACCACGCATTGAACAGGAATATGACTCTAGATGCTAAGAAATGAGCCACAGAACATTTTCAAAGCGGAAAATGAGCCTTGACACAAAAAGGTTGAAACGCCTTGTTCTAATAGTATGCTCCCGAACCTGAAGTCAAGTTCCTGTTATTTTCGTACAGGCGTATACCGGGGTGAGGTAGACCTATAGTCCCTACACGTCTTACCGTGGACTCGATTCACATGCGTTATAGGCTGCATGGCTGCTGCCTTATTTCGCTCAATGTTTAGTACATGTAGTTTACTCACAGTTGGAGGTTTTCTGATCGCGATTGTTAGCTTTTTTCGAATTGTGACGGTATTGTTGATCTGTAGTGCGGTTGTTGTTTTGTAACGCCGTCCATGGAGTGTCGCAGTATAGAGTATGACTGGAGTGACGACTCGATTGTTCTCCCATTGTTAGCCGGCAGAATGGTCACGGTCAGATGGATGCACCCAAAACAGGATAGCTCAGTGCTTGTTTCAATGGCGTTCAAGGCGATTCGTCGTGTATTTCTTGAAGTTGCGTCGGAATTAGTTAGACAGTTCAACATTTAGGTAGCGGTGGCGAGTCGTTATGACTAGTGAATAATACTTTGTAGCCTATGTTACATTTCTCACGAGATTGATGTGATATTGTGGCTTTGATCCTTTGTAGAGTTTGCTACGTATATGATACAGGGTTGCCAGACATCTTCTGCGAAAAAGGGCCAAACAGCGCCTGAAAAGGGGCCAAATCGGCCAATAAAAGGGCCAAATTGTTCAATAACGTCAATAACGCTGCAACATTACCCATAGGCACCTGGAATTCCAGTTTTATATTGTTGATACTGTTGTAGGACACCAAATCCACTACCTGCAACTACACTGGATCCAACTACAATAACTTCTTCATTATTTCAAGCCTTATTTTCCGACTGAATATAAAATCGTAAAATAAAACTTTTTGTGCTATAATATGAGAGTGATTAAATTAAACATCGAGAGAATAGTTTCTTTACATTTGAAACTTATCTAACTTATCTACCGAACTTTTAGGTTTTACACCAAAAAACTCTAAGGTTATGTTGATTTTCTTTCAATCATTAAGTTCTATAAGGGTGCTCTTCTTCAGACTTTTTCTGCTACATAGCTTCCAGCCATGTTCGCTGCTTTTTCGTCCACCTGTTCACAAATCTGTATTTACAATTCCAATTAGTCTACATTCCACAAAAACAAATCCAAATCTTCTACAGTGTTTCCACTCGAATCTTTGACATTGGCATAAACATTGTCAGCCCAATTTGCGAGACAGATTTATTTTAATAGTTAGTTTGACGGTATGTCTCAACTGTTTCCAAAAAGGGCCAAAAATTGAAAATAAAGGGCCAAGGGGCCAAATTATTATTTTGGGGCCAACTGTCTCTAAAAAGGGCCAAATTTCACGAATTTGGCCCCGAAAGGGCCAATCTGGCAACCCTGTATATGAATATAATGACAGAAGGTATAGAATATCTGGTTCGTGTGCATTGGCTATTGTGAGATGAATTCATGGAAAGAAAGACTGAAGAATACTACGAAGTGAACAAGTGGAAAGATCTTGAACTATACCGATATGCAATTCACAATATCGTCGATTGAAAATATGTCCTATATTAACTGCAGGAACTCGAGTATGAATATAACAAATAATATTGAAACTGTCTTGTAGTCTTATATAATGCCTGTCCGATAACCGCAGAAACTTGAGTATGACTAGCAGGACCGTAACTGCCGCACCTCAAACCCCCAATTGGGGGGGGGCAAAATTATTTCGCGAATTAGCATAAATTATTGAGTATTTTTCAAAAATTTATGCAACTTTTTCGAAAAATTTTCGCGCTGCGTGCGATTTGAAGTTGCCAACTTTCTTAGTTATTTGGTAGCATACTCTTCCCCAAGACAAAATATGCAAGAGTTATCGAAATGGACATATCAGCGAGACATTTAAAGTTTTAGAACATGTAACATGCGACTCCAAGAAGTGTGCCAGAACGATCGGCAGCGAGAAAACCTGGGCCAAAAAACACTGCCCGCTTACGCTGACCGAAAACAAAATGCATATAGGTTTAATTGTCCATAGGCGCCTAAATGACTGGCGCCGAATGTTCCTGTCTTGACAATCTGAACCTCAGAAGACAAATACCATTCCGCAGGGAAATATTGTATGCCCGTAAAGAAATACCAATTTGAAATCGTGTGCGTCGTTAGTCTAGTACATTTGGGCGATTCTGCATTTTTTGATATAACAGACAGGAGATCACGAAATGACATAAAACGAAGTCATACCAACGGGGCCGCCCGCCCGAATATGTTTAATTATTATTTACGGGCCCTACAGTTTCCAAGCCACCTCATTCAGCTCTACCGGTAAATCTGACAACGAGAACAAGAAATTGATAGCAATATATATGCAATTCCCAATATTATTGACCGATTTTATCATGAATTATCGAATATTTTCGCGCCTCGCGCTGGCTCACTAAACTGTGGCCCTTATTTCGTGACAAAAGCGAACAACGTGATGGGGGGGGGGGCGGTTTGTCACACTATGGGAGCCCAAGACCCAAGTTTTATTGGGGGCCTGGTCAAGTGCTGTTTCGTTCCTGCAAACGGGTATACGCCCGAAGATGTTCGATTATTATCGAGGGGTCCTACCAGTTCAAACACACCTCACTTCGGTTTATCACCCTATTGGGGGCCCATGACCAACGTTTTTTTTGGGGGGGGCAGACGTAGTGCTGTTACGGCCCTGATGACTAGAACAAGAGCCTTGTGTAATGTGAATGTTCTGCTTGAGCTCGACTCACAATAGCCAGAGCTTACTCCTTGAAAGTGTGCAAAATCGCACTTGAAGGGAACTCGTTGTCATTGCCAAGAACACAGGAAGACGTCTGCCGGTCGACATTAGTAGTAAGCCAATGCACCACGTCAAGGTTTCGACCAACGCATTGGTTTCCTTTTTTAGGTAGGGAACCTCAATGTGGATAGGCAGCATTTGCCACAGAGAGAAAAAACTACCATACTAAAAGAGCATATTGTTCATTTTTTTTTCAAGCCATCTCGCAAACTTTTAGAAAATTTGGAGGACTTTTTTTTCTTCTCATGCAATGCAAACTTTGCAAAATTGTGAGACAAGATGTTATTCAAGTGTCTCATTGCCTTGCCAATGACATCCTCAACCTCATTCAGGTCTGAGCCAGATTGAAGTGACACAGTATGAATTAATTTGTTATAGAATGGATCACAGTGAATTGCGTCAAGTACCCTGAAAAAATTGATCTTTTTCAGGGGTTTTGCCATTTCTTTACTGTGGATAATATAAAAGCGGAGAACCATGCCATGAAACTGTTCAGACGCGGGCTCTGCAATCCACCGACTTTTTTTTCTGCATCACTTTAATGAGGTTTCCCGATGGCGCTGCAGATGTTAGGCATGTGGAAATTGCTTCGTTAGCTTGCTTCGAAATGGCTCCCCAAAGCACTCCACCAGTATATTCAAGTATGTCTAAAAACATGTCAAAGTTTTTCCATGGACAGGCAAAGTATCAAAGGCTATTTACTTACCAGATTCCTTGCTGTTGACTCCTCCAATCTCTGTGATTGGATCCTGTTCTTTACCGCACACGAGAGAATCAAACATCTTCAAAAGTAATGCTGAAGCTGGCAATTGCGGCAGCTGGCAATTGCGGCAAACCCAGCAACTTGTTAGCTTGGTGACAGATATTAGAATAATGTTGATAAAATCCGTCAACACCAAGTTTGCAATATTCAGAATGGAGTTGTTTCACCAATGGAACAGCTTTGGTCACGTCTAGTTCCTCGAATGATGGGGCGCATTCAAAGTATTTTTTGCTATTTACACAAGCCCTCTTCAAAACAGCAATTACAGCATCCTCAGATATATCCCAAGTACTGGTGGTGGTGGGAACTTTATGATTTTTGTAATGTTTTTCCAGAGCTTTCACAGTCGGAAAGGATGCTTCGCATTCCTCACAAATCACACCTTTCCAGTTATCGAGTCCTTCGAAACATTCTTCAATTTCCATTTCAGTTAGTCCTTCCCATGCATCCCAAAGTGATGCAGCTGAATCAGTCATGATACCGATTTCTATCCGTGACGAAATATGATCTAAATCTGGCGAAAAATATAACAGAGGCTACACGGTATTATTCACTAGTCATGACGACTCGCCACCGCTACCTGAATGTAAAACTGTCTAACTAATTCCGACGCAACTTCAAGAAATACACGAAGAATCGCCTAGAACGCCATTGAAACAAGCACTGAGCTATCCTGTTTTGGGTGCATCCATCTGACCGTGACCATTCTGCCGGCTAACAATGGGAGAACAATCGAGTCGTCACTCCAGTCATACTCTATAGTCGCAGTATAGAGATATTGATCTCTATAGTCGCAGCATAGTGTCCTATATGGTGTCGACACAAGCAAATCGCACGGTTCAATGAAATTGTATCACGTCACAGTTTCCATTTGGCTACAGGCAATTTGACGGTGATATTTGACCGGCTTGCCGAGCATTAAATTTGATGAATCGGGTATCAATCGAAAGCTGACTCTGCACTGATTACGAAAATATAAATTTTATTCCGCTCGCGGCCCTGGAACCCCCACAATCAGCCCCCAATTATTCATTGTCGAGTAGATTGGCAGTGTGACGCAACAATGATGTCTGGCGAAACGAGAGACTCGCTCAAGAGCAAGGATGCGGCCGAGCGGCGAGAGTGGGATCAGCTGACGTCGTGGCAATAGCGATGAGCAAACGCGCCACAGAGAAACGCTGCGCTGTTGATACTTTTTCTATGCGCTTCGGTACAAGCGAGCACACACCAGCCTTTCCTTGACTTGTAAGGGTAGAACTGGGTCCACAGAATGTATTAGGGCCCTACCAATTTTCGCGCAATATCCTTCAGCTGATAAAGATATGTAGGCTACGTCTAATTAGTCTACATTGGATATGTCAGATTATTATGATATCGATTGCCTTAGCCCGCTTGTTGCGTAGGGCTCCAGAGACACGTCGCGCTGTTGATGGCGGGTGTCGATACTTTCTATAGTCGCTTTTATGGTTAAGTGTGAGCAGGGAGCATTGAGCATGAGCATACATTACAAGCTTTTATTTGATCCGTATGGGTAGGACTTGGTCCGCGAATGCAGCAGGTAAAACGTTGATTGTTGAATAAAGTTTAACAGCAGGGGTGTCGAATAAAACTGATATCGCTGTCCGGATTCAATCCGTTACTAGAAAGCTTGCGGGCCATACCTGCCAAATGATTCCAAAATGTTACCACCAAATTCATACCTTTGTTTTTCACTGGAATATATCTGATATCACTATAAACGTTGACGTTGGAAGTTGGTTTAGCATTTTTCAATCACCAACTAGTTTTTTTGAATGCCGGGGACCTTTTGCGTCAAAAGTAATACAGTGGTATCACAGATATTTGAATTATATTCATTCTGTAGCCTGTATATATATTCCTAATGTAACTTACGTAGTACGGATTTGCAGTATTTTTTTCGCATCTGTGAATAACTGAATGTCCATTGTCCATTCGGCCCAACAGAGTTTGCACTTTTTCGCCTTCTCGGAATTTGGCAAGGTCACCGACGTGGTGCTTATGGGGACTAGAGTGAAAACTCAACACTGTAGTTGTATTACTACAATATGATTTATTTACATTATCTAAATTTGCTGTCTTGAGTGAATCTTATTACTTGAAAGTATATTTTTCTTACTAGAAATATCTCTAACAGCTGAAGGATTGCGCGAAAATTGGTCGGGACCAAATACATTCTGTGGACCCAGTTCTACCATTACAGGTCAAGGAAAGGCTGGTGTGTGCTCGCTTTTAGCGAAGCGCATAGAAAAAGTATCAACAGCGCCACGCATCTCTGGAGCCCTACGCAACAAGCGGGCTAAGGCAATCGATATCATAATAATCTGACATATCCAATGTAGACTACTTAGACGTAGCCTACATATCTCTATCAGCTGAAGGATATTGCGCGAAAATTGGTAGGGCCCTAATACATTCTGTGGACCCAGTTCTACCCTTACAAGTCAGGGAAAGGCCGGTGTGTGCTCCCTTGTACCGAAGCGCATAGAAAAAGTATCAACAGCGCAGCGTTTCTCTGTGGCGTGTTTGCACATCGCTATTGCCACGACGTCAGCTGATCCCACTCTCGCCGCTCGGCCGCATCCTTGCTCTTGAGCGAGTCTCTCGTTTACCATCACTAAAACCTAAAATCCATAACAAACTCGGTTGTATTCATATCCCAACGCATCTTTTTTATTCAACTTGAAAAGTCGTCACTATTCTGTAAGATAGAGGAATTACTATGCGGTATATTTTATAAGATAAAAGTAATTACTTCTCGGTGCCCGCGACTTGAGATTAACATAATATGTTTGAGTATGCGAGATTTGAAAGTCTGCCCAACATATTGAGAATTCATTTCTTACAATCGAACGCAGGTGTTATATTGAAAATTATCATGATGTAAACATAAGGATTGACACATTGATTTGACATATGTAATAGTTGATCATGACTTGACTATTAAATTATTTGCGGTAATTAGACCCGGCGTTGTGGTAAAGATTATTGTGACAGCAACAAACTTTTCAGTACCATTGTTATTAACATATTGAGTTGTAAACTATGTGTGTCTAAAATGTTCTCGATTGGAAAATTATTCAGCCATGGTACAAACCACGCAGAGTATTGTGGATATCAGGAAATATTTTACAAATGTCTGCATTAAACAAGACTAAAGATGAAACAACAATTTCCTTTGTTGAACAATAACCGGGGCAATACTTTATTGTCGGTGAGAATTGAAACACTTTCGCGCATTACCTGGTGTCAAGATATCACACTAGGTGAATTGACATACCACCATTTGATTAATGCTTAATCCGTTCGCATCATTTCACACTCACTTTGATCATTACAAAAGTAAATTGGAATATGTTTGCTAGGCACCACCTACTCAACTATACTTGAGTAATACAGAAACCTCTCAGCATTAATAAAATCGAAATGTGCGCTACACTGAAATCTACAAAAATGTGTTTGTATTGCTGTTCGTAGTAGCGATATCGATTTGAACCTCCATCATCTAACCAAACTACTGAGAGTCGTTGTCAATTTACATGACGTTCACTGATTACATACTAGAACTATTTGTGCAGCGCACACGATCAGAGAAATTGGACATTTTTCCATTGCCATTCGTCAAAGTAAATGTCGTCACAATAATCAGTCACTAAAAGACCATATACTTGTATGTGATTGAATCGCCGACAATTAACTCGGTAAATCAAACCTCTGAGAAATTTCACTCAGTCATTGGATAGGAAACAGCGTCGCTTAATCGGTGTGAGTCGTTTTTTCTAAATACTAATCACATCTGTCCAGCCAAGAACAATTTTCACTCACTTGGGTAACGAAACCAGTGTCCAATATCAATACAAGATATTTTCGTCACACAAAAATAATCAACTTCACTCGATATTCCCGTACTACGAAACTGTACAAAGGTTACATGCTTTTGTATGACATGGAATCAATACCGATCGAAGTAACCGTATTGGAGATAACTTTTAAACAAACACACTCTACGTGGTTAACATTCTCGTCGATTCTATTGTGATTAATGTATACTTCATGTGATCTGGATTCATTTCGATATGGCTAAACATTCAACCTCGACGGATACGAATTGTCACACACTCAAGTAATATCATACCAAATAGTTATTTACAAGACACAGAAATTTGTTTTGGTCGTTTCGACTTTATTACTGGAGATACTCATCACTTCGCTTAATACAATCTAGATTTAAACTCCATCGAGCCTTTGGTGTCTATCGTTTTGCTGGATACGAATTATGTTAGTCTAAGAGTACACAATTTTCACTATCTTTGGTTATGAACTCAGTGTGTTACCGATCATTCAATATTTTGTGGTATCAACTAGCTACTTCGTAGGATACGAATGATCATCCTCACAACTCTTACAAAAGTACGAAGGATATTTACATCACACAAAGTAATCGACTTTACTCGATATCCTCACACTACGAAACTGAATGGTTATGGTTTGACTCTACAAACTGTTCTGATGTCACAAGAACTTTTTCATACGAATGGTTACGTATCTAAATATTCAAATAATCCAACACACGACTATAGCACTTACAGAAATATCATAGTTCTTGTAACAAGTTGTATAAGTATAATGTTTATCGTAAGTCCTACATAGCCATGATATCCGTCCGAGTTTGACTTTTAGAAAACATTATACCGACATCGCGACATCTTTCAAAATTAAAACCACGGTGACTGCTTCAGAGACCTACCAATGAAATTGCAGTATTACAGTTACTTTCACAAAAGAGTATGTATTCGACTTACTTACCACAAATCTAACGCACAAAACAATTTACTTTACTAACGAGAAGCACCGAGCCTCACATCAAAACAACTAGAAAGTGGAACTATATTAAAAAACGTCGCTAACCTTTGTGCACCAGCTGTAAATCACACAAGCAACATGTTTCAAGATTCTGGTTATTGAAAAACGTTAAAGTGTTTCTCCTGCACCAAGTCGTTATGTTGACGAAAGTGTATATTGTAATACCATGATCGATTTGCATTCGTTGGTCACAAACTGTCACTACTCCAAAAAATTATTTTTCACTCAAACACAAAAGCATACTTGTCGCCAATCGTTTTCATCAAGCACGAGTTCAAGAAACCTGCTACGACATGAATTGTTATTTTGATGTTGTGTAAATAGGTAATAATTTATTTTAGTAACACTACATCAACATCATCGAGTTGTGCGAATAGATTTACATGTGGTTTTAATCGAAGTACACAGCACGGTCTAATGTAGATTCATCTCTATTGTACAGCAACTCGGTAATCGAAATGCATTAACATTTAAACAACGATCTTGGTTCGTCACGCGAAAAATATCTTTACTGTCGCAACACTCTGATACTCTGCACAAGATGTGTAAATCCTTTTCACACTCATAATAATACACTAACGGGATACCGATGTCAAGCAACAACGTTTAACAACATCACTGACACTGAACATACGATACCTACCCAAGTAAAAATATCATTTTCACCAGGAGGTCAGTCGTTACTTGTGTACAATTAACATTTTCCCTTGGGAGTTTAGCGTTACCCGAGTAACAAACCCATTTTCACTTGGAAATATATGTTTTCCCTCAACAACAAACGTTTTTCACTTGGAAATATATTTTTTCCATGGGTAACAAACCCCTTTTCACTTGGAAATATATTTTTGCCCTGGATAACAAACCTTTTTCACTTGGAAATATATTTTTTCTCTTGGTAACAAACCTTTTTCACTTGGAAATATATTTTTTCTCTGGGTAACAAACCTTTTTCACTTGGGAATATATTTTTTCCCCGATCAACAAACCTTTTTCACTTGGAAATATATTTTTTCCCCGAGCAACAAACCATTTTCACTGAGCAACAAACCCTTTTCTCCCCAGGCAACAAACCCTTTTCGTTTGGAAAACTATCATTTACCTGAGTACCAATACCATTTTCGTTTTGAAAACTGACAACTACACCGGTCAATTTGATATTTTTTGTATATTGTTACAGCAGATAGTGACAAAATATACACCAACAACGACTCCGATACATTTGTGTAATCAAATATTCACTTGCTCTGATGCATCCCATCAAAATCATTGGTTACTCACATACAATAACAATGAGCTGTTGTACACCGAAATGCACGCTTTGGAAAATTGGACAATAGGCTGCGATAGTTCTGCGATGTCCGGGTTCGTGCTTTGGATTTTCCAGAGTCAAAATGTCTGAATAAAACACCTCCTCGACGATGGTTGGTATGTGGATAACGGTGTTCGGAAAACGGTTGGATTTATGTCACCCATCGCGATAACAATTCCTGGTCGAGTTTTCCTCCGGCATGTTTACTATATTGTGTCTTTATTGGTCAATGTATGTCTCGACATTCAGTTTGAAATCGGAAATGATAAAGTACGTAACCGGATCCGGATATCAACTCTGAATCGATAAACCAATGAACAATATTCAAAGTAAACATGTTACACCTGTGTTTCCACGAAAAAATACCATCCAGACATACGTCGCGCTTGTTTGCCCACACCAGTATACGCGCAAATGGAGGTGTGTGACATTGCATGCAATGTGTTGGTATACAAACATCGATCCACAGACATTATCATAGCCGGTAATTTTGATGTAGATCGAATATCACCCGATAACAATGTCATACCAATAAGCCACATTGCAATGACTCTGAGTCCGCGCTATTACATCGATATTTCGACACCGTTCACTGATTTACTCGATGGTGTTATCGTGTTGCAACATTACAAGATAGTCATGACCCTATCTCCGGACAGACGTCCCAGATCAATTGGATACATAGGTCAATATCCATCGTGTTGTCGAGACCGAAGTTTTCCGCTGAGACTGCAGCGTTTCACCAATGTGAACTATCGAAGTACGGTGCTCGAAATGATTGTGATCAGTCTTTCAGTCACGATGCAAGGATGTCGCTACTCCAGCATAACGACTCCAGGTAAATATCGTGAACAGTGATTCTGAAAATCTCGGACTGATACTGTGATCCAATAAGGTATGTTTCTGTGGAATGAAGACTGCAATCGTACACCACAATAGAACACTACCTCGCGATTTCACACACAATCATAAAACACATCATCGTAAGGGTCCAGTTCGTCCGGTAACATTTCGAAACGGTCATCGCCACAAGAGATCGGGTTGGTCTCGTCGTATCGGTAGCATTTTGACACTGCCATCACCACAAGGCTATTGACGTCGTTTCGGTTGGTCATGTCAATCCGTTTTACAATTTACCGTTTTTCAACTCCCCGCACCATACTGTTACGACACAGACAAGAAGCATCGGTGGAAATAATAAAACACGGAAGGCACACTTTGGTGGTATTTGACATGGATTTTACACCAGACGAACCTCACATTCGAGCGATGTATTGGAATGACGCCTGTATTATCGATGTCGAAGGAACAGAAATGTATCGATTTATTGGTTTCGTACATATCCAACAAAAACCAGGGTATATGATTGTGCATGGTTCGCATATTCGAATGTGAACGCCCAATTGGTATATGTTGTATAGTTCACTTTCACCATCGTGCGAATAACCCATGTTACGGGTCCATGTTTGTGTGTCTGTATGTCATGCTTCAGATTGACTCAGAGTCATTGCAATGTGGCTTATTGGTATGACATTGTTATCGGGTGACATTCGATCTACATCAAAATTACCGGCTATGATAATGTCTGTGGATCGATGTTTGTATACCAACACATTGCATGCAATGTCACACACCTCCATTTGCGCGTATACTGGTGTGGGCAAACAAGCGCGACGTATGTCTGGATGGTATTTTTTCGTGGAAACACAGGTGTAACATGTTTACTTTGAATATTGTTCATTGGTTTATCGATTCAGAGTTGATATCCGGATCCGGTTACGTACTTTATCATTTCCGATTTCAAACTGAATGTCGAGACATACATTGACCAATAAAGACACAATATAGTAAACATGCCGGAGGAAAACTCGACCAGGAATTGTTATCGCGATGGGTGACATAAATCCAACCGTTTTCCGAACACCGTTATCCACATACCAACCATCGTCGAGGAGGTGTTTTATTCAGACATTTTGACTCTGGAAAATCCAAAGCACGAACCCGGACATCGCAGAACTATCGCAGCCTATTGTCCAATTTTCCAAAGCGTGCATTTCGGTGTACAACAGCTCATTGTTATTGTATGTGAGTAACCAATGATTTTGATGGGATGCATCAGAGCAAGTGAATATTTGATTACACAAATGTATCGGAGTCGTTGTTGGTGTATATTTTGTCACTATCTGCTGTAACAATATACAAAAAATATCAAATTGACCGGTGTAGTTGTCAGTTTTCAAAACGAAAATGGTATTGGTACTCAGGTAAATGATAGTTTTCCAAACGAAAAGGGTTTGTTGCCTGGGGAGAAAAGGGTTTGTTGCTCAGTGAAAATGGTTTGTTGCTCGGGGAAAAAATATATTTCCAAGTGAAAAAGGTTTGTTGATCGGGGAAAAAATATATTCCCAAGTGAAAAAGGTTTGTTACCCAGAGAAAAAATATATTTCCAAGTGAAAAAGGTTTGTTACCAAGAGAAAAAATATATTTCCAAGTGAAAAAGGTTTGTTATCCAGGGCAAAAATATATTTCCAAGTGAAAAGGGGTTTGTTACCCAGGGAAAAAATATATTTCCAAGTGAAAAACGTTTGTTGTTGAGGGAAAACATATATTTCCAAGTGAAAATGGGTTTGTTACTCGGGTAACGCTAAACTCCCAAGGGAAAATGTTAATTGTACACAAGTAACGACTGACCTCCTGGTGAAAATGATATTTTTACTTGGGTAGGTATCGTATGTTCAGTGTCAGTGATGTTGTTAAACGTTGTTGCTTGACATCGGTATCCCGTTAGTGTATTATTATGAGTGTGAAAAGGATTTACACATCTTGTGCAGAGTATCAGAGTGTTGCGACAGTAAAGATATTTTTCGCGTGACGAACCAAGATCGTTGTTTAAATGTTAATGCATTTCGATTACCGAGTTGCTGTACAATAGAGATGAATCTACATTAGACCGTGCTGTGTACTTCGATTAAAACCACATGTAAATCTATTCGCACAACTCGATGATGTTGATGTAGTGTTACTAAAATAAATTATTACCTATTTACACAACATCAAAATAACAATTCATGTCGTAGCAGGTTTCTTGAACTCGTGCTTGATGAAAACGATTGGCGACAAGTATGCTTTAGTGTTTGAGTGAAAAATAATTTTTTGGAGTAGTGACAGTTTGTGACCAACGAATGCAAATCGATCATGGTATTACAATATACACTTTCGTCAACATAACGACTTGGTGCAGGAGAAACACTTTAACGTTTTTCAATAACCAGAATCTTGAAACATGTTGCTTGTGTGATTTACAGCTGGTGCACAAAGGTTAGCGACGTTTTTTAATATAGTTCCACTTTCTAGTTGTTTTGATGTGAGGCTCGGTGCTTCTCGTTAGTAAAGTAAATTGTTTTGTGCGTTAGATTTGTGGTAAGTAAGTCGAATACATACTCTTTTGTGGAAGTAACTGTAATACTGCAATTTCATTGGTAGGTCTCTGAAGCAGTCACCGTGGTTTTAATTTTGAAAGATGTCGCGATGTCGGTATAATGGTTTCTAAAAGTCAAAATCGGACGGATATCATGGCTATGTAGGACTTACGATAAACATTATACTTATACAACTTGTTACAAGAACTATGATATTTCAGTAAGTGCTATAGTCGTGTGTTGGATTATTTGAATATTTAGATACGTAACCATTCGTATGAAAAAGTTCTTGTGACATCAGAACAGTTTGTAGAGTCAAACCATAACCATTCAGTTTCGTAGTGTGAGGATATCGAGTAAAGTCGATTACTTTGTGTGATGTAAATATCCTTCGTACTTTTGTAAGAGTTGTGAGGATGATCATTCGTATCCTACGAAGTAGCTAGTTGATACCACAAAATATTGAATGATCGCTAACACACTGAGTTCATAACCAAAGATAGTGAAAATTGTGTACTCTTAGACTAACATAATTCGTATCCAGCAAAACGATAGACACCAAAGGTTCGATGGAGTTTAAATCTAGATTGTATTAAGCGAAGTGATGAGTATCTCCAGTAATAAAGTCGAAACGACCAAAACAAATTTCTGTGTCTTGTAAATAACTATTTGGTATGATATTACTTGAGTGTGTGACAATTCGTATCCGTCGAGGTTGAATGTTTAGCCATATCGAAATGAATCCAGATCACATGAAGTATACATTAATCACAATAGAATCGACGAGAATGTTAACCACGTAGAGTGTGTTTGTTTAAAAGTTATCTCCAATACGGTTACTTCGATCGGTATTGATTCCATGTCATACAAAAGCATGTAACCTTTGTACAGTTTCGTAGTACGGGAATATCGAGTGAAGTTGATTATTTTCTGTGTGACGAAAATATCTTGTATTGATATTGGACACTGGTTTCGTTACCCAAGTGAGTGAAAATTGTTCTTGGCTGGACAGATATGATTAGTATTTAGAAAAAACGACTCACACCGATTAAGCGACGCTGTTTCCTATCCAATGACTGAGTGAAATTTCTCAGAGGTTTGATTTACCGAGTTAATTGTCGGCGATTCAATCACATACAAGTATATGGTCTTTTAGTGACTGATTATTGTGACGACATTTACTTTGACGAATGGCAATGGAAAAATGTCCAATTTCTCTGATCGTGTGCGCTGCACAAATAGTTCTAGTATGTAATCAGTGAACGTCATGTAAATTGACAACGACTCTCAGTAGTTTGGTTAGATGATGGAGGTTCAAATCGATATCGCTACTACGAACAGCAATACAAACACATTTTTGTAGATTTCAGTGTAGCGCACATTTCGATTTTATTAATGCTGAGAGGTTTCTGTATTACTCAAGTATAGTTGAATAGGTGGTGCCTAGCAAACATATTCCAATTTACTTTTGTAATGATCAAAGTGAGTGTGAAATGATGCGAACGGATTAAGCATTAATCAAATGGTGGTATGTCAATTCACCTAGTGTGATATCTTGACACCAGGTAATGCGCGAAAGTGTTTCAATTCTCACCGACAATAAAGTATTGCCCCGGTTATTGTTCAACAAAGGAAATTGTTGTTTCATCTTTAGTCTTGTTTAATGCAGACATTTGTAAAATATTTCCTGATATCCACAATACTCTGCGTGGTTTGTACCAAGGCTGAATAATTTTCCAATCGAGAACATTTTAGACACACATAGTTTACAACTCAATATGTTAATAACAATGGTACTGAAAAGTTTGTTGCTGTCACAATAATCTTTACCACAACGCCGGGTCTAATTACCGCAAATAATTTAATAGTCAAGTCATGATCAACTATTACATATGTCAAATCAATGTGTCAATCCTTATGTTTACATCATGATAATTTTCAATATAACACCTGCGTTCGATTGTAAGAAATGAATTCTCAATATGTTGGGCAGACTTTCAAATCTCGCATACTCAAACATATTATGTTAATCTCAAGTCGCGGGCACCGAGAAGTAATTACTTTTATCTTATAAAATATACCGCATAGTAATTCCTCTATCTTACAGAATAGTGACGACTTTTCAAGTTGAATAAAAAAGATGCGTTGGGATATGAATACAACCGAGTTTGTTATGGATTTTAGGTTTTAGTGATGGTATGGATTCGTGTATGTTTGGTTGTTTTTCGTATTGATACTGTTTGAGTTGGTCGGTTAACGGATTTACTTGACAATGTTTTCGTGGTTGATTCTTTGAATATGGTAAGATGGTAAGATGTCGAGACGTAATACTATTTCGTTAACTCAATTACAACAAAACATAACCAGCATTCAAATAATCCGTAAGCTACAAGTGGATTTAAAACTTGATGCTGTTTTGTGGTTAACTCAAGTCAGTGGTCATATTTGTGTTGATTTCAGGAATGATCATGACGAGTTGGTCGGGTAAATTAGTGGTAGTAACTATGACCGTACAGAGTTGCTGACATTCAAACATCTTTTACGCTGTAATATACGGATTTTATTGTGATAAATTATTTCTCAGTTATTGTTCAGACATTCAAATCTCGTATACTCAAAATATAATATGTTTATGTCAAGTCGTATATGCACCGACTAGTAAATACTTTGTCTTCAGAATAGTAACGACCTTTACAGTTGAATAAAAAATTATCGGTCATATGAATACAACCAGGATGAATTAATTCAAGTTTGTGAGTTGTTGTGATATAATCAAGTAAGTGAAAACTTGTTAATGTTGTGAATAATTCTTTTGAGTATGATAAGTTGTTAAAATGTCGCTTTGGCAATTGAAAAGCCGGATCGCGAATAGAGTTGTAATGTTTCATTACTTGTTTCGAATCAATGTGTGTATAATCTCTAAATATGACTGGGTTGAAAGTTGTTAGTCATGTTTGTCAATCTATTTCAATTCAGACTATGTCAAAGTCCAAATATTTCATTTTGGATTATCTGGATTTACCTTTAGTACATCCGCGAATGGGTTTACAGTTGGTAAATTACCAAAATGATTGAATATTATCGGGTTAGAGATAGTTGGTATTGATTCTATAACTGTTAAAACAGCGGCGTGGAATGTGTGAATGATCCGATGTGGGTGAATGTTGGTGTCAGTAATATTCAGGTTACGTTCGATTCAACAGATTGCGTTAATAGGATTTGTCAAAGGATTTGAGTTGGGTCGAGTCAATACATTCAAATACGATTCAACTTGATCTGTGTAGTGAGTTACATTTCAAGTTGACAAACTAACGCATTGATTGAATATTTTCATGGATCTTATCACGCAACTAAAGTCAGCCACTATTCGAAAGGCATGAAACATATAGCGACCGCGGGCAAGTGTCAAATTGTTGGTTTTCGAATCACGGTCTGCGCTGGTACTGTTATTCATTACTTATTACTTGATAGTAACAACCATCGACACATTACACTGTAGCGATTGGGATGTATGTAATGACAAGACGCGAGAAATGGTGATGTCTTTGGTGTTATCTTGTGAGCGATCGTGGGATTTGTAACCTATTTCACCCGTTTTTGTAGTGTTGGTTTGTGAACGCGGCTATTGTTGATATTTGAATCACCGTCTACGCCGGCTCTGTGGCAAACCAATTACCAAAATATTACATTGTCAACGATCGGCATGTATGTAACAAAGAGTCGCAAGCGATGGTTATGTCTTAGGTATTATCTTGTGAGCGATCGTGGGATTTTACCAATATTTCACACCTTTTTGGAGTGTTAGTTTGTGAACGTGGATATTGTGCGACGGCTCTGTGACAAACTTATTGCGGAAATATTACCTGCGAATATTGTGCTATCGCGGTGAAGTCACGACTGTGAACAGCAGACTATTCTGTAGGTGCGAAACAGCGGTATACAAGGTGCGAAAAACCCGATCTGAAGTATTATTCAGCTAGCAATCAATAGAGAGGAAAGACTTAGAACACGGTCGGTCATTTGTCACGACTAAACTACATCATATATAATAATTTACGATATACACATTAACAAAGATTCATTCACATGACTATTTACTCGATACATATTCAACACCAGTCGAGAGATGTATATACCCGAAAGTACGAATCACGACCACATCCATAAGACGCAATAGCCGCATGTCGCCCCGCCATAAGACACAATAGCCGCTCACGACCCCCGCCATAAGACATAAAAGCCGCTCACCACCCCCAGGTTTTCCAGCCGCTCACGACCCCCGCCATAAGAAATAAGAGCCGCTCACGACCCCCGCCATAAGACGCAATAGCCGCTCACCACCCCGCCATAAGGTATAAGGAGCCGCTCACCACCCCCGGTTTTCCAGCCGCTCACCACCCCGCCATAAGCCACAATGGCACACCACGAGCGATCTATATAACTACTCACATCTGCTTGCTTCATCAAAGCGGACAGATAGAGAATTCTGGAGAGAATATGAAGATTGGTATACATCTTTCGTCACATCTTGCAACAAATTGACGGATAGTCACATTGTAATAACAACATCTCCGATCGGCCAAACCGCAAACTATGTAAATCAACAAATATTATTGGCGTTTATGATATCACCATCCATTTCTTTGTACTCGGAAAATGAAATGGCGGGAATAATCACACGAAGATACGAAACACCAATTATTCAGAAGGCAGTGTTGAGGAAAATACAGAAAGACTATGTACATCTTCAATTCATTGGAGTTCATGGTCGTGCTCGTGGTGAACGAATCATGTTAATCGAAGATCTTTTCGGTCCTGAATGCTTGGAAAGCTCCACGTTAAGTTATTGCTTTGAAAACCATGAGGATAGCGAAGAAAATGATTTGTCAAGCATGTCATTTGTGATGCAAAATCTGACATGCGATGAATATTGCAATCGGAAACTTGTGGTTCTACAAGGGGAGAAACTTACCGCATTGGCAGGTACTGTAAAGAAACACGGAGTCGATAGCTCTAAAACTGCCGATAGCATTCGCGAAATTATCGCTGCTGAGACCATTGAAGACACACCTTACGCTGCGATGAAAAGTTGCGATACCAAGGTGACACTTCGGCGCGGCACGGAACTGCAACTTCAACTTGCAATCAAATCTGAATTTGACGAAGATGAGCGCGACACATACTTACGACTTCTGAGAATTGGAAAAGACTGTCATGAGTGCTTGGCTCATCTTAACGAACCCGGTAGAGCCTTTCTGTTGAGTTATAGAAGAGATGTCAGAGATCTCTTATCCTCCGATCTTGCTACTAAAATTATGAACAATATCAGACAAAAACGCGCGACAACGACCATATTTAAGGAAAAAAGAATAATCTGGGACGATCATTACTTTTCAGGAGGTAGATTCTGCTCTGGTGAAAGCGATGTCAAGCAATCCAACCTGCTGTGCATTCGAAGAGAAATATTGTCAAGCAATGAGTCGGAGATATCGTTCGTTTGGACTTGTCACGCTGTTGTGTCGAAGGTGTCGGATGGCGAAGTCGCATTCCTGGTTTGCAGTCTTTATCAGGATCGCAATCCCGACATGATGTTTTACGACGATGTTGAATTTATTGTCGAAGTGATCAATGTCGACTATGTAAACTCAGATCAATGCAATACTGAAAATCAAGGTAATGAGAATAAGGTATGTTTTGATTCATGATTAATTCTGTAAACTGAAAATTCGCATCGATGTCATTTATTGATATACAAATAGCGTGAAACGCATTTCATTACAATTTGGCGTGTGTAAAATAAAACTGATTGGAAATTGCGAGTTGTCCAATCGAAGGGCTTTCAACCTTCTTCGGGCTTGGCCAATTTTACGGTTAGAACAAGTTTTGTGGCCTTTTAGCCTTAGCTCCGCCATGGCCTACTAAAAACATGGCTCCGCTCAAAATAGGACTAGAATGCTGTATCCTTGTAGAGGCCAATAGTCGCTAATTAGCATGCTTCTGAAGATTGCCGGCAAACTGGTACGAGAATATATTGAAACGGACGGTTTTCATATTGACGTGACTATGGTTACTGGATTTGTAAAACTTATATATATGGCAATCAATAATGCTACGTTTGATTGCATAACGATAGATTCATCAGCAATCAGGAAGTTTCGGAACCTACTCTTTATTCCTATTGTGTGATGGACGTATGGAGCAGTTCATGCATGTATCGTAATACTTTGATACCAATTCGTTAGTTAGTAACAGGTTGAAGGAATAACTTGGTATCGAATTAGTATAATGAGTATTATAACAGCGATGAGTATATACGTTTCCAAAAATACCTCGGGATTATTTGATGATTTCATTATTATGATACAACATGATACAGTTACATTTACATGCGTATAATAGCTGACTAATGATCAAAACAACCGTATTTTGGAAATATACCGTATCGATTCAGCGAGCAATGTATTGACAATGCAGTCAAATATGCGAGGTGTTATTTCGGTATAATCATGTGTTTTGGACAACCACGGCGATCTTTCTGGGAATATAATCCCGACCATGTTCCCTGCGTTGATGACTCATTTTACAAGTGACCTAGCACTGACCGGATTACCATTACGAGCCTCGATAAGCAAAGGCACATGGGGCACATTGTTGTTGCAATCAGGGCTGTGGAGTCGGAGTCGGGGTAATTTTCGCTTGATGGAGCCGGAGTCGGAGTCGTGAAAACTATGATAGCTGGAGTCGGAGTCGGTGGGAAGATACTGACTGGAGTCGGAGTCGGAGTTTGTGAGAATGACTATGACTTCGACTCCGACTCCGACTCCAACTTCTCTATCATGAAAACATTTGCTTTCAAAGAATTTTCAATAGAATTTTTATGTACCACCAATCACTGTTATTATTAACCATACAGATCAGGTGCGGCCAGCCCGTGGCACGCAGGCCAAATTTGGCACATGAGAAGGTTAGGTGTGGCCTGCGAGGTAATTCTCGAAATTATTTATGACATCAGGTACCATTGCAAGGCCAACCAAAATTTGATTAGCATGACCGCGAAATTTGATGATGACTAAAACAACAGTTCTGGCGCATTGACGTATCCAGCGGTCATGCAGCCACATTTATCCCAGATCTTCGTATATGACCATGAAGTAGAATATTTCATAGCAGATTTATTTGACTTGAAATTTTTCTCGGTACTTCGCATGATTCATTGTCACTTGATTTCTTGCATTCAGTATTTCAGCCCCCTTCTGAAAATTATAAATATATACATATTATTCACAGAATTGAGTCTAACTATATTCGCAAATTAGGAGATACGGCTTCGCTTGTGCACTCGCAGCGAGATCGTCGACGAAACATTTGCACAAAATGATAGAGGCATGTTCACTGATACCGTCGATTTTGCTATGTCTAAACGTCGAGTAATCCTGTACTTGCCAAATGAGCCCAGTGGTATACAGATGCGAGATGCGACCCCAAATGTATGTTAGCGTCATATTTATTGATATAGCTATAGCCTAATTCAGTCGTTATCTTGCAAAAAACCAGGGCGACCAGGGCCTAATTACGCACTGCACAGTTGCATGACATATTGTTATCAATTTTAGAGCGTATTAATATAAGTCTTGTTTGCAATGTTACCTAATTCGGTTCGCTTCTATCGACGACTAAAAAAATGTTATCAACACTCCAGTTGCCCGCGCAATGATTCGTAAATCTCAGGTGTCCCTTTCGCCGAAAAAGTTGCCCACCCCTGATGTAGATAAAATTAGACATTACTTGCAAATTACAACTCAGTTGCAGAGGGGAAGAAAATCGCAAGATGCGTTTTCGCGATGCAGTCAAAATTGATGCAATTTTTGGAATTGTAACATGATACTGTGACAGAGAAAATGCATCGGCTGGTTTTGTAAAATTGTAAAAATGATGTAAATATGACCAAACGATGCTTCCCACTTGACAAAATTGAAAATATTTGTAGTGTAGCTTAGCTGTTTGGGTCGAACAAATGATTAAGAAAGACTGCAAGTCCCAATCCTTGAATACTTGATTAAGTACATCTAGACTAGACATAGGCTATGGTCTTTGACTACTTAACTAAATTCCATTTATGACCAATGTCTATAATTAGTAGTAAGAGTGTTTGTGCTTGTAATCAGGATAGTGTGCAATGACAAAATTAGTAAGTTCAATTTCTTTATTAGTTGCTGAGTCATACACAAGAGCTACACTTGGATTTTTTATGTACATTTTTATTATACAGGATTGGATATCTGCCATATTTGAATGATTCATACATTTCAGGATATTAGAGAGTCCATTTATAAAAACTTGAATAAGGAAGAATATTTAGCAAATCTTTATTTCATGTTAATTGCATAGTGGATAATTCGAGCTGTGCCACAATGAAACAATTTAGCATGCCATAGTTAATCAATAATCATATGTTTGCATATGTTTAATGGTTGTATGATAGTCATTCAACTGACAATGTGACATATAATTTTCGAAGTAAATTGGTAATAATGCTGGAGTCGGGAGTCGGAGTCGGTACGTTTAAAGACCCAGGAGTCGGAGTCGGAGTCGGTACATTTAAAGACTCAGGAGTCGGAGTCGGAGCCGGAGTCGGTATATTGAAAATGTATGGAGTCGGAGTCTGAGTGGGAGTCGGTGGTAAAATTTACCGACTCCACAGCCCTGGTTGCAATGCCCGCTGAATGCAATACATATCGACGACAATCAACAAGAGTCGATGCAAGACGTTTATAACCACCCGGCACTGGAGGAGCCAGTATAATATCTCTTTCATCTCTGGTTAGCAAGGCCATTATTTATGTGTAAATGTAGCGGAATGATAGAGGGGGAATTGATTCAAGTGAATTGACTTGATTTTGAGTTGTCGTTGTTTGAAGAAGTCTTGGATTATACTGGAGCGTTTGATAATGACAGCCTTCGTTGTAATATATCCATTAAACCCGCAATGTGTCTCTGGGTCCGGTAGTTCTTGAAGGAAAGTAGCTATGCTCTTCTGACAGATAGACAGAACTATGGCCAAACGGCTACAGTTGCCGTACACGGTCATCTAGATAGCAGGCAATGCTATACTTATAACTCATTTTATTTCCGGACAAACCATCATTCAGATCAAAGAAGTTATATCAGGGGCGGGCAACTTCTCCAGGCGGCAGGCCGGATACGGGAAAAAGAAGTAGGGGAGATGTGGTACCGATGGCTCACTGGGACCGAAAATACTTGAAAAATTCTCCAAGATAATTCCATGATTACACTCCGTGAATTTGTCTACAATTACATGCTGACAGAATCTTTCCTCGCATGCAAAAAAATTCGACCTGCGTAAGTTATGGCGTCTGCAACGAATGTTTTACGTTTTAGGGGGTGTAAAGTAAATTTGGATCGACATTTCCATTTTTCTATATCACCTTTCAAACTAACAAACCCGCCATAATTTTTGATGTGAAGTATAGGGCTTGTATCAGGGTATATATTGGCACATATTTTTTGAATCAATACTATCCTCGAGTGGACTATTTTCAAGTCAAATACAATATTTATGGGGTGGGGGACCTATGGTACCATAGCCAAATCAAGCGAAATTGATGGACCAACTAATCACTTAACAACAGAAGATCGCCTACATATATATAGGTTGTAAATCATAGTTACCCGTGGCAGAGATGGAAGCGGGCCGGGTGAGCCGGACCCGAACCCGGCCTGAACCCGACAATTTCAGCCCGAACCCGGCCCGAACCCGACGGTCGAGTTTTGAGCCCGTTTCGGCCCGAAACCAAGTTCAAATAGCAATTTTCAACTGTTGCGAGCAAATAAGCTGATATACGATTCAGATTTCGAGCTTTTCAACGCTTTCAATGCTCTCACTTTGTTTTCTTTCGATAGCAATCTTGCATATGGCAAGAGAACTTAATATATCTGAATGAGAATACGCTGAAAACAGCCCCACTGTTAACTTAGTTCCACCATCCTTTTTGCAAAATGTGAACTGTAATAAATGGTTCAATACCAAACTAAATTAAAGAAATAAAGGAATAAAATTGGCCAAGATGAGAAAAAATAGTGTGTTCAAAATACAAGTCAACTGTCATCCATACAAAGGGCGTTGCATTCACACGTTATACGAAGAATTGATTATTTCAATAGCCTCAACAGTTACTGGATACAGTCGGGTTCGTCTTTCAATTTTAAATGGGTAATGTATTGCATCTTATCAATTCGTTCTCAATCAATTCTCCATTCTCTATTTTGGCTGGTGACTATCAACGTAGTTTACCAGTTCTACGTATATGTGAGCGATACAGCGCCTTCTTGCGTGTATATTCAACTCTATATTCGTTTAGCGGTTCAGAATCAGGGACCACTCAATATGTATTTCCGACAGCTAGCAAAATGCAATGATGCAATCATGCCTCATACTTCGAAATGGCAACTTGACTTGAATTGTGACTTGACTCGTGACTTGACTTGACTTGACTCGACTTGACTCGAGTCACCTCCAAAAATCGAGTGACTTGACTTGACTCGAGTCAGCTTTGAAAATCGATTGACTTGACTTGAGTCAAAATGCGCAATGACTCGAAATGACTCGTGACTCGAAGGTAGTGACTTGATCCCAACACTGCTATATAACAATACTACCGCTGTCACATAGCCTAATACAATATAAGTTAGTTTCCGTACAGACCTAAAGCAATTCACCATGGACGACAAAATCACTATGGCGCATCTAAAAGCTTTCTTTAATAAATATTAACACCGCCGTAACACATCTATCGATCAATTCTGCTGTGCCACAACGGAAGCCGTCGTCTCATCACCTGCTTCTAGCTGTTCAGTTCAGCATGCCTCATCGAAATTAAAACTAAATTGGTAGTAATCCAGGCTCCAGCATGGTAATCCATCCATCCGTAAGTCATGTTTTCGTCACAATGTGGCCTGAACAATGATCAATGTCTGGCGTATTTGGGACACTTGTTTACTATTTAGCTGACATTGTTTCATTATTCAATCATAGTCTTCGGGCCGTCTTATAATGAAGTTTATCTGGGTTCGTACTTCGTATAAAATTTATTCACAGATATTGCCATACTTATACGTGATACGGTATTGGTGTATCTTATATGTAGTTGTGCCACTTTCGAACAAAATTGCAAATCAAATTTGTATATGAAGTCAATGCTTTTCGTAGTGACTATTCGGCCCGATTCAATCCCGATAATTTTTATAACTTTGGGCCCGAACCCGGCCCGAGCCCGGCCCGAACCCGGCCCGAACCCGAAAAGCCCGGCCCGACTTCCATCTCTGACCCGTGGTGTTTTATCCCTATTACGAGGTATTTGAAAGTCAAAATGTCAATTTGCGGGTAATATGTAGGCTATGTGGCATTAATTTTGTAAGTTTAGGCGTAAATCAAAACATGATTTTAGACCAGCATTTGAGTTGATATAATCTATTTTATTCTTGAAGGTCGCGACGAAACATTCTTCATTGTCTTGCTGTAGCTTAGCTTATAGTACACAACGAAACATGTTAACAAATTTGAGTTTTTGAACGTATGTCTCATAGGTCCCATGGTCGTGTGCGTTTGGACCCACCGGGTGGGGACCGATGACACGTTCGAGCAACAAATTTTAAACATTCATAAATATTTTTTGAAAAGGCTGATATTCATGTAAATGTCCGCTATAGGTAGAGCTTGTATCGAAGTGTCGAGACAGCCAAAGTTTTGCTATTCTCGGCTGAAGATTTGAGGGCCAGAGATCATTTTGCAATTTTTGATCCATCGGTACCACATCTCCCCTACTTGGCGGGTCGGATTACTGAATTGAAACATTAAGCGAGTATTTCTCCACCTATACAAGGATTGATCGATTCGTAATTAATGTAAACTTTAAGTTGAAAGCATAGAGACTAAAACTGTACTCAATGAATTTATTAACGTAATGATACTTTACCAGCTGTTGAAGTCAACGGGACATCTGTGGCCGATTAAAGTTGTGATTACCAAGTTCTTTGAACTCTGGATGCGTGCCGGACACAAAGAAAACAAATAACTGACGATTAACCTACAGTCACTATAATTTGAGGTAGTAAAGCGGTGGAGAATTGCGGTACTGTGACCGCGGGCTACATTGTCATCGGAAACTGCCCGCGGGCCGTTCAAAATCACTTCGTTGACCGTATCCGACCCGCAGGCTGTATGTTGCCCGCCCCGAGTTACACCACGGTGAATGATTCGCTATTTTTATGGAAAATGTGGCCACGCTCTACACCAGTGGACAAGTATCTTTCCGACTGGTCAAATGAAAAGAAGATATGTTGGTGGGTGTATTCAGGGGAAAACCAAAATGTCTTTCGAAATTCGCGCTGCTTCAGCCGAGAGTTTGTATTTCACTGAATGATTTTACTCATGGTGCCGATTCGAATTATAGCCTACTCCTTAATTCAGGCTACCTGATCATCACAAAGTAAACTAAAAATGCAGATTTACCGCTAAGTTCAGTAACACAAATATTTAGTGCTCCGCATCCTCTTGAAATTTCGGCCTATTAAGCACCGTGGAATTCGTAATGTAACATGCTAACAGACAAAGTTTGAACTATGCTATGGAAACAGGGACTCTTTATTCGCTCAGAGTCAGAGTGTTTAGAGATTTTTTCAAATATATTTTTGGCGGGCATGGTACCACAATATTACAATATTAACCAGAAATCTAACTTCATTAAATCGCGCGATGCAAATTTTGAAACTGTAAAAATCTCCTCCAAAATAGCCTACTCTATAACGGATGGTTATTTGCGAAATATTTTTGGGTCCCCTTCAAGCTCGCCTCCTCCAAACTGTTTTTTTTTGGTGCGGCAGTTACGGTCCTGAATCTGGTATAATATATCGTGAAATGTGTGCACATTGTACTTGAGCCTTGAACTGTGCTTCTCAGCGGTCGAAATGTCATCGAATTGATTGATCGCAAGTCAAGTCAAATTCCCGAGCATCCGTAGCAGATGTGTACAAACTGCCAATCTAGTTAGCTGACCGGCAATAAACTATTGTTATTAAGTAGTTCTAGTTCTAATCTAGTGCATGGTAGATTTTGAAAAGTAACTAGTTCTATAGGGGAGACCGGGGACAATTGTAACACTTTTCGTATTTTCCAACATTACGTGTTTTTCTCGTGGGAAATTTCACTTCCAAAGTTTTATATAAAGAAGCCAACAACTCGATAGTTGATATGAAAACTAAATTGGAACTCAATCAACAATCAATCATGGAAATTTTGGGTCGCAAAAATCGCTGCTCAAATGTTACAATCGCCCCGTACCCAGGGGCAATTGTACCACCCTTGCGGGGCAATTGTAACAGTGTTATTTATAACTAAACACAAACTAAATGAACAACGAAAACGGAAGCACAAATTGTAAAATTGCATGAAACTAAAGGAAGAGACGTTTGAACGCTTCCAGTCTACGCCCCATCGCATTTATGGCATCTGAATGCAATATCACCCTTCGTGTCTTGTTCAAGCTTAAAGTGTACAAGAGACACATTCATTCCATTATCTCCCTACACATATTCGGCCTCTTCTACCAAGGTTCTGTTATTCAGCGGGCATAATGGGTTGGTCATTCGGTCACCTGCGAAGGTGCGAAACCGACCTGGCTAACATATCTTGGTTGAATGGGCCGATGATAGTATAGTAAAACGAGGACGCAACATTGTGTGGCGTCAAAGCTATAATGACATTTATCTGTGCTGTAGAAAATTAACATAAATTGTTCACATCAAACGTCAAAATGTAAGTGGGCCATGATCAAAGTCAGAGGACGAGAACTAAGCCATGACTATTGAAGTTCGACACACCAAAAGTCGATCAACATGAGAAAGGGTAGTTGAATCACGAAAATAACCGAACCGTCAGATTCACATCACCACTATTGTATGGCCGTTTCGACAGATGATCATGTTAGAATTGGTATCGCAAGGCTGTATCTGTTCTGGTGAACTTCTGGCTGTTGCAAGATTATTCTGCAGCAGATGAATGGTAATACCAACATATGAACAAAGACATTCAGAATTGATAACATATTGTAACGGGGCAAAAGTAACAGAGTGTTACGATTGCCCCTGACACGCTCGACCGTGATTAGTGTCTCAGTATGGTACCTTCCCGGCGATGCAAGTCCTATTCTTTCCATCACCACGATAGACTATAGTAACATTGTTCCAGCTACACATATTACGTTGTAACTACTTGAGGTACTATTCGTCTAGACAAATTATTCCAGACCAGAAAAACTTTACTCGAAGGTCAAAAATTTCGTTTTTTGCAAATTATTCCGGGGTTTCGCGTCGTAGCTCAACGTAACTCCAGGTATAATAGGTGAGATAACTACTGCATACGCACTTAAAATATCAAGCTGATTTCTCCATCCTACTAGCGGTGAGGTCGATTGTTACATTTGCCCCTATAGTTACATTTGTCCCCGGTCTCCCCAGTCCTAGTTCAACTTGCACTTAAAAATTACTAATTTTGATTTAGTTCGTTACTTGCGGATTTTCAACTAACTAAGGTTGTTAGTTCTGGTTTAAGTTCTCAAAAGTGAAAAACTTGTCACGATTCGTGCGGCCAAGAAAACGAAGGTGTGGTAGGTCGTGAATAGCGTAATCCTGGGGTATATTCGCTACGGGAATAGTTTGTGTTTCTGAACCGTGGGTATATAAACTGTATACAGTGATGACAAGACCGGTATCAGACACTCCGGCATTGCGTTAAAACGCTATACGGAGGCCCAAGGCCAGCGATTGGCGAGGTTGGTTAAGCACTGCGGTCACGACACCAATGTAAGTGGGTTCGAATCCCGGTTCTGACCAACCTCCACGAGTCGGAGGTTTATCAGTGCTCCTAATCGCTAGCCTCACTGCTATAGCAGTGAAAAGTTTCAAAAAGTCCGGATTGATGGTGAGCCGAGCCAAGAAAGTCGGCCGCAAATATATGTTCTGGGCGCACGCAAAACGAGAGAGACTGATGTTTGAAGCACGCGAGTGTGGAAGTTGTGCGGAAGATTACGAACGCACAGTTGCAGAACATTACGAAATCCTTGTCGTGGAGCACACCTTAATAGGCGATAAGAATATTAGGTATGAAATAAACGAACAACCAAACCAGTGTTTGGGGGCAGTCTGACAAAGTGCTGTATCGATCGTTGCATGATAGGGTATGCGAGACAAATGTAAATAAACAATGGTATACGGTTGCATCTAAAACAAAAATGAATTTAAAACAAACTTATTCAGAACAAAGCTCTTGTTCAAAACATATTTTTATTGTTTTTTTTTTTCAGCCATGAGGTCACGACTATTTAATTGTGACGTCACGGCGGATTGACATCGAACAAGGAAATATAGGGTAAATATATGGCTCCTTCGACGAAAAGGGTTTCCGAACACTGTCATAAACAGACCAAAAATATATTTAACTAGGACTGCATCGTTATGCAGCATTTTTGCGGTCGGCAGTCATCATCATCATCAGAACACCCATTCCGTACCAATAATTTATACCTACATGCTAAAACTGTTGTATAGCGACGTAGATTTCGAGGGTTCCAGCCACCTCACATAGTGTACGTCGAGTAGTTTTGGTGTAAATCGTCCGTAGTCGCATACTACATGATTTTGCGGACGTATTGACACAATTATAGCATAATTAGACAACGTTTGAAAAAAAAACGCTATTTTTTTTTCAAAAAAGCATTTGTTTAAAACACTGTTTTAAACATATTTTAAAGAAAGTGCTTTAAACCACCGTCTGTTTTATATGCAACCCTATATAGGCAGATCCACGACCGCAACAGCCCTTGAGATAAGTTCATCATCATCATTGGTTTATTAGCAATTTTTATCAGTTCAATACACCACAAAATACGATACAATGAAAAATTGGAAGGTGTCGAAGCGACTTGGAGTAGTCTATGGAATCAGACACTCACCTTGGCCTAGGCGATGTTGAAAGCTCATGCATCAAAATATAGAGCAAAGTCCTAAAAAATGAGCTCCCTGACTAGCACTCGGTGGTGACTTGAAAATGACTCGAGACAAAACAAAAAAAGTTGGATTGACTTCTGACTCGGAACCTTGTGACTTGGTTAGAACCCTGGCCCTAGAATATCGCGCTCCACGTCTCAAACTATTTCCATCAATCAGATGATACAGCACTTCCAACCGAACTTCATATGTTGAACTCATTGCTACCATTTTGATAGTGCTTTCTTTCTACCATATTAAATCCAACACAGTTCTGGACACAAAATTATTCTTTGTTAAAATTACGAAACGTTAAGATGATGAGGAATCGAACACGGAAATTAAATACTGTTGTTTGACATCACATTAGATTATACATACATAAATCATTGAATGCAAAATTACAAGCAAAGTCGTGTGTGCATAACATGAGAAAATATTTTGTAGCAACATCAACAGTGGTCTAATAAACACGAATAACAGTAAAATGCCAATAACTCCAAGACAAGTGATCTAAATAAAATCAGTGTTGTGTTTAAGCTAAAGGTCAAGGTTATTCCATGAGGTATTTATCACATCAAGAATTATTGTAAGTAGGGAATTATTAGTATTTGACACGTCAAAAAAACTCAATCTTTTTCAAAATTGTTGCATTAGGTCAAAAAAATGTCGAAATAGTTGAACATTTTTTAAAAAATTTGCAAGCAAGCCTAATTGTCTTTCTGTCTTAGAGGTCGGACTGTGAATCATAAACGTTTTGTTAAATGATTAGGTGAATGGTGATGGTCGCAATCTTGATGTTCTTTTGAACCGCTAAAATTTGAATCAATTATCGATTGACTGACTCACTACCAGAAAATGTAGCGAAGTTTCTCTAGTTGTAATGCTATAAACTTCGAATTTTAATACAATATCGCGGAACTTAACTACTTAAATTTTTCAGAACGCTAAATCTTGTTTTTAATATCAAAAACTTCAATGTTTCCTATTTTAGGTCAAAATATAATCACCCTCATTGTAAGTGGATAGCGGATGCTGACGGTGCATCGTTTCACAAATATCACACATTACGCCGGGTACAACTTTTCATCCATGCAAATGGTATATTATTACGGAAGAAGTCATGAAGAAAGTTAGTGAAGATAGAATTATTTTAAATAAAGTATATTAAAACATACATCTATGCAACAATCACAGAATTAGAACTACGCAGTGTCGACGAAAGCTAAAGAAATACTATTTATTTAATTACTCTTAAAACCATGACTACAACATGGTGCCGTACTACTGATTGAGCTGGAACAATTTTAAAACTAAGCCGAGCTTACGCCTGGTGTGCTCGTATGGCGTGATTACGTTTACCAAGTTCGGCCTAGGAGTGCTCGGCAAGAAACTACTGACCATATTGTGTGTTTTCCAATAGCGAGAGGTCGGACTTCAGATCAAACTTGGACAACGAGATAATTTTAGTAGTATAATTAGAATAATTACAGTAATCTAATTATGAGTCTGATTTTAATTTAATTTGGAAAAGGTGAAAATTTTCAAGCTGTCCAAGTCTGCTTCAGACGTGTCATATTTTTCATATAGCTGAATACTTACCGATTGATTGAACACGGAACTGCATCTCAGACATAATCATTAGGGTTGTTCAAAAATAACTTTTTACTTCGAATTTTACTGGGTATTCAGTAAAATTGTTTAGTCGGCTAAAAAAAACGCTGCGGACAAAATTTGGCTCAATTCCAACGTGCAGAAGCAAATCTATTGCAGTTAGAAAACTTGATTTATTAAAAATACTTTATTGTCAAGCCCGTGATATTTCCACCCTCGGTATCAACCAAATCAAATTCGAAATTTTGAACACCAATAACTTCCGCTCCTTCCGGTTGGAATTGATCCAAATTTGCTTTGCATTGTGTTTTAGACAAACTAACAATTTCAAGAGATTGACAGTAAAATTTGTATAAAAAAATTCATTTTCGAAAAGAAATTCAAAATTTTCGAACTCCAATAACTTGTACAGGTTGGAATTGAGCCTAATTTTGTGAGCATCATTTATTTTAGACAACTTACAATTTCATGAGGTTGCCAGTACAGTTTTTAAATTAAAAAACTTTTTATCTCCAATAGCTTCGCTTCTACAAGTTGGAATTGGGTCAAATTTTATGTGAATCGTTTTTTTCAGCCAATCTAACAACCTTTATCAAATGGCCAGTAATATTTGTTATTTTTGGACAACCCTAATATGCATGGATAATGCAAATGTCGTGCGCAAGTGAGTGTTGATTCAAAGAATATTGATAGGCAGTCATTTTATTTAGCACAGTTAACTTTTTTGTGTATCAAGTTAGTAAACGTGTAAGCAATGCAAATAACTTATTTATCACACCGTGCATCAAGTACTTTGGGTAGTTTGCTCGTCTTTACAGAAAAAAAGGTAGGTGCAACGTGGAATCGTATTCCATTACATGAGTTTAACGGGTTTGGAGCGCACCATTTTCAAGGTAACGTAAGGGATGCCAAACCAAGTGTGCGAGTCGTGAGGCCAGAATTTCAATGCGGGTGCCTGCTCTGGTGCTTCGTACACGGCGAAGAAGTACGCATAACAGACGCACGCCATGTAGGATCCAATACAAACGAGGACATGCCTGAAAAATAGCACGGTTGTCATTAGCCTTGAACATCTGAAAAAATTTTAGATCAGAATTAGAATTATAGCTGACAGTTTTTTCCATGTTAGAATCGAATTAGAATCAGAGTTACAAGGTTTTTTTCCAAATTAGATTATAATTAGAATAACAATTACAATTATAGCTACAAAGATTATTTCAAATTGGATTAGGATTAGAATGGTAGCTACAGTTTTTTTTCAATTTCAAGAAATATAGCACAGTTTTTGTTTTCCAAATTAGAATACAATTAAACTTATAGCTAGACAGTTTTTTTTTTCAAATTAGATTATAATTATAAATACAATTACAATTATAGCTACAAAGATTTTTTCAATTGGATTAGGATTAGAATTATAGCTATACAGATTTTTTTCAAATTAGACTACAAATAGAATGATAGCTACACAGTTTATCTTTCAAGTTAGAATACAATTAGAATTATACCAACCAACAGTTCTTTTTCTAAATTAGATTAGAATTAGTTGTATCAAATCAGAGTTCGTTCTCCTTCATGAGCATAAGAATAACAAAAGTCTTCAAACCAAGCTTGCCTTGTATCGCACGATACAGTTCTTCCATACCATTTTGAAGAAAACGAGAAATTAGACCAGAATTAAAATCAGACCATAGACACATTTCACAAATTACATTAGAATGAGATTACCAGCATTTCGCTCTAATTAGCCAAATGCGACAACTAGAAATATCCAGTTGTCCATGTCCATGTCTGGTTTTTATCTCTGTGGAAAATGACAGGAATTTTATCTCGCTTCTTACCAAGCACTGTGAAGGTACGGAAAACGTATGACGTCTCTCCAAATGTGACAGAAAAACCTGTCGCTACACCAGCACAGAAATCCAATGGTCCACCAAGCCGCCGCTTTCATCCCGACCGTATACACTCTTGGGCACGTGCACCTGTCAAGTGAACGATAGCAAAGCCATGTCTCGTTTACGGCGCAAACTAAAAGTGTAGTAGGGTTGTAATGACTCGAGTCAACTTATGCCTTGAATAGACTTGTACTCTAGTCATTGCGCACGGCTCGACCCGGGTTGTAACCAAGTCACAAGTTTATTTGTTTTGAGTCAAGTCAAGTCATTTACAATTTATCACCGAGTTGAGTACGAGTCCAAGTCATTGAACAGTGGGCCGAGTCCGAGTCACAGTGTCAAGACTGGAGTCCGAGTCCAAGTTATAGTGCTCACTAATTAATTATAGAATTCAAGTCAGGTTTAAATCAATTTTTTTGATATCGAAGGTCTCATATTCAAATGATACAGAATGTCTCGAGTCAAAATAACTTGGTCGAGTCATGCGCAAATAGCGCAATGACTCTAGTACAATTCGAGTCTATTTCCATTTTTAGGAAAATGACTTGAGTCGAGTTAGGACTCGAGTCATTATAACCGTGGACTCGAGGCTAGGACGGCCAAGACAGCCATTTCATTGTAACTTTGAAGAATAGTAAAGTTCCACATTATTGGTATTCCGTCAATCAGTAGGCCTACTCATAAATCAAAATTAGGGCCAGAAATGGTTGACAAGAGTCAAAACTGTATAAGTCAAATTGACTTCTAATTCGGGACATTGTTTGTTTGTTTTAGGGTATTCATGGTGTTTGTCGACTACCATGGTCATTTACACCAGGCCGATATTCTTCTTATTTTCCGTAACTGCCGACTTATAGCACGACCCAACTCTAGGCTTTTGTAAAACACCGCTGACGCGGATGAGGTGGCGAGGAGGAGCCTAGGTAAACCTCCAACACTTAGGTAACGGGACATTGTGATTTGTGACTTGGTTACAACCCTGGAAGCAACTGCAAGATTTTTCCTCTCCATGTGAGTTGTTGCGCTCTCAAGGCTGCACAAGCGCACATGACTCGATGGCGAGCCAGTCCCTTTTGTGCAGTCCTGGCCATCACTATGATCATATTATTTGCTATTTTGAACATCATAATGTTACTATATCACTATTAACATCCGGTAATTTAAGTTGGACAATTCCAGCTGAAAAATGTCACTATGTACATTGAAAAATTGCAAACAGAACACAGCTATAGCCTACTCGTAATTACGGTAATAATTTCACTTACGTGCGTAGTTCCTGGGCTAAGAATCCCAAAGCTGGAACACCGAACGAGAACAGGAAAAATTGGTTTAACCTCGGCTCAATGAACGCCGCTATGGAAGCCAGTGTCGTGAAAAATAAGATAAACGACTGGAATTTCCACCTAAAAAGAAAGTTATGGAAATATAGATAATTAATCTATGAAACAGGTCAAGGAAGACTTACACAAATACAGTAGTCTGAGAGGGTCAGACTGCGCGTTTATGGTGAAACGCACTACCATGATTTGATACTGTTGATCGAATTAGTTGGGCAGAAGTGGTCACTTATCACTTGTTTGAAAGAAGACATCTCTGTCGCAGTGAAAAAACCGCTAGTGCCAGCAGTTTAAACGGACAAGGAAATGCCTGGTGACATAATAGAACATTATGAATCAGACCATTACATATTATCGCGAAATCCATACTTTGAATGGGCTGGAATTATTGGTAGCACTATTGAAAGTTGGTAATCAATAGGTCAAGTTTTTGCAACTTTTGCAACTTTTTTTGGAAGCTTACGACAGCTTCCTAGACACTCAGAATCTGTGAACTATGATGCTTTAATCTGTTTGGAGGGATTTTATAGGGCAACTTTTTGCAACTTTTCTCTATTTTTCATGCCAATTTTTAGTGCAATTTTTATCAAATATTGCGTAAAAATGTAAAGGAGTGATTTAAAAACATGCTATAAACTATTTCTGGTATGGTTCCATTCTCTTTGATTGCATAACAAAGAGATCTATGATTGGTTAGCTGCATCTCACTGTTATCTGTGACACAATGGCTTGCAAGCAATAAGTTCGACTACCCCGTGCTCGAACAATATGTAAATAGATTGCTTTATCAATTCTGTCGTCTAAATTTGAAATAGTTTCCCATTTCAAGAACGCCCAGGCGAGACCGCCGAAAATGACATTTTCACTGGGTCCCCTTATTCAGGCTATTGATTTTGTTAAAGTCGCCGAGAGCGAGTTTTTCTCTTGATGCCTTGGGTCAAGTTGGGGCGTGTTATTCGACTTGTTTTAGGGGGAGGGGGTTATCGCTATGTTGTTTGGCTTTTTGGGGGAAAGCCGAAACTTGTTTGGCAGTTACGTCAGACCGTTAAATGGCGAAGTAACATATTTGACAGCTCTGCAGTAACTAGGTTATACAACGGAACGTTTCAAGTATATAATACCCCAATAATTATGAATGCAACATTTCACTGCAACTTTTGTTAAAATTAAATGCAACTTTCTCGTGATTTTAGTGCAACAAAAACTTGCCCTATATTGTATTTCCGCATTACATTCTGATAAATCATCACGTTTTAATTCACATGCTCCATAACTTGTGGTCCTGGTAGATTAAAGTGATTGCCTAACTCCATATCATTTTAACATACCGATGATGCTCATACCTTACAATGTACTTGCAAATATATCTTGATGGAAGCCATATTGCAACAGCAGCACTGCAGACCCACAGGATTGCCAATTCATCCAACATCTGTCCGACAAAGCTCAAAGTACAGTGAAAAATAGCGGAGCCAATTCCTGATTATGATGTTAACGATTACTCTTTGATATATACACGATTTCTCCATGTACTTACCTACAACCATTAATAAAATCCAAACTAGATTAACGCCTGGTCCAATTTGACAGGAATATTGTCGAAACAAGCATATCAGAATCGGGGGTATGACAAAGAAGAACAGGTTGCTGACCTGCAAAAATAAATCAGAAAAAATTATTTACAACAAATTTTTTACTTTATAGATATGACAAACAATATGCACAGTATAGTTGGTCAAAAATAACTTCTTTCTCCAAATTTTACTGGCTATTTCATAAAATTGTTAGGTTGCTAAAATAACGCTGTACACCAAATTTGGCTCAATTCCAACATGTACAATCGAAGCTATTGAGTTTGAAAATTTTGAAGCTTTAAAATTTTACTAGCTATGCCATAAAATTGTTGAATTGTCTAAAAACAATGCATAGCAAATTTGGCTCAATTCCCACCAGCAAAAGCAAAGTTATTGGAGTTTTTGGATATGAAATATTTATATACAGGCTATATTGAATTAAGATGGGTGGTTATAAAATAATTAATTGAAGAATCTCCAAAAATCCAGACTTTAGCACTTCAATATCTTCGCTTCTACCGGTCAACGAACAAATTCTCAAAAAGTAATAGGTTCCCTTCTACATGTTGGAATTTAGACAAATTTGGCGTGCAGTGTTTTTTAATCAACTTAACAACTGTATTAATGAGTCCATAAAATTTGAAAAACCATTATATTTGAACAACAGTAATGCACAGAGAGAAACTCGTAATTTTGCATGTGAATGAATGGCCGAAAACAGAATCAAAAGATCTACAGAGAGCAAACAATCAACCAATCATTCCGTTTGTTGATTTTCTTTGTTTCAGAACATCACGCATAAATTACAAGGCAGGAAAGAGGGACACATAGATGCTTCTGTTCGCAAGTGACCGAAATTGTCGCAACGCCAGACTCAGCAGACTTGGTTACAACCCAAGAAGGAAACAAACTCACCGTGTTCCAGAACTCGGCAACGTTTGAAAGTATTGCATAGTTGCTTTCGCACCAGTCGATCTCCGAAGACAGAGGTCGGAATTCATTCCATATTTTTTGGTTCATGACAGTTACGATAACTACCAAGGCATGTAGCTTAAAATGCTGGCAAAACAGAGGTATTAGAGCATTTAGACCGGGGATTAAGAAATCGAAACAGCACACCACAAAATCTGGCTGCCTATAATATTCGACACTCATATGAAGCCACTGAATATAGCTCAATAAAACGTGATGAGCCACGATACAGAAAAATATTCAAACGGAAATTGCGATTGATGCATTAGGAAAGTTCATGCTTGAAACACTGTAAGATAGACTTGGACAACTAGATAATTCTAGTTGTTTACTAAGACTAATCTAAATTTTGGTTTTCCTGAAATGCTACAGAACTATCTAGTGCGAAACAAGCCAAGCTTGCTGTATATACATTTGCCATTTTCTTGATTATGAGAATGAACTCAATTTTTTCAACAGTTTTGACGACTTCGGTCATTCTAATTTCAGAAAAACTGTGTAGCCATGATTCTAATCTAACTTGGGAAAAACTGTGGAGCTAAAATTTTAATTCTAGTCCAATTCGGAAAAGAACTGTGACGCTATCATTCTAATTCTAATCTAACTTGGAAAAGCTGAAAATTCTCTAGTTTTTCAACTCTGGGTCAGCAGCAAAATAACAAGCAATAAGTGGGAACAATCCTAATCCGATTCAACTATAGACTACGATTACAATTATATGGCAGAAACGATCAGGAATGTTATCCTTCCAGTGAGTTCTAGTCCAACAATTACTTGAATGCTGGAGAATAATCATGATTAGCCTATACCCTTGATACAGCTTCAACCACCAGCAATTAAAATCTGTCCACAATGAATCTGACATTGTCTGCTATCAAAAATTAACATCCGTTTCCCTGTCGCAAACAATCTCATCGCTTTTTAAATCTTAAATCATTCTAAATGTGACCTTTTAACTCGTTTGGATACAGGAGACCATAATATCTATACAATGGAACAGAAGAGTTTGAAATCAAACTCAACCTGCTATAGGAGAGGAAATGACTCCGGACTTCATCAAATCAATAGATCAATTTTATGCGTTGATGGTGCACCTGTTTGAACGTATGCTGTCATAAATGTGATGCTCCATGCTTTGCAACACAACACTAAGATTCAACAGAGTTAGATGAGCAAAAAGAAGAAGTACGCTTCATCACCAACTCCTCGAAATACTGGAGTCATTGGAGTAACATGTTTGGGAATATGATAGTCAGCTGCTAACACAAGATGCATCACAAAGTAAATAATTCCTGTCACAATATTAATATTGAGACACAAGCTTCCTTTCAATAAATAACATATGTCCGCATTGTTACACAGAAGTACTCCATTGTATTCCTTTCCATGCTGGGCATAGTAATTTAGTATGATATGGTAGGAAAAACATACAGCACAGAAACCATCACAACGGCTCAGTTGCATGTAACCAATATTATCAGACGAAGAAAATTGTCGTTAAGAAATTGTTCAAGCAGCTGCATAGTAAAGTGTCAATTAAAACATCCAGTTCTCGAATCATACCTGGAAAACTAGAAACTTTTCATGTTTTCTAAATATGATTAGGATTAGAATTATAGCTAGTTTTTTTTTAAATTAAGATTACAATTATATCTAGTTTTTCAAAATCATATTACAATTAGAATATATAACTAAATTTGTTTCCAAGTTAGATCAGAATTAGAATTATAGCTACCGTGAACAGGTTTTCCCAAATTAGATTAGAATGATGGCTGAACAATTTTTTTTCTGAATTGCATTAGTATTAGAATGATAGCTACACAGTTTTTTCCAAACTAGATCAAAATTAGAAATACTGAATTCTCTAAAACAGTTCATATCAAATCATAAGCACCTGAATGGCAAATGTCCGCACCGCAAGCTTGGCTTGTTTCGCACAATGCAGATCTCCTGCAGTATTTTCAGTAAAACCAGAAACTAGATTAGAATTAAAATGAGAGCATAGAGACATTGTAGAATTAGAGAACAGAAACCTTTCCCGAATTACACTAGCATCGGATTGCCGTCATTTCGCTCTAATTTGACTATTGGGCAATAGAATTATCTAGTAGTCAAAGTCTGTCTCAAAGGCGCCCGCAAATCAGATGTGTCAAACTCCCAGTGCCTTATCTCCAATTTTGACATCCTCGGTTTGCACCACAATCTGAAAAACAGCACTGAGCTCTTGGATCGCCGCTCCCCCTTGAATGAGGTCACGCTCGCTTGAGCTAAATCAACACCATCATAAATCAAGCTTGCATTGCCGGGCGATATTTCTTCACGTCTAACGCCTTGTTGGTTCCGGCAAAACCAGTTCCCCCTCTCTGTAACGGGATGATGTCTCGTTTCTCGTCCAGAACTTGGTTGGTGAACGGATGCCTCATTCCGTCGGTTTTGATTAACTTCTCCACGCACTCTGCAGTAACAACATCTCCGGTGCTTCTAAGTACGACCGACGGAACCGAGTTGCCTAAAGTGTCGTGAGTCACTGCACACATCCATCGATCCTGAAAAGTGGTAGTGATAAGACATGTGTGAAGCACTGTGACCGAGCCTATGATATTATAATGGTTTGCGAAAGTATGCTTATAATCAAAACATAAGTCACCCGCACAAATCAGTGACTTTCAGTGAGCTTGATTACCGGTAAAATTAGAAGACGGATTTTAAGGACCTGCACACATTCCAAAATCAAAATGTAATTACTACAAATGTATGAATCCGAAAGCAAATATTAAGAAATCAATTCAATGCTGCCATATTGACATTAGGCGGTCATCCATGGTTCCACCATGAGTCCTGTTAAAAACCACTAATTTGACTTTGATTGCTCTGTTTCTTTTGAAAAAAATGCGACTTCAGTGTTTGATAGCCTCTATTACACTGCCAAATGTCGCTGAACTGTAAGGAATGAAACCAATTTTGTTCTGAAACTCTTCTTAGCTTTCACACATATCTGGTCTCAAACAAGTTGCGGACTACTTTGAAACAGTTACATGTAATACTTGTAGCATTGTGACGCGCGCTATAAGTCCAAAGTACATCATGAACTCTATACTACGACACCGTGCAAAAATAGATTTTAAATTTCTATCAATCAATAAAAAAGATAGATGTAGCATGTTTCATTTCTCTAACTAATGGATAAACACCTATTAAAATATTAAAATGATATATCTATTAATTAAAATGTATTTCAAATCACTGCTATTTTTATTTTGATCACAACATGTCAGATTCAAACCATCCACACACACCAAGGTGTTAAGCGCGAGCCTCAGTCTGTTGATATAGCAACTAAGAGACACATCGCGCCATTCTACATAAGCCAAACGGTTATATGGAGGGCAATTCCTAGCTTAAATCTCCTCCTATAAGACTTGCACTAACAAGGAATTGCAGAATCGCAAGCAAAGGAGACCTGGTAATTGTGACAAATTTAGCTCTATAAAATAACAAATGACTAGAGAGGAATATCGTCAGGATAACGCCGAATGAAAAGTTGAATTTTGTGTGGCACGTGCACGTTACTGGTGAGATGGCAGACTTTTTGTGCCCTCTTCGGGATCAGGAATACAAAGATTAAAATTTCCATTCAATATCCATTGATAACCCAATCACAATTACTGAGTCACATGATTTTTGCGCGCGCGAAACATTGCCAACACTATTTTGGGTTATATTTAGAAAGTACCAGTAATTGGAAGACCAATGCTAAATGTGACTAAAATCTGAAGAACAGAACAATGTAGGAAACAAATCGACACGTTCAAATATATTGCTGGTGAGATAAGGTCAATTCGGAAGCATAGCGCTGTAAACCATGTTCACCTTTTTGCTGATGACAGATGTCTTCTTATCCCTGTCAGCGATTGGAGTGAATTTCACGGGAATAAGATCTTTCATCTTGATAGGCTTGTGTGAGATCGGACAATAAACCTGCCGTGAATGAACAGCATTGAAGATTTTGTTGACATATACATCTGAGCACGGGTGTAGGTCGCATACAGGGCTGAGCACGGGGTTGTAATGACTCGAGTCACGATTTTCTGATGACTCGAGTCATTTTCTGAAAATACGGAAATGACTCGACTCGATCCGTATATTGACTCGACTTGGACTCGAGTCATTGTACATGACTCGACCCAAGTCATATGACTCGAGACTCAGACGGCCAAGACCGACATTTCATTGTTATTTCGAAGAGAAGAGAGTTATAATGGGTTGGTTTAACAAGACTTTAACTGGAAACTGAGCGGTCAACACCATGACTTGGACTCGGACTCGAGTCATAAGACTATGACTCGGACTCGACCCTCTACTCGATGACTTGGACTCGGACTTGACTCGGTGAAGTGAAAATGACTCGACTTGACTCGAGTCAAAACTATGAAAGTGAGATTGACTCGGAGCCATGTCACTTGGTTAAAACCCTGGCTGAGCACAGTGATTCCAGTACCTAAATCTTTATACAAATCCAAGTAAGGCAAGATGATTGTTTCAAGTACTAAAATGATACGCTCCTTGCCAATAAGAGTAAATTTATCAACGAGAATTAGCCTATATAACCCTACGTTGTCACAAAGTGCAATGAAATAGGTATGGTCAAAATATACCAAATTATCGTTAAGATAATGTGATAAGCATCCAAATTCAAATCACATTTTGACTGACATTCCAAGAATCTAACAGCTTGCAAAAATTATATTTAATAACTAATATGATTGAACAGACATTAATAGAACATAACATATCCTTGGAATGCGATAAATAAAAGGCTATGAAACAGAGCTGTTGTCAATACACATCACATTCCAAGCATGCATCAACAACATCTAAATGTCACCAAAATGAAGCAGCTCGTCTGCAGCTGACCAAGGTGTAGTTTAAATTATTTTGAGGCTATTTTCAATCACCTTGAAACATAAAAACATGGTGGCCTGTTGTTTTCATCCTGTGAACACAAATTGGATTTCGCTCTTATCGACCTGTCAATATCAGAGAGGGGACCAGTACCTATACAGTAAAATTCTATTATAAATTATTACAAAATCCGAGTAAGCATGGTCAGTGGATCACATACTTTTGACGATGGCTTCTTCACTTTTGTTTTAGTGGCGGCTGGTGTGAGTTGCGGAATCCAAAAACTTGGCAACGATTTCTTTGCTTCTCCCGATATATTATTGATGCCTGTCAGACGAAATGCGTTACATTTACACCAATAGAGTAGAATCTGCAACATTCTATCCAAGTATTCAAAGTAGAAAGGTTGAAACGCTGGTTTAAAAGTAACCTGCACCACTGAAGCAGTTTGAAAAAGTACTATACTATGTTCACTTGTCATTACATAATGGCAGGTGATAAAAACCATATCTATCGGCGGCATAGCAACTAGGCCTACATTTCAGACTTGGAGAACTAGTTAATCCTAGTTGTCTAATTAGACCGGTGTTTCCCAACGTGGGCAACGTCCCAGCTTGCTTCACGGACAATTGCCATTGTCATGCTTATGAGAATGAACTATGGTTTGATATGTACTGAACTTGATTCAAAGTCCCAAGTGTTCGTGGATCAGTAATTCTGATCTAATTTAGAAAAAACTATGTAGATATAATTCTAACGTTAGTCTAATTGGGATTTGCATAGCTATCATTCTGGTTCTAATCCAATTTGGAAAAGCTGAAAATTTTCTAGTCCATGTCTGCTGCATTCCCAGCCAGGTGCACAGCTTAAATTATCTACAAACAAGGCCTACTTGAATACTTGTTTTACTCTTTGGCTGGACGTATGTGCTTTTTTACTATAACAAAGTATGAATGAAACAGAGGTGGTCAAAATATTCATGGTTGGGGCGCAAGTAGAAGTGGAAGGCAAATCAAAACTACGTCAGGAAAAGTTAATAAGTTAGGTTTCAGATGTAGGCTACAGCTAAGTTAAGCAGTTGAAATCTGAAGTAGATTTGCAAGAGAAACAGCGAACTTTTTTAAATCAATCGCCGCTGACAGTTCTTGAAATCTCAAGACATATCTTTGCTCCTAACACAGAATGAATCATCTCCAATAGTCTGTAACCATCATCAAGTGTCTGCATCACCATCACTCACTCAATTTCGCTCATGGCAGTGACACAAATCTCCACATATACTACTTTCTACTTGAAAGCATCAAAAACAGAAAAAAGAAGTTTGGCTTCAACATCTTAACTGTGACAGTAGTCAACTACCACTACCAGACTTGTCCAAACACTGCTGGATTCTCAAAATGCGCAACTAGATCTTCATCTGGAACTACTCTCTAACTAGAACTGCTTACTTTTCAAAACTCACAACTCAAACTAGAATGATAACTACTTATTTTCCTAAGCAATTAGAAAAAATCCCTTTTCAAAACTCGCAACTAGAACTTCAACTAGAATTACTCACTTTTCAAAATTGGCAACTAGGACTAGAACTACTTGAAAAACCAGCTGTTAGTTCACAGTTGACCGTCACGGTGTCTGATCACGTGTAGACTAAACCAAGCCGTAGAACCACATTTGGAATCAACATATCCCTACAGGGTACAGACCTTTGCTTGTTGTGGCTTTTCCGCCGCTGAATGGATTGATAGGTTTGCTGACGATGCAGTGTTCTTTTTCTAAAAACTTTGCAGTTTTCTCCCGGCTGGCAGCTTCGGCTAGCTCTTCCATGTCCTTGCGGTCTTCGTGCTTCTGATTCTCGTACGCCTTCATCTGACGAGCGATCAATCTGAAACAAATCAAATCGACTTTATATTCCAAAACTCGTTCAGACGATCAGTTGATCGACGACCAAAGTCATGTTGTTGCAATTCACACTAGTTTCTGCATAAATATTCATATTGGAATAAACTCGAATAATTTTGGCTGACACTCGTCAGGGGTAATCGTCAGCAACTATGGTAGATGAACATTGTATATCAACACAGGGTATCACCAATCATTTCAATATAAATATACCATTCAGCTGCATATTGAAGTTCCGTACCTCCATGCCGCCCTTTTTTGATTGTAAGATTAAATGTGAAACATAATGTGTTATATAGGCACACTGATTATATGTTGAAAAATGAGCCTTGAATTGATAAGTGATAATGCAATCCGAAAACAAAAGTAAGGTTGCTGTGTATATGAGTTATGGTTGTGCATGTGCATTGTGCAAACATAAACTTTTTTATTCCAATTTTACAGGCTATTAGTTAAAATTGTTAGGATGGCCAAAAAAAAACCTTCACAGCAAATTTGGTTCAATTCCCACAAATAGAAGTGAAGCTATCAGAGTTAGAAAATTTTTGAATTAAAAAATAATTGAAGTTTTCTGGCAACCTCATGAAATTGTCAAGTTGTCTAAAATGGGATGTATAGCTAATTTGGCTAAATTCCAACCATTAGAAGCAAGGTTTTTAGTGTTCAGAATTTTGGATTTCATATAACAGTATATACGTTGTGTAGTTCTATAATTAATAATTGCAGAATTACCCACTGTAAGTACCCTTTTCAAATCCAAAATTTTGAACCTTCTCAGGAATGGATATTACTGAATCAGGCAAATGAAATGGCGATGAATTCTCAGCTAACAAAAAATAGAACCTAGCCTATTTGCAGAGCAACTGTCCAATATCTCAACTATTTGATTAAACTTGTTGGTATGAAGAACACATCTTTACTTACATTGCTATTGTCAGAATATCATAATCAATCATCCATTGTTCGATCCAAATATGAAAGTTCGGAGAATGATTTATACACCGGATATAGCAAGGTGTAGCCTACTTGGAAGTTTCAAAGACGCGAACAATGATTAGTTCAACGCCAGTATCATATCACACTGCAGCACTGTCCACTATTATAATTTATGAGTAAATCCATTAATAAGCAGGAAGTGAGGGTAGTTGGTTTGATTGATGAACAGCATTAAATGATGCAATTGTATACTGGCTACCGTATGCCAGCAAAAATTCCGGGGCACTGCGCTCTAAATATGATTTGGTTTCAATTAAATATAAATTGAGAATAAAAATTTAACAGCACCAACTTTCTTCGGAAATCCACCTTATTCGAACTACAGCAAAAAGATATAAATAATCCCCATAAAACACATGAGATACCTGTGGTGTCGAGGTTACTCGAAGTCAACTGATTACCAGCAAAATTTCAAAATGCATCACTTCTTAAAATGCAAATGAATGATGGACATCACATGATAGTTCCAAAAACAGGTGCGGTTTCACCGAGCTTTTATGATGATTTCATGATTTCACCAAGTACTATTTCATAGGGACTACTTTACAAAATTAAAAGTATTATAGTTAAAATATACATGGCCAATTGGTCTAGATCGCCGAGTCAGACCAAAGACCTGATTAGTAACACTGGTATCCATAGCTTCCCTGCTTGGCGCTCATGCATTACTGGGATAGCATGGAGGGGTGGTGAGAGAGAGAGAGAGATCTGGTATTAATTTTCGCCTGCACCATCGAGATGCGGCGGAGGTGCGATACGGCCTTTATAGTAAGGTCATCTAGTCTGCACCCCCGGTTTTTCTCTCCTCCATGCTATCCGTGATTGCTGAGCGCCTAGCAGGATAGCCGCGGATACCAGTTTTCGAGTCTTTGGTCTGACCCAGCCGGAGATCGAACCCACGACCTACCGATCGAGAAGCCGGGCGCACAACCATTACACTATCTCGTTCGGTCGGTGCAAGACATAGAAAGCTTTACAAAGCTATATCTGCACATTTCTTGTCCAGGGGCATATGGACATCATGCACTCACTCATGGTATGCATATGCGCAGATTGTGTGTACCGGTATATGTATAATGAGTCGGTGTATATGCCGCAAAATCATCAAGGACAAAAATGTGTAACTTCCTATTCCTATGTGAGAGCGGTCTGGCCAAAACGTCTCAAATTGTTTGAAGATTATCAGGTTTACAGTCCAGCATAATATCAACTAGGCCTTCTCCAGTTCTCCTATATAAAAACACCAACAAGTTTCTAGTAAGCTGTTCGCATTATCTATATCGAGATACATTGGCTATTTAACTCAACAGACCTCTGGAAGTTACATTGACATAGCCGTATTCAAGTGCCGAAGGCAGACATTACAACTAACCTAAAATTCAAATCTTTCCTATATCATATGCTTGGGGAGAAATACAGAAACACAATCTTACATCAGGTGATGAGTTTTATTTGCACCTTTATGATGTCATTAATTCCTATCAAAAACTCAAACAGCCGTCTATCATGGCATGGGATAGTTTGTAACAATTCCAATGCCAATTACAGAATTCAAGACAATTTCGAGGGGATCTAATGCACTGACCAGATCATACTGTACATATTCGGAATCAGTTTGCTCCAGTAACTTACAATTAAGGCCAAAGGCCAAAGAGTCTCTTCAATTAAGGCCACGTGTCACGTGTGTGAATTTTGCCCTGGGGTCACCTGTCTCAAGATTACCGGGCATTTTGAACGGCTTGCAAAATCTGTGTATATGTTCAATACAAGACTAGTAGTCTATGCATCTACATTTGTTAGTTACTAATTTAGAAGTTACAGAAAACAAAATTATATACTTTTTTTGTTCCAAAATATATTCCAGAATCGATTGTTTCTCGTACAGGACGCCGTCCGTTGTGATCACCGGCTCTTTGCAAGGTTGCAATGTTAAACTACAGGCGTCAAAATCCTGAAAGAAAGAAATAAAATTATATTGATGTAGCCTACCAACAGGGGTTAAACCCGCTCAGAGGCCAAACGCCAGACGCCAAACGCCGCGTGGAGGCCGAATCTCTATACGGCGTTTGGCGGCTGGTTTTCTGAGACGCCCAGTAGCTATACAGCGTTTGGCGTCTGTTATGTTCAGACGCCGAGTAGCTATACGGCGTTTGGTGTCTGTTCAGACGCCGAGTAGCTAGACGGCGTTTGGTGTCTGTTCAGACGCCGAGTAGCTATCCGGCGTTCGGCATCTGGTATGTTGAGAATAGGGTTTGATTTGAAGGTTGAAGCTTGAACAGGAGTTTTCTGCAGCTAAATCTAAGCAAAGCATGTCATATCATTGGCCAGTGGGCAAGTGATTTGATGGTTGTTTCGTGTGTACCTGTACAGTGTACACTGACTGTACCGTACACGTTACCAAGTGACGACATCGTGTGTGCTTCGGTGCTGGGTCGACACTGAAGATTGGCTGCTTGAGAACATACACGTTTCGTATTAGACAGATCGTCAGTCACGTTACTACAGATACTGCATGATTTGTTGCTGGGAACTTAACCACCGCAAGAAGATTACAGTATGTGACGTGTAGTAACAAGATATTTTATTGTTTTCTAATAGGCCTATAGTTAGTTAGTGATTGATTATAGACTAGACTGAAACAGCTGCAAAATCCTTTGTATCTCCACTGCTGTGGTAAATCAACAGTTCGCGTCACTGAGATCGTATTCAAGACACACCTAAAATTTCGTTTCCATATTACTCCGCAAAATTCTACACAACACAAGTATACTCCAACTGATCTTCGGTTGTGAGAAGTTCAAGGTTAAAGACCAGGATTGATGTTCAAAAAGATGGATGAAATTGTGGAGTACTTGCTTTGAAGGTTTGTGATGCGTTCACTTATTGAGATTTGAGAAAATTGATTTGTAATATACTTTCACGTAATAGGCCGCCGATCTCTACCCGATGAAAACCTGGATTTTGATCATTCTCGACGAGCTTGCGAAAGCTACCGCCAGCAGTTTGGTCAAATCTTGCTTGATGCGACGGGTATGTTAGTCAATGTTGGATTAAAACCATTTGAAATACGTAGTATGTTTTGCATGCAGATGAATAAGAACTGGGAGATTATTGCATTGAATGCAGTGGTCCAAACACAATAAATAAAAACATGAAATGGGTAGGGGAGATGTGGTACCGATGAGACAGTGGGACCAAAAATACTTGAAAAATTATCTGAGATAATCCTATGATTACAGTACGCGAATTTGTCTACAAATACATGCTGGCAAAATCTTTCACACTAACAAACCAGCCATTATTTTTAATGTGAAGTGTAGGGCTTGTATCAGGGTATATAATGCCACATCATTTCTAATTCAATACCATCCTCGAGTTGACTATTTTCAATTCAATTACAATATTTATTGGGTGGGGGGCCAATGGTACCATAACCAAATCAAGCAAAATGTTTGAATCAACTAATCACTTAACAACAGAAACTCGCCTACACATATAGAGGCTGCAAATCATAGTTTCCTGTGGTGCTTTATCACTATAACGAGGTAATTGAAAGTCAAAATGTCGATTTACGGGTAATATGTAGGCCTATGTGCCAATAATTTTGTTGTTTTGGGCGTAAATCGAAACGTGATTTTACTCCAACATTTGAGTTGATATAATCAAATAATCTATTTTATTCTTGAAGGTGGTCCCAGGTCCCATGGTTGTGTCACTCGTGTACCTTTGGACCTACCGAGTGGGGACCAATGATGCGTTCGAGCAACAAATTTTGAAAGTTCATGAATATTTTTTGAAAAAGCGGATATTCATGTAAATGTCCAAGATACGTAGAGCTTGGATCAAAGTGTTGAGCCAGCAAAAGATATATTCTCGGCTGAAGATTTGAGGGCCAGAGATCATTTTGCAGTTTTTGATCCATCGCAGGGTTGTAATCAAGTCACAAGGCTGTGAGTCACAAGTCACTCGAGTCACGTCGAGTCATTTTCAATTTACCACCGAGTCAAGTCCGAGTCCAAGTCATTGAGCAGAGGTTCGAGTCCGAGTCATGGTGTTACGACTCGAGTCCGAGTCCAAGTCATTGTATTGACTGCTCACTTTCCAGTTAAGGTCATGTTAAACCCACTTTTGTAACTCTATTTGGTGATATTGAATGGTTTGCATTTATATTATACTAATTTTCCTCACATTTTGCCGTTTCTGGTCGCATTTTCAAGTACCAGTACTAATAGACAAAATCCCAATAAGGTGGTTACTATACTATTCTTCGAAATTACAATGAAATGTCGGTCTTTGCCGTCTGAGTCTCGAGTCATATGACTTGTTTCGAGTCATGAGCAATGACCGAGTCCAAGTCGAGTCAATACACAGATTGACTCGAGTCGAGTCATTTCCGTATTTTGAGAAAATGACTCGAGTCAAGTCGAGTCATCAAAAAATCGTGACTCGAGTCAGGACTCGAGTCGAGTCATGACTCGAGTCATTACAACCCTGATCCATCGGTACCACATCTTTCCTATGCAATTACGAGATTACATTTGTCAGGTATATTGATTCTAACTTGTTTCCAGGATGCGTGTGACGGCTGTGGTCGATGGACGCACGACCACTGATGCCTGGGAAAGCAGATACCTGATCCTGATTTTTATTGCATGTTATGTACCCAGATGTAAATTCTGATGTTTATATATTTATTGGGGACATTTTACTGTGGTTTCGTTGCGTATTTACTAATGACTTTTACTGTGGTTTCATTGCTTGTTTCATAATGATTTTTACTGTGGTTTCATTGCTTATATCTCGGTCACTTTTACTGTGGTTCCACTGCTGACTTCTCAATGTTTGCTGTGGTTCCACTGCTTATTTCTTCGTGACTTTTACTGTGGTTCCACTGCTTATTTCTTCGTGACTTTTTCTGTGGTTTCGTTGCTTGTTTCATAATGATTTTTACTGTGGTTTCATTGCTTATATCTCGGTCACTTTTACTGTGGTTCCACTGCTGACTTCTCAATGTTTGCTGTGGTTCCACTGCTTATTTCTTCGTGACTTTTACTGTGGTTCCACTGCTTATTTCTTCGTGACTTTTTCTGTGGTTTCGTTGCTTGTTTCATAATGATTTTTACTGTGGTTTAATTGCTTGTTTCATAATGATTTTTACTGTGGTTTCATTGCTTATATCTCGGTCACTTTTACTGTGGTTCCACTGCTGACTTCTCAATGTTTGCTGTGGTTCCATTGCTTATTTCTCTGTGACTTATACTGTGGTTCCACTGCTTATTTCTTCGTGACTTTTTCTGTGGTTTCGTTGCTTGTTTCTAAATGACTTTTACTGTGGTTTTGTTGCTTGATAATTTTTACTTTGGTATTCGCTACATATTTCTTATTGTGGTTTCATTACATACTGTATCTACAGACTTGGGTCTGAAATTCATTGCGAGTGTACAAATAAAGGGTTGGGTTGATGTCACTACCTTCGACTCACTTGACTCACTTGAGTCAAGTCAAGTCATTTTAGCAAAGTGACTTTGGTCGAGTCAAGTCATACGAAAAAGGTGACTTGAGTCAAGTCATGACTCCAGTCATCCCAACACTGATATGGGGTGGTGACAGGGTTGTAACCAAGTCAATTTGACTCGAGTCATTTTCAATTCACCACCGAGTCAATTCCGAGAGCACTGGGTTGAGTTCAAGTCATGGTGTTTAATGTTCCCCCATCCAGTTCAGCTTTAGGTCACTTCTGTGGAACTGTCGGGGGGGTGATATCGAAGGCCTCAGATAATTCATATGTTCATTTTTTCCCACTCTGAACATGTTTATTGTAACAGATAAAAGGCAGGTTTAGGGCCTATTTTTCATTTATCAGTCCTGATATACTATTCTTGAATATGCCATAGAATGAATAAATCCATTTTTAAGAAAATAACTCAGGTCAGCAAAAAAATTGTGAGTCGAGTTAGTAGTATAACGACACGAGGTGATCAAGTAGGTCTTTTTTGAATCTGAATATACAATCATTTGGGATTCTGCCAACGCTTATTATGAAAAATATGTAACAATATGCAATCTTCGGTATCATACAGTTGCGAGAACTCAATAGTCGCGCCATGAAAGGATTTAGCCTCTGCTCAGTTTACCGAGACACCAAACGCCGTATACACTACAAAAAATAATTAGACAAATTTGGTCTTATGGTCTTAAAGTGACTTTTTAGAAAAAAAATGTCTTAAAGACCAATCGGTCTTAACAATGAGTTTTCGTCTCAAAATTAAGACTGAAATTGCTGAAAAATAAGACCATTGTCGCCCACGAGTGCTGTGTGGGGGTATTCATGTCAGTATTAGGTTCTGCATGAAGGGAAGCATAACACATATACCTGTATTCGTAGTTCATTATATAGCCTACCTATTATATATCATTATCATTCTATATAACACTCACCAATTTGTATACAATCCTCCAAACAATATATAGTGTAGTTTGAGTGTATAATAGTATTTGTGGTGAGTGCGACGTGCCAACACCATTGTGTCAGTGAAAAGTGACAAGGTACAGTACTTTGAATTTTTGTTCTGGTGCAAATGCATCCTGTATTTGACTTATTTGAAGTGTGACATGTGATCAACGAGAAATGGACAAACATGGCACCACCAAATACGTTTTGGCTCTCCGCTCTCAAGTTACCACTAGATTGTATTTGCAATGACCTTTGATGGATCAAAATTTGTCAAATAAACCTAACTACGTCTTGTGCTCCGGGCTCATGACAATTTCCATTCTGATTTATAAGACTACGGACCATGATGTTTCTTGATTAGCAAAGTTCGTCTAAAAAACAAGACCAGAAAAACTGATGCATCATAAACTGTCTCAATATGCTAGACATCATAAACTGTCTCAATAAGCTAGTTATGTCTTAGAGCTCCTGGCCCATGTCAACTTTCCGGTCTCATTTTTAAGACCACAAATCATGTCATTTCTTGATTAGCGAAATTTGTCTTAAAAACAAGACCAAAAATACTGACACATAAAAAATTATCTCAATAAGCTAGTTATGTCTTACAGCTCCTGGCCCATGTCAACTTTCCGGTCTCATTTTTAAGACCACAAATCATGTCGTTTCTTGATTAGCGAAATTTGTCTTAAAAACAAGACCAAAAATACTGACACAGCAAAAACTGTCGTAATAAGCACAATATGTCTTATAAGATGCGTTTTATTGGTCTTAATGCGTTTTATTGGTCTTATTTGTAAGACCAAATAATTGTGACAATTATAGATGGTCTTAAAAAGCTGAATCGGTCTCAATTTTAAGACCAAATATACTGACACAGCAAAAATTGTCTTAATAAGCACAATATGTCTTATAAGATGCGTTTTATTGGTCTTGATGCGTTTTATTGGTCTTATTTTTAAGACCAAATAATTGTGACAATTATATATGGTCTTACAAAGCTGAATCGGTCTCAATTTTAAGACCTCAATTCATCAGTGAGACCAAAATTGCTGAAAATGAGACCAAATCATCCTCATTTCTTAAAAATTTGTTTTGTAGTGTAGCTACTCGGCGTCTCAACATACCAGACGCCGTATAGCTACTCGGCGTCTGAACATAACAGACGCCAAACGCCGTATAGCTACTCGGCGTCTCACCATATCAGACGCCAAACGCCGTATAGCTACTCGGCGTCTGAACATAACAGACGCCAAACGCCGTATAGCTACTCGGCGTCTCAGAAAACCAGACGCCAAACGCCGTATAGACATTCGGCCGCCGCGCGGCGTTTGGCGTTTGGCCTCTGAGCGGGTTTAACCCCTACTCTAGACTACCGTAACATCTAAGCTAAAAAAGCGGATGGGTTAAGAAATTATTGGACACAAATTCTGGATTTCCCCTACTGAGAAAGTACAAGCTGTGACCTACTTTCATGGAGTCTTTGCCCAGGCGAGCTTGATCTGATCCATATCCACTTTGAGCAGTATCTTTTTTTCTTTCGTGATAAGTGTATACTGCGCTGGCAGTAGCATTTTTCCCATGTCGTGTCATATCTGATCAACAGCAACTTGTCGTTGTCAGTTATCACAAACTCTAATAATTACTGACGCCTATGAAACCAAATGATGACAACTTCAACCTAAATAAATGGAAAAATTCAAGTGGCAAGGACCTGATGTGTGGAACAGTATCCCGCCAGCCATCCGGCAGTCGACGAGCATGTCCACATTCAAGTCGAAATACAAGCAATTGCTACTAAATAAATACAGTCCATCCTCAAGATTACCGGACCACGACTGACCTAGCGATCTCGCTTCCCATGACATGCCGCCCACTTTCTTGTCGCTTCCTTTTTCTATACTATCTTCTTTACTTTCATTCAGTGTGTATGCCTCCTCTTTACATCGCCTAGGCCAAGGTGGGTGTCCGATTCCATAGACAACTCCTAGTCGCTTCGAAATATTCCTTTCTTTTCATTGCATCGCATTTTTGTGGTGTATTGAACTGATAAAATTGCTAATAAACCAATGATAGTATCATATGGTGCCATGGTGGTAAGACACGTCACATTGCATTGGTTTATATCGATGACGCAATAACCCTTACTGCGTACTTAGTTACCTGTTTGTGTATAATATCGAATCGTTATTCTACTCTGCATACCAGTAACGATGACATCAAGGAAATCACGAACGATATCGTGGAAAACAGTTCTACTTTTCCAACTTGACTACGACATTTTTGTTTTCCATGATGACATTAACTACTGCAAGCTTTATATGTTATTTACGTCATTGAACCGTAACAGATCATAGACGCAAACAACGGTATTGCCGAGCTAACTAAAAAGTATAATCTGTTGGGACTTAAACAGGGTAGTACTGACTCGAGTCATAACTCGAATCGAGTCATTTTTTCAAATGCCTAAAACGACTCGACTTAACTCGAAACAATTTGTGTATTGACTCGACTTTTGTACTCGAGTCATGATGCGCCACTCGAACCGAGTCAATGACTCGAGACGGCCAATACAGAGAGAGAGAGAGAGTCTTTATTTCTATCCAACCAAAATACATAACACGCGACAGTGATGGTGGTACAGTAAATATGCATGCACAGTATTCGGTAATAGATATGAATGATCGATAAGACCGTGATGGTCATCTAGTCTGATCACACCAGCATCAAACAGGTGCACTTGACTCTGAACAGTCTGGCTGTGAAAAATGTTTAGTTAAAAAAGTAAAATAGAAGAAAAATCAAACGATGGTAGGAAATGCTCAATGAAGCAATATGTCTGGGCGAGGTAGGGCAACAGTGTTACCTATATAACGACAGGAGGTGATCAAGTAGGTCTTTTTTGAATCTATTATAAGCAGGACCGTAACTGCCGCACCCCAAACCCCCCAATTGGGGGGCGAGCTCAAAATATTTCGTAAATTAGCATAAATTATGGAGTATTTTTTGAATATTTATGCAGCTTTTTCAAAAAAATTTCGTGCTTTGTGCGATTCAAGTTGCCAAATATCTTGATTATTGGGTACTCTTCCTTCAAGAAAAAATACGCAAGATTTATGGAAATAGGCATATTTGCGTTGGCCATTACCGCGTCACGACGCACCAAGACATAAAGTTTTAGGTCATGACTCGAAGAAGTGTGCCAGAACGATCGGCAGCGAGAATATCTTGGCCGAAAAGGACCGACCTTATATGCTGACCGAAAACTTCGTTATATAGGCTATACAAAATCAGGCTTACCATACGTCCTCTTTTAAGAAGATTTGTCCTCTTTTTTGAAAGTGTCCTCGGAGGACGCCCTTTTGTCCTCTTTTTTTAGATTTTATCCTCTATTTTGAGAATTGAGGTCAGATTTAGAGAGCAAATTGCGAGTGATATGCCGCAAATTAGCACAGAAGTGAAGCTCCGGCGGGTATTTCGGAGTGAAAAACGGTTATTTCAGCTCTGAGCGAAAAGATGACCTTTTTATTTTTTTTAGTCATCCACCTGGCAATGTGGAGATAAAAACAGTATTTTGGGTTCTGAGCGGAAAAGATGACCTTTTTTTTAGTCAACCGATCACAAAATGGGAAAAATTCACCGGTTTTGGGGATTTCTACTCCGGTTTTGCAAGTTGCAAATTACTGAAAAAGTGTCCTCTTTTTAGATTTCCAAAATATGGTAAGCCTATACAAAATGCATATAGGTTTGACTATCCATATGCGCCTAAATGACTGCCGCCGAATGTTCCTGTCTTGGCAATCTGAACCTCTCAAGACAATGCCATCCCGCAGAGGAAAATTATATGCCAGCGATGAAATACCAATTTGAAATCGTGTGCGTCTTTTAGTTTAGTACGTTTATGCAATTCTTTATTTTTTGATATAGCTAGGCTATATCTGCTGATATATCTGCTAGCAGACTGGAGGAAACGAAATAACATCATGTAACGAAGTCATACCAACGGGTCCGCCCGCCCGAAGATATTTAATTATTATTTACGGGCACTACAGTTTCCAAGACACCCCACTCAGCTCTACTGGTAACTCTGATTACGTGAGCAGAGAGGACAAGAAATTGATATGCAATTCCCGATTTCACCATGAATTATCGAAAATTTTCACGCTTCGCGCTTACTCACTAAATATATAGTACAGATAATTTCGTGGCAAAAACGAACAACGTGATGGCGGGTCGGTTTGTCATGCTACGGGAGCCCAAGACCCAAGTTTTTTTGGCCTGACGAAGTGCTGTTTCGTTCTGGCCAACGGGTATACGCCCGAAGCTGCCCGAAGTCGAAACACACCTCACTCAGCTCTACCGGTAAATCTGATCACGTGAGCAAAGAGAGGATAAAAATTGAGAGCAATATATATGCAATTCCCTATCATATTGACCGATTCAATCATGAATTATATATATTTTCGCGCTTCGCGCGTTCAGGCGAGGAAAGCGTAGGGCTTCTCATAAAACGGACACAAAATGTAGATGATAAGTAGCGAAAAACAGCGAAATCCGGTTTATCACCCTATTGGGGCCCAAAACCAGCGTTTGGGGGCTGACGAAGTGCTGTTACGGCCCTGATTATAAGGCAATTCATCGATATGTGGTGGTAATGCATTCCAGATGATAGGAGCCGAGTAGTCGATAGATCTCTTAGTTAGGCTGCTATTGGGTGGCGGTAAGTAGATATTTCCCTTTGACGAGGATCTCGAGCAGGGAATGGACATTTTTAGCAGGTATGAAAAAGTCATCAAACACGGGATGCGGACTATTGGAAAAATATTTGTGAGTAACTTTTGATACTTCAAGGCGGTATAGTTCGTCAACTCGCCAAATTCGATGCTTACGGTACAGATGAGATCCGTATCGCACGGTTTTGCAGGGTTCGAATTCTGCACAAAAATGTTGTACATGCATTTCCCCATACTACGATTCCATATTGCGGAGCGAGCGGACTTGAAATTTCTATGTCCTAATCCAATCCATCTGAAGATGCAAATCCTAGTTTCAGTATCCGTTTATTAATATTTTTATCATTTCAGAACACCACAAAAGTGCGATGCAATGAAAAGATAGGAAGGTGTCGAAACGACTTGGAGTATAGTCTTAGAGAGCAAAGACACCCATCTTGGCCTTGGCGAAGTAGAGAAGAGGCATGTACACTGAATGAAAAGTTAAGCAGATAATATAAAAGGCAAGCGACAGAATGTGGTGGCATGTGCCGGAAGGCGAGGTCGATGTTAGGCAATGGTCCGGTAGTTATTAAGGCTGACTAATATTCATTTAGAGCAGGAGGTCTCAAACTCAAATGTGCTCGCGAGCCAATTTCCTACTATTGGAGTGCTCCGCGGGCCGCAGCACTAATAATGGGGTGAATTCAATGTAGGCCTTGTTTGACGGGACCTTGTAGAGTGATATTCCACACGCTTCGTAAAAATGTAATTCACTATTGCGAATTCACGCGTGGCAAGAAAAAAATCACATTTTAAGTATTTCAATAATATTGTTGCTGTACTTGGCATAGTTTGTCAAAATATTTGATTGTAGACACCATGCGAGAGTAAAAATGAATCAGGACATCGTAAAAGCTGTCGCGTTATAATTTTGCAGCTTGCGGACATTTGACATGCTACAGTTATAGGTAGAATTTAAGAATTTTACAAAGATTGGTCTGATATCAGAGCAATCAGCGTTAAATATGCCTTCGAATATTGGAACAGATCAATAACAACTTGAAGATAATGAATACTGTGCCATAGCTGTATAAATGTGGAATCATCCTTCTCTGGTTGTAACGTCTGACGCGACGAGTGCATGTACGAGTAATTCTACAGAAAATCGCGCCCTAGTCCTAATCACAATTTTCAGTCACGAATCATCAACAGGTCATGTTTTACCATCATAAACAAGTAATGTCACGCATTAGTTTATGTTCCACTGCGTGGTAACTTTTGAAAATGATGTAATAATGAAGTTTTATGAGTAGTTTTCAGGCTTCTGGAGTAGTTTTGGAGCGAATTTTAAGTTCTCAAATTAAACAAAACTGGTAGATAAATATTGTGAAATAGTACGAAATCCCAAATGCCGACGCCGGCCGCGTGTTTGAGACCTCTGATTTAGAGAAGAAATTTCTCGTATTTCGACTTGAACGCGGACATCCTCCACGACCGCCGGATAGCCGGCGAGATGCTGTTCCACAATGGGGGTCCGGCATATACTTGATAGAGCGATGTTTTTTTTTTTGTATTCCGTCTTAACTGAGGATCTCCTTTCCACTTTGGTATTTTTGAAGTGTAACTCATCATTGATTTGATCGGCAGTCTGTGAAACCATTGGAGAAATATCTTTTCTTTTGTCACTGCACGTAGCTGCATGCACGCTTTTACAGCATGCTGGCCTGGTGAAAATATCTCTATTCTTCGTTGACGAGCGAACCTAATCCAGAACTTCTGTATATTCAAATCCTAATCCGATTCAAACTTGGAATTCCACTTAGAAAGCTATAGCCTCTACATCAGTGGTTCTCAGCAACCTTTTTGGCTTCGCGGACCCCTTTTTGACCGTCACGGACAGTCGCGGACCCCCTCAAGATTTAGTTCAAATTTAGCTCAGCTATGGTGCGACCATAGTGTCCTATATGGTGTGAACGCAAAATTCGATAGAACGGGTATCAACGGAAAGCTGCTGCTGTACTGATTAGGAAAATATAAATTTAATCCTGTTCATGGTCCCGGAACCCCCCGAAATCGTCCCAAAATCACCCCAAAATCAGTTAGTAATTATAATGTAATATTTGAGCAAGTAATTTGTGGTACAGAACTTCAGAATAACATGAAACAATAACTTAATATTGTTAATTTATTCGCTAAAAGCTTTTCGACTGACTCTCATCAGTAGCGAACGTCAGTGATAGGGTGAATCAAATTCGAAATGTAAGAACTATTTTGTCTGTATGACGTAATAATAACAGAAACAAACAACTAGTAGACGAAAATTCCGGGCTTTACTCAACTTTTATGAAAATTAAATGTTGCTACTCCGTGAAAACAGCCCCGAAATTCCTCAGGCTATCTTCCTGATTGGAGGATCAAACTACTTCTACTTGACAAAATGAAAATAGCGACAAGTAAGTAAGTAGATCACAGACTATTACGAAGTAGAAGTGCCGAAAATTAGATCTACATGAGTAAGTCAGGGATATCTAGAACTACGGGATGGGACACCTCAAACCAGGGTGACCCATCGCAGGGCAATGCCTCATAAACTGTGTTGCTGCATAAAACTTTGTAAAACAACCAGGGTATGTCTTTCGAACATATTTATTGCAAAAGAACATAAAATTTTGAAGGGCAATACGTCACAGGCGGTATGGTGACCTAACAATTGTTTTGGTGACGTCATAATGCTGAAATTTGATACTGCAAGCGAAGTAGGTGTGAATATGCTCCCATCAACACGGAAAATGAACATTTTTATGAGGAAACATGTTCTATAATGAATATATAGTTTAGAATTACTAAACAATAAACGCTGCAGACAAAACACAATTATTAGTCTCTAAACACGGAAGGGTTTAGCATTTTGCGGATGCTCTCGAAGTCAACTTACGAATTTTCCGTAAGTCCTTCTTCGGTGGCTCTTCAAGCATAGGTTTGCAATTTAAACGCTTGAGATGATTTTTGGCAAAACAATTAAATGCACTCTGTACAATAAGATTGAAGTTCGTATGGCTTGACTCACATTTTACATACAAAAGGTGACGAAACAAAGGAGAAGAAGACACAACTAGACGCATAGCATCCAAGAAAATACTGCGCTGATTTATACAACACATCAATTTTTGCAAGGTATCGTCATCTGCTGAGACAGCCGAGAAATATTGCACAGCCAATAATGTAATGGCAAAGCAAATTTCTGTCGGTTCAGCTAGTCCTCCGCGATCTGCCATGACAAATATTGCTTTATATCTCTCAGGAATGGAGCCCTGAAGATCGGAGGCGTTATTAACACCGCATATAAGCATACATTTACAGTGACGACAATTCCTACGGCAGGCGATTGAGCGACCAATGTACCCACTAACGTAGTGTACAACACACGCATCATCCTCTTCCACGTCATCTACGTTAACAGTGTGCATAAAGTCTGCAAGCCACTGGAAATCTTCTTGCTTTGCTGATGCATCTTCGTGAGCAGGGATTTGATCGTGATGACTGATGCGGATGGCTCTAGACAGACCATCCTGCTGCAGCAAGCTTAGACACCGAATCTTTTTTTCTGCCAGCAGCAATTGCTTCACCGACATGAAGAAATTACCGCCATTGCTCTGGCGGTACATTCCAAATCGTGCTTCGATAGGATCGGACATTATTTTCCCAGATAATACATATTCGACATTGTGTTTCTTTTGTAGGTGCTTAGTTAACGATAGGACCGCCCCCATAGTTTGAATACAGGCCATGAATGTTTCATGGCTGAGACCAGCAGATCCCGACTCTTGCCAATCCTTGAAAATTTCAATAGCTCGCGTCAAATACGTAACGCCGGGATGATCTTCAACAATTTGAAGTGGCGTGAAGAACGGGTTCCTCTTCCGCAACGCTTTACTGAGACTTTTAACAGACATGATATTCCAAATTGTCTGGATAAACTTGACATACATTGCGGTGTCAAGAAAATCAGGATGTCCTTTCCGTCCGAAATACTCTAGTCCCCGAACTGTTGATTCACTAAATACGCTCAAAGCGTGTTGAGGCGAAGTTCGGGCAATACTGCTGGGATTAAGAGAAACTTTTTTGAGTTGATGTGCCACTTTCAATGTCTGGCCTTCTTCCATCGCATAGAGGTTTTTGATATGTGAAAACTTTGCATTGCATGACACTCCGAGTAAATCCTCATTGCCTTTAGTAGGAGGGTGCATCTGCTTTTTGTTCACAAAATGGTTGAAAATATTCTTGAAATTATGCGTAAAATCAAAAATCAAGAATAGCTTCTCCTCGGATCGATATGGATGTTCGATGCTATGACGAAGTTGTCCGCCACAGAGCTCCATGAACAATTTCCGGTTGCAGACATGATTGTCGGTTGATATTGCAACCACCAGAAGTATATTGTTAATTCCTTCCATCACTTTATCGAACCATCTTCGCAGACATACAGTGTCGAGTTTGTCAACAGGAATGAGACAAACCACATCTTTGTACTTGCCAAAAAGTGATTGTACCATGAATGTCAGCACTGTCTTAGCACGCTGCCCGCTTTCCGTCAACCCGATGAAAGAACCGCTTGTGTATTCTACGCGCTGTGCAGTATAAACCTCATCTATCATCAATGTCACAATTTTTTCCCGGTCGGATAATAAAGATGTTCTTTGCTTCAGATAATCCATATCGAGTTTGCCTGGCGACACCGTCATATCCTCAGATAATCTACGAAGGTGCCGTATCGACGGTAAAACAAAAACATTCAGCAGTTGTTTATAGAGAGCTGGGCTAGTAAATTTCCACATGAAAGCAGTTATTATGAGGTCTGAAGAGTATCTTCTTGCATTCGGTGTCAATTGACAGAGTGACAATTGCTCAATAATAAATCCGATCAGCTTTGGGTTGAAGTTATCAGATTTTGTAGATGATATATGCACAGTTAGATAATTCTTCAACACAGATACAGCCAAGTCTATGCGGTTTAAGTTATCGTCATCGTCACCACTGGACATTGACTTGCATCGAGCGAGAACGTTGGTTAATTCGGATGTCTTTTGAATGTAACTTGCATGCAATAAGTCCTCATAAGCGGAAGGCGGAACAGGCGCGCCCATAACGAAAGAATAAATCTTCATGTCATTAGATACTATCACAGAAGCTTTGAGCATTGGTGGCTGATTAATATCTTCTGTTGTAGTTATAAGATGAAACTGCAATGTATCATTATCAGCAGAAAAGACATAACCAGCAGGAAGAATCTCATTCTTGAACTTTTCCTTCAAAGAGAGGAGATCATCCACACGTTCATGCTCAATAAAGTCCTCATTACTCTCTTGTCTGCGGACATTTTCACTGGAAAGGCGCACAGATGAAGAGCAGTTGCCACTTCGGGGTCTTGCAGTGGAAGTTGTTAAATAATTGGGCAAATTTGGAAAAATATGAGGAACAGCATGAGATTTCAGGCGTGGTGTGGATAATTTTATGCAACCACGACGTTTACTGCGTCGAGACTGCTTGTCGGATGAGAAATATTCGAAATCGTCATCCGAAAAATGTAGCCGGCAAACTTTACGTCCAGATGAAGCAACTAAACCTTTTCGTGGGATTGCTCTTATCCACCTTTTTCGCACACTAGGATCATGTGGAAAGCTATAGCAAGGAACAGCTGCACTCTCTTCCGATTCACTTTTTTTCTTTTTGTAGCCAGTTCTACATCCAGGTACACAACAATTATAGCCCATTCTGTAGCATTTACCCTACTGTACTGCGATAAAATCTGTTGGTGAAACCAGAACTCTGCACATCAGTAGAAGACCTTACACGTAGCTAACCTGTTATGATTTTGGCCGTCCTAGTGAACATACACAGCATAATTATGCAGTTGATGACAGCGCATATTTATCAACATTGCAACAGGCACTGTCACTACCAGTACAGCGCGGCCCGTGCCTCCGTTACTATCAATATTATCAGCTGTTCAGTGTTCACGTATGGAAACAAACGGTAAAACACTTCCCTTTAATTCTATTTGAGCGAGATTAACAGTCCGTTTACACATCCAAACTCTATAAAGCTACATCTAGAACGTAGAAGTCGCGCATATTCGTCAACATTATAGCAAACAAGAAACAACTAAGAGTACCGGTAGTGCATCGCAAAGTGCAGTTACTGTCGTCGCAATCAGCTATTCGCGCGTTTAATCAAATCTCAAAATACTTCACTAATGCTATCTGAACTATAATAACACATCATTTACAAATGTAAGCTCGATATATCTACACTTAGAACGCGAAAATCGCACAGCCTTCAGGCAAATCCTCCACTTCTACGGCTGTTTCGCGTTCGGATTGCCCTGCGTTGGGTCGCTCTTGTGACGTCACACGCGTAGTGTCCTATCCCGTAGTTCTAGATATCCGTGGAGTAAGTACCAAAGTAGCGGAAAACTACTTGGGTACTTCAGAAAAGTAGAAGTACTTCGTTACTGACGACCTCTGCTAGTTTGTCACAGAACCGTCGTAGACGGTGATTCGAAAACCAACAATATGGGTGCGTTCGCGAACTAACACATATTGAAATAGTAGTGAAATAGGTTGCAATAAATCCCGCGATCGCTGACAAGATAACGCCTCAGACATAGCGATCTCTCGTGACTTGTGATACAGACATACCGATCGCTCGCAAGGTAACATTTTACTAATTAGTTGTCACAGAACCCGCTTTCACTGGTAAGATATAATAAGAATATTAAGTATACTAAGTAGCTAATAACAGAACCGCCAACAAATATACCAACAACTTGCCACTAATTTCTGTTCTAACCCTAATCCTTTGTGAGGTTATTTCTTTTCACGACTCACAGTGTAACTAAAGTTGAATCGTATCCGAATGTGGTAATTTGTCACCTTGAAATCAAGTTTGGAAATCCAACAATCCTAATCCGTCAAAAATGAAATCTCAAATCCTAACCCGATCCTAATCCAGCAAGATTTCCCAAATCCTGTTTTCTCAGATCCTAACCCATGCTCATCTCTGCATTTAATATGGTAACTTCGAAGAATAGTAAATTGGCCACATTATAGGTACTTCGTGTATCAGTCCTAATACTTGAAAAAAATAGGACCAGAAACTGTTCAGACGAAGGAAAATTACTGTATTGTGAATGCGAGCCTTTCTATATCACTCGAGAAGAGTTGATAAAAGTGGATTTGAACCGGATTGAACTGAAAACTGAACATAATGACTTGGACTCGGACTCGAGTCAAAACGCTATGACTCAAACTCGGCACTTTACTAGCTGACTTGGACTCGGATTGACTCGGTGGTAAATTGAAAATGACTCGACTTGACTTGAGTCAAAGTTATAAGAGTGACATTGACTTATGACTGGGAACCATTGTGACTTGACTACAACCCTGGCCTTGAAAGATATTTATTAATTTCACCACATCCGTTCGATCAGACGGAAGACTGAAGACTGCATGGTATCAGCAGCTATCCTGCTAAACGCTCAGCATATACACGGATAGCATGAAGGAGAAAAAAGGGGGTGCAGACAAATTGACCTTACGGCCGTATCGCATCTCCATCGTCAAAACATATCTCAATAGTGCAGGTGAAAAAGAATATCATATCTCTTTCAAGTTTGATGCTAGATGTAGAATAGCTCATCGGAACGTTATTGAAATAGGCCTATTCATCCAGCAACAAATCTTGATGACTCATTCATCATCACCATCATTGTCATCGCAATTGGAAATTTCATGCGTTGCGTTTCAAATTTCGGTGAAAATGCTAAGTTCTCAGGAATCGCTATAGTGTATATTTTTTCAGACGTTAAAGATACTGGGTAGCTATAATTTCTGATTGTAGTCGACTACGACTACTACAACATTTTCAAGTCGTGGTATCCGATTATATTTGAGAAATATTCGAAGTGATATTTTACCGACGAGACAGATTTTGGTCGACCGTGCGGCTTCGTTTGTATGTCTTGTGTTCAATCATCACAAACCACCTTCCTATACAAGATCTCGTTATTCATACTCTGACAGGTCCATGGGAATGTGAGCATGCGGACAGACACTTGGGCATGGCGACCTTTGGTCACCGCGGCACGTGAGCGGACTGGGGACACAGTACTATGTGGAGACACATTAGCATGGGGAGAGATGATCATGGATGGGGCATAAGAGCATGGTTACACACGAGTATATGCGACAATTCACTAGCTGAACTATCCGAAATAGAGGCATGCAAATATGGTAACAAATTGACGATGACTGGACCGATCAAGAAACTGATCCGTTGAGAGCATACTCATCAAATAATTACATAAATTACAACCACTGCCACGTAGCTCCACCACGACCTAGACTCCACGAACAGGAAATCGTGTAATTGTATCGTGCCATTAAGACAAGACATAACTCCTTGCATGATTGTGTTCATTGGAAGTTTGTGAACTGCGTGATGCCGTCAGTATGGATCAGTTGATGCCATCAGTTGAAGAAAATAGCGGATGGTAAAGTTGTAGCCTAAGGTTAGGTTTGCAAGTCTGTAATGTCAAGAAGCAACGTAACAGATGTGGTGGCTCCTGAGGCCTTTATTTTGACCAGGGCTGGTCAATTTCTGTGTGATTGCGATTGACCGAGAATCTTTTCAAGGACTCGCAATCGACCTGTTATAGTCGCAGGAGGAACGTTGCAATGCACCTTCTTCTGATATTGCAAATTAGTTCATGCTTCCTTTCGGGATCCTCCTATCTGTTTATTGCATCGCACAGCGTCGTGCATATCGCATCTTTATTGTGTGTTTGTTGCTGATGAAAATATATGATCTAGCAAATATCATAGACTATAATAATACGCATAGTCCACATATTCAGCAAGGGTTTATAACCGACTTCGAAACTGCAAACTCGAAAAGAATGGCACTGCCTTCAACTGCATAATTTCTTGCGATCTTTGATTCCGAGGAATTGAGACAGTCCTACATATGTTGTTTGCAGGGTAGTGTAATGGTGATGTGCCCGGCTTCTTGGTCGGTAGATCGTGGGTTCGATCCCCGGCCGGGTCAGACCAAAGACGCAAAAACTGGTATCCACAGCTATCCTGGTAGACGCTCAGTATCCACGAATAGCGTGTAGGAGAAAAAACGGGGACGCAGACTAGGTGACCTTACGGTTGTATCACATCTCCGTAGTCAAAGCATTATAAAACAGGTTAAAAAATTAATAGCATAGGCTATCTCTCTCTTTCTCGCTTTCATTGTCCATGCGGCTGGATCTATAATACAGCATAAACTCTTAACCACTGGGTTAATATTAATGTTTGATATCATCCCTCATAATCAAAAATTTATGGCAAAGACCTTCAAACAAAGCATATAAGACTATAGGGGTACAAGGGGTAGCCTACATACGCGGGTTACCATTCTATGGATATCAGTGACTCGGCGCCCCCCATTTCACAGTAGGTAGGATGACGTCGTCAAATATATAAAATATTAATCTCGAATATAAAATATCATGACGGCGTATTCCGTGATGCCGCAAAATTCAAAGCGAACCGATATCTTTCCATGAGCGGCAAGCGTGATATCTCCGTATCCTACTACGATCGAAATGATGGTTAGTGTCTCGTTTTTCATGCTTTAGGTTTAGCCATATCAAAAGACCTATGCAATGAACCTATATACGATTTTATTCGTCCCATAATTGTAATTCAGCTTCTTTCCGCTGACGTTAACAATTGTAATGGACAGATGGTATTGTTAATAGGCATACTGTCACGCAATTTCGACATTTGTATATTCGATCTCAAATATGTAGGCCTATTCAATTGATTTTTTCACCACATGTCATTGAGCGATGAAATCTATTGAAAGTGTAATCTTCTTGTCTTTTCAATACTATCGCAGTAACTTGGAGTCTAAATTATAGAGCTGATACCGCAGTCTTTACTATGGCTGAAAGTGGCAATGATCGAAATTCAGGTGTCGCAGATCCCAGCACAACGTCGTTATTATCCGAAGAGAAGAGTAAGTAGAAGCGAAAATGATATTCGTATTACACGATTTGTTTATGATATCAATAATATCTATATACATTAGACCAGTAGTTCTCAACCTTCTTTTCTTCGCGGACCCTTTGGACAGTCACGGACTCCAGCTGACCCCCTCAAATTTTCGTTCAAAATTAGCTCAATTATCGCGCAACCGTCATCTGTCTAACTGTTCAAATGCAAATAATAACTGTAGGCTAGTGATAAACAGCTACAAAATGGATTTGCCTGAAAATACATACCGCCACACGGTATGTGGTGGCAAATGTGATATATTAACGCTTCCGACGACACCTCTTGGTGTGATCGTAACATATATGGCACCAAAAGTGAGAAACAGAGTTTGTATTGAACATATCACGTCCAGCCTGCTGGTCATTTGTAATAATAGCCTCTCCTCTTGAAGTTATTACAGAATAGTGGTTATGTAGGCATATATCTAGGGTTGCATTTAAAACAAAAATCAAAAACAATAATGCCCTTGTTTAAAACATGTTTTTTTATTTTATTTTTCAAGCCATGACGTCACGATTATTCAGTTGTGACGTCATATTGGATTGACGTTGACAATATAAAATACAGGGTAAAAATATCTACGTACTATAGCTGTTGAACCGACTATTTTGAGGGTTTCAACCTTCCCATATCGTATATGTCGGCTTTATCGAGTGATAATAGTCCGTGGGCTCGTACAACATGCTTCCCAAAGTTTTTACACAATTATGGCATAATTTTCACCTTAGAAAAACACAATTCTTTTTAAAAGGGCGTTTGTTTAAATCGCCGTTTGTTTTAAATGCAACCCTACCTTTATCACACAAGAAAATGGATTTCGTGGTTAGGCTTCGATCCCTTCATTGTGACAGATTAGAAAAAATATTCAGGAATTTCTATTTCAAACGATTGTTCAATAATTTGCTGAGACTTCAAATCCAAAATATTTGAGCTAATACAAACTCCAAATTTTCGTTTGTCCACAAACCCCAATATGTATTTATCAGTAGGCTATTGGCAATTTGGCAATTAAAATGTGTTTACACTATAAAATATTTCATCTCAGACGACCATTCTCATGATGTGAGTCCTGAAGTTTTAGCCATTATGAAGCGAAATTTTTCTTGCTGTGCCTAATTTAAAAACATTACAAATTAGGTTATCAATCATTTTACAAATTTCGATGTTTCGCGGACTCTCTGAAAATGCTTACCGGGCCTCCGGTTGAGAACCACTGCATTAGACTTTTTCAAGGCAATTTGGATGCAACGTAACCTATCTTTCGTTAAGTATGAAAATTCGTCGCGAAGGCAAATTGATTTCCTCAAGTTTTAGCTTCTTACTCCGCCCCTTTCTTCTTGCGAATATTATTTACTGGACCAGTGGTCCTGGTACTACACCCGCGTCAAATGAGTCTGCGGATGATGTTAAGCGTGTCCGCGAGCTTACCAATTTCAATCCAAGAACTCTTGGTTTTTAGCAGGAAAATATGGCCAGCACGTCAATGGTCTGGCACCGCCTGCTACATACGCAATGCGTATTGTCAGAATTGCATGGTTAATTATTGCGTAGGCCTAGGTGAGATCAAGATTTCAAGTATATAGATATGTGTGAATTACGTATGCTTGATACTTGTATATCTCACTATTATGTAATGCCCGACAGACAATTGAATAGTATATTCATATTGAAATGAACCCGGATATTTTTGGCTGACACTCGTCAAAGGTAATCGTCAGCAACTATTCTAGAGAATTGGAAATAACATTGTATACCAACAATCGTAGTTGAAGAGCTTCTTGGAGGTACAGAACTTCAATATACAATTAAATAGTATATTCATATTGAAATGAACCCGAATATTTTCGGCTGACACTCGTCAGGGGTAATCGTCAGCAACTAGTAGAGAATTGGAAAGAACATTGTATATCAACAATCGTATCACAAAATATGACGTCACCAGCATGAAATTTCGAATGAGAGAGCGTTCAATGTACTATTTTTAGGTGGTACACGAACTCCTTTTGTTGACAGAGTTTTGGTTGGTGTATTTTGATAAAAGTTGATTCCTTAAGGCACACAAATGGAATTGTGAACGGCCTCGTCCTACGATTCGAAATCGGTCGTCTCGATAATTATTCGCACAAATCGCATTATCCAACAGATGTTTGCCAATGGCAGAATTAATGGCCTTTGATCGATCAGCATCAATCTTAAGTGGATGAGTTAAGGGTGAGCTTTTCACATCGCGTGACGCACGTGTTCTGATAAATCTGGGGACATGTTGGTTTATGCGGTCCTGCAGACGTCTTGACGTTCTTCCCACGTAGCCACAATCACAGTGGCACCTATATTCGTACACTACATTACTTTGTTGGAGTGCAGGAAGCACGTCTTTGCGTGTTGAAGGGAGCAGTTGTGTTGTTGTAAAAATCACATTGGTTTTGACTGTGTCGTAAAATTTACCGACAGCAGAAATCAATTGTTTTTCAAAGCGGGTGGATATGGGGCCAATCCAAGGTAGATGGATATAAATATCTTTTATTGTTCGTGCGGTGGACTCTGTTCGTTTTTCTGCGTCGAATTGCGTTAATTTCCTCTCCATGCCGCGGCTGATGACGTGTTCAGGGTAACCGTTATCAAGTAAGATTTTTCGGATGTAGTCGTCAAGTTCTAAACTCAGCTTGTTACCCGAACATATCATCAACGCTCTATGCACGAGTGTGCCTATGAGGTTAATTTTTCTGCGTCGAGGACTGAATGAATTCCAGCGAAGGTATTGGCCTGTGAATGTCGGTTTCCTGAAAACAGACGTTTCAAATTTGTTGGTATTGCGCTTTTCAACTAATACGTCCAGAAATGATAATGAGTTATTGCGTTCTTTTTCTATTGTGAATTGCAAGGCCGGGTGAAACGAGTTTAAGCGAATGAGAAATTGGTCACACTCCGATTCATTCCTGAATATGACAAATGTATCATCTACGTATCGGCGGTACAATAGTGGTGCAATCGTAGTGCAAAATATGACGTCACCGGCATGACATTTCGACTAATCTTGGCGAAGTGAGCGCTTAAGCTCAATGTGCTATTTCTAGACGGTATACGAACTCCTTCTGTGTAGGCACAGACTTTGTTGGCGTATTTTGATGAAAGTCGACTCCAAGGCACACTATAATGAAAGTGTGAGCGGCCTCTCACGACGACGCGAAACCTGTTCTGACATTGAATTTCTGTATACCTCCAAGAAGCTCTTCAAATGTCCAATAGGGTAATTCTTCATTTCCGAGTGCGCGAATACTTGGCTGATCGAAAATTAGTCTGCGGGCTGAAAGAGAACCACTGCACTAGAGACTGAACAGTGAACATTGCTTGACACGGTTCAAGGGCGCTCGGTTAGATGTGACCGGTTACGCGCAACCTGTAATCTCTTTTCATTAAAATGTGAAATCAAAATAATATTATATCATAAAGTGCATATCAATGTTAGTTCACCGATCAGACTAATTCTAAATGATTTACAGTTTAAATTGAACTTGTTTATTCTGCCCGGATATAGAGTAGGCCTAAATGCGCGGTGTGGGAGCAGCGAGTCAAGTCCCAACTGTAAATCCACAGTTTATCATAAATAAATCTGCAACATCAATTAATGCGGGCCCATCTTTGCATATCGCCATCAACGTTTATGCTTTAAATTTACACGACCCGCATAGCCTATATATTGCGATGATAATTAACTACTGATCCTCGTGTACATTAGGATCCGCAACGTTGGCTCAAGGTGAACACATCAATCAGAAGTTTATAGAATGTTCGATTAACGTTGCAACTGGCGATCAGATTTATGGAAACAAGAACATCTACTACGTTGATCCTCTACGCTGGCCTACTACGTTGGTCCACGGCGAACCAAGTCCTGTAAGTCAAGGTAAGTTTTACGCCAATGCTATCCAACGCGATGGCTCGGATGTCACTTTTTCGACGGTGCAATCAAACGAGCATTTCAAATATTCAGCGTCACAAGTTTCAACACACGGACCAAGTCTAACAGCGGACCAAAGGACCATATGTGGTTTGTGAATGACTCAACCGGTCACTTGAGTGATGACTAAAAAGGTCATCACTTTAGTTTAGTCCACGGACTCATTGTCATTTGGTGTGGTTGATACCGAAAAAGCTATCAGATGATCTTTTTGAAGTCATCCGCATCCCTAATTTCGCAGTGAGGCTACTCGGACTTTGCCTGTCCTTGATTAACATCAGCTGGATGCAATGGCTGCAGTGTAGTGTAGTGTATAGTGTAACTAAAGGTAGCAAATAGTATAAGAAGCCAATTTGTAGGAATAACTGCATGTTCGTCGTAAACGACGAAGGCGATTGATTTGATAACATTGGCCAACACAATTTTTGTTGACTTTGATCAGACAATTCATTACGACTCACTTTTGAGCGCTGAATTCAAAAATGACTTCCGTTTTTCTCTATCACGCCAAGTTTTTGGGTTACGCACCCACCACATTGTTTCATATAATCCACATAAAAGAAGTACTTTTAGTATTTTTTGTTTATTGTATAAAACGTTTCAAAAACCACAAGCAGTCGAAAGTTAAACAATGGACCTCAAATAAACATTTGCACTGATTTATTTGGTTGATTTAAACTGATATTGCTTTTGCAGGACAAATAAAGTGATAGTTCCAGCTAGCTCAAATTTACGCTAATAACGCATAATTCTGTGGGTTGTCTCGTTTGATACTCGAACAATAGTCAACTAACATATGTAATAAGCTCCAATTTACTCTGGTATCTTACCCCAATCATATTCAGATATTGGAGGATACTTTCTCCTTGCCTATAGCTGACTATGCCAAGGTTTTCCAGGAAATTATTTAGATATTTTAGATTTTTCGAATGTCTGCTGTCCGACATAAACATATGGGAGCGGCGCATGTGTATCAAGATTGCATGTGCTTTGTACATCCTTATTGTCTGACCACTAAAAAACACAATATTTCAAATCTATCACTTATGATCCAATCGTGCTTGTGATATTGCAGCAATTCAATGTTTCTGTGTTATTCTCAATATTTCTGTATTATTCACGAAGACTAACTGAGAGTGCAATTGTCACTGCACCTGGTTTTGGGGGGTTCCAAGACCGCGTAGACCAATTTCACTAAGCCGTGAGATTTGCTTGTGTCCACACCATATAGGACACTATGGTAACAGTATTATACAAACGCCAGTATCACGGCAATACACAAATCTACAGAAACTAGCCCTACGATGATAACGCCGTTTCTCATTATCGAAAATGAGATATCTTCTCTCTCTTGGCAAGTAATCTTTTCTCAATTCGCGAGGATGCTTAAAGTTCGGAATAGTTCGCTTCCAAGTCTCAAAGCCTATGTCACATTACGTAACTTGTGCTGATGAACTATACTCTACGTTCTGAATCAACTTCGATTTCAAAATCTTTATCATTAGGTGTGCTATGCCTGATATCTTCCTCTTGATCCAAATTATCGAGCCTATAGGAGTTTAAATAGCGAAAAGTAAGTAAATAGCGAAAAGTAAGTAGGTAGATCACAAAATATTACGAAGTAGAAGTAGAGAAAATCAGATCTGCTTGAGTCAGTACCAGAAGTAGAGGAAACTACTCAAGTACTTCCAAAAGTAAAAGTACTTCGTTACTGACCCCCCTGCAAAACGCGTAAATAAATGAATGCCATCGTCGCCTCTTTCGATCCACAAGGTGCTGAAAAACGCCCTCCAACGCTCGTGTAAAATGCTCAGCATATAGCACTTTGTATAGGATCGCGCCATTGGTGATAAGCGACTGTGAACACGCAGTACGACAATGAATCACAGTTGCTGGTATAGGAATGGTGTTAGAGCAGGGATTCCCAAATATTTTATGTTCGCAATCCCTAATTTCGATTTGAAAATATCCCTGCGACACCACCCCTAAAGCTGATTACTAAAAAGTGGTCAGCACTTTCGCCAATCCTATTCACGGCCTATAGGGAAAGCTGGCGACTGTGTGCGCAGAAAAAGCAATTATGGACCCGTCCATCTCGTCGATCACCAAGACTATCGTTACGTATTTATAGGTATTTTAGAACGATTTCTATATCCAATCGAATAGTCAAGTCAAGTATTGCTACAAGAAATTCTGCGTCACGCGAAATACAGATAACGATCTATAACAGGAGTGGCCAACCTGCGGCCGTAGACACGTATGTTTGGCAGCCGTCGACATGCAAACTGCATTTACGAATTGACTCCCAAATTTCGGAGAGATTTTAATTAATTTTGAAATTTTCTTCGCGCTTGGCGCGATTCAATGCGATTTTTTCGATTTTAATATGGTATTAGCACCCTTTGCAATCTGAGCCCCTACAATGTAGATCCGAACAGCAGAGAATAATAATGCGCATTAGAGACACCAACTTGGAATGGTTTGCTCCTCACGAACGATTTTTTTCTGGTACGTTTCGGCGATTCCAATATCTTTCCACTATACTGACAATCCTGATGGGAAGTCAAGAAAAAACAGAGACAAAGTGACTAATAACAATTGACCCACCCGAAGATGCATCATCATTTATAACTTGCCCTAAGTTTTCGAAAACACCAATCTTCCATCAACTCAACCGGTGAATCTGATCACATGGGATGAGAAAGGATAAATATTTGATAGCAATATGTGAAACTACTAATATTAATGCTGAAATTCATTCGTGAATCTGAAAATATTTCGCGCTACGCGCGACCATAGCGAATCCCGGTGGGTATTCATAACATGACCAGATTGACCGCACTCGCGATTTCGGTGCGTCTAAAAGCCGATATGAGTTGATTAGTGCGGGGTTCACCGTAAATGAACGTGAACCGTATAACAAGGGTATTGTAGGGATGGTGTGAACCTCTTAAAGGTTCAGGTTCGTGTGAACGCGAACCTTTTTGAAAGGTTCTGTGTGAACGCGAACGTGAGTAGTTATATAGATCGCTCGTGAGGTGGGTGGGGTTCTTATGGGCGGGGTGGCGAGCTAACGAGAAACCGGGGGTGGCGAACTAACGTTTTCGTCTTATGGCGGGGGTGGCGAACTAACGTTTTCGTCTTATGGCGGGGGTGGCGAGCTAACGTTTTCGTATTATGGGCGGGGTGGCGAGCGGCTGGGAAACCCGGGGTGGCAAGCGGCTCTTTCGTCTTATGGGCGGGGTGGCGAGCGGCTATTGTGTCTTATGGTCGCACGGTAACCCTTTTCAGCATAGGGATCGGTCGCAAGCGGCTCTTATGTCTTATCGCGGAGGTGGCATACGGCTATTGCGTCTTATGGCGGGGGTGGCATGCGGCTATTGTGTCTTATGGATGCGGTAGTGATTCGTACTTTCGTTTATAGACTGCGGGCGGCATGTCCTACTTTCAGCAAAAAAGGTGTGAAATAGTTTGCTAAGTCTAGGAATTACTCTCATGGTAATGTTTGAGTAATTAGATTACCCAAGAGCCGGCGTAGACGGTGATTCGAATATCAACAATAGTCGCGTTCGCAAACTAACACTTCAAAAAGGTGTGAAATATTGGTAAAATCCAGCGATCACTCACAAGATAATACCTAAGACATAACCATCGCTCGCGACTCGCTGTTACATACATGCCGATCGTTGACAATGTAATATTTTGGTAATTAGTTTACCACAGAACCCGCGTAGACGGCGATACCAACAATAGCCGCGTTCACAAACTAACCCTTCAAAAAGGTGCGAAATAGGTTGCAAATCCCACGATCACTCACGAGATAACACCTAAGACATAGCCAGCCCTCTTCAACTTGTTGTTACATACATTCCAATCGCCACAATGTAATATTTTGATAATCGGTATGTCACAGGAACTGGATTTCACTGGTAAAATTTAATAAGTAACGGATAACAGAGCCGTCACAGACGATGATTCGAATACCGACAAATTCTCACTTATTTCTGATCCCACCCTAATCCTTTGCGAAGTTGACGCTTATTCGAAAAGGTGTGAAATAATTGTAAAGCCCTACGTCGCTGACGGGATAATGCATCAGACATAGCGATCTAGTTATAGCATGGGTCGGAATCCATTCGCGGGATGTACTAGGTAAATTGAGATAATCCGAAACGAAATATTTTGACTTTGGTGTAGTGTGAATTGAAATAGGATTGACAAACATGGCTATCAACTTTCCCACAGTCCCATATTAATATTATACGCACATTGATTCGAAACAAGTAATGGAACATTGCAACTCTATTCGCGATCCGACTTTTCGTTTGTCAAAGCGACATTTTTAACATCTTACCATACTCAAAAGAATTATTTACAACATTAACAAGTGTTCAAAATCTAGTTTTCACTTACTTGATTATACCACTGCAACTCACAAATTTGAATTAATTCATTCTGGTTGTATTCATATGATCGGTCTTTTTTATTCAATTGTAAAGGTCGTTACTATTCTGAAGACAAAGTAAGCTATTTACTAATCGACACATAAATGACTTGACATAAACATATTATATTTTGAGTATACGAGATTTGAATGTCTGAACAATAACTGAGAAATAATTTATCACAATAAAATACGTATATTACAGCGTAAAAGATGTTTGAATGTCAGCAACTCTGTACGGTCATAGTTACTACCACTAATTTACCCGACCAACTCGTCATGATCATTCCTGAAATCAACACAAATATGACCACTGACTTGAGTTAACCACAAAACAGCATCAAGTTTTAAATCCACTTGTAGCTTACGGATTATTTGAATGCTGGTTATGTTTTGTTGTAATTGAGTTAACGGAAATAGTATTACGACTCGACATCTGACCATCTTACCATATTCAAAGAATCAACCACGAAAACATTGTCAAGTAAATCCGTTAACCGACCAACTCAACAGTATCAATATGAAAAACAGCCAAACATATACGAATCCATACAAGCACTAAAACCTAAAATCCATAACAAACCTGGTTGTATTCATATCCCTACATGTCTTTTTTATTCAACTTGAAAAGTCGTTACTATTCTGTAAGACAAAGAAATTACTATGCGGTATATTTTGTAAGATAAAAGTAATTACTTCTCGGTGCCCGCGACTTGAGATTAACATAATATGTTTGAGTATGCGAGATTTGAATGTCTGCCCAACATGTTGAGAATTCATTTCTTACAATCGAACGCAGGTGTTATATTGAAAATTATCATGATGTAAACATAAGGATTGACACATTGATTTGACATATGTAATAGTTGATCATGACTTGACTATAAAATTATTTGCGTTAATTAGACCCGGCGTTGTGGTAAAGATTATTGTGACAGCAACAAACTTTTCAGTACCATTGTTATTAACATATTGAGTTGTAAACTATGTGTGTGTTCAAAATGTTCTCGATTGGAAAATTATTCAGCCTTGGTACAAACCACGCAGAGTATTGTCGATATCAGGAAATATTTTACAAATGTAATTGTCTGCAGTAAACAAGACTAAAGATGAAACAACAATTTCCTTTGTTGAACAATAACCGGTGCAATACTTTATTGTCGGTGAGAATTGAAACACTTTCGCGCATTACCTGGTGTCAAGATATCACACTAGGTGAATTGACATACCACCGTTTGATTAATGCTTAATCCGTTCGCATCATTTCACACTCACTTTGATCATTACAAAAGTAAATTGGAATATGTTTGCCAGGCACCACCTATTCAACTATACTTGAGTAATACAGAAACCTCTCAGCATTAATAAAATCGAAATGTGCGCTACACTGAAATCTACAAAAATGTGTTTGTATTGCTGTTCGTAGTAGCGATATCGATTTGAACCTCCATCATCTAACCAAACTACTGAGAGTCGTTGTCAATTTACATGACGTTCACTGATTACATACTAGAACTATTTGTGCAACGCACACGATCAGAGAAATTGGACATTTTTCCATTGCCATTCGTCAAAGTAAATGTCGTCACAATAATCAGTCACTAAAAGACCATATACTTGTATGTGATTGAATCGCCGACAATTAACTCGGTAAATCAAACCCCTGAGAAATTTCACTCAGTCATTGGATAGGAAACAGCGTCGCTTAATCGGTGTGAGTCGTTTTTTCTAAATACTAATCATATCTGTCCAGCTGTTAGCCACGCTCAAACGTAACAATGGGTGTCATGCTCAAGTGATTTTCTGTGCTCGATACTTGTCTGTTTATTTCCTTCGGCCTCATGTTCTTAGCAAGATGTGTGTAGTGCAGTAATTTGTCAGGGGTGAATTGGTTGAATTGAGACCTTTATTTAGTCGGTAAATGATTGAATATTCGTATGTTCCTGCATTATATTATAGTGTAGCGATATTTGGTGTACCACTTGAACTTGGTGCTTTCTATGTACGGCTTTGGCCATCTACAATAAACGGTTGCCCTGGATGGATGCATAGTGCCGAGTGATTGGTGCGTATACCACCACACTATCGCCGATACTCCACATTGTACACCAAAAAGCGAACCCGCTCTTCATATTGGATCAACTGTTAAAATGGCAACGAATGAACAAATGTCTACCGGTACGGACCTGCTGGAATTGGAAGCACTACTGCACAATGAAGAGGTGGAGTCCCTTTTGCCGCAGGTTATTGAACTCATGAATGAATCTAAGAACTACAAGTTGGTTGTACCGCTGATTGACAAACTGATCATAGGATTCAATGCGTGGATTGGAAACCTTCGGAATTTTAACGCTCAACGGAAGGGTGTCGAGAGTCAATCTTCTAACATTGAAACCTGTAAGTTAAAACTGTATGAAATCATGGATCTTAAGAAGACAACTAGTCAAAGTTATCGTGTTTTCCAAGAGAAATGTCTAGAATCCTCCAATTCAAACTCTGTAAAATCGGATCGTAATTCTGTCAAGACATCCGCATCCCATGCATCGACTGCTATGTCGGCTAAATTGATGGAGTTGGATGCTAAGAAGCGCATGGTTTCTGCAAAGGCGGAATTTCAATTGGCGGAACTTCAAATCCAAGAGGCACAAGTGTTAGCTGCAGGATCGAAGTCGGAATCAGTACATTCGTCTCGTTCAAGTAAATTCAATGCTCGTTCAAATAGAGAACTACTCATTAAGTCATCTGACCAATTGCCTGTTATGTTTGATCACCATCTTCCAAATTATGAATATTGTCCTACAAGTGCTGGCCAACCATTGTTCAACACCGCGGAGTTGGTCGATCTGTCAATCAATCCATGTGTACTAATAGCTGGTGCAGCCACTACACCGAAAACAGTTAGCTCAACACCTCTCTGTCCGGTAATTGTTAACTCGACGGGCTCAACTAAATTTAGTGGGCATGGAACTCCTTCCCGATTCGGTAACTTATCCACTCAGTCGATTCCACAAAATATGCAGTCATCGCTGCTTGTTGATGACTCCTCCATCCGACCTAATGTAACCCATCCTTGTTCGTCCACCATACAGTGTGTGACTCGCAGACACCATTCGCCCTCGTCGAATCTGTCTATACTGGGTGGCTCTCAGATCAAAAATAACCCTGTTTGTTCGGTTACATTTTCAAGTCATGCAATGGGCTCGGTAGCACCGCGGTATAACCCGCTACATGTTAGTAATCCTCATCCCATGGCGAATCTTGATGCTTCTCAACAGGTGCCTGTTCCATCCCAGTTTCCCATTTGTTCTACTGTAATCCAGCCCACTGTTGTGTCAAACTTGTATGTTGATTCTCCTCCCTTTAGAGGAGACGCAAATTGTTCTAGAGTAATCCCCAGGGATTTTACGGGGTCGGTGCCAGTGTCGAATGGCCCGTTGTTTGTTGATTATTCTGCTCAAACGGAACCTCGCATCATTGAACCACAGATTTCTGTCGAGAGTTTGGGTGCTCACAGCACATCTCTGTCAGCTGGTAAATATTCAAATGCTACTTGTAATCCACCTGCGGTAGTCCATTGGCCACCTGCAGTGTCCGAATTTTCAGTGTCTTGTTCAGGCAATTCTGATTTACCTAGACCATCTCTTGCTCCGCAGGCCCGGGATGATTCTCAGCTGGGATTGAATAGTCGACCACTGCCGCCCCTAGCTCATGGTGATCATTCGGAGTTGCCGAGGGCGGGCCGAATGCCCAGCAAGTTTAATTCATATGATGACAATATATTGATGCCTCATTCATTAACTTCCAAATTGACCCCTATCACTTTTGACGGCCAAGCGAAGGACTATCATTTGTTTATACAATATTTCAATCAGGTTGTGGAGAGGTTTCCTTATGACCCCTCTGAAAAGCTTTCATTTTTAATTCAAAGCTGCACGGGCTCAGCTAAGCAAGCCATTGAACATTTTGTGATTATCAAACCCCCAAGCCTTGGTTATGAAAAGGCCAAGCAAACGTTGGAATTTCGTTTCGGAAACAGAAATCTAATAATACAGGCCCATATTAAACAAATTATAGAAGGGCCTCGCTTGAAACCTAATGATCTCAATGCTTTATATGATTTTGCAACAAAGATGCGAAATTGTCGAATCATTTTATCAAATTGGAATTTACATCTTATGCTTGATGCTCACTGCTATTTGGAGGCTGTCTTCAAACGTTTGCCATATCATTTGCAGTTGGATTTTGTTCGGGAAGCTTGGATCCATGGTCCGGACCCTAGCTATGATAAATTGTTGAATTTTGTTGAATTGAGAGCGTATGTTAACAATACGTTTTATGGAAAGATATTGGCACAGGACATGAAAGGGGATTCCATTTCAAACCCATCCTATATGCCCAAGTCTCGAAGCGCTCAAACATTTGCAACTGTAACTAACAATCATCCTATTGCGTACTGTACAAATGAATTGGATCAAGTGGCTACAAACCCAAAATGTCCTTGTTGTGATGAGTCGCACAGTATTTACAGATGTGAAAGGTATAACACTATGAACCTGAACCAGAAAATGGAACTTGTTCTTCATAAGAACCTATGCTTTAATTGTCTGAGTAATGGTCATGGTAACGCTGAATGTAAATCAGTCAACACATGTTTGACCTGTAATTGGAAACACCATACCTCATTACATGGAGCAAGATTCCCTCGCAAGGGAATGTAGTGTGCATGCAGCCCATTACTAGTATAGCGGAAATATTACCGTAGAGGACCTGGTTCTCTTATATGATGATATAACTCCGAGATGTATTGGCATTTTGGAATCCTTCAAGATGCGTTTCCTGACAAATTTGGTGAAGTTTGACGGGTTTCTGTGCATATCAACAGAGGGTATTTTTGTGATATGAGAAATTTGCCTCATGGAAGCTTGCGTCTAGTATTTTGCAGTAGAGTGTTTGTTCGCGTGTTTCGTTTATAAAATAGTCCTCCAGGGACACACTTTCGAACTATTTGGGCTCGGCATGTTAGCCACGCTCAAACGTAACAATGGGTGTCATGCTCAAGTGATTTTCTGTGCTCGATACTTGTCTGTTTATTTCCTTCGGCCTCATGTTCTTAGCAAGATGTGTGTAGTGCAGTAATTTGTCAGGGGTGAATTGGTTGAATTGAGACCTTTATTTAGTCGGTAAATGATTGAATATTCGTATGTTCCTGCATTATATTATAGTGTAGCGATATTTGGTGTACCACTTGAACTTGGTGCTTTCTATGTACGGCTTTGGCCATCTACAATAAACGGTTGCCCTGGATGGATGCATAGTGCCGAGTGATTGATGCGTATACCACCACACTATCGCCGATACTCCACACCAGCCAAGAACAATTTTCACTCACTTGGGTAACGAAACCAGTGTCCAATATCAATACAAGATATTTTCGTCACACAAAAATAATCAACTTCCCTCGATATTCCCGTACTACGAAACTGTACAAAGGTTACATGTTTTTGTATGACATGGAATTAATACCGATCGAAGTAACCGTATTGGAGATAACTTTTAAACAAACACACTCTACGTGGTTAACATTCTCGTCGATTCTATTGTGATTAATGTATACTTCATGTGATCTGGATTCATTTCGATATGGCTAAACATTCAACCTCGACGGATACGAATTGTCACACACTCAAGTAATATCATACCAAATAGTTATTTACAAGACACAGAAAATTTGTTTTGGTCGTTTCGACTTTATTACTGGAGATACTCATCACTTCGCTTAATACAATCTAGATTTAAACTCCATCGAACCTTTGGTGTCTATCGTTTTGCTGGATACGAATTATGTTAGTCTAAGAGTACACAATTTTCACTATCTTGGGTTATGAACTCAGTGTGTTAGCGATCATTCAATATTTTGTAGTATCAACTAGCTACTTCGTAGGATACGAATGATCATCCTCACAACTCTTACAAAAGTACGAAGGATATTTACATCACACAAAGTAATCGACTTTACTCGATATCCTCACACTACGAAACTGAATGGTTGGTTTGACTCTACAAACTGTTCTGATGTCACAAGAACTTTTTCATACGAATGGTTACGTATCTAAATATTCAAATAATCCAACACACGACTATAGCACTTACAGAAATATCATAGTTCTTGTAACAAAGTTGTATAAGTATAATGTTTATCGTAAGTCCTACATAGCCATGATATCCGTCCGAGTTTGACTTTTAGAAAACATTATACCGACATCGCGACATCTTTCAAAATTAAAACCACGGTGACTGCTTCAGAGACCTACCAATGATATTGCAGTAATACAGTTACTTCCACAAAAGAGTATGTATTCGACTTACTTACCACAAATCTAACGCACAAAACAATTTACTTTACTAACGAGAAGCACCGAGCCTCACATCAAAACAACTAGAAAGTGGAACTATATTAAAAAACGTCGCTAACCTTTGTGCACCAGCTGTAAATCACACAAGCAACATGTTTCAAGATTCTGGTTATTGAAAAACGTTAAAGTGTTTCTCCTGCACCAAGTCGTTATGTTGACGAAAGCGTATATTGTAATACCATGATCGATTTGCATTCGTTGGTCACAAACTGTCCCTACTCTAAATAATTATTTTTCACTCAAACACAAAAGCATACTTGTCGCCAATCGTTTTCATCAAGCACGAGTTCAAGAAGCTTACTTACTACGACATGAATTGTTATTTTTATGTTGTGTAAATAGGTAATAATTTATTTTAGTAACACTACATCAACATCATCGAGTTGTGCGAATAGATTTACATGTGGTTTCAATCGAAGTACACAGCACGGTCTAATGTAGATTCATCTGTATTGTACAGCAACTCGGTAATCGAAATGCATTAACATTTAAACAACGATCTTGGTTCGTCACGCGAAAAATATCTTTACTGTCGCAACACTCTGATACTCTGCACAAGATGTGTAAATCCTTTTCACACTCATAATAATACACTAACGGGATACCGATGTCAAGCAACAACGTTTAACAACATCACTGACACTGAACATACGATACCTACCCAAGTAAAAATATCATTTTCACCAGGAGGTCAGTCGTTACTTGTGTACAATTACCATTTTCCCTTGGGAGTTTAGCGTTACCCGAGTAACAAAACCATTTTCACTTGGAAATATATGTTTTCCCTCAACAACAAACGTTTTTCACTTGGAAATATATTTTTTCCCTGGGTAACAAACCCCTTTTCACTTGGAAATATATTTTTGCCCTGGATAACAAACCTTTTTCACTTGGAGATATATTTTTTCTCTTGGTAACAAACCTTTTTCACTTGGAAATATATTTTTTCTCTGGGTAACAAACCTTTTTCACTTGGGAATATATTTTTTCCCCGATCAACAAACCTTTTTCACTTGGAAATATATTTTTTCCCCGAGCAACAAACCATTTTCACTGAGCAACAAACCCCTTTCTCCCCAGGCAACAAACCCTTTTCGTTTGGAAAACTATCATTTACCTGAGTACCAATACCATTTTCGTTTTGAAAACTGACAACTACACCGGTCAATTTGATATTTTTTGTATATTGTTACAACAGACAGTGACAAAATATACACCAACAACGACTCCGATACATTTGTGTAATCAAATATTCACTTGCTCTGATGCATCCCATCAAAATCATTGGTTACTCACATACAATAACAATGTGCTGTTGTACATCGACATGTATGTTTTCGGAATTGGCGAATAAAGGGGTTTCTGATATGTCCGTGATGTCCGGGTTCGTGCTTTGGATTTTCCAGAGTCAAAATGTCTGAATAAAACACCTCCTTGACGATGGTTGGTATGTGGATAACGGTGTTCGGAAAACGGTTGGATTTATGTCACCCATCGCGATAACAACTCCAGGTCGAGTTTTCCTCCCGCATGTTTACTATATTGTGTCTTTATTGGTATGTCTCGACATTCAGTTTGAAATCAGAAACCCTGATAAAGTACGTAACCGGATCCGGATATCAACTGTGAATCGATAAACCAATGAACAATATTCAAAGTAAACATGTTACACCCTGTGTTTCCACGAAAAAATACCATCCAGACATACGTCGCGCTTGTTTGCCCACACCAGTATACGCGCAAATGGAGGTGTGTGACATTGCATGCAATGTGTTGGTATACAAACATCGATCCACAGACATTATCATAGCCGGTAGTTTTGATGTAGATCGAATGTCACCTGATAACAATGTCATACCAATAAGCCACATTGCAATGACTCTGAGTCAATCTGAAGCATGACATACAGACACACAAACATGGAACCGTGACACGGGTTATTCGCACGACGGTGAAAGTGAACTGTACAACATATATCAATAGAGCGTTCACAGTCAAATATGCGAACCGTGCACAATCATATACCCTGGTTTTTGTTGGATATGTACGAAACCAATAAATCGATACATTTGTTTTCCCTGGACATCAATAATACAATTACCATTCAAATACATCGCTCGAATATGAGGTTCGTTTGGTGTAAAATCCATATCAAATAACACCAAAGTGTGCCTTCCGTGTTTTATCATTTCCACCGACGCTTCTTGTCTGTGTCGTAACACTATGGTGCTGGGACTTGAAAAACGACAGATTGTGAAACGGATTGACATGACCAACTGAATCGATGTCAATAACCTCGTGGTGATGACAGTGTCAAAATGCTACCGATATGACGAGACCAACCCGATCTCTTGTAGCGATGACCGTTTCGAAATGTCACCGGACGAAATGGACCCTTACGATGATGTGTTTTATGATTGTGTGTGAAATCACGAGGTAGTGTTCTATTTGTGGTGTACGATTGCAGTCTTCACAGAAACACACCTTATTGGATCACAGTAGCAATCCGAGATTTGCAGAATCACTGTTCGCGATATTTATCTGGAGTCGTTATGTGGGAGTAGCGACATCGATGCATCGTGACTGAAAGACTGATCGCAATCATTTAGAGCACCCATACTTCGATAGTTCACATTGGTCAAACGCTGCAGCAGAAAACTTCGGTGTCGACAACACGATGGATATTGACCGATGTATCCAATTGGTCTGGGTGATCTGTCCGGAGATAGGGTCATGACTATCTTGTAATGTTACAACGCGATAAAACCATCGAGTAAATCAGTGAACGTTGTCGAAATATCGATGTAATAGCGCGGACTCAGAGTCATTGCAATGTGGCTTATTGGTATGACATTGTTATCGGGTGACATTCGATCTACATCAAAACTACCGGCTATGATAATGTCTGTGGATCGATGTTTGTATACCAACACATTGCATGCAATGTCACACACCTCCATTTGCGCGTATACTGGTGTGGGCAAACAAGCGCGACGTATGTCTGGATGGTATTTTTTCGTGGAAACACAGGGTGTAACATGTTTACTTTGAATATTGTTCATTGGTTTATCGATTCACAGTTGATATCCGGATCCGGTTACGTACTTTATCAGGGTTTCCGATTTCAAACTGAATGGCGAGACATACATTGACCAATAAAGACACAATATAGTAAACATGCGGGAGGAAAACTCGACCTGGAGTTGTTATCGCGATGGGTGACATAAATCCAACCGTTTTCCGAACACCGTTATCCACATACCAACCATCGTCAAGGAGGTGTTTTATTCAGACATTTTGACTCTGGAAAATCCAAAGCACGAACCCGGACATCACGGACATATCAGAAACCCCTTTATTCGCCAATTCCGAAAACATACATGTCGATGTACAACAGCACATTGTTATTGTATGTGAGTAACCAATGATTTTGATGGGATGCATCAGAGCAAGTGAATATTTGATTACACAAATGTATCGGAGTCGTTGTTGGCGTATATTTTGTCACTGTCTGTTGTAACAATATACAAAAAATATCAAATTGACCGGTGTAGTTGTCAGTTTTCAAAACGAAAATGGTATTGGTACTGAGGTAAATGATAGTTTTCCAAACGAAAAGGGTTTGTTGCCTGGGGAGAAAGGGGTTTGTTGCTCAGTGAAAATGGTTTGTTGCTCGGGGAAAAAATATATTTCCAAGTGAAAAAGGTTTGTTGATCGGGGAAAAAATATATTCCCAAGTGAAAAAGGTTTGTTACCCAGAGAAAAAATATATTTCCAAGTGAAAAAGGTTTGTTACCAAGAGAAAAAATATATCTCCAAGTGAAAAAGGTTTGTTATCCAGGGCAAAAATATATTTCCAAGTGAAAAGGGGTTTGTTACCCAGGGAAAAAATATATTTCCAAGTGAAAAACGTTTGTTGTTGAGGGAAAACATATATTTCCAAGTGAAAATGGTTTTGTTACTCGGGTAACGCTAAAATCCCAAGGGAAAATGGTAATTGTACACAAGTAACGACTGACCTCCTGGTGAAAATGATATTTTTACTTGGTTAGGTATCGTATGTTCAGTGTCAGTGATGTTGTTAAACGTTGTTGCTTGACATCGGTATCCCGTTAGTGTATTATTATGAGTGTGAAAAGGATTTACACATCTTGTGCAGAGTATCAGAGTGTTGCGACAGTAAAGATATTTTTCGCGTGACGAACCAAGATCGTTGTTTAAATGTTAATGCATTTCGATTACCGAGTTGCTGTACAATAGAGATGAATCTACATTAGACCGTGCTGTGTACTTCGATTGAAACCACATGTAAATCTATTCGCACAACTCGATGATGTTGATGTAGTGTTACTAAAATAAATTATTACCTATTTACACAACATAAAAATAACAATTCATGTCGTAGTAAGTAAGCTTCTTGAACTCGTGCTTGATGAAAACGATTGGCGACAAGTATGCTTTTGTGTTTGAGTGAAAAATAATTATTTAGAGTAGGGACAGTTTGTGACCAACGAATGCAAATCGATCATGGTATTACAATATACGCTTTCGTCAACATAACGACTTGGTGCAGGAGAAACACTTTAACGTTTTTCAATAACCAGAATCTTGAAACATGTTGCTTGTGTGATTTACAGCTGGTGCACAAAGGTTAGCGACGTTTTTTTGATATAGTTCCACTTTCTAGTTGTTTTGATGTGAGGCTCGGTGCTTCTCGTTAGTAAAGTAAATTGTTTTGTGCGTTAGATTTGTGGTAAGTAAGTCGAATACATACTCTTTTGTGGAAGTAACTGTATTACTGCAATATCATTGGTAGGTCTCTGAAGCAGTCACCGTGGTTTTAATTTTGAAAGATGTCGCGATGTCGGTATAATGTTTTCTAAAAGTCAAACTCGGACGGATATCATGGCTATGTAGGACTTACGATAAACATTATACTTATACAACTTCGTTACAAGAACTATGATATTTCTGTAAGTGCTATAGTCGTGTGTTGGATTATTTGAATATTTAGATACGTAACCATTCGTATGAAAAAGTTCTTGTGACATCAGAACAGTTTGTAGAGTCAAACCAACCATTCAGTTTCCTAGTGTGAGGATATCGAGTAAAGTCGATTACTTTGTGTGATGTAAATATCCTTCGTACTTTTGTAAGAGTTGTGAGGATGATCATTCGTATCCTACGAAGTAGCTAGTTGATACTACAAAATATTGAATGATCGCTAACACACTGAGTTCATAACCCAAGATAGTGAAAATTGTGTACTCTTAGACTAACATAATTCGTATCCAGCAAAACGATAGACACCAAAGGTTCGATGGAGTTTAAATCTAGATTGTATTAAGCGAAGTGATGAGTATCTCCAGTAATAAAGTCGAAACGACCAAAACAAATTTTCTGTGTCTTGTAAATAACTATTTGGTATGATATTACTTGAGTGTGTGACAATTCGTATCCGTCGAGGTTGAATGTTTAGCCATATCGAAATGAATCCAGATCACATGAAGTATACATTAATCACAATAGAATCGACGAGAATGTTAACCACGTAGAGTGTGTTTGTTTAAAAGTTATCTCCAATACGGTTACTTCGATCGGTATTAATTCCATGTCATACAAAAACATGTAACCTTTGTACAGTTTCGTAGTACGGGAATATCGAGTGAAGTTGATTATTTTTGTGTGACGAAAATATCTTGTATTGATATTGGACACTGGTTTCGTTACCCAAGTGAGTGAAAATTGTTCTTGGCTGGACAGATATGATTAGTATTTAGAAAAAACGACTCACACCGATTAAGCGACGCTGTTTCCTATCCAATGACTGAGTGAAATTTCTCAGGGGTTTGATTTACCGAGTTAATTGTCGGCGATTCAATCACATACAAGTATATGGTCTTTTAGTGACTGATTATTGTGACGACATTTACTTTGACGAATGGCAATGGAAAAATGTCCAATTTCTCTGATCGTGTGCGTTGCACAAATAGTTCTAGTATGTAATCAGTGAACGTCATGTAAATTGACAACGACTCTCAGTAGTTTGGTTAGATGATGGAGGTTCAAATCGATATCGCTACTACGAACAGCAATACAAACACATTTTTGTAGATTTCAGTGTAGCGCACATTTCGATTTTATTAATGCTGAGAGGTTTCTGTATTACTCAAGTATAGTTGAATAGGTGGTGCCTGGCAAACATATTCCAATTTACTTTTGTAATGATCAAAGTGAGTGTGAAATGATGCGAACGGATTAAGCATTAATCAAACGGTGGTATGTCAATTCACCTAGTGTGATATCTTGACACCAGGTAATGCGCGAAAGTGTTTCAATTCTCACCGACAATAAAGTATTGCACCGGTTATTGTTCAACAAAGGAAATTGTTGTTTCATCTTTAGTCTTGTTTACTGCAGACAATTACATTTGTAAAATATTTCCTGATATCGACAATACTCTGCGTGGTTTGTACCAAGGCTGAATAATTTTCCAATCGAGAACATTTTAGACACACATAGTTTACAACTCAATATGTTAATAACAATGGTACTGAAAAGTTTGTTGCTGTCACAATAATCTTTACCACAACGCCGGGTCTAATTAACGCAAATAATTTTATAGTCAAGTCATGATCAACTATTACATATGTCAAATCAATGTGTCAATCCTTATGTTTACATCATGATAATTTTCAATATAACACCTGCGTTCGATTGTAAGAAATGAATTCTCAACATGTTGGGCAGACATTCAAATCTCGCATACTCAAACATATTATGTTAATCTCAAGTCGCGGGCACCGAGAAGTAATTACTTTTATCTTACAAAATATACCGCATAGTAATTTCTTTGTCTTACAGAATAGTAACGACTTTTCAAGTTGAATAAAAAAGACATGTAGGGATATGAATACAACCAGGTTTGTTATGGATTTTAGGTTTTAGTGCTTGTATGGATTCGTGTATGTTTGGCTGTTTTTCATATTGATACTGTTGAGTTGGTCGGTTAACGGATTTACTTGACAATGTTTTCGTGGTTGATTCTTTGAATATGGTAAGATGGTCAGATGTCGAGTCGTAATACTATTTCCGTTAACTCAATTACAACAAAACATAACCAGCATTCAAATAATCCGTAAGCTACAAGTGGATTTAAAACTTGATGCTGTTTTGTGGTTAACTCAAGTCAGTGGTCATATTTGTGTTGATTTCAGGAATGATCATGACGAGTTGGTCGGGTAAATTAGTGGTAGTAACTATGACCGTACAGAGTTGCTGACATTCAAACATCTTTTACGCTGTAATATACGTATTTTATTGTGATAAATTATTTCTCAGTTATTGTTCAGACATTCAAATCTCGTATACTCAAAATATAATATGTTTATGTCAAGTCATTTATGTGTCGATTAGTAAATAGCTTACTTTGTCTTCAGAATAGTAACGACCTTTACAATTGAATAAAAAAGACCGATCATATGAATACAACCAGAATGAATTAATTCAAATTTGTGAGTTGCAGTGGTATAATCAAGTAAGTGAAAACTAGATTTTGAACACTTGTTAATGTTGTAAATAATTCTTTTGAGTATGGTAAGATGTTAAAAATGTCGCTTTGACAAACGAAAAGTCGGATCGCGAATAGAGTTGCAATGTTCCATTACTTGTTTCGAATCAATGTGCGTATAATATTAATATGGGACTGTGGGAAAGTTGATAGCCATGTTTGTCAATCCTATTTCAATTCACACTACACCAAAGTCAAAATATTTCGTTTCGGATTATCTCAATTTACCTAGTACATCCCGCGAATGGATTCCGACCCATGCTATAACTAGATCGCTATGTCTGATGCATTATCCCGTCAGCGACGTAGGGCTTTACAATTATTTCACACCTTTTCGAATAAGCGTCAACTTCGCAAAGGATTAGGGTGGGATCAGAAATAAGTGAGAATTTGTCGGTATTCGAATCATCGTCTGTGACGGCTCTGTTATCCGTTACTTATTAAATTTTACCAGTGAAATCCAGTTCCTGTGACATACCGATTATCAAAATATTACATTGTGGCGATTGGAATGTATGTAACAACAAGTTGGTGAGGGCTGGCTATGTCTTAGGTGTTATCTCGTGAGTGATCGTGGGATTTGCAACCTATTTCGCACCTTTTTGAAGGGTTAGTTTGTGAACGCGGCTATTGTTGGTATCGCCGTCTACGCGGGTTCTGTGGTAAACTAATTACCAAAATATTACATTGTCAACGATCGGCATGTATGTAACAGCGAGTCGCGAGCGATGGTTATGTCTTAGGTATTATCTTGTGAGTGATCGCTGGATTTTACCAATATTTCACACCTTTTTGAAGTGTTAGTTTGCGAACGCGACTATTGTTGATATTCGAATCACCGTCTACGCCGGCTCTTGGGTAATCTAATTACTCAAACATTACCATGAGAGTAATTCCTAGACTTAGCAAACTATTTCACACCTTTTTTGCTGAAAGTACGACATGCCGCCCGCAGTCTATAAACGAAAGTACGAATCACTACCGCATCCATAAGACACAATAGCCGCATGCCACCCCCGCCATAAGACGCAATAGCCGTATGCCACCTCCGCGATAAGACATAAGAGCCGCTTGCGACCGATCCCTATGCTGAAAAGGGTTACCGTGCGACCATAAGACACAATAGCCGCTCGCCACCCCGCCCATAAGACGAAAACGTTATCTCGCCACCCCCGCCATAAGACGAAAACGTTAGTTCGCCACCCCCGCCATAAGACGAAAACGTTAGTTCGCCACCCCCGGTTTCTCGTTAGCTCGCCACCCCGCCCATAAGAACCCCACCCACCTCACGAGCGATCTATATAACTACTAACGTGAACCTCATGACGTCACGAGATGTCACATTGCTAATTCCAACCCTACATTTCAGTAAAGTGATAGCCGATATTACTGTACACGATACCTAGCGACGACTTGGGCCATATAATGTAGGGTTGCCATACGTCCGGAATTTCCCGGACATGTCCGGAATTTCACTGAAAAATCTGCGTCCGGGAGGAATTTCTAAAACATGCCTAAATGTCCGGAAATTTGAAGGGTTGAAGTAGGCTCAAAGCTTTTTCGTAAATCAACATAAATAAAAAATTTTCAAGCAGATTTATGATATTCGAAATTCATCTTCGCGCTGCGCGCGAGGTAATGCAACGTATATCGATATTAGTATGGGCACCAGGCACCCCTTTCGCCAAAAAAATGCAATCAAAATAAATATAAATTACCATCATTTACTGAAATAAGTCCAATGGTAATCGCAATTATAAGCAAACGGTATAGTACTAGAACTGGTCAAGCCCGATTGGATGCTTTAGGCACAGATAGTGGTTCGAAATCTTGGGGTCGTTTACCTTTATCTGGGGATCGCGAAGATGTTGGACGTAATCACCGTCCTAGGCCGGGAGTAAGTTTAGGCAAGTTAAATTTACTTAGTAATCAGCTTATCAAGTTTTTAGCTGGGCCACGGAACAGTTTTAAGTTTGAAATGAGGTCACTACTATTAAAGGTTGGAAATCACCGGATGTGCAACCTGCCGGTGCATTTTATGGTAGCCTAATGGAAGAATAAATATTATTGAAGAATTCGTTCATAAAATTTCACAGCCAAATGCATATAGTAATTGCCCAAGAAGTTACATCGATTACCCTATGTTGAGTTAGAGATCAGTGCTTTTTTTGGGCTGAAGAGGCGTAAAAAATGTTGTTTCGAACCTGATTAAAATTAAAAAAAAAACAATCAGATAGCCGCACCGACCTAACACTATATAGCTGGGCTGTCAAACACAATAGCAGGTAGCAATCACCAGAACTCACATTACAGAGGGCCCAATTCATGACCTATGTGTCCCACTCCATTCCTGTATACGGTCGTTTGGCAATGCTTTGCTAGTGTGACGTCATATGGACACTCAATGTGTCCTCATTTTTAAATCCGCCAGTGGACGCTAAAAAGTGTCCGGAATTTGCTCCACAAAAATATGGTAACCCTAATATAATGTCACAATGCTGAAGTACATAGTGACGTTTTAAACGTCGCCAAATGTATCAACTGGGGCAAACAAATTATATAATAATAATAATTAATCCCATGAAATCAATATATTCCGTCGCTTTGACAACTTCGATGAGGACAATGTATTCAGCGTGTCTGAGTATTGCTATTTGCTATGTTGATATTGGGCAGAGTATAAAACGGGTGTCTCCTACATTGCTACCGATATTACTCCGTTAACAAGTTATACAGCAGTAGCCAACATCCAAATCGCACGGATTTGGTTTTTATGATACAATAAGCACGTGAAATCATGATTAACCCCGTTCCCCTGTTACATTTTTTTACATCGGACAACACTATCAATCTCATTGATTGGTTGAATAAGCATCATTCTCTGACTACGTACATGTAGTGTATTTCGCTCTTGATGTTGTGTGATTGCGAATCAAGCTCACAGCTGAGAGTCACGAAATATTCGAGCAAACTATTGTAATAAAGCAAGTAAAATTATTGAGATTGTCAAGGTGCGTGCTCGTTTAGTGTTGACTTTTTTTTATACTGCCAGCGTCAGGCATATAGCAGCCCGCAGTTTAAATGCAATGAATTTCAACCAAAGATGTTATAACGAAGTGAAAATTGTAATTTATGAAAAAGGTTCACAGTGCAGAACCTATATCAAGGTTCGTTTGTGAACGTGAACCTATAAATTTATTAGGTTCGCGCACAGAACGCGAACGTGAACCTCACGTTCACACCATCCCTAGTATTTGGCGTCCAGTTTGTTCATTACGGATATGCCCTGGAATGCGGCCGTAGGCTACATATAAGTAATCAAAATGCGGCCTGCAATAGCAAAACGGTTGGCCACCCCTGATCAATAACCTATTCGACCGCGCCGTGCCGCGTGTGCCTTGTATCTGCTACTGTTCTCATATAGCACTATCAGTCACTAGTAATTTTGTTGGAAGGAAAAATTACCGTCATATTGGTTTCTATGTTCCCGACTATTTAATCTTCATAGTGATGGTCAGACACCAACCTTACGTTATAGTAGGTGGCGCTTTAAAATGACTTTCAACTGATCTGATACCTCGTTTGCCCGGTTCGGATTCCTCAGAGGTCGTTCTTTCTTCTATTGTTAAAAATGAACTAATATATACAGAAATAAGCTGTCAATAGCTTTCCGCCTAATTAACAATCTTGTAATCGTCATTGGTATTTAATTTTCGTCTCCGCGACCGCAAAGAGTGAGCAGTGAGCAAACGACCCCATTGGGGTCGCGACCCGTAGTTTGGGAACCCCGTTGTTAGAGAGATACGTTGGAATTTATGAAAACCTAGAAGAATCTCGGAAAATTTGTTGTATTGACTATTGAACTTATATTAGAAACGGTATAGTTCGGAAACCAATATGATTGGCTAAAGCCATTATTGAGGGAACTAGACATATGATCGTCAAACAAGATCAAGATGGAAGAAAAACTTACATATCTATTTAAAAGGCTTCTGAACCTCTTTCGCTGTAACAGGCATCGGCTATGCAGATCTGATAAGGATTTGCAACGACAGAACGAAGGAAATCACTGCCAATAGCATCCTCGAAGACTTCAGGCATGAAGAGCTTCACGAACCAGACTTCGAAGTTTACCCGCAGATGCGCAAAGTTGACGTTAGAGATTATTACAAAGGTCGCTACGACACGAACATGCTTTCTGCGCATTCGCGGGATATACTTTTACGAGATCAGTTGCAGAGGGAAGTTGGTTTTCACCACACAAACAACAACAAAGCTAAATTGATCAAAATGGACGATATCATCGGCCCAATATGGCAAAGGGATACATTAGGATTACATAAATCAGTTGGGGTTACTGCTATCGTCGCCTCGGCTGGATCGGGTAAAACAACCCTTACTCACAGAATAGCTCGACAGGCTCTCGGAATATCATTTGAGGACGAAATCGAAGACATTTCGCATTACAATCAAAAAATGGTACATTATATAGAGTTGAAGGATATCGAAGAAGACAGCTCTATGAAACCCTCCAAATTTTTATTCGGCGGCCTGTACCAAAACGAATACGAGGAGGAGCGCGCCTTCAAATGGCTGGATGAGCACCAATCTCAAACAATTTTAATACTAGACGGGCTAGACCAAGCAAGGTGGGATTTCGATAAGAGAAGTCTTCGAAAAATAAGAAAGTATGAAAAAGCGAGCACCTCGACAATTATGTACAACATTTTAACCCGCTATATCCTTCGTCGCGTTAAGATCTTTCTATCTTCGCGTGAATTCAAGGTATCAGAGTTACCGGCGGCGGCCCGACCAGACACTATCATTTCGCTGATTGGTCTTACACAGCCGGATGCGCGGAAACTGTTCACTTTCCTACTCAAAGGGAATGGCGCGTATCTCTGGCAAAAAATCGAAGATATGTCGCCAAGAATGCTCAATTTGGTTTCTGTACCCGTTTTCCTGATTTTAACGGCAGTCGTAATGGGGAGAGATCCGAGTAGACCTCCTCCTTCCACAGTCACAGAACTGTACAACAGGATCATGTCCGCTCTGCAGAGCGTAGAAAATATCCGAAACCGGGAACAAATTTTATTGATCATAAGCAAACTGAAAGCAATGGCATTTCACGGCATGCAAGAAGGAAGAGTCGTGTTCAAAGAAACAGACTTGGTGCGATTCGGAATCCGTGCAGAGGAAGTACAAGATTTAATGACGAAAGTCCCGACCAACAACCTCCTTAGCCACCATTTGATGGTAGGGGATTTCAGGTTTTTCTTCTGCCACCAGAGTATTCAAGAATTTCTTGCTGCGAGCTTTGTAGCGGAAATGGATGTCAACGATTTCTGCAGCTTCGACGAGCGACATCTCCATGAGGAACGCTGGTCCGTTGTTCGACGATTCGTGGCAGGCATCGTCTTTTCGAAATCACCGAATGAACTCCACATAGGTAAGCCTTTGTAATTCCCCCATGCTTAAAACCATTTTATTTACATCACGCCCGCGCATCAGTTGGCGTAGCCCTGTACCCCTGGAAGTTTGAATAGAGTTTCCCGGATACATGAAGGGCTGCTATAACTCCAGTCATTACGATTTATCTGACACAATATGTATCGCATAAAAGTGCTATAATGCAGATCGCATGCAAATTTGAGTAGCATCGTCATTTTCTCTTTAGATATTCTTTTGGCCCACCATCGTTTAAGCACCCAAGTTATAGAATCGATACTTTTTTCGCAATGTTTCCCAAGATCAGTGGTTCTTAACAGGTGTTCCATGGAACACCAGAGGTTCTCCGGGAGCAACAAAAACACACTCCACAAATAGGGCTACTGGATATATCTGATGTGATGAGTGATGACAAGCCATCATTGGTTGGAGGCAATTACAGGCGCGATCAGTGGTTGAATTGTGAATGCCGTGGTGTCACATCCTATGCAGTGCCAAAAGGGTTGAGTTCAAAATCGAATCCCCGTCTTTCAAAATGAAGCACTTTTCAACAGAACATCCATTAGACATCAAAATGACAGTTCGACAATGCACAATTGCACCTATAGTCGCTTACAAGTAAAAGTCGCGATGGTTTCATAATGATTGGGTACCTCAGCATAGGTAGGCTACGTCACACAGCGAAGTTATTTTAATTGTTTTAAATAGCCTCTTGGGGTTACAGAATTCAAACTACAATTGAATATATCGAAATAAACCCGACACTCCTCCGGTGTTATTGTTAGCAACTAGTAGACCATTGCATATACGAGTGTCAGCCGAAAATATTCAGGTTTATGAACATGAATATATTATTCGATTGCATAATAATGGTTTTATTGCTTATCCTCTGACAGTATCAGATGAGAGACAGAAACAACAAGTCCTTGCTCGATCGATTCGCCAGCAACTTGAGCAGACGAAAGACGAAGAAAACTACATCCGCATGGAGCTGTACACCGCAATGTATGAATCAGACAACGATGATTTGATGAGGAATCTTTCCGTTATCAATGCATCTGACATGGCACTAAGTTGTGATGAAGCTCATATCCTCGGATCGCTAACTGCGAGGAATGCCAGTCTCGATGTTTGGAATTTAAGCAGGTGCCGTATCGGCGATGATCTTTTGACGAAAATAGCAGGATGTCTGAAGGATCGCATTCACGTGAGCCCTCACTATATGTCTACATAAACAGTCCTAAAGTGAATCCTGGAACAATTCGCAATAGGGGTTTAGGGGTTTCTTATTCAGTTAAATATACGAAAACGGTGCTTTTTCGGCGGTATGGAGCATAGTAACATAATCAGCAGCAGACTGATTCAATATCAATGGATCATATGAAGGGCTGCATTTAAAACAAATTCGATTTAATGCAAACATGTTTGAAACAAAGCCCTTGCTTGAAACATATTTATTATTGTTTGTTTTTGTCATAGTTGATTGACATTGATAATTGAAAAATAGGACGTAGTATATTTTTATCCTTGATGTTTTTTACGGGATATACACTGGATCATGATGCACACACGCGATCTGAGCATATGCATGCCATCGGTGCATGATGTGCATATTCTGCTGGACAAGGAGTCGCACTCGCAAATGTCCTTCTTTATAGCTTCGAGAGCCAAGCGATCGTAAAGAGACAACTGAAAATGCCATAATATACGTTAAATCTGGATTCGGCCGGCAAGGTTTACATAAATAAAAGGTCAATGTAAAAGTAACATCTGTGTGACACGATTAGATATTGTTCGTATATCGTGGTATACGTATGACATCATTTTATCATACGGTGAGATAGTAATACCAACTGATTTAAGACAGGCGGTAGGCATGGGTTGCTTGCATTGCGTTTCGCATTACAATTTCTGTCCATTCAGGTTGATCATGTGAATTTGCTGGACAGTAATCACTCGGCAAATGCGCTGCAGTCTCTTCTCGGGCATCCTCGGATTGAATCGCTATCAGGAAATTTGGATTGGAAAGTAAGCTGTATTCCGTGATGTATTGTTAGAAATGTAACAATTTTCATAAAAGAAAAATAGAACCGCTTGATGCTTCACTGATGAATTATGTCCATATAAATATAAATATTCTATTCCTGCTGTCGATGTTGGCGATTGGTGTTTGGATTTATGTCATCATGGTGTAATTGATTCCCTTCATCTGGTATATAATACCAATCGACAACGTGCACTATCTTCAGCTTCTAATTGGAATCATATTCAGAGCGTCAGTTTGACTGCAAGAGGTCACAGAATGACATTGACGAACGAGGGAGATCTGATAAAGATATTGCCATTGAGCGACACGTCCGGCAGTGCTGTAGATCATTTCGACATCAAGGTTTGGTATTGAGAAAATTTATACATTTACTGAGGTCGAAACCAATTTTTCATACTTTTTCCAGCACCGCTCCTTGTTTTGATTCGGTTGATTTTATGCTTCACTATACAAGTATACATACGTTCATTTTTTTTAAATATGTAACTTTATCAGGTCATTTCTCGGTAAAATATATACTATACTAGAAGTTGAAAAGCACTATAATAGCTATGATATGAACAGAGGTGATCAAAGTAATCAGCATTGCTACTCAAGTAGAAGCAGAAGTACCGTTGTAAATTTCCACTTAAATATGAGTAGAAGTATATATGGCCAAGATATGTTAAAATACGCTTACCATATTTTGAGATCCAGAAACGAGGGCTCTCTTTACAAATCACAAATTTGGCAATATCGGACTAGAAAACGGGTAAATAAATAATTTAACCGGTGTTAGGCATTCTCAAGTAAGAAATCCCTATGTTAGAACATAAATAAGTGCATTTTCGTCTCGTCAACTCTTCAAGCATGCCATATTAGTATCTCCGTTTAATATGTGCTGTTGACGATTGAGGATTTGATCGTTTTCCAATGAGGGAACTTTCGCTAAAATGAGATCTCATAAATCATTGCCTAATATCACGTGTAGTAGGCTACGTCCACTCGTTGAGCCACGGTGCAGAAACGATTTTGCTGTTAATTGTACCTGGCGGTCCTCGGTTTTTCACTGCAGCGTTGTAACACAAAGCGAATGGTTATGTGATATAATTCTTCCGTAATCTGACTCCATAAGTTTGATCGTGTATACCTCGCTTGAGTGTGACCTGACCAAACTGCGTGTACCTTTCGCAGGAATCGACGCTTGTATTCGAAGAATGCACTTCGCTCGCAATACTTGGTTATTGTTGGATGCTTTTCAAGCCTGAGCGTTTCCACATACCTGATCAACAGTTATATGTGAAGCAGTATGATTTGCGGGACATAGCAAAATCGAAGTTAGAAAAGGTCAGTTTTTGTAACAAAGGGTAACGTTTTAAATAAAATCCTAAATCAGAGTTTTGGGCTTTAATTATGTATGTCTGAGTGACACAGCGCCCGTTTTCAATCATAATTAACTCTGTAGTCGTTACTCGGATCTGAATGAATATTTAAACCAATGGCGTTTAGATTATGAGCATTGCCAATTCAGATCAGGTTTTAAACAGCCTAAAACTTGACTGGAAGAAGATTTCAAAAAATTACTAAGATCTCAAAATACACTTCTTGAAAATGGTTTTAAACTGCTGCAATTCACCGCAGAAACATGCTGTCGGTCACTGCTCTGAAATCTTGTAGAACATTTCCCTGAGCCTGAGGTAGGCCATTCTCTGCTTTTAGAATCTTTCATGCTAATGAGATTCCTGTTGATACCCCTCAGCGCCAGCTTTGCGGGAATGATAATCTTGTAGCGGCTCTACAAGGCGCGTTCGTCGATCGTGTTGATTATTTGATTAGCAATTTGTGAATGCTTCCGCATCCCTTTCCAATGCATGCATGTTGACGCGTAAACGCGTCAGTTACTCTTTTCGCTCGCAATAAACGGAGCTCTCGCTTCATTGGTGACCCCGACGCACAGGAACGTATTCCTGTACTACGAGCATGGATCAGCAAGCAGGCAATCAGAATGCGGTAGCTGTTAAGCTCCCTACCTTTTGGGCAGAGGAACCACGAGTTTGGTTTCGACAGGCGGAAGCACAATTCGCCTTGAAAGGAGTTACTGCGGATGAAACCAAATTCCATTACGTAGTTTCAGCTTTAGATCAGGCCACGGCAAAACGGCTGATAGAACTATTGGACAATCCTCCACAGGCAGAGAAGTACAACGCAATCAAAAGCAGGTTATTACAGTCATTTGCTTTGTCTCCACCAGAGCGAGCGGCACGTCTGTTGAATTTGTCACCTCTCGGCGACAGAAAACCGACAGAGATGATGGACGAAATGCTCGCGCTGTTAGGAGATCATCACCCCTGCTTCCTTTTCAAATACTTATTCTTGCAGCAAATGCCGGAAAACATACGGATAGTGCTGGCAAAAGAGGATGTAGATAACCCCCGAGATTTGGCTCGGCAGGCAGATCAAATGTGGCTATCGAGAACCGACAATTACAGTATAAGTAAATTGGCTAAGACAAAACCGGCCCTCCCTTATACATTTGAGCCGGTTTCAAACTTCTGCTTCTACCATCGACGATTTGGTAAGAAAGCACGGCAATGCTGCCCTCCCTGTGCTTGGCAACAGGAAAACGACAAAGCCGGTTGTCCGCAGTAAACGGGGCAACCGGCAAAAAATTATTTTACCTGCGAGACCTGAGGTCTAACTTCCTTTTTCTTGTCGACACCGGGGCGGAAGTAAGCGTATTCCCACCCACCAGGCTCGAACGGAGACACAAAACCTCTGGTCCGCTGCTTACGGCTGCAAACGGAAGCATCATACGTACGTACGGGACCAAGCGTCTTTCTTTGGTTTTTCCGTCCGGAAAATATGGTTGGGAATTCACTTTGGCTGACGTTTCTCAGCCCTTGGTCGGAGCAGATTTTCTTCGGGCGCAAGATTTGCTGGTTGATGTCAAACACCGTCGCCTGATTCATTTGCATTCCCTGACCAGCGTTCCTCTTCGTACTAGTGAACACGTTTCGCTTGGTCTTAATTCTGTCAGTACGAGCCGGTCTTGCTACGCGCAAATCTTGGCTGAATTTCCCGAGATTATTACCCCGCATTTTACGCATGTACAACCCAAGCACAACGTGAAGCATCTCATCTCAACAACAGGACAGCCTATTCATTCACGTGCAAGGCGATTGGCCCCTGATAAGCTCGCCATCGCACAGACCGAGTTCAATAAGATGTTGGAGCTGGGAATCATCCGCCGTTCTTCGAGCCAATGGTCCTCCCCTTTGCACATGGTGCCCAAAGGTTCCGGAGGCTGGCGTCCTTGTGGAGATTACAGGCGTCTTAATACCGCCACGCAACCAGACCGTTATCCCATTCCACATCTTCAAGACTTCACCGCGCGCCTCGCGGGATCAAATATATTTTCTAAAATCGATTTGGTGCGGGGCTACCATCAGGTTCCCGTAGCACCTGATGACATTCCGAAAACAGCCATCACCACACCATTCGGTTTGTTCGAATTCCTACGCATGCCATTCGGGCTTAAGAACGCAGCGCAGACATTTCAGCGAATGATGGACATGGTTTGCCAGTCACTCGATTTTGTCTTTGTCTACCTCGACGATATCTTGGTAGCGAGCGAATCACTCGCACAACACAAACGACATCTTCAAGAGCTCTTTGGAAGGCTATCCAAACATGGACTTGTCATTAACATCGCTAAATGCCAGTTCGGCAAACCCGCCATAGATTTCCTCGGCCACCGGGTCGATAAGCACGGTGCGAAACCACTGCCCGGAAAGGTAGACGCAATTTTGAAATTCCCCCGGCCCACAACGGTAAAAGGCCTTCAGGAATTTACGGGGATGATCAACTTTTATCATCGGTTCATACCTGGGGCAGCGAAAATCATGATGCCACTGTATGGCGCTCTTTCTGGAAATCCAAAAACGCTACTTTGGACAACAGAGATGGATACTGCAATGGTAAAAGCAAAGGAAGCTCTAGCCAGCTCCACACTTCTCCATCATCCTTTACCAGAGGCAAAGACTGCTTTGACGGTCGATGCCTCGCAATACGCCGTTGGCGCAGTCTTGGAGCAATTCATAAACCAACGCTGGAGGCCATTAGCGTTTTTCAGTAAGCACCTCCGACCACCGGAGCTCAAGTACAGTACGTTTGATCGGGAATTGTTGGCTCTGCACCTTGCCATTCGCCATTTCCGGTATTTTCTTGAGGGCCGCAACTTTACAGCCTTTACCGACCACAAGCCACTGACGTTCGCATTTGCTAAGATATCAGAGCCTTGGTCGGCGCGTCAGCAACGTCACCTGTCGGCAATCTCCGAGTATACCACAAATATTCAGCACATTCATGGGAAAAACAATCGCGTAGCTGACGCTCTTTCACGAATTGCAATTTCTAACGTTCAGAGCCCATTACTCGACTTTGATTATGAGGCAATGGCGAAAGCACAGCTTGACCCGGAGGTACAAGCATATCGCACGGCAATATCAAATCTATGTATCGAAAACGTTCCGCTTGGAACGGCCGGCCTTACTTTACTTTGCGACACTTCCAGAGGCACGCCACGTCCGGTAGTCCCGCGATCTTGGCGAAGGAAAGTTTTTGAAGTGGGACACGGACTCTCGCATCCTTCGATTCGAACAACCCGAAAACTGGTGGCATCAAAATTTGTATGGCATGGGTTGAAGAAAGAGGTCGGAATATGGGCAAAACAATGTGTTCAGTGTCAACGGGCTAAAGTACACACGCACGTTCGGGCGCCGCTAGCGAATTATCCACCCACAACTTCTCGTTTTCAATCGGTAAACATTGACATCGTGGGACCATTGCCAATGTCACAAGGTAAAACGTACCTGCTGACAGTGGTAGATCGTTTCACCCGCTGGCCGGAGGCGATACCAATGGAGGACTCGACAACATTAACGTGCGCTAGGGCCTTCATCGCCAACTGGGTGGCACGCTTTGGTATTCCAGCACACATTTCTTCCGATCGGGGACCGCAATTTACTTCGCATTTGTGGGCACAACTCAATCAGCTATTAGGCGTTCTCCTACACAGAACGACCAGTTTTCACCCACAAGCCAATGGCCTCGTGGAACGCTTCCATAGACATTTGAAAAGTTCCCTTATGGCGAGACTCACCGGTCCAAACTGGCTGGATGAGCTACCATGGGTTCTTTTGGGCATCCGCACAACACCCAAAGAGGATTTGGACGCCTCTTCGGCCGAACTTGTGTACGGTGCTCCATTGACGGTTCCGGGCGATTTTGTTTCTTTTTCAGGAGAGAGCGCACATCGGGACTTGCCAACGTTACAGGAGAAGATTCGCAACCTCCTTCCACGTCCTATGTCGCGACACGGCACGGTCAAAACCGCAGTTCCGCCAAGTCTGAAAGAATGCACATACGTCTTCATTCGAAAGGATGCACACCGACCACCGTTGACCAAACCTTACGACGGACCGTACAAGGTCCTGAAGAAATCGGCGAAATCATTTACGCTATCCATGGGCGGCAGAGCAGAAGTGGTGTCTGTCGATCGTCTAAAGCCGGCGTATATCGACTTAAACGAACCAGTGGAAGTAGCACAACCTGCAAGACGGGGCAGACCGCCTCGGCAAGCAAGTGAGATCGAGCACCCGCGCGATTTTCAAAATGCAAGAAGATCGAAACGCAACAGGCATCCTCCATCTCGCTACGGTTGCTGAGGATTCCCGTCGCTGGAGGGGGATGGTGTAGCGGCTCTACAAGGCGCGTTCGTCGATCGTGTTGATTATTTGATTAGCAATTTGTGAATGCTTCCGCATCCCTTTCCAATGCATGCATGTTGACGCGTAAACGCGTCAGTTACTCTTTTCGCTCGCAATAAACGGAGCTCTCGCTTCAATCTCTCGTTGCTCATCAGAAGATTCGACATTGTTCCTGCTCAACAAGCCTTGAAAGTACTAAATGAATATCAAACGTTGAAAGATAGAATGATATTGCCACAATTTGAGTTCTGTAAAGATCCCGGTGATGTCTGCACCAAAATTGCTTGAGACAACGTATTCCAGCAAATGCTTTCAGAGCTGCATCGAATTTGCTGCATTGCACTGTCAATTCATCTAGCAACCGCCGGGCCAGACCGAGGATTTTCGTGTTAAAAGCAAGCAACGAAATAAGCTACTAGATATCGCCCTGAATACTCTAATTAACATTTCTATGAACGGTCCGCACCAGCTCTCTGACGAGGATGCGCCAGCTCTCTGACGAGAATGCACCAAAGATAGCTGAGAAGAGGCAAAAAAAATAAACTAACGACGAACAGTGACAGTGCGAGCATTGAAGGCGTTGGAAACTGAAAGCAACGAACAAATTGAATCTGGCGGATGGGAACGGGATTGCGAATCTGTTTTGTTGCATGATATAGAACTTGAAAAATTTGTTCTGTGGTTGTGCACTGCTAGTAGTGTAATAAAAAATTCCATCAAGAAAATAGGGCTATTTTTGGTATTTAAATGAAACACTTGCGGTCTCTCGGGGAAGCAAGTGGCCCAGTTGGTTAAGCACTGCAGTCTCGACACCAATGGAAGTGGGTCCTGTCCAACTTCTAGCCCCACTGCCGCAGCAGCGTTTCGAAAAGTCCAGATTGATCGTGAGCCGAGCCAAGAAAGTCGGCAGCAAAGATAAAAGTTTCGGGCGCACGCAAAACGAGAGCGAATGATGTTGGAAGCGCGCTAGTGTGGAAGTCGTTCGGAAGATTACGAAGGCAACGATACTAAACATCACCAAATCATTGTCGTGGAGCACATGACCTTAACAGGCGATAAGCACCACCGTTTTGTATGAAATAAACAAACAACTTGCGGTCTCTTAAAACTACTTAGCGGTCACCCAAACCAAACCTTAGAGAAACCTGCTTATCGACCCTATTACCGCTGGTTGTAGGCTACACTACACCCTACTCTACACACTAAGGCATCGCAACAGTCTCCGGCGGCGTTTTCCAGGGAAACCATTGTTGGATAAATCTGTCATGAGTTGAAACCAATTTGTGTAATGCAAAGTTTGACACACACTCTAATGATAAAGCTATATAGCTACATGTCTCGGGTTATTGGCTATAGTATAGCCTATACCCAACACAATGACCTAGAATATGTTTAAATCAGCCATACGAAATCAACAAATATTCCATACGTAGATCGCTCTGATGACGTCGCGACCCAAAATTATACCGTTCGCGACCCAAACTTGAAGAACCCTTTTATACTTGAATCATTTCGTATTACAAAGCCCGGTACTTCCAAAATTGGACTTGACTTGACTCGAGTCACCTTAAAATAATTGGATGACTTGACTTGGTTTGAGTCAAAATTGATAATGACTGGACATGACTTATGACTCGAACATAGTGACATGTTCTAAAAACCGGGATATACGTTTCAAAATGAACCATTTCTGATGCATAGTTTGTAGTCTACGGTCTGCTGTTTTTTTGTCTGCTGCTTTATAAGTTCACTGTAAATACTGACAATGCGTGCGACAAGTGGCGACTGGTCCGTAATGGATTTTAACTTGTATGACAAAATTAATGAATCTATCGCTTCTATTAACCGATATAATTCTCTGTACAAATTCATTTATAGCCTACATTTCAGTATACAAATGCGCCCACGAAAATGTGAGTTAGCCAATACTTATAAATCTAAGCACGAAATAGAGGTATATATTTCCATATTATAAATGTTTCATGAGATTGATGTTTCTTTCAGGTCGGCAAGATATTGCTGCTGGATTGTACAAGAGATAAAAACATTGACTGGCTGTTGGTGGAGACGTCCGTTAAGAAATACCAGGTCAGATTCCTTCGTTGATTGTCTTATCATATCAGGGTAGTAACCAAGTCACAAGGTTACGAGTCACAAGTCAATGTCACTTTTATAGTTTTGACTCGATTCATGTCGAGTCATTTTCAATTCACCACCAAGTCAAGTCCGAGTCCAAGTTAGTGAACAAACGGTCGAGTCCGAATCATGGTATTATGGCTCGAGTCCGAGCTCAAGTCATTGTGTTGACTGCTCAGTTTTATTACTGTCATTGTTGTTATCGAATGGTTTGCATTAATAATATACTAATTTTCCTCACTTTTAGCAGTTTCTGGTCGCATGTTCAAGTACCAGTACCACTGGATGAAATTCCAATAGTGTGGTTACTTTACTATTCTTCGAAATTACAATGAAATGTCGGTCTTGGCCGTCCAAATCCAAGTCTAATCAATACACTTGTTGACTCGACTCGAGTCGAGTCATTGCCGCATTTTGGGAAAATGACTCGAGTCAAGTCGAGTCATCGGAAAATCGTGACTCGAGTCATTACAACCCTGTATCATATGCAATGTTTAAATGTTCTTGTGTTGTCCGTTCAGATTGATCTTGTGGATATTGCTGTCAATGGTCAAGTAACATCCACCGAAGAATATGACAGAATCTTGAAACATGGGAATGATATCGCCAGTTTTGGTTTTCGTCTTAATATCCATTCCATGTTTTATATTGAGGATGAGGATGACTTCAGAGAGATGCTCGAAGCTTGTCAGCGGACGAAGGCATTGATTGAAATGTATGGCGTCAATGGCATAATTTCATAAACATTTACCATAGCAGATCGAGAATATCAGATGCATAGTGAAGAATAGTGAGTCAGCCGCCGAGCTTGAGACCCTCATCAATACCTCTCCTGATATCAAGAAGGTTACGTTGATACGCTGGTCTTTTTCTCACAAGCCACAAGCGACGGGATTACGAGGCGCTCGCAATACTTCTGATGAGCGCGCTACTGAATCGGAATATTTACGTACATCCGGTGCGTAATTGCTAGCATTCATCGAAATTAGGACTGCTACTGTTTTAGAAATCTATCTTCCTGAATATCGTATCATGAATCCATGATATGATAAAGATTGAGGTCTAATCTTGTTACAATTTTAGACGAGAAGTGAAGATACACCCTATTAAACCCATAAACTGCCCCGTGAACGATCCCGTGACTGGGGTGACGTCAGATATAACTTATATGAGTGTCAACTGTTATATGTTATTAACCCGGGTGCCCTGACTTCTGTCATTAGCATCGCACATTTCGTAACCTTTCGCGGGCTAACCCTTACTCGAAATATTGAAATTCTTGACCGATTTAATTCAAAAGTTAAGATCCTTTAACTGAAGAATATCAATCCAAACACTTAGTTGCACCTTTGACCATCCTGGATTAAGAATGCTGCTAGGACGTTTCATCTATATGCACGATGCTGATATTACGAATTTCAAGATTGATGGGATTAATGCCACTCTTCTGATTATGGTTTCGTGTCACAAGCCCAATCCGCCTGGTACCCATTTAGAAAGAAGATTGGCATAGAGTAGACGTCAAGGTTATCTAATACGCACCATTTCTTTGGGATTCCACTGAAAATGAAGATTTTTCGTAATACCAAATCTCGCCTTTAGCGAATATACATTTTCGAGTCACAAACGTTTATGAATTTATGAATCTGTCACAAAAACATGAAATTTATATTTGAATAAACCCCACTTGGAGACTACTAACATGAAATCAATTCCGGTCGGTTCTTGGTACTCGTTGCAATCCCGGTCTCTGTTGTTCATACGCATTCCTTTAAGCGCCGGAGCACAATCGAAGCTTGTAGAGTAGTAATATTTTGTATCCGGTAAAGTATATTGTCCTTTCAGATCACAGAAGAGTCAAGGATGCATGGTCTAGACTTGACGACAAATTTTATCACAAGTGAGTAGATTGTATCAATATTCCTATTAGACTGACCTAACGTCTTTTTCTGCTAGGGAGGAAAAACGAAGGAGCTACAAGAATCAGCATATGTCCTATTATTCACGCCAGAAGTCATCATGAATAAATAAAATTGAGTAACGGATATTGAAATGATGAAAATGGCGGTTTTGAATGTCTGAAGTCAAAACTCCCGTTAGAAACTGGTGTCAACCTGATACGTGATAACTTTACGATTTGAAGCGATATATTTACTCTCGGTCACAGAATGAAGTAACTTTTTCAGCGCGTTTCATACAATTATTGTAAGCAGAAACGCTGATATCGTCGCCGATCGTCATATATATCGTATTCTATTTGCTGAGTTGATGTTTTGATTCAGTTCATTTCTAGATCTATAGATTTCGAGCTTGAGTCGAGGATTATTTTGCTAGGTTTGATAAGTGACAATGCACAAAATAGAGTGAAAGGGCTAGGTTTTACAGAGAATATATATGGCTCATGACATAACCAGGTTAGCCTACGTTTTTGTATCTTGTCTTCGTAACTGACTCAGGTCTGGGGTTGTTTCAATATTCTGCGCTAGATAAATTCCCTGGTTGCATTCCCTTGTCGGTTTCATGCAGACAGACTTCAATGCAGAGGTTTCAAACACGCGGCCCGCGATGGCATTTTGGATTTCGAAGTATTCGACACTACCATTTTTTTTAATTTGGGAACTTGATATTCGCTCTGAAATTACTTCAGAAGCCTGAAACTACTCATCAAACTTCACTAATACGTCACTTTCAAAAGTTACCACGCTGCGGAAGATCGACTATTACGTGTCACTACTTTTTTATGATGGTAAAACATGACCCGTTGATGATTCGTGACTGAAAATTGTGACTTGGACTTGGGCGCAACCTTCTGTAGAATTACTCGGACTCGTACTCGTCACGTCAAACATTACAATCAGAGAAGGACTTTTGTGACTCGGAATTCCGTTACTTGGTACAACCACGCATGCAACAAACCACGGTGTCCTATATGGGGCGGAGTGGAGGACACAAGCAAATCTCACATCTCAGTGAAATTGGTATCCGTCACACTTTTTATTTGGTCAAAGGCAATTTGACGGTAATTTTCGACCACGTGACGTAAACCGTGTGACGTAGACCAACTTCACTGACCCGTGAGATTTGCTTATGTCCACACCATAGAGGACACTATGAACAAACTATCAAACTGGTATGAGAAATAGTAAAATATCAAAAGGTCGTAGCTTGCGTTGCGTAGCTTACTTAGATATCTAAGCAGGTAGGTATGGCAACCGCCATGGACATTATGTTGCCCCTTTGATGTATAGTTGGTTACATCCTGTGTCATCATAGGTATCTTTATATATGTTATTATCGCCAATTAAATGTGGCGAGTATTAACTATAGTCGTAGTCTACGCTTCACAGCTGTAGCATCAATGGATTCTTCGGCGATTGCACATTTCTATTGCTATGGCACAGTATTCATTATGTTCAGGTTGCTATTGCATGATCTGTTCCAACATTCGAAAGCAAAATCAAACGCTGATTCTATTTGACTTGGGTAATGACATGATCAAGATAGCCTATCAGGAGTAGGCCTATGCCCGAAACCCGGAAATAAGGCCTACTTTGAAACACATTGAATTCCTCTAGTATTGGTGCCGTGGCCCGCGGCGCCATTAAAAAGTAGGACATTAGCCCGCGAGCACATTTGAGTTTTAGACCTCTGCTTTAACGTAATATCTCGTCTGAGCCAATTGCAATGCATTGTCCCTTATTTCCTCAGCCATGTCGATCATATCCTCACATTGCTGTATTTAAACTAGAAGCATCAAGTTTTCAGTAATATGTTTTACATCGTGAATTTGAGCGCTAGAATATTTAGTTGTCATTAAAATAAATAAAACTCTTGTACCACATCATATTTCGGTAATTTGCCGATAGAGATTGTTGCTTTCGCTAACAAACTCCAGTGCATACTCGAACAAATGGATAATTAGACTAATTATATCGCATCGATTGTAATCCAATTCCAATTTAATTTGTGAATTTTTTTCTTTACTCTAATGCTATTATAATTTCTGGTTTCCCTGTAAATTTTACAGAACTGCATCGTGCGAAACAGACATTCGTTATTCTCATGCTTCTGAGAATGAATCATAATTTGTTGAGAACTGAACATGGTTGAATTTACAACTTTTCGCGAATTCACTAATTCTAATTCTAATATAAATTGGAAAAAACTGTGCAGGTATATTTCTAATTCAAACCTAATTTGGGATAGTTGAAAGTTTTCGAGTTCTCCGAGTCCAAGATGTTGGTTTCTGGGGTATTCGTGGTGTTTGTCGAATACTGTGGTAATTTTACGCTTCATTTTATATTCCGTAACTGCCGTCTTATAACACGGCCCACCGCTTACGCGTATGGGGTGGCGAGGAGGAGCCTAGATAAACCTTCGACACTTAGGTATAGGAATTCTGAAGTCGACCTCGGTCGGACTCGAAACCATATCCCATTGGTGTTGCAGCCACAGATGATACCACTGCGCTATCTCGCCACCCAGGTCTGCTTTGATGCGGTGGGTATGAGTCAGTGATGAGCTTCGGAGCGGAGTTTTGCCGATTTTGTGACAGTCGGAGCGAAGTCGGGGTTAACTACAGATATTTTTTCGGATAATTTCGGAGTATTGTAACTTTTGTCTCCGATATCTTTGGATAGCTCTGACCAGAATACACTATTGAATATGATTACAAACCAAAGCACGGACAGTTGATACCTTGTGAAGTTGTAATATGACAGGTAACATGCAAAAATGATTGCCAAGTGCATAAAAATCAGCCATCTGCACTGCAATTGGGGTCTGGATAGTAGACAATACTATGAGGCCAACCATATTATCACATTATTTAGTAAAACACATTACCAAGTGTACCATGCTTGCCACTGTTTCGGATACTTGACGAGATTCGTCGGAGTATCTCGGAGTCTGGGATTGGGCTCTTCGGAGTCGGAGGGAGTTTTCCTCAGACACTAAAGTTGTCGGAGGGATTCGGAGTCTCGGAAAGCACTATCCGCTCATCACTGGTATGAGTAACGATATGATTTCATAGTTGCATTGTTTTGACTCACATTGCGATCATGAACACGCGCTCATGAATCTCCTGTTTCCATCGAACTGATTGGTATTCATGAATGGTATCTGTAACTTTATTAGTACGAGCCTACTGTATACGTTCAATTGTTCATTCAGTAGCGGCTTAAACGAAGGAGCTCGAGCCACTGACTCACTCTGGTGAAAAACAGTAATGCATATAAGCGTCATTCTCGCTTTCGCCCGTGTTTTGGAAAAGGGTCATAATCGGTTTATGAAGGTCCATACTATTTCTACACATCGGTGATTATCAACAAGAGCAATTACTGGGAAATAACCGCAATGGCTTAATACAGACGCGGTCAGCGATCGCGGCCACCTTTTGAGTCGATCGAGAGTAGTGTATATGATCGGTCAACCGGTGGCAGGGGCTCTTATGGGTGCGGTCGCACGGTGCCGCGAAAACTCGTCCTGAACCGGTGACCCTTTCAGACCCCCCTTCCACCCGACCGGTGCCTTATGAGTATAGGGATCACTCGACCGGTGCCGCGAAAACTCGTCTTGAACCGGTGACCCTTTTCGGTATATGCATCTCTCGACCGGTGTTGAATATGTATCAAGTAAATAGTCATGTGAATGAATCTTTGTTAATGTGTATATCGTGAAAACTCGGGGTCGTGACTCGCCTTTTTTGCTATAGGTGGTGACTCGTACTTTCAGACCCCCCTTGTGGTGGTGACTCGTAATGGGTTCTTATGGGTGCGGCCGTGATTCGTACTTTCGGGTATAGGCTGCGGCGGTGACTCGTATTGAAAACTCGGGGTCGTGACTCGTACTTTCAGGTATAGGCTGCGGCGGTGAATCGTACTTTCGTTGATAGAATGCTAGCGGCATGTCGTACTTTCACCAAAAAGGGTGTGAAATAGTTTGCTAAATCTAGGAATCAGTCGCTTGGTAATTAGTTTACCACGGAGCCGGCGTAGACGGTGATTCGAATACCAACAATAGCCGCGTTCACGTACTAACACTCCAAAAAAGATGTAAAATATTTCCTACGACCACTCACAAGATAGCACATCAGAATAGCCATCTCTCGTGGTTTGATGTTACAAAGGTAGGAATTACGCACAAGGTAATATTGCCGCAATAAGTTTGTCACAGAGCCGTCGCACAATATCCGCGTTCACAAACTAACACTCCAAAAAGGTGTGAAATATTGGTAAAATCCCGCGATCGCTCACAAGATAATACCTAAGACATAACCATCGCTCGCGACTCGCTGTTACATACATGCCGATCGTTGACTATGTAATATTTTGGTAATTGGTTTGCCACAGAGCCGGCGTAGACGGTGATTCGAATATCAACAATAGCCGCGTTCACAAACCAACACTTCAAAAACGTGTGAAATAGGTTACAAATCCCACGATCGCTCACAAGATAACACCAAAGACATAGCCATTTCTCGCGTCTTGTCATTACATACATCCCAATCGCTACAGTGTAATGTGTCGATGGTTGTTACTATCAAGTAATAAGTAATGAATAACAGTACCAGCGCAGACCGTGATTCGAAAACCAACAATTTGACACTTGCACGCGATCGCTATATGTTTTGACACTTCGGAACAGTCGTTGACTTGGTGTGATACAAATCATGAAAATATTCAATCAGTGTGCCAATTTGTCAACTTGAAATGAAACTTACTACACAGCTCAAGTTGATTCGTATCTGAATGTGTTGATCCGGTACAACTCTAATCCTTTGAGAAATCCATTTACCGCGATCTGTTGATTCGAACGTAACCTGAATATTACTGACTCCAACTTCAGTCGCATCGGATTATTCACACATTCCACGCCGCTGTTTCACACCTATAGAGTCAATACCAACTACAAATCTACAAGAATCACAAGTATGTGCATTATACAGTTATTATCTTTATCAACATGAATTTAAACTCTTAACAAAAACACGCAACTATAATCATTTGCCAACTCTAGCATTACCAAAAAATTCAGGTATTGTTGATTGAAAATCCTAGAATCCGTATTATTAAGAGTTTTATAGTACGACGTCGGAATCCACTCGCGAGATGTACTAAAGGTAAATCCAGATAATCCAAAATGAAATATTTGGACTTTGACATAGTCTGAATTGAAATAGATTGACAAACATGACTAACAACTTTCAACTTAGTCATATTTAGAGATTATACGCACATTGATTCGAAACAAGTAATGAAACATTACAACTCTATTCGCGACCTGTCTTTACGTTTGTCAAAGAGAGCTTCAGAAATATTATCACTATGACATCTCAACATTTTAACATCTTGCCATCAACAAAAGAGTAAAATACAAAAACCTTGTCAAGTCAATCCGTTTGTAACTCACCGAACCAAAGCAAAAAAGTGTCCATACGAAAAGTAGACAAGACTACGCAAGTAATCACTACAACCCACAAACATATCAAGTTCGGTTTTAGGCATATACCACCAACTCGTCTTTTTTTTGTTCAACTGTAAAAGTCGTTACTATGCCGCAAGACAAAGAAATTACTATGCGGTATATTTTGTAAGACAAAAGTAATTACTTCTCGGTGTCGGCGACTTGAGGTTAACATAATATATTTGAGTATACGACATTTGAAAGTATGACCATCGTAGTTTCTTACAATCGAACGCAGGTGTTATATCGAAAATTATCGTGATGTAAACATAAGGATTGTCACATCGATTTAACATATGAGATTTCGTAATGGTCTATCATGACTTGATTATTAAATTATTCGCGTTAATTAGACCCGGCGTTGTGGTAAAGGTTATTATGACAGCAACAAACTTTTCAGTACCGTTGTTATTAACATATTGAGCTGTAAAACTATGCGTGTCTGAAATGTTCTTTAATGGAAAATTATTCCACCTTGGTACATATCACCCTGCGTATCGCGGATATCAGAAAATATTTTACCAATGTAATTGTCTCCACTAACCAAGACTAAAGATGAAACAACAATTTCCTTTGTTAAACAATAACCGGTACAATACTTTATCATCGTAATCAGCAGTGAGAATTGAAACACTTTCGCACATTATCCGGTGTCAAGATATCACACTGGGTGAATTGACATACAGCCGCTTGATTAATACCTAATCCATTCGCACCATTTCACATACTTTGATCATTACAAAAGTAAATTGGAATATGTTTGCTAGATGCATTCAATTCAGTTAGAAATATCTGGTACACAACAATCGTAATATCAAGGAAGTACTTGCTACGCTGTAATCCACTTAACGTGTTTTGCATTGTTGTTCATTTGTAGTATTGATTGTTTTTGAACCCCCAAATAATAATTCCCGACATGAAACCAAACCGCCGAAAGTCGTTACCATCACAACGAAACAATTTGTACGATGTTTTTCAAATGCATCCTATAGTTAGGTGTACTAGAATTATTTGTGTAACACATACGCCGACAATGCAATCGAAAATTTTTCCGTTGTCATTCGCTAAAGTAAATGTCATCACAATACTCATCAAGCTGTCATCTGTAAATCAAGATTACATCCAACTTGTAGCTGTATCGTTTAACTACCGGGTTGCATCAGTTTGCTATTTTTGTCATTTAGTGACTGCTGAACATACCAAACGATACACATTCACTTACGAAATACTGTGTTGGTCGTAATTTCCATCATCGTGATAATCGAAGTACATTTGTTTCGAGTTCATAACAACCGACTACTTTTCTATGACCCGATATATTTTTGACAAGTTATGCTTAGAAGATTGGTGCATCTCGCGAAAAATAATATACCACTCATATTGATACTGCTACTCCATCGACCGGTATTTTCAAACGAGTCGATTTTCAACCGAGCAAAATTTATTACTCGAGTTGTCCTGCTTACTATATTTAAATGTAAACTCACCCGTCTTTCAACAACAAACAATGATAAAAAGTACACAAGCAAACACAACAAGTTTTACTTTTGTAGGACACTAACTATTATTCCACGCATCTCCTTTCATACTAAGTGTATATGAAAGATATTCATGGTACACGAATATATTCGCTCATGCTACGAACATACGCAATGATTGGTGACGCTTTCACACTATTTCGATTTAGTGTAACAAAAACAACAACAACAATTTTCACTCTCTTGACTTATGAAAACAACAGACGAACCTTCATTCAATATTTTGTTTTTTTTGTCAACTAGTTACTTTTTCATGAGACCCCCACTACTCTTACAAAAGTACGAAAGATATTTACATCACACAAAGTAATCAACTTTACTCGCTATTCCCATGCTACGAACCTGTACAATGATTGGTGACGCTTTCAAACTGTTTCGTTACCTCAAGACCTTTATTGTCTGAATGGTTGTTCATGTATCTTATTAATCAAATAGTTCAACACACAACAATAGTACGAACAGAAACATCAGAGTTGTTTACACAAAAGTTTGTATGCGTACAGTATGCGAATACCATGTGTAAGTCGAGCGCAATTGCGGTATCCATCCAAGTTTAGTTAACACAAATTCATTACAACGGAGCCGCGTAAACTTTCGTGAAAGAAAAGCATACCCACTTCCCGAGGGGTCTGTCAATGTCATAACAATAAACCAGATACTCCAACAACAGAGTACATATGTTTTCTAGTCACGATCCTTACATCTTTCACATAGATCAATCTACTTTGCTATCGAAAAGTGCTGAGTCATCATATGGTTATCCTCACTAGTAAAACATACTATCATACAAAATGGTCGTTATAGTTTGCACACCAACGGTACATCGTACAAGTAACAAGTCTCGAGAATCCAGTTATTCAAAAAACGTGAAAGTATTTCTACACCAAGTCGTTATGTTGACGAAAGCGTATATTGTAATATCATGATCGATTTGCATTCGTTGGCCACAAACTGTCACTACTCTAAATAATTCTTTTTCACTCAAACACAAACGCATACTTGTCACCATTCGTTTTCATCAAGCACGGGTTCAGGAAACTTACTTACTACGACATGAATTTTTATTTTTATGTTGTGTAAATAGGTAATAATTAATTCAAGTAACACTATATCAACATCATCGACTTGTGCTAATAGATTTACATGCGGTCTTGTGGTTTTCGTCGGGACATACAGCACGAACTAACTGTAGACTCCTCTCTGTTGTACAACTACTCGGTAATCGAAATGCATTAACATGTAAACAACGATCTTGTTTCGTCACACCAAAAATATGTTCACTGTCGCGATACTCCGCACAAGACGTGCATAGCCTTTTCACACTCGTAATAGTATACCAACGTCAAGCGATAACGTTTAACAAGACCAACGACACTGAACCCACAACGTTTACCTATGTAAAATTAGCACTTTCACTTGCCAGTCCATCGTTTACCTGACTAAACATATTATTTTCCTTTGGAGATCTGACGTTTACCCAGAGTAAGAAACCATTTTCACTTGGAAATATATTTTTTCTCTGGTTAACAAACCTTTTTCCCTGAGCAACACACCATTTTGACTTGGTGGTCGTCGTTTACCCGAGTAAAAATATCATTTTCTTTTGGAGATCCGGCGTTTACCCAGTGTAACAATACATTTTCACTTGGAAAAACACTTTTACCTAGAGTAACTAATCATTTCTCCTGGGTAACAAACCCTTTTCGTCTGGAAAACTATCATTTGCCTGAGTACCAATACAGTTTTCACTTGGAAATCTATCTTTCACCTTTCACTACATACGAAGTGTCAAAACATATAGCGATCGCGTGCAAGTGTCAAATTGTTGGTTTTCGAATCACGGTCTGCGCTGGTACTGTTATTCATTACTTATTACTTGATAGTAACAACCATCGACACATTACACTGTAGCGATTGGGATGTATGTAATGACAAGACGCGAGAAATGGCTATGTCTTTGGTGTTATCTTGTGAGCGATCGTGGGATTTGTAACCTATTTCACACGTTTTTGAAGTGTTGGTTTGTGAACGCGGCTATTGTTGATATTCGAATCACCGTCTACGCCGGCTCTGTGGCAAACCAATTACCAAAATATTACATTGTCAACGATCGGCATGTATGTAACAGCGAGTCGCGAGCGATGGTTATGTCTTAGGTATTATCTTGTGAGCGATCGCGGGATTTTACCAATATTTCACACCTTTTTGGAGTGTTAGTTTGTGAACGCGGATATTGTGCGACGGCTCTGTGACAAACTTATTGCGGCAATATTACCTTGTGCGTAATTCCTACCTTTGTAACATCAAACCACGAGAGATGGCTATTCTGATGTGCTATCTTGTGAGTGGTCGTAGGAAATATTTTACACCTTTTTTGGAGTGTTAGTACGTGAACGCGGCTATTGTTGGTATTCGAATCACCGTCTACGCCGGCTCCGTGGTAAACTAATTACCAAGCGACTGATTCCTAGATTTAGCAAACTATTTCACACCCTTTTTGGTGAAAGTACGACATGCCGCTAGCATTCTATCAACGAAAGTACGATTCACCGCCGCAGCCTATACCTGAAAGTACGAGTCACGACCCCGAGTTTTCAATACGAGTCACCGCCGCAGCCTATACCCGAAAGTACGAATCACGGCCGCACCCATAAGAACCCATTACGAGTCACCACCACAAGGGGGGTCTGAAAGTACGAGTCACCACCTATAGCAAAAAAGGCGAGTCACGACCCCGAGTTTTCACGATATACACATTAACAAAGATTCATTCACATGACTATTTACTTGATACATATTCAACACCGGTCGAGAGATGCATATACCGAAAAGGGTCACCGGTTCAAGACGAGTTTTCGCGGCACCGGTCGAGTGATCCCTATACTCATAAGGCACCGGTCGGGTGGAAGGGGGGTCTGAAAGGGTCACCGGTTCAGGACGAGTTTTCGCGGCACCGTGCGACCGCACCCATAAGAGCCCCTGCCACCGGTTGACCGATCATATACACTACTATCGAGACGCTATTTTTTTACTTCGATCTATTAGTCAAGGCCGATGTTAATTGTGCCATCAATAACAGACCCGTGCTCAGACTAGGACCATCAGATAGTTCTAGTTGTTTAATTAGACCAGATGTCTCAAACTCAAATGTGCTCGCGGGACAATTTCCTACTTTTGATGGCGCCGCGGGCCGCAGCATCAATCATAGGGGAATTCAATGTATTTCCAAGTAGGCCATATTCGACGGGACCTTGCAGACTGACATTCCACAGGCATCGTAAAAATGTGATTTAGGGGAGATGTGGTACCGATGGATCAAAAATCGAAAAATGATCTCTTGCCCTCATATCTTCAGCCGAGAATAGCAGATGCTATTAATAGCTGTCTCAACACTTCGATACAAGCTCTACCTATCTCGGACATTTACATGAATATCCGCCTTTTCAAAAAATATTTATGGACGTTTAAAATTCGTTGCTCGAACGTGTCATCGGTCCCCACCCGGTCGGTCCAAAGGCACACGACCATGGGACCTATGACACATACGCTCAAAAACTCAAATTTGTTAACTTTTTTTGTTGTGTACCATAAGCTAAGCTACAGCAAGCAAACGAAGAATGTTTCATCGCGACCTTCAAGAATCAAATAGATTATATCAACTCAAGTGTTGGCCTAAAATCATGTTTTGATTTACGCCTAAACTTCCAAAATTAATGCCGCATACATATTACCCGCAAATCGACATTTGGGCTTTCAAATACCTCGTAATAGCGATAAAACACCACAGATAACTTCGATTTACAGTCTATATATACGTAGGCGAGTTTCTGTTGTTAAGTGATTAGTTGGTCCATCTATTTTGCTTGATTTGGCTATGGTACCATAGGTCCCCCACCCCGTAAATAATGTAATTGACTTGAAAATAGTCCACTCGAGGATGGTAATGATTCAAAAAATATGTGTCATTATATACCCTGATACAAGCCCTATACTTCACATCAAAAATTATGGCGGGTTTGTTAGTCTGAAAGGTGATAGAGAAAAATGCAAATGTCGATCCAAATTTACTTTACACCCCCTAAAACGTAAATCATTCGTCACAGACCCCATAACTTACGCAGGTCGAATTTTTTTGCATGTGAGGAAAGATTCTGTCAGCATGTAATTGTAGACAAATTCACGGAGTGTAATCATGGAATTATCATGGAGAATTTTTCAAGTATTTTCGGTCCCAGTGATCCATCGGTACCACATCTCCCCTACTATTGTGAATCACGCCTGGCGCGAAATAAATAACATTTTTAGATATTTGAATGAAATTGTTGCTGTATTTGGCATAGTTTGTAAAAATAATTAGTTGTAGACATCATGCGAGAGTACAAATGCGGGGTCATGACTCAGGACATCGTAAAAGCTGTAGCGTTATAATTTTGCAGTCAGCGGAGATTTGACGTGCCGCAATTATAGGTAGAATTTTAGAATTTTACAAAGATTGATCTGATCAGAGCATTGGAGTAGTACAGACTAACCCGGGTCTCGGGTACACTCTTGATTGCCAAAGTCAAATTAAATCAACATTAGATTCACCTTCGAATATTTGAACAGATCAATAACAACTTGAATATAATGATTACTGTGCCATATCAGTATAGAAATGTCCAATCGCCGAAGAATCCATTTGTGTTACAGCTGTGAAGCGTAGACTCCGACTACTTTATACTCGCCACATTTAATTGGCGATAATAACATGGATACCCAAGATGACACAGAATGCAACCAACTATAGGCCTACATCAAGAGGTCAACATAATTCTAATGGTTGCCATACCGACCTGCTTAGATATCTATATAAGCTACGAGGCGCAAGCTACTACCTTTTGATATTTTACTATCTTCCATAACAGTTTGATAGTTTGTTGCGTCCGTGGTTGTACCAAATCACTGCGCTCCGCGTCACAAAACTGCTTTTCTGATTGTATCTTTTGATGCCACTCAACTCGAGTCATTTTTATTTTATCACCCATTTAGTCCGAGTTCGATTAATTCTACGAAAGGTCGCGCCCAGGTCCAAATCACAATTTTCAGTACGAATCATCAACGGGTCATGTTAATGTTTAACCATCATAAACAAGTAATGCCACGTAATAGGTAATCTTACATTGAGTCGAAACTTTCTAAAGTGATGTAATAGTGAAGTTTGATGAGTAGCTTCTGGAGTAGAGCGAATTTTAAGTTCTCAAATTAAAAAAAAATTGGTAGTTCCATATTGCCGACTACTTCGAAATCCAACATGCCGCATGCGGCCCGCGACCCGCGTGTTTGAGACCTCTGAATTAGACTAATTGGAGTGAACTTCCGGTAATCTCATTGTAATCTCATCCGTACAGTGTTGATTTGCTCTAGTTCTACTTCTAATTTAATTCGGATGTTTCTACGCTCTATATTTAATCAAAATCTTATTCCTCGTTTCACTGAAAATGCGTCTGCCCAAGCTTGCTGTACAGACATTTGTCATTCTCACGCTTATGAGACTGAACACTCGTTTTATTGGAACTGAACTTGATTCAATTTACAAGTCTTCGCCAATTCAGTAATGCTAATCTAATTTAATTTTTGAAAAACACTGTGTAGCTATAATTATGATTCTAATCTATATTGCAAAAGCTGGTGATTTTCCAGTTGTCCAATTCTGCTTGTGCTAGGTGCATTGCGATCAAGTAAAAATACGAAAAGGCATAGCTCTAGTATCATATTATTCCTGATATTCGCTGCTTAATTTCCCTCCTATGCTGTTTGCACAAGAGTCCCGGCAACTTCTCTGCGTCTGGAAAATTAATTGTGACGTGCCTATCTCTTGTTTGGCATATTGTCTCCAAATCACGAAACTTGTAATAACGGACGAGACGAGATTTGAAATTTTTTCACGGGAATTACTCTCGTGTTGACAGAGAAAATATCATTTTTTCAACTCGAGTCTCGGACGAGCCGCTCTGGCGTAGTTTAGGTTGCGACTGACTTTTTTCGGTCGTCCTTGCCGTGACTACCGTCGAAATCCAAATTCGCGTCATTTATGGCATGTACAATCTCCTGGCTTTTAAAGCCACAAGCGAGGACGAATAGCCAAAAAGGAGGACATTTGGGCGTCCTCGGGGGACAGCATTTTCGAGTTCTTGAAAAAAGTGGACAAATCCTCCTAGAGGAGGACGTACAGTAACCCTGGTAAATCATTTGTTCAACTATTTGTTCACGCCTAAATAGTATTTCAAAATGATTCATGAATATATTACTGGCAAATTGTTACAAAATTATGTTGTGAATATTGTTTTAAAGGTATGTCAATTCAATTTGAAAACATTATTCGTCAAAATGCATTCAATTAGCTGCAACATTGGATTTGTCTTATACGTTGGTTGCAATCCGACAGCGATTTTTGTACAGCTTTCATGCCATTATAGTGTGGAATGTAAATGTAAAGGTAGAATAAATTCATATTAGTTGCTAGAATTATTCCCTGTCCAATTTTCCCGAGGAGGATAAGTCTGTTCAAATATCAGTAGTAAGTTCACATAATCTCGGTGAGAAACTATTATTCTGTTTCAGTTGTTGTTGTTGTTGCGTGATAGAAAGTACGAATATTTAGTGGCATGAATCATGCATGTCGTCACATACATAATCCATTGAATTTTTTTTCATTAGAACGCTCGAACAGAAATTACCATTGATCATATGATTAAAAACGCGTTAGACTTGAGAATTTATTGTAAGGTTGAGCAGTCTCTCGACCGGGCCCGGCATAGTCGGATATTATTTCAAAGACAGGACAGGTGTTAGATCTGTATATATCAGCTTGTTTAGTCAATCTAGTGGTGGTGGGAACCCCTGAAATGTTCTGTCTCGTACGCACACGCACATTAATAAAAAGTTATATTAGAACAGGAACGCGAACGGTTCTTTGATGAGCTCTTCTCATTAAAGCTTCTATGCTGAATACTTTCTGAGTGTCCAAGAATTGGTAGAATGAGACGGCCGTGAATTTAGTAAAATATGTTAAGGATAATTGCGCCGCCTTTCGCTCATCGACCGTGTAAATCGAAAGACTGCAATTAATTCTTATTACTATAGCTGGGAAGCGTAGTCTGCACGGGTAAAACTGGCGTATATTTTGAGTATACGGATAAAGCATTTTTATCATTGCATCCTCACTTCAGTTGTCATACTGGAATCCTAGGAAGGTGATGGTGGAAACTTTCAAGCATGGCCTGTGCTCAAAGGATCACGTATTAGGGTGATAGAGAAACGATCTTAGTATTATTTGTACTTGTATTTATATATCTGTACTCGTTTACCTGTGATTACGGACGGTCATCGTGTGTTACTTTTGACTCCATTTTAAGATAGCAGATATGGTGAGGTCGCGAGTTCGATTTCCAGGAGGCAGCCACCGTGACCCGAACCCGAGACCTCTGATTATTTTAAGCGCACGTGTCACTCGAATCTGAATGGGAGATTAATTCTAAAGATTCGGGTCGAGTGGTGAGAGGTCAATTTTCGAGTAGGCTACTGAAATTATACACGCTCACTGTCAGTAAAAGTTCATTGTCAACGAGAATTATAGTTTAGATAGCATTTTCCACTGTGGAAGGCTGTGAGCCTCGATTCGCGGCATACGAAACACAATTACTCACGTTAGTGGAAATGACATATCTGTGAACGCGTGATCACAGACAGCATTGTTGCACAGTGCAATGAAATAACGTTCGGTGCTCGATGACCTACTTGCTTGCCTAACGTGATCAACGTCGGTGCAGCTAATCAACCGGCTCAGAGTTTCAAGGAAAGCCGTGCTATGACATCAATCGGACTTTGGTAATTCAAAAGTGTGAGAGTTTTTTTTATTAACCCGACGTACCGTCATAACACTTGCATGGTCTTCATGAGCTCTATTGCAACTATGACAGTGAAACAAATGTCCACAGTCGCGAAGGGAGATTGTTTTATTCGTGTTTTGAATGCAAAAATATAACATACCTTGGACAGATCAAACTTAACTAAAAATTGTTTAGACCCTCCAAAGGTTATAAGTAGGGTTGGGACTTCGGGATCAAATTTGAAATCCCGGGATCGGGATTTCCCGGGATTATCGCTCCTCAATCCCGGGATTCCCCGGGATTAGAAAAGTTGTAAAATACACAAGTTACACAAATAACATTTAGTCCTTGTGATATTGAATTGACGCAAAACATAAGAGCATCAAGAGCATCATCGTTTAGATCAGGGGTCCCAAACTCCAATTTGCTCGCGGGGCAATTTCGTAGTTTTTGATGACGCGGCGGGCAGCAGCATCAATTAGGGGTATAGGCCTAATATGTATTTCCCAGTACGCCTTTTTTTTGTCGGACCTTGTAGATTGGTATTTCATACACATTGTGAAAATGTAATACACTATTGTAATATTCACGGTTGCCACAAAAAAGTCATATTTTTCAATATTTTTTAAAAAGATTGTTGTGCTTGGCATAACTTGGCGACATAGGGAGTTATATAGACAGTTAGAAACCATGCGAGACGACAAATGCATCGTGTCATCGTAAAAGCTGTCGCATTATAATTTAGCAGCTAGTGGACGTTTGATGTGTGATAGCGATTCAGGTTTTTGGAGTGGTTTCAGAATGAAGTTTCAAGTTCCCAAATCCGAAATCTGAAATTTTCGAGTTTAATATCGTCGAATGCTTGAAAAATCAAAACGCCGACGTGGGACGCAAAAACAGTATGGCGGCCGCGTGTTTGAGGCCACTGTTCTAGTCAATCAGTCGAGTTTGTGACATTGCTTTATTACCAAAATAAGAGATATGGCGCTACATAAGCCTTGGTATAATGCTGTTCACAAATCCCGGGACTTCTTCGGGACCAATCCCGGGATCGGGATTGCTTCAAACCCCGGGATCCCGGGATCGGGATTTCCCGGGGTCCCAACGCTAGTTATATAAGTCTCTCTGGTGCAACCGTTACGATCCCGTTTTAGCCCTTGCTGCATGGATTGCTATTTTATGTGAGGAGTTACTGTAATATTTTAATTCTATATGTGTGTTACACACAGTAGCCTAATATACATTATTTGATGAATCAATTGATATCGATAATACTGTCAAATAGAACTAACCTGGTGCGTTTGTGCGATCAATGCCAATCACTGCATCATGGCGCCACTGCAATTCAATTAATACGAAACGGTGCAGTATTTGTAATGGGTTGTCTGCCTTCACGCATGACCATAAAAGAATCAATCGATTTTTCTGTTAATTCGGACAAAGCCGTTTCTCCATAAAGTTTGGCCAAGAGTGAGCGGCACCAAAGAATCCTAATCAAGCTGAGTCGACTGTATAGTGCAGTGGTTCCCAAACGGTGAGGAATTCCCCACTGATGGGGAATTCAATGGTTTCTGGTGGGGAATAGGCGCATTTGTTCAAAATAATATACATGACAGTCTACATATTCACGGAGACACCTGCGCAATTACCGTTACCAGTTAACTGCTCTGGAATGTATGTATCGAAAATTATATTGCGTGTTGTTCACAAACCCTCATGTTAACTCTGGATGGCCAACCATGGCGTCACAAACGCATCCATCACGACTAGTTTGACGTGAAATAACGCTTTCGCGAAATTTTGAGCGTTACTGGTATCGGTTCACAATACGTTTTATGTTGCAGTTATAGGCGATTGTCTTGTGTACTGGTGTGGTTGTGCGTCTTGTGTATTCAAACCAGCAAATAGCTTATCTGTGATCACAAAAGTGTTGGGTAGTGGGGAACAGGACCGTAACCTCCGCACCCAAAAACCCCAAATTTGGAGGGGGCGAGATCGAAGGGGCCAAAAATTATTTCGTGAATTAAAATAAATTATAGTGTAATTTATTGGGAAATTTATGCCACTTTTTCGAATATTTTTCGCGCTGGTTGCGCGATTTAATGTTGCCGAATATCTTGATTATTGGGTACCCTTCCCCCACGAAAATACGTAGAATTTACAGAAATGAAGACTTCGGCGTCGGCCTTTACTGCGCCTCGACGCACCAAGACATATGAAGTTATAGGCCGTGTAACATGCGACTCCGAGAAGTGTGCCAGAACGATCAGCAGCGGGAAGAGCTTGGCCGCTAAGGAATGCCCTTGTGGTGACCGAAAACTTCGATATATATGCAATATACATATATGTTTAATTGTCTGTATGCGGCTAAATGGCTGGTGCCGAATGTTCCTGTCCTGGTGACCTCAACCTATGGTTGCCATATGCCCGGAATTTCCCGGACATGTCCGCAATTTCACTGTTCATACTAGCGTCCGGGAGGAATTTTTAAAATATGCCAAATGTCCGGAATTTTGACGTAGGCTCATAATTTTTTTCGTAAATAAGCATAAAAACAATATTTTTTGGGAATATATATGCTGATGTATGATATTTTTCTGCGCGCTGCGCGCGATTTAAAATCACATTTATTGATTTTAATATGGAGACTACCAACCTCGTAAAAACTGCCATAAAATATAAAAGAAAAACAATCTTCATTTACTGGAATAAGCCTAATTGTAATCACAATTGTAGGAGAACGGTGTATTCCTAGAGATCGTTAAGGCCGTTCAAATGCTTTATTCAAAGATAGTGGTTCCAAACGGGTAGTAGGCTTATCTATACATTAATATATGGAACGACCAATATTATTGACAGAATTTGTTCAAATAATTTAACGACTAGACTAGATGCATATAGAAACCAGATTCATATAGCAAGCACCCCCTCCCGGCCTAGAAGTTGCATCGATTGCCCTATAGTGTAGGCTCAAAATCATTGTTTATTTGGGCGGGAGGGGGCTAAAAACATGTGCTTTCGGTCCCAGTCACACAACACACCGCCACATAGTCCTGAACCGGACCGTGACCACCTCTGGTCTATGAGCAAAGCTTTGCTAGTGTGACGTCATAACTCAGTTTGAAATCCACTAGTGTGCGCTAAAGAGTGTCCGGAATTTGGGTTGCTGAAATATGGTAACTCTACCTCAACCCCACAGGACAAATGCCATCCCGCAGAGAAAAAATATTTGCCAGTAAAGCAATACCAATTTGAAATCGTGCGGGCCTTTTAGTTTTGGCGATTTCCATGCCTTCTGTTTTGACATAGCAGATATAGGAGGTAACGAAATAGCATAATGTAACGAAGTCAATATACCAACGGGTCCACCCGAAGATCTTTAACATTTATTTAGGGGTCTTACCTTTTCCAACACACTTCACTCGGCTCTACCGGTAAATCTGATTACGTTAGCAGAGAGGGCGTTTAGTCGAAATAAGGCGACGCACTAAACAGTAGACCCAATGTAGGTGATAAGTAAAGGGGAAAAGCGTACAGGCTCAGGGGGGCTGAGTGGCTTCGCCCCCCCCCCCCCCAGAAGTAGGGTTTATCACCCTGTGGGCGCCCAAGACCAACGTTATTTGGGGAGGCTGACGAATTGCTGTTGTTACGGTCCTGGTGGGAATGAAGGCTTGGAATAAATCTGAAGTGGGAAATGAAGACAGAAAGGTTGGGAGCCACTGGTATAGTGATAATCGATTTAGCATTGTGTCGATTATTCGGAGCTTCAATCAATCAATCAATCAATCAATCAATCAAGTTTATTAATATTTTCATCATTTTAAAACATCACAAGACTGCGATACAATGAAAAGATACGAAGGTGTCGAAACAACTTGGAGTAGCCTTTAATATCAGACACCCACCTTAGCCTAGGCGAAGTAAAGAAGAGGCATGCACTTGCACACTGAATAAAAAATAATGCAGAGAATATAAGACGCAAGCGACAAAATGAGGTGGAATATGGCGGAGGGCGACGTAGATGTTAGGTCGTGGTCCGGTAATCCTGAAGACTGGTTAGTATTCATTTACAAGAAATTGTTTGTATTTCGACTTGAATGCGGACATGCTCGACGACTGTCGGATAGCCGGCGAGATGCTGTTTCACAATTGGGGTCCGGCATACTGTATAGAGCAATGCGTTTTCTTGTATTCAGTCCTGATCATATGGTAGTTGTTGTTCTTCGTCGACGCGCGTGTGCTGAACTTGTGCGCTTTTGTCTCCGAGGTGAAGTAGTCGTTGAACATTCGTTTGCGTCGTGCTAGTTGCCGACAGGTTAAGCCCTCTCGCCACGGATACGCCTGGCGAGCAGGATGTCTTTCGGCATGATGGTGACACGCTTGGCGTGAATCGCGCGCAAGTTGATGTCGTCGAACAAGCCGACGAGGTAGGCTTCGCTGGTCTCCTGCAGAGCCATAACGGAGCTGCTTTGGAAGCGGAGGTCGGTCTTGAAGTCTTGCGCGATCTCGCGAACCAGCCTACGGCTGGGAAGCTGGCGGATGAGCAGCTCGGTCGACTTTTGGTAGCGACGGATCTCACGAAGGGCCACTGTTCCGGGCCTGTAACGGTGAGGTTTCTTGACGCCGCCGGTGGCCGGAGCGCTCTTTCTCGATGTAAATAAAAAAATATCGTAAGTAATGGAAATATCCGTTTCATCGTGGACGCAGTAGTTCAGTTCGGTTTATTAGCATTTTTTATAAGTTCAATACACCACAAAAAAGCGATAGGCCTACAATGAAAAGACAGGAAGGTATCGAAACGAATCGGAGTAGTCTTCGGAATCAGACACCCACCTTGTCCTAGCCGATGTAAAGAGGAGACATTCACACTGAATGAAAAATTAAAAGAAGATAGTACAATAAAAAGCAAGCGACAAAAATGGGGTGGTATGTCACGGTAGGCGAGATCGATAGGTCCGGTCCTGGTCAGGTAATCTTGAGGACGGACTAGTACCTTACGTTGATTTCAAAATTATTGTCAACTCAAGATCTTAAACTGCTAGTAAAATGACTGATAACAATCAGTATGAGCTATACGAAATAGCCAACGCACGCCAAGGTTGTTCTGCCGCCTCCGCCGTAGGACTTAAGAATGCCGATAACAGGACATGCAGTAAGTCAATGCTGGTTCCTGTACTCGTCATCTTCGGAATCGTAATCATCGCGATGCTAGCTGGGATTGTGGCGTCGATTCAACTGATCGAGTTCAAATTGCAAAGTCGTAAGTGTCTATAAACGTGGATTGTTATTCTTCGTGTCAGGTGATTGAGTATACCTTGTAGCTATGTAACTGTTGACTGTAATTATTGATATTAGCTATTGATAAAAGTAGCCATAGTGAGCTTTGACAGCATGGCATATACGAAACATATACCTGTAGTTATGGTTGCATTTAAAACAAAAATTATTTGAAAACAAACATGTTCAGAACATGGCCCTTGTTTAAAACATGTTTTTTATTGGTTTTTATTTAGCCGTGACGCCATACATATTTAATTGTGACGTCACAGTGGATTGACATTGACAATGGAAGATGTAGAGCAGTGGTTCTCAACCTTTTTGTCTTCGCGGACCCCTACAAAGTTTTAGTTTAAATTCACCTCAATTATCGTGCAATCGTCATCTGTCTTGTGCAAGTGATAACTGTAGGGCGTAGGCTTAGTGATACACAGCAACAAAATGAATTTTCTCGAAAATAAGATCATACTATTCATGTAGAAATTGGGTTGACTTCTATTATTTTGAAGCGAATTCTGCAACTGCATTTCTTGAAATACGTGATCGTGTCTTGAAAATCCGTGCCTTCGATTTGATACGAACGAGTGCCTAAAATCCAGTTCCAGAAATATAGGTGATGCCAAATGTAATAATAACGCGTAACGCTTCTGTCGAGACATTTTGGTATGATCATAACAAATATGACACCGAAATTGGCAAACATTTTTTTTAATAAACTTACAACGTCATACCGTGTCATTTCTGTCTAGCAGCTTATCTTGAAGTTATTATGGAAAAATGGTCGTGTAAATCACAGGATAAAATGGATTTTTGTACCCCGTTCGAAGTCACCATGATTGACCTTACTTATCAAACTTTTTTCCTAAATCCCCAACAAAACAGCTCTATATTGCAAAATGTTTGCATCAGTAGGCTGTTGGCAGTTTAGGAATTAAAATAAATCTGCACGGTAGGATATTTCATCTCATACGGCCATTTTATTGATGTGAGCTCTGGAGGTCTACTAGTAATGAAGCGAAACTGCCTCGTGAATAAAAACAAATACAAATTATAGGTTATCAACTATTTCGAGGCTTTGCGGACCCCCTGAAAATGCTTCGCGGACCTCCCGGTTGAGAACCGCTGATGTAGAGTAAATATGGCTCCTTTGTCGCAGTAGGCTTCGGAGTCCTGTCTTGAAAGGACCAAAAATATCTTTAACCAGGACTACGTCGTTATGCAGCATTGTTACGGCCCGCGTTCTTCATTATCAAAACATCCATTCAGCGCCAATGTAATGGAACTGTTGAACCGTCGACGATTACGAAGGTTCTAACCATGTCGTGTCGTATACGTCGACTCTATCGGATGCAAATCGTCTGTCAGCTTATACCACATTTTTTGTAAAGTATTTACACTATTATGGCATAATAATACAAATTTTGCACAAAATCACATTTTTAAAGGCATTATTTTGAAACGCAATTTGCTTTGAATGCAACCCTAGTAATGGCGCACGCTCGACTAGGATCTTCGATGTAAAGCGATGAGCTCACAGAACCTGAAAAACGAGATTTGCGGAACTGACTTGTTTATCTAATGAATGCGACAATTCAATTACACTGAAGTACTTGCTTCAGTAATACGCGTCGACTCGGTGCCATTCAACACGAACTCTCGCACTGCTCCGTGACCAGCATCCTCAGTGATTAATATAAATAACCCGCATAATAACTCATATCATTTTAGTAGTTTAGATTAGGCAGAAAACCAGGTTTGACCAAGTTTGGTCTTGCTAATAAACATAATTCTGCAATCGACAAGAACTGAAAATATTTGTTGCCTTGAAGCTGACTCGAAGTCGGAAGATCTGCTTGTCAATTTTGCTGCGGCTCAAAATGATTCATATGACTCGAAAGTATAGTGCCTTGATTCCAATGCTGATAGGTAAAATTGTACCAAATATCCGAAAACGACTTCCAGCAGTGCCATATGGCTAACATCAAGGTGATCGATTTTGAAAGCTAAATTTTGCGTACCTTCCTATGACACAAATGATATTGTCGACTATTACTTGTTTACGTTGTCATTTCTAGATCTGCTGCAAATTGAAGAAGGAATGGAATCGCTTCGGGAGAATGCTAGTAAGAGTGCCGGCTAATATGGTTTATTTTTATTCCCATTTCGGGCTGCGGATGATAGCCTATATGAAACATGATTTGAAAAACACATGTTGATAACTTTTGACTTCATATTTTGATACATTGGAGCACATGACATTGTGCACTTTAAACTCTACTTCACACAACAGTCGATATGAATACGTATAGGTCTCCATTAAAATGGGTCATGTGTTACTATACAATGACAATGAAGGAAAGCGCAAGCCATTTCCGTTCTTGCCATTGTGTATTCAATGTCGATGGAGAAAAGTGAGGTGTTAGAGCAGTGGCTCGATCTCAACGTGGGCCATATTGCCCCCCCCCCCCGGGGAGATTTTGAGAAACAAGGGGTAAAAAAACCAAGGGGGCGATAGAGGCGAAAATGAATGCTAGAACGTAATGTGAGGTACCGTAATTTTCCATGTATAGTACGCCCCCGGGGACATGTAGGCTATAATACGCACCCTGAAAATGGCATGTAGATCCTGGGAAAGCGTGTTATCATGTAGCAAAAGGGTAACAATCATAATCACAAGAAGTCACTGTTTTCATATAACTTGGTACAAACCTTCCTTATTGCCATTGTCACATTTACACGTGCAGTGCTTCAAATTGTTAGGTGATACGTTTCCAAATCTCTAATTCGTAAAACAAGACTCGTGATTGCCAGTCATCATCACCGGCGGGCATGTCAAAAACAGAGAAATGTGAGGGCCGACGACGGAAGTTCCAGGAAGACTCGAAGCACTAAATATGTGTTTACTGGAGTCGGGGCGAGCCCGTTCCTTTAGTGGCGAATATGTCGCCGTGGTGTATAATTAAGTCGGTAGTAAGGCAAAAAACACAAAGACTGACACTCGGATAAGGGAGGGCAAATTTCGGAAGCACTGTTAGTGTCCACCAACAGCAATAAGACTATTTCACCAAGCTGCACACCATAGTGGGTAGGCAAGGAGCAATACGAGCTTCGTAGTACCCAAGTAAACTTTAATGTCTTTTAGTAGATAAACGTGCTTGGGGATTAGAAAGAGTGTATAATGTATATGTTTACCAATGTTGAATTATGACGGCGATTAATGTTAATTCACCGTCACCGTTATGACAATATCATAGCAATTCAATTCACTGCTTTCGATGTAGAAATAAAATTGCTACGCCACAGAATACAGTTGACAAAGTTGACGCTGAGCTGAGTGACAAATAATTCACGTTAAAGTTGCACTATTTTCAGTTCAAAGGCAGTTCACTTGAATTGCCATGATTATAACGGTCATCATTTCAAGTTATGTTAGGCGTAGGCAGGGTGATGATGACTCGAATCACGATTTTCTTATGACTCGACTTGACTTGAGTCATTTTCTCAAAATACGGAAATGACTCGACTCGAGTCGAGTCAACAAGTGTATTGATTAGACTTGGACTTGGACGGCCAAGACCGACATTTCATTGTAATTTCTGGAGTCAATATGCTTATTGACTCGACTTGAACTCGAGTCATTGCGCATGACTCGAACCAAGTCATATGACTCGAGACTCAAACGGATAAGACCGACATTTCATTGTAATTTCGAAGAATAGTAAAACAACCACACCATTGATATTTCGTCTATTGGTACTGATACTTAAAAATGCGACCAGAAACTGCTAAAAGGGATGAATGTTGGTATATTTTAAATGCAAACCATTCGATATCAAACAGAGTTATAAAAGTGGATTTAAGAAGACTCTAACTCAGGGGTGGGCAACTTCTCCAGTCGGCGGGCCGGACATAGGAAAATTAAGTACTTGGCGGGCTGGATTGCTGAAACGATACATTATTCGCCCATTTATCCACACATCCATGTAAAAAATCGTATTTACTGTATTTTAAAGGGGCACTGCACTCTAAACATGATGTGGTCTCAAATTGAACGGCAAAACGAAAACAAAATTGGCCGCAGCCACAACGCCACCATAATGGAGATGCAATTTATTGAAATTTACACATCAACTTCGCGCTCCAGCAGTCACGCAGAGATCGAACTTTATAAGTTGTTAGCCGATGTTATGAAGGAAATATGTCGTAAGAAATGTAATGTAATATTCGCGAGAATTTGCTATGGGAGACAAATAATTAGCAATATTGTCTGATATGAAAAGGATTGCAGAAAGCGTGATGAATTTGTCATTAGTTAAGTCTTCTCATAACTTCATTGGTGTTAATCAATGCATCCCCCTCATATTTTAAGATTTATGCAATAGATTGAACCCAACTTTCAAAACTAGTGTACGTTTTGTCTATCTGATGTTTTTTAGTTAACAAATCTAGTGTTTTTTTCACGAACCTCGAGAGGTAACAATGGGCCTTACCGGTGTAGGGTATTTTGTGATTATATAACGATGGAATATGAATAACGGTGTAGCTCTAGACTCTAGCGTCGAAAGTATTTTTGTCAGAATTGCAACACGGAATCAAAAGCCCCTTACCATTGGAGTAATATATAAACATCCCGGAACTAAACAAGAAACCTTCATGGAAGAATTCTCTAAAACCTTGGACAGCTTAACCGACTCAAATAACCAATTCCTTATAATGCAGTGGTTCCCAACCTTTTTCATCTCCTGCCTCCCTTGGCCGATATTTGAGCCAAAATTCCCCCTTAGGAGAAATCTCCCGACGATTAAAAAAGGTCATTTTTACCGCGCAAACACCTGTTGACCGAAGAATAAGATGGGCGGTACAGAGTGTTTGTTTCTAGCAGGGCTGTAACAACAATTTGTAGACCTCCAAAAACAATGGTCTTGGTCCCAATCAAACAAATTCTGGAAGGCTTGACTCAACAGACCCCCACACTTCCATTTGTGTGTTTCGGCTTACCATGAACCAATCGCTAATATAACTGCTGTGAAAAATCAGCATGCATAAATTTACTGGTCTCGCGATTTTTTCTCAAGTTTGCGTATGCATTTGGACAATAATATTGGTTCTTTCATATATAGAAGGATTGACCAGACTCGAGTCACCGAAGACTCGACTTGACTAGAGTCATTTTTTCAAAATAGGGAAATGACTCGAGACTCGACTCGACTAGAGACAATCTGTGTATTGACTAGACTTGTACTCGAGTCATTGTGCATGACTCGAACCAAGCCATATGACTCGAGACTATAACACGGCCAAGACCGACATTCCATTGTAATTTCGAAGAACAGTACAGTGGCCTTCGTATTGGAATTTCGTATATTGGTCCTGGTACTTGAAAATGCGACAAGAAACTGCTCAAAGTGAGGAAAATTAGTAGAGTATAAATCAAAATCATTCAATATCACCAAACAGAGTTATAAAAAGTGGGTTTAACAAGACTTCAACTGGAAACTGAGCAGTCAACACAATGACTTGGACTCGGACTCGAGTCATAATACAATGACTCGGACTCGACCCTCTGCTCAGTGACTTGGGCTCAGACTTGGCTCAATGTTGAATTGAAAATGACTCGACTTGACTTGACTCGAGTCGAAACTATGAAAGTGAGATTGATTGTGACTCGGAGCCTCATGACTTGGTTACAGCCCTGATATATAACATACAAGTGATCAGATTTCCTGCTGGAGCTCATTGAAAGTTAGGACACCCATTCCGTTTCAGCAACATTGCACCAAGTTTAAAATGTCTTTTTTCGGTCGGGTAGCTGTTCACTAAAAATAAACCAAGGCTAGTGATCTCTTTGACTTGAATCGATGACGTTGGAATATTCTGTCACTGTCTGAAAATGTTGACTTGAAAATATAAGATAAATACTTTCATTAGAAGCTTTGTTGTGATAGATTCGGTAAGACATTTGCTTGCTTAGAACATATTTGATTGAGAGGCCGTCGCTGTCCTACAAAATTTTCTTGCAAACTTCAGCACATCTGAACTAGTTTAAAAAACAACAAGGGGGAATTCTTATGTGAAAAAGAGATTTCAAATAGCATTTGAACATATTTTCAGCAAAAAACAGCTATAAGGAGCACACGTTCGGATATAACTGGTTGACTACATGACAGTTCGAACATGAACAATTTGAGAAATTCGTTACAATTATAAAGTGGAATTCCTCCCTAAAAATTGCAAAATTCCCCCCAAGGGAGGAATTCCTCCCCGGTTGGGAACCACTGTTATAATGGGAGATTTCAATATCGACCTCCTACAGAACACAAGCTTCACCACAAAATATTCTGATATGATTGAGTCGTACGGGGTGGTCCAGATGGCTACCAAACCAACCAGAGTGACTGACCATTCCAGTACTCTCCTGGACCACATGTATACCAACATAAGTAAATATAGACTTGCTCCATTTGTCATTGAGCACTGCATGACTGACCATTATCCTATTATGTGTCATGTCAATCAAATTTTACCTGTTACTACTAGTATTTTTGAATGCAGAATCCCGCTGAATCCTTAGGGGATTGACGACTTCGTTGAAAACATTGGAGATGTTTTCAAGGATTATCAAATTGAGCCACTCACAAGCGAGAACTTTGACTCCCAATTTGACAAGTTTATTCTTGACATAAGTCAAGCCATTAACTAAGAATTTCCTATCCGCAAAGTCAATCGTAACACCCGACGCCTAAAATCTAAGCCCTGGATCAGTCGAGAAATTCTGGCAGCCATCAAAACAAGAGATTGGATGCATAAAAGATATTATATTAACGGAACTGAAGATGAGAAAAAGATCTTCAAACGATATGCCAACAAGGTAACAAAAATGAAAGAAAAGGCCAAAAGAGCATTCTACATGAACCGGTTTGAGCAGAGTTTCAAGGATCAAAAGCAAACCTGGAGAACCATTCGTGAAATTGTGAACGCTTCCAATAACAAAAACGAAACACAATTACAGAACATTGAAATAGCATGTGGTAATACGGTCATCAAAGATCCTGATGTTGTAGCAGAAAAGTTCAACCATCACTTTTGCCAGATTGGTCCAGAGCTAGCATCTTCTATACCTCAAAGCCCGCATGATATCCTATCATTCATGAAGCCTCGCTCCATGAACTCCATCTTTATGGAGCCGACCGACGTAGGAGAGGTAGCAACGATATTATCTGGAATCAAGGACACAAAAGCAGTAGGACCTGACTCAATACCAATCTACTTCATAAAACTAGTATTTAATATTATAGGAGATACAATTTGTACGTTGTTCAATGGCTCCATGAACTTGGGTATTTTTCCTAGTGCTCTAAAAACTGCCAGAGTTATTCCAGTTCATAAAAAAGGCTGCAAAAATTCAATGTCTAATTACCGTCCCATATCTATTCTGTCAAACCTTTCCACTCTATATGAGAAATTGCTAGATTATAGGCTCAAGAAATTTTTTGAATTGCAATCGGTATTCACTCCATCCCAATTTGGCTTTAGATCGGGTCATAACAATAACCATGCCACCCTATCAATTGTGACAAATTACTACAAAATTATTAAAGATAAAAGAGTTGGCTGTAGTATCTTTATTGATCTTCGGAAAACCTTTGATACTGTGAACCACGAGATACTGATACGAAAACTAGAGCATTATGGAATTAGAGGGATTGCCAAGTCCCTGCTCACGAACTACCTTGCAAACCGTAAGCAGTTTGTGAAATTGGGTCTGTCAAAATTGGTAGAAATGGATGTAGAGTGTGGAGTGCCTCAGGGCTCAGTTCTAGGACCGACCCTATTTTTGATCTACATCAATGATATTATTAACTGTTCCTCCTTTTATACTACACTGTTTGCCGATGATACCCATCTTTTTCTTTCATCCGATACTATAAGCAACCTACGAAGTTCTGTGCAGAGTGAACTTACAAAAGTCTCTCAATGGCTTGCTGCTAACAAATTAAGTTTAAATACCGATAAAACTGTGATGATGCTCTTTAATACTGCTTCTGATAACCTTACTGTGAATCTAAATAATAACTGTATCTCACTGTGTGACTCAGCAAAATATCTTGGAATCATCATTGACTCTAAATTGTCATGGAAACCGCATATTGCTCATACCATAACACAGCTTTCTAGATGTGTAGGTGTAATGACAAAACTCAAGCACATAGTTCCTAGATCTGTGCTTAGGACAATTTACTTTTCGCTTTTTTACTCGTATGTACAGTATGGCATAATTGTATGGGGGAATGCTTGTACTTCACACTGTTCTAAAATTCGTACCCTGCAAAACCGAGCCATGCGTTTGATGGCTGGTTTGCCCCATCGAACAAGATTATCCCAGTACTACCGCAAATACAATATTCTAAAATTTGACGATATTTTTACATTTAAAGTAGCTAAATTTATGCATCAATATTTTTCAAATGAATTGCCTCCTGTGTTTAATGATTTCTTCGTCCTTGCTCAAACTGTTCACTCACACAATACCAGATTTTCTTCCCAGGGCAACATCTATTTTCATCGACCCACCAGTAGCCTCACAAAGAAATCGATCGACTATGCCGGTCCTGTCATATGGAATGCTATACCCTCTTCAATACGGGACCTCCCATACCACTCCTTCAAAAAGGAATTATTCAGTCACCTCATCTCCCATTACCAATGATCCGCTTGTCCCCCACCAAATTTGTAGTTTCTTTAGTATTTTATTTTTATGCTGAGCTGAATTGATTGATCCCAACCAATGCATCCAAATTTATAACACAATATCTGTATTTGTTAATGCAGGGTGTGATCAGACTAGTTGACCCTACCCAGAGTCAAATCGGTCACACCCTGTCCTATACCGTAAGTTCATTTTATTGTTGTTGCATGTGCCAATGATGTTTTCTTTACGGTTGGACAAATCAATAAATATCTCTCTCTCTCTAGCTAGAGGTACGTACAAGACACTGTTAGCGAAATTTTTTGTCCATAACAGTAGTCATCGTTGACATTAGTTAGCCAGTTTACGGTTTACACGACGATTTGGATTTGACGTGTTTTGAACAAAGGCCTTTTTAAAAAAGAAATTGAGTTTTTTTGAATGGTAAAATTATGCCATAAATGTGTAAATAGTTTCCAAAAAGCATGTTGTATTAGCCTACAGACACTTAACACCCGATATAGCCCACGTATATCGAATTTATCGATATGGAATGGCTGCGGAACCACCAAAATTGTCGGTTCAGCATTAATAGCACAGATATTTCTTCAAAGGAGCTATATTTACCCTATATTTTCTATTGTCAATTTAAATCGACTCTGACGTTACAATTGAGTATTCGTGACGTCATAGCTCTAAATCGACAAAAAAACATGTTTTCAATTAGGGCCTTATTTTAAACGTGTTTATTTCAAACTGATTTTTGTATTAAATGCAACCCTAGTTAATTGTATCTCTTCAAGCATCATTTTGACATCGAGTGCGTATAACACGCAGAGCGATCGCTTCCAATTTTGTTGTCTTGGTTACAGTCATTGATATGCTAGGAAATGAAATAAATCCGGAAGTTATAAAAATATGCTGCTACTTCTAGTTGTATCTGAGCAGAAATTTACGCCAATATTTCTACTCTACTCGAGGAGAAATACTACCTACTTTGATCACCTCCGGCCATAAATCGCCTAGTTCAAAGCTTATCCCCGCCATCGGATATTCGCCAGGCCATGCCTCTATGCATCATATAATATATTATTGAGTGAGGTATTTCTCATCAAAGTCTTGTGGAATATATATAGAATATTCCGTAAAAGATATGCTTGCCATGCTTGAGAATTCGCAATCCATGTCCAATCACACGACCAATCCTTGATCAATTTGATGGCTGTTCAAGTAGAAGTATTTCCACAACTTTTTATTCGCTGTGGAAGTATGACGAATATACCTTAAGTAGAAGTAAAGCATGACCTAAATTAGTATGCAAGGATTACACTGGAGTATTAATTACAGAACCTTTTTCAGTACTTCACTACGTTAGAAGTACTTGAAACTCACCATCTGTTAGACCAGTGGTTCTCAACCTTTTTCACCTCGCGGACCGGTAAAATTTCTAAAAATACTCGGCGGACCGGTGGGCTTATAAAGATTGCAATCAACCCGAAATGTAAAGAATGCAGCCGTTTTTTTGCAAGTATATGGTGCTGAGAATGACATTTGGAGGCTTTTGATCCTAGTTAATTATGTTCATGATGGCATCTATGTAATTTCAGTCTGCTGAGTCAAGGTAAAATCGCCTTGTCCAGATAAACGTTCTACCCCCGAGAGTCGTTTGTAAACAGTTTTTCGTGCTGAAGGCCGTGGGTTTAAACTGCCCCCCAATTCGAATAATATGCTTCTCTTCGACAATAACGAGAGGAGAAGCGTTTCGGAATCGAACCAAGCTCCCTGTCGTGCTATACATTGCTCATTTCCCATTACCATCAGACGTAGGATACTCTGGCTACCACGATTACAATGGGTCGCACGAAACACCTGACAACAGCAATCCATAATATCCTGGTCGAAAATGCACTTTGTCGGACCACCCCAAAGCATGTTGGTTTTGGACCCCACACGGCGAGAAGCCAAACTTATGGGGGTCTTCGCCCCCAGACCCCACAGTTGGATGGATACTTTCGCCAGTATATTTGTGAGCAAATTCATTCTACTTAGTGTAAGTAGAAAGTCTATGTAGCCTAATCTGGTCAATAGCGAAAATATTCGATCATTCATGACTGAATCGGTCAAAAATATCGGCAATAGCATATATAGGCCTATTGCTATAATATTTTTTCCTTTCAGAATTGTTAGATTTTCCGGTAGAGCTGAGCGAAGTGTTGTCTTGGAAATTTAGGGCACGTATAAAATAATTGAAGAATGAACATTCGGGCGGGCCTGTTGAAATAATTACTTCGTTACACGTCATTATTTCGTGACCTACTGTCTGTTGTATAGTGAATAGATTTTGAAATCGCTCGAGCGTACTAAACTAAAAGCCACACACGATTCCAACTTGGTATTTCTTCACTGGCAAATATTTTTTCTCTGTGGGATCGCAATTATCTTGTGGGGTACAGATTGCCAGGATTGCGAGATTCTGCGTCAGACATTTAAGCGCCTATGGACAATTAGACTTATATTCATCGGTTTTCTGTCAACAAAGCGAAGTCCGAATTTTTGGAACACCTTTCGGAGTTCAATGTTAGCCTAAACTACATTATGTGTTAGTACGTCGTGGCGCGATAATGGCTGACGCCGAAATGCCTATTTCTGGGAACGGGTGACACATTTAGCAAGACATTTAGTGGCACTAAATCGTGCAAAGCGAAAAAAAATTGAAAATTGTTTGAAAATACTCTATAATTTATGTTCATTTGTGAAATAATTCAGGGCCCCCTTCAAGCTCGGCACCTCCCCAATTCAGGGGTTTCGGGTGCCCACGTTAGGCTCGGTCCTGCACAAACTGAATAAATTGAAAACGAATGGTCGCGCAAACTGCGCGGTTTAGCGAGTAAGCTCGTGACTTGTCGCTCGTGTGTCGTCAAATGACATGTTTTGGACTTCAAGTCAAATCCAATATGTTTCGCGATGTTAGCGAAGTTCTGAATCAGTTTAAAATTTGATGTATTATTCATTTTATCAATGGAAAAGTCTTCAATACACTGCATCTTGAATAAGGTATAAAATTGTAATATGCCTCGCGGATCGGCAGGAAAGTCGTCACGGACCGGCACCGGTCCGCGGACCGGCGGTTGAGAACCACTGAATTAATTTAGACCATCAGTGATACCCCTCAGATGAGCAACAATTTGGGTTTGTAAAATATGATCGGGTTTTACTAAGAAACTAGATTGAGAGCGTCATTTGGAGACAATGGAAAGTAAGTAATCCATATATCATGGTGGGTATAGCGCAGTGGTTCTTAGCTGAGGTTCGTACGGGAACCTAAGATTTCGGCGGAGGTCAAGACACACAAACCAAACTCATATAATTCGTTCCAAAAACTTCGATCCTACTTGTTGGAATCGCGTCAAATTTGATTTTCATCGTTTTTGTAGATAACTCAACAATTTCATGGGGTTGGCAGTGTAATTTTTGTGTAATAAATACGAATATTACGATTCGAGCCAAATTTGGTGTGAACCGTTTTCTAGGCAGCCTAACAACTTAATCTGTGAATCCCCGGGATTCGGAACAACCCCAAATTTTAGGCATATTGAGAAATCATACCTTTGTGTAATGTATAACACTGTTATGCGGTTTCAGAAGCATGCTCGTTAGATGTCATGTTTGTATTGGATGGTTCGGACAGAATTGCTCACTATTTCCGATCCGTCAAGAATTGGGTAAAGGATGTCGCTATCCAACTCAAAGACGAGAATGATGACGTACAGCTCGGCGTCATACAATACTCCTACTATTCGGAGGACACAACGTACGTATGTATGATTCCCGTCTTCAAGAGTAGCCTACAATCTACATTCATTGTAACGTTTAGTGACTCGAAGAATTTTTCGCGTGCCTCTTAGCAAGAGCATCTGGCACGATAAAGGACATAGAACAGCGTTAGTTTGTTTTAAATGCTACCCTAGCCACATGTATTTTTCGGATTTGAAAAGATATAATACACTTCTTGGACTTGACTTCGTCCTTTCGTAGGACTACTCAAACTCGGACTGACTTCATCTCACTTTCAATTGGGCAATTTCATCCCGTCAAATAAGACCTATATACTTGGAAAGACATGAACACCCCGATTGATGATGCGTACCGCGGCGTCATCAAAAGCTAGGAAATTGACCAAATTGAGTTTGAGACCCCTGATGTAGATGCAAAGTTCATTTTCCGCACCAGTTGTCCATAGAAATGTATTAGATGTGTAGTTAAACGTTTTATTATGGTAGATTTTTGATTTTATGATTCGAAGAACATGGAGTTGCAAAGTCTTCCAGATTAGGGTAAGTATTCCGAGTGTAAATAAAGTTCAACCCCCGATCTAACGTCGCGGCATGCTATAGTTGAGTGAGTGCAGATGAGATTTAACAATAAGATTTCTTGTTTTTTTTTAGAAAACATATGCGTTCGAATTGTCGCCATTCGCTATTTGCCTGTTTGATTACATATAATAAATTTACCCCTAAAAGTGGAAATTTACTCCCAAGGGTAAATTTACCCTGAGTTAGGAAACTCTGTTCTAACGTTCCAAACTCATTATTTCAGTATTGATGATCAATCACATATTAAAACCGAAGTGAGCCTTGGACATCATAGCATCAGCTATTTTTCCGCAAAAGTCGATCATGTAGCAGAGTTCGACTATCCAATAACGCCCACCGCCCATGCACTGAAACTCGCTATTAGAGACTTCAAGGGGTCGGTAAACTACGAAAAATATGGAAATCATCAGGTCCTCATTCTGGTTACCGACGGAAAGTAAGATTTTTTCCTAAAACAGCTCGAAACGAGTCAAACGTGTTGTACACTAATCAGTAATGTACAGCGGAAAACGGATTATAGAATATTTATCGCTCTGCAATGGCGGATAACATGGTTCGTTTATTTCCTGATTGTTTGGTAAAGCCATTACCTAGGAGACAATCGACACGGTTATTATCGAAAATATTTGTGCGTAGGAATGCTATACGCACTGTAGGCAGTTTTATAGATAATTATTATCCATAGTTTGTTACGCTTTGTTAAATGATGAGATTAAAACAAACTTTATGCGCTGCGATCAACCGGTTTCCTTAATCATGGATTGTTAAATCCTGATGAACACGATAATCCACTTTATCGATAATCCAACTTTATGATCTCCACCCTTAGTGGCAAGTAGCGTGTCATTTCAGTACTGTAAAATGCCATCTCTCACTACTCGATTGAGATTCGAGCACTCGAATCATTGTGCCCAGCCCTGATCGTGACTTATTCGTGAGATTACCAATAAACAGAGATGGCAACCTTCAGGTCAAGCGATCACGATATTCTGCCCGAAACTGCCAACGATGTGCGCACATTGGGAATCATCCCTTACTGTGTTGGGATAGAGACCACCGACGATACTGAGCTGCGCGTAAGAAAAAATAGCCCTTGTGACATCATAGTGTCCCACAATGGTATAGACAGAAGCAAATCTCACGGCTCACTGCGACTGGTCTACGTCGCTTTCCATTTGGCCGAAGGCAATTTTTCGGTGAGCGCGAAAATTGGTATCAATCGAAAGCTACCGCGGTACTGAAAATATAAATGGTATTCTGCAAGTGGAACCTCCCACAATCAGCCTCGAATGTTGCATTGTAACGGAGTTTAATATTGTGACGCAACCATATGTCATCTGGGAGCAGGTGTGGAGCAGCGCAAACCACAAGCGTATTGGCCCTTGTTGCGATTGAGCATTCACACTCTCACTATCGTGCGCACTTGCTCCTGAGCAGCGCCGTAGTATTCCAGACGGCAATGTTGCGTCACAATAGCAAAATTTGTTACAATGCAACATTCGAGGCTGATTTTGGGGGTTCCAGTACCACGCGTAGAATAAGATTTGTATTTTTGCAATCAGTACCGCGATATCTTTAGATTGATAACAATTTTATCAATTTTTGCGCTCAGCAAGCTGGTCAAAGATCACCGAAAGAGTGCCTCTGTTCAAATGGAAAGGGACGTAGACCATTCGCAGTGAGTCGTGAGATTTTATTGTGTCCACACTATTGTAAGACACTATGGTGACATATACGACGTATAGGGTACGTTGCACTTGTGATGAAGTTGTATAGGGGCTCCGAGTTACCGGTAGAACTGTCTTCTCTTTAACTCGCTTCATTATTGTTATATTGTTACTGATTATACTAGGATTGCCATACGTCCGGAATTTCCCGGACATGTCCGGAATTTCACTGTTAAAACTGCGTCCGGGAGAAATTTCTAAATTATGACGAAATCTCCGGAATTGTGAAGGCTTGAAGTAAGCGCATACTTTTTTCGTTAATCAACATAAACAATATTATTTTTGGGCAGATTTATGCTACATGAAAAATTTCTTCGCGCTCCGCGCGAATTAGTATCACATATATTGGTATTAATATGGGGACTACCACCCTCCCAAAAACTGCGATCAAAAACAAATAACAATATCATTCGTTTACATGAATCTCATTGTCTCTTAAGTCTCATTGTAATCGCAATTTCAAGATAACGGTATGTTCACAGAGTCGGTTTAGGCCGCTTGGATGCTTTATTCCAAGACAGTGGTTCTAAACCGAATATTTTAAACGTAATCAGCTTATAAAATAGGCCGTGATTAAGTCCGGGCAAATGTACCGACCTTTAATTAGTAATCAGCTCATCATACTTTGAGCTGGGCTTCGGAACATTTTTAAGTTGAAAATGGAGTCGCGACCATGGAAGGGGGGAAACCACCGGATGTGCGGTGTTTATATAGCTCAGTGGTGCACTGCGCACCGGCATCAGGCTGATAAATAATCTCATATCGGTGTTACATGAACATGACTTAACGATGTACAACTGCGCTCCCTGCATTTTCGAAGTCATCATCCTCCAACGGCTCTACCGCTAACTCTGCATGATCATATGTGGGAGAACAGAGGATCAAAATTATATAGTAATGTATATTGAAGAACCAATATTATTTACACAATTCATTCAAATCAACGACCAGATGCATGTAGAAACCAGATGCATATAGTAGGCCTAAGCCCCCATAAGTTGCATATATTACCCTACGGCGAGCCCAAGACCACTGTTTATTTGGGCGGGAGGGGCAGAAAAGATGTGGCTACAACTTCCAAGTTCCAACACACAGCCATGAACCGGATCGTGACCACCTCTTGTCGATAGATAAAGCTTTGCAGGTGTGACGTCATAATAATCTACAATGTGCTCCCACCTCATGTTGAAATCCGCTAGTGGGCGCTGGAGAACGTCCTGAATTTGTGCCTCAAAAATATGGTAACCCTAGATTATACCACATCACTGCGTGACTATACTCGACTCGACTTGTGTTCGAGTCATTTCCTATGACTTGACCAAGTCATACGACTGAAGACATTCTATATTACTGGATGCAATTTATCAGGACCGATATTTGTAAAATAGGCCCAGAAATCCTGTTTTATCAGTTTGAATAAGCACGTTGAGTGATAGAATGAATACCGGCAGATATTATGAATCCGAGGAATTAGATATCACCCAAGAGTTTTACAGAAGTAAGTTGAACTTGACTTGAACTCGATAATGAACATCGAACTCTATGACTTGGACTAGGGTCTCAACACTGACTCGGACTAGACCCGTTGCTTCCTGACTTGAACTTGACCGGTAGCGATGTGAAAATGTTTCGACTTGACTCGAGTCTACTATGGAAGTATAATTGACTATTGACTGCGATTACATACTTATAGGAGGGCTCCCCGGAAGTCTCGTTCAGCCTCCCTCTCAATCGTAGGGCCACCACTGCTTCTAAACTCAAATGACCGTCATCCTTACACAATGAGGCATATAACAACATCCATATCATACGACCCTCGGAAAATTTTCAGCAATGTGCCGGTAAGCTGCCAGGGTGCCAATCACGAGGACAAGACGCCAAGAAATAGCATCATTTTCGTCGGCTAACAGCTATTTCATATCCATATGGATGATTTATATTGATATGGATACTTTCACCGTCCTCGTTGTGCGCCAAGAGACGAAATTGGGTCCATGTTTAGTCCATTCCCATAGTAAAGCATATATAGCCGTGGTCGGGAACCTATGGCTCGCGAGCCATATATGGCTCTTTTGGGTATAAGATATGGCTCTTTGACATATTTTTGATTTTTGTATTTTATTTTATCGATATTGCAGCAACTTGTTAGTAAATGTTCATAACGGCCAGAATAATTATTCCCGTGGCAGCATAAATATGTATTTGAGAGGTCAAGACCGTGGCGTATCCAGGGTTAAAGGCATGGACCCCTCAACAAAATCCTCGAATTTAAGTTGCTGTAACGCCAGCGACCAATATCTCTCGCCAATTCGAAGTACCCGACATCGCGCGCCGCGTAATCTTGGATTGCATCATACGTTAATTTATGAAAGAGAATAACAGACATGCAGATGCCAGTAGTGTAGTTGATCGCTCGTGACCACACCCCCTTTTGCATAGGGCTCTTATGGGCGGGGTGGTGAGGTGCCTGAAAACCGGGGGTGGTGAGGTGACCCTTATCTCTTATGGCGGGGGTGGTGAGGTGCCATTGTGTCTTATGGCGGGGGTGGTGAGGTGACCCTTATCTCTTATGGGCGGGGTGGTGAGGTGCCTGAAAACCGGGGGTGGTGAGGTGACCCTTATCTCTTATGGCGGGGGTGGTGAGGTGCCATTGTGTCTTATGGCGGGGGTGGTGATTCGCCTTTTCGGGTATAGGCCGCGGTCGTGATTCGCCGTGAAAACTCGGGGTCGTGACTCGCCTTTTTTGCTATAGGCGGTGGCGGTGATTCGCCTGTTATGTATTCTTACGGGTTCTGTGGTGATTTACCATGTGTTCTTATGGGTGCGGTCGTGATTCGTACTTTCAGGCGTCTCTCGCGCGGTGTTGAATATGCACGAGTCACCAACAATAACCGCGCGGACGGAAACGTGGTTTGTTGTGAGGATTAAGCAGTGCGTGCGACCTATATTTCGAATGACCTGTGCGCTGAATTATTTCTCGTCCAACCGCGTGCTACTATCGATTATTACACTATTCCTGAATCGTAATGAAAACTCGTGGTCGTGATTCGTACTTTCCCGTGATTCGTAATGGATTCTTATGGAAGCGGTCGTGATTCGTACTTTCGGGTATAGGCATCTCTCGCATGTCGTATTGGAAACTCGTGTTGGCATGCGGCTCTTATTTCTTACGGCGGGGGTCGCATGCGGCTATTGCGTCTTATGGGTGCGGTCGTGATTCGTACTTTCGGTATAGACTGCGGGCGGTATGTCGTACTTTCAGCAAAAAAGGTGTGAAATAGTTTGCTAAGTCTAGGAATCACTTGCAAGGTAATATTTCGGTATTTAGTTTACCACAGAGCCGGCGTAGACGGTGATTCGCATATATCAACAATAACAACGGTCACAAATTACCACTTCAAATAGCTGTGAAATAGTTTGCAAAACCCCGCGATCGCTGACAAGATAATGTATCGGACATAACCATCTTTCACGACTTGGTGTCATAACCATACCGATCGCTCATGCGGTGAAATTTTAGTAATCAGTTTGTCACAGAACTTGATTTCGCTGGTAAGATTTAACAAGTAACGAATAACAGACCTCCAGTGTCGGTAACTTGAATAGCGACAAATTGTCACTTATTTCCGCTCTAACCCTAATCCTCTGTGAAGTGAACGCTTATTCAAAAGGGCGTGATATAATTTTAAAATCCGACGACCACTCACCGGATAATGCTTCACACATAGCAATCCCTCATGCCCGCTCACAAGGTAATATTTCGGTAATAAGTTTGTCACAGAGCCGTCGCAGACGGTGATTCGAAAACCAACAATTTGTCACTCGCCCGCGATCGCTATATGTTTCACGCCTCCAGAATAGTGGCTGACTTTAGTTGCGTGATAAGATCCATGAAAATATTCAATCAATGTGTTAGTTTGTCAACTTGAAATGTAACTCACTACACAAATCAAGTTGAATCGTATTTGAATGTATTGATTCGACCCAACTCAAATCCTTTGACAAATCCTATTAACGCGATCTGTTGAATCGAACGTAACCTCAATATTACTGACGCCAACATTCACCCGCATCGGATCATTCACACATTCCACGCCGCTGTTTTAACACTTATAGAATCAATACCAACTATCTCTAACCCGATAATATTCAATCATTTTGGTAATTTGCCAACTTTAAATCCATTCGCGGGATGTACTAAAGGTAAATCCAAATAATCCAGAATGAAATATTTGGACTTTGACATTGCGTGAATTGAAATAGGTTTGACAAACATGACTACCAACTTTCACCCAGTCACATTTCAAGATTATACTTTGAAACAATCCTTGAAACTGACAACTCTATTCACGACTCCGTTCCCGTTTGTAAAATAGAGTTTCAGAAATAATATCACTATGACAACTCAACATTTTAACATCTCGCCATGCACAAACGAGTAAAATACAAAAACCTTGGTAAGTCAATCCGTTTGTAGTAACCCACCAAACCAAAACAAAAAGTGTCCGTATGAAAAGTAGACAAGACTACGCGAGTAATCACTACAACCCACAAACATACCAACTCAGTTGTATCCATATCCCATATTTTTTATTCAACTGTAAGATGAAGTAATTACTACTTGGCGCGCGGTTGGAGATTAACACATTACATTTGAGTATACGAGATTTGAATGTCTGACCAACGTAGTTGAGAATTCTTACAATCGAACGATGGTGTTATATTCAAAGTTATCACGATGTAAACATATGAATTGACACATTGATTTCGACATATGAGATTTTGCAATAGTCGATCATGACTTGATTATTAAATTATGACATTATTAGACCAGGGTTGTGTTGAAGGTTATTACGATACCAACAAACTTTTCAGAAACATTGTTATTAGCATATCGATTTGTAAAACTAGATTAACATGTCTGAAATGTTTTGGTTGGGAAGATTAAGCCGTGTTCGTAAAAACCACGCAGCGTATTGTGGATATCAGGAAATAATTTACAAATGTAATTGTCTCCAGTAACCAAGACTAAAGATGAAACAACAATTTTCTTTGTTGAACAATAACCGGTACAATACTTTATCGTCGTAATCTGCGGTGGGAATTGAAACACTTTCGCACATTTCCCGGTGTCAAGATATCACACTAGGTGAATTGACATATCGCCGCTTGATTAATGCTTAATCCATTCGCGCCATTTCACACACTTTGATCATTACAAAAAACAAATTGGAATATGTTTGCTAGATGCATTCAATTCGGTTAGAAATGTCTGGTACACAACAATCGTAATATCAATGAAGTACTTGCTACACTGTAATTCACTTAACGTGTTTTGCATTGTTGTTCATTTGTAGTATTGATTGTTTTGAACCCCCAAATAATAATTCCCCGACATGAAACCAAACCGTTGAAAGTCGTTACCATCACAACGAAACAATTTGTACGATGTTTGCTAAATGTATCCTATAGTTAGGTGTACTAGAATTATTTGTCTAACACATACACCGACAATGCAATCGAAAATTTTTCCGTTGTCATTGCTAGAGTAAATGTCATCACAATACTCTGTCACTAAAAGACGTTACTTGTATGTGATTGAATCCCTAACAATTATCTCACTAAACCGAACTCCAAAGAAATTTTACTCACTCGACGGATATGAAACAGCGTCGCTTAATCGGTCTATATCGTTTTTCTAAAGGTAAATCATATCCATCCAATAGAAAACAATTTTCACTAGCTTGGTAATGAAACCGAAGTCTTCAGTCGATATTTTGTTTGTGTCAAATACTTTGTAATAAACACATTTGAGTGGTTGAGCTTTACATCATCAAGCTGTCATCTGTAAATCGAGATTACATCCGACTTGTAACTCTATCGTTTAACTAACCGAGTTGTATGCACAGTTTGATATTTTGGTCATTTAGTGATTGCTGAACATACCAAACGATGCACACCCACCGCCGAAATACTGCGTTGATCTTAATTTCCATCATCGTGATAATCGAAGTACATTTCTTTCGAATTCGTAACAACCGACTACGACATGATAAATTTTTGACAAGTTTACTTAGAAGGTTTGTTGCATATCGCGAAAAATAATATACCACTCATATTGATACTGTTACTTCATTGATCGATATTTTCAAATGAGTAAAATTTATTACTTGAGTTTCTCCGCTTAATGTAAATGTAAACTCAGTCGTCTTTTAACATCACAAATACATTGATAAAAAGTAGGCAATCAAACACAACACTTTGTACGACACTAATTATTGTTCCACACATCTCATTTCATACTAAGTGTATACGAAAGATATTCACGACACATGAAAATATTCGCTCATGCTACGAACATACGCAATGATTGGTGGTGCTTTCAAACTGTTTCGATATCACAAGAACTTTATTGTCTGAATGGGTGTTCATGTATCTTAATAATCAAATAGTTCAACACAGAACTAGTACTAACAGAAACATCAGAGAGTTGTTTACACAAAAGTTTGTATGTGTACAGTATGCGAATACCATGTGTAAGTCCAGCACAATTACAGTATCCATCCGAGTTTAGTCAACACAAATTTATTACAACGGAGCCACGTAAACTTTCGTGAAAGAAAAGCATACTCACTTCCAGAGGGTTATGTCAACACCATAGCAGTAAATCAGCTACTCCAACAACAAAGTACATATGTTTCTAGCCACGATCCTTACATCTTTCACATAGATCAATCTAGTTTGCTAACGAAAAGTGCTGAGTCATCACATGATCGACCTCACAACAAAACAACTAGTAGATATTATCATTCAAAATATTCCTAACCCTTTACACACCAGTGACAAATCATACAACGAATATGTTTTGTGGGTCGAATTGTTGTTCAGTGTCAAGTCTACCTGTTGAAACGTACATTAAAACAGCGCAATTCAATTAAAACCACGAATCTATTTTCATTTCCTCACAAACTGTAACATACAGAAAAATAAATTTTATTCCGCCAAAACATACTTGTAACCAATCGCTTTCATTAAACACACAACACCATAAAAGTATTTACTTTCTACAACATAGACATTCCGATGTAGTCAAGAAGTATTTTTATTAATCAAAATCATCGACTTCTGTTTACGGCGTTAGTGTGTGCATGTCATACATGTGGGATCCGTATTAAAATGGACACGACACGACTGAATGTAAGGAGATAGAAGTCTATCGCATAGATTTACATGTGGTCTTCGCTACGGTTTCAAAAAACGAATCATCTCTTTTGCATTGATCGAGACCGAGCAAGTTAGTTAATGGCCATGATTGTGTTTGTCATATGCGAATGATAGGGTTACTGTCAAATCTACATACAACAACCTTCTGGCACTCATAATAGCAATTTCATTCTCTCCCTTCATAATTGTAGACTCACGACAAGTATATTGTACAACTCGACAGCTACGTTTAACAACACCAACGACACTAAACATACGATACCTACCCAAGTAAAATTACCATTTTCACCTGGAGTTCAGTCGTTACCTGAGTAAAAATACCATTATTCTTTGGAGATTTATCGTTTAATCAGAGTAACAAAACATTTTCACTTGGGGGTCTATCGTTTCCAAGAGTAACAAGCCCCCTTTCCTTTGGAAATCTATTTTTTCCCTGGGTAACAAACCTTTTTCACTTGGAAATATATTTTTTCTCTGGATAACAAACCTTTATCACTTGGAAATATATTTTTTCCCTGGGTAACAAACCTTTTTCACTTGGGAATATATTTTTTCTCTGGATAACAAACCTTTTTCACTTGGAAATATATTTTTTCTCTGGGTAACAAACTTTTTTCACTTGGAAATATATTTTTTACCTGAGTACCAAACCTTTTTCACTTGGAAATATATTTTTATCCTACAGCAACAAACCATTTTCACATGGAAAACTACTTTTACCTAGAGTAACTAATCATTTTCTGTTGGAAATATATTTTCTCCCTGGGTAACAAACCCGTTTCGTTTGGAAAACTATCATTTACCTGAGTACCAATACCGTTTGCACTTGGAAATCTATCTTTTCTCTGGGTAACAATACCATTTTCGTTTTGAAAACTGACAACCACACCCGACAATTTGATATTTTTGTATATTGTTACAACGGGCAGTGACAAAATATACACCAACAACGACTCCGATACATTTGTGCAATCGCATATTTACTTGTGTTGGTGCATCCCATCAAAATCATCGGTTACCCACATGCAATGTGCTCTTGTATATCGAAATGTATGTTTGGGAAATTGGACAATAGGTTTCGATAGGTCTGTGATGTCCGGGTTCGTGCTTTGGATTTTCCAGAGTCAAAATGTCAGAGTAAAACACCTCCTCGACGATGGTTGGTATGTGGATAACGGTGTTCGGAAAACGGTTGGATTTATGTCACCCATCGCGATAACAATTCCAGGTCGAGTTTTCCCCGCATGTTTACTATATTGTGTCTTTATTGATCGATGTATGTCTCAACATTCAGTTTGAAATCGGAAACTCTGATAAAGTATGTAACCGGATCCGGATATCAACTCTGAATCGATAAACCAATGAACAATATTCAAAGTAAACATGTTACACCCTGTGTTTCCACGAAAAAATACCATCCAGACATACGTCGCGCTTGTTTGCCCATAACAGTATACGCGTAAATGGAGGTGTGTGACATTGCATGCAATGTGTTGGTATACAAACATCGATCCACAGACATTATCATAGCCGGTAGTTTTGATGTAGATCGAATGTCATCACACCCGATAACAATACCAATAAGCCACATTGCAATGACTCTGAGTCCGCGCTATGACATCGATATTTCGACACCGTTCACTGATTTATTCGATGGTGTTATCGTGTTGTAACATTACAAGATAGTCATGACCCTATCTGCAGACGGACCACCCAGACCAATTAGATACATCGGTCAATATCCATCGTGTTGTCGACACCCTGCGGAGTTCTCTGCTGAGACTACAGCGTTTAACCAAGGTGAACTATCGAAGTACGGGTGCTCGAAATGATTGCGACCAGTCTTTCAGTCACGATGCATGGATATCGCTACTCCCACATAACGACTCCAAATAAATATCGTGAACAGTGATTCTGCAAATCTCGGACTGATACTGTGATCCAATAAGGTGTGTTTCTGTGGAATGAAGACTGCAATCGTACACCACAATAGAACACTACCTCGTGATTTCACACGCAAGCATATTACACACTTTCGTAAGGGTCCAGTTCGTCCGGCGACATTTCGAAACGGTCATCGCCGCAGGAGATCGAGGTTGGTCTCGTCATATCGGAGCATTTTGAAACTGTCATCACCACAAGGTTATTGACGTTGGTTTCAGTTGGTCATGTCAATCCGTTTCACAATCCACCGTTTTTCAACTCCCCGCACCATAGTGTTACGACACAGACAAGAAGCGTCGGTGGAAATAATAAAACACGGAAGGGACACTTTGGTGTTATTTGACATGGACTTTACACCTGACGAACCTTACATTCGAGCGATGCATTGGAATGCCGCTTGTATTATTGACGTAGAAGGAACAGAAATGTATCGATTTATTGGTTTCGTACATATCCAACGAAAATCTGGGTATATGATTGTGCATGGCTCGCATATTCGACTGTGAACGCTCTATTGATATATGCTGTACAGTTCACTTTCGCCGTCGTGCGAATAACCCATGAACGGTGTCGAAATATCGATGTCATAGCGCGGACTCAGAGTCATTGCAATGTGGCTTATTGGTATTGTTATCGGGTGTGATGACATTGGATCTACATCAAAACTACCGGCTATGATAATGTCTGTGGATCGATGTTTGTATACCAACACATTGCATGCAATGTCACACACCTCCATTTACGCGTATACTGTTATGGGCAAACAAGCGCGACGTATGTCTGGATGGTATTTTTTCGTGGAAACACAGGGTGTAACATGTTTACTTTGAATATTGTTCATTGGTTTATCGATTCAGAGTTGATATCCGGATCCGGTTACATACTTTATCAGAGTTTCCGATTTCAAACTGAATGTTGAGACATACATCGATCAATAAAGACACAATATAGTAAACATGCGGGGAAAACTCGACCTGGAATTGTTATCGCGATGGGTGACATAAATCCAACCGTTTTCCGAACACCGTTATCCACATACCAACCATCGTCGAGGAGGTGTTTTACTCTGACATTTTGACTCTGGAAAATCCAAAGCACGAACCCGGACATCACAGACCTATCGAAACCTATTGTCCAATTTCCCAAACATACATTTCGATATACAAGAGCACATTGCATGTGGGTAACCGATGATTTTGATGGGATGCACCAACACAAGTAAATATGCGATTGCACAAATGTATCGGAGTCGTTGTTGGTGTATATTTTGTCACTGCCCGTTGTAACAATATACAAAAATATCAAATTGTCGGGTGTGGTTGTCAGTTTTCAAAACGAAAATGGTATTGTTACCCAGAGAAAAGATAGATTTCCAAGTGCAAACGGTATTGGTACTCAGGTAAATGATAGTTTTCCAAACGAAACGGGTTTGTTACCCAGGGAGAAAATATATTTCCAACAGAAAATGATTAGTTACTCTAGGTAAAAGTAGTTTTCCATGTGAAAATGGTTTGTTGCTGTAGGATAAAAATATATTTCCAAGTGAAAAAGGTTTGGTACTCAGGTAAAAAATATATTTCCAAGTGAAAAAAGTTTGTTACCCAGAGAAAAAATATATTTCCAAGTGAAAAAGGTTTGTTATCCAGAGAAAAAATATATTCCCAAGTGAAAAAGGTTTGTTACCCAGGGAAAAAATATATTTCCAAGTGATAAAGGTTTGTTATCCAGAGAAAAAATATATTTCCAAGTGAAAAAGGTTTGTTACCCAGGGAAAAAATAGATTTCCAAAGGAAAGGGGGCTTGTTACTCTTGGAAACGATAGACCCCCAAGTGAAAATGTTTTGTTACTCTGATTAAACGATAAATCTCCAAAGAATAATGGTATTTTTACTCAGGTAACGACTGAACTCCAGGTGAAAATGGTAATTTTACTTGGGTAGGTATCGTATGTTTAGTGTCGTTGGTGTTGTTAAACGTAGCTGTCGAGTTGTACAATATACTTGTCGTGAGTCTACAATTATGAAGGGAGAGAATGAAATTGCTATTATGAGTGCCAGAAGGTTGTTGTATGTAGATTTGACAGTAACCCTATCATTCGCATATGACAAACACAATCATGGCCATTAACTAACTTGCTCGGTCTCGATCAATGCAAAAGAGATGATTCGTTTTTTGAAACCGTAGCGAAGACCACATGTAAATCTATGCGATAGACTTCTATCTCCTTACATTCAGTCGTGTCGTGTCCATTTTAATACGGATCCCACATGTATGACATGCACACACTAACGCCGTAAACAGAAGTCGATGATTTTGATTAATAAAAATACTTCTTGACTACATCGGAATGTCTATGTTGTAGAAAGTAAATACTTTTATGGTGTTGTGTGTTTAATGAAAGCGATTGGTTACAAGTATGTTTTGGCGGAATAAAATTTATTTTTCTGTATGTTACAGTTTGTGAGGAAATGAAAATAGATTCGTGGTTTTAATTGAATTGCGCTGTTTTAATGTACGTTTCAACAGGTAGACTTGACACTGAACAACAATTCGACCCACAAAACATATTCGTTGTATGATTTGTCACTGGTGTGTAAAGGGTTAGGAATATTTTGAATGATAATATCTACTAGTTGTTTTGTTGTGAGGTCGATCATGTGATGACTCAGCACTTTTCGTTAGCAAACTAGATTGATCTATGTGAAAGATGTAAGGATCGTGGCTAGAAACATATGTACTTTGTTGTTGGAGTAGCTGATTTACTGCTATGGTGTTGACATAACCCTCTGGAAGTGAGTATGCTTTTCTTTCACGAAAGTTTACGTGGCTCCGTTGTAATAAATTTGTGTTGACTAAACTCGGATGGATACTGTAATTGTGCTGGACTTACACATGGTATTCGCATACTGTACACATACAAACTTTTGTGTAAACAACTCTCTGATGTTTCTGTTAGTACTAGTTCTGTGTTGAACTATTTGATTATTAAGATACATGAACACCCATTCAGACAATAAAGTTCTTGTGATATCGAAACAGTTTGAAAGCACCACCAATCATTGCGTATGTTCGTAGCATGAGCGAATATTTTCATGTGTCGTGAATATCTTTCGTATACACTTAGTATGAAATGAGATGTGTGGAACAATAATTAGTGTCGTACAAAGTGTTGTGTTTGATTGCCTACTTTTTATCAATGTATTTGTGATGTTAAAAGACGACTGAGTTTACATTTACATTAAGCGGAGAAACTCAAGTAATAAATTTTACTCATTTGAAAATATCGATCAATGAAGTAACAGTATCAATATGAGTGGTATATTATTTTTCGCGATATGCAACAAACCTTCTAAGTAAACTTGTCAAAAATTTATCATGTCGTAGTCGGTTGTTACGAATTCGAAAGAAATGTACTTCGATTATCACGATGATGGAAATTAAGATCAACGCAGTATTTCGGCGGTGGGTGTGCATCGTTTGGTATGTTCAGCAATCACTAAATGACCAAAATATCAAACTGTGCATACAACTCGGTTAGTTAAACGATAGAGTTACAAGTCGGATGTAATCTCGATTTACAGATGACAGCTTGATGATGTAAAGCTCAACCACTCAAATGTGTTTATTACAAAGTATTTGACACAAACAAAATATCGACTGAAGACTTCGGTTTCATTACCAAGCTAGTGAAAATTGTTTTCTATTGGATGGATATGATTTACCTTTAGAAAAACGATATAGACCGATTAAGCGACGCTGTTTCATATCCGTCGAGTGAGTAAAATTTCTTTGGAGTTCGGTTTAGTGAGATAATTGTTAGGGATTCAATCACATACAAGTAACGTCTTTTAGTGACAGAGTATTGTGATGACATTTACTCTAGCAATGACAACGGAAAAATTTTCGATTGCATTGTCGGTGTATGTGTTAGACAAATAATTCTAGTACACCTAACTATAGGATACATTTAGCAAACATCGTACAAATTGTTTCGTTGTGATGGTAACGACTTTCAACGGTTTGGTTTCATGTCGGGGAATTATTATTTGGGGGTTCAAAACAATCAATACTACAAATGAACAACAATGCAAAACACGTTAAGTGAATTACAGTGTAGCAAGTACTTCATTGATATTACGATTGTTGTGTACCAGACATTTCTAACCGAATTGAATGCATCTAGCAAACATATTCCAATTTGTTTTTTGTAATGATCAAAGTGTGTGAAATGGCGCGAATGGATTAAGCATTAATCAAGCGGCGATATGTCAATTCACCTAGTGTGATATCTTGACACCGGGAAATGTGCGAAAGTGTTTCAATTCCCACCGCAGATTACGACGATAAAGTATTGTACCGGTTATTGTTCAACAAAGAAAATTGTTGTTTCATCTTTAGTCTTGGTTACTGGAGACAATTACATTTGTAAATTATTTCCTGATATCCACAATACGCTGCGTGGTTTTTACGAACACGGCTTAATCTTCCCAACCAAAACATTTCAGACATGTTAATCTAGTTTTACAAATCGATATGCTAATAACAATGTTTCTGAAAAGTTTGTTGGTATCGTAATAACCTTCAACACAACCCTGGTCTAATAATGTCATAATTTAATAATCAAGTCATGATCGACTATTGCAAAATCTCATATGTCGAAATCAATGTGTCAATTCATATGTTTACATCGTGATAACTTTGAATATAACACCATCGTTCGATTGTAAGAATTCTCAACTACGTTGGTCAGACATTCAAATCTCGTATACTCAAATGTAATGTGTTAATCTCCAACCGCGCGCCAAGTAGTAATTACTTCATCTTACAGTTGAATAAAAAATATGGGATATGGATACAACTGAGTTGGTATGTTTGTGGGTTGTAGTGATTACTCGCGTAGTCTTGTCTACTTTTCATACGGACACTTTTTGTTTTGGTTTGGTGGGTTACTACAAACGGATTGACTTACCAAGGTTTTTGTATTTTACTCGTTTGTGCATGGCGAGATGTTAAAATGTTGAGTTGTCATAGTGATAGTATTTCTAAAACTCTATTTTACAAACGGGAACGGAGTCGTGAATAGAGTTGTCAGTTTCAAGGATTGTTTCAAAGTATAATCTTGAAATGTGACTGGGTGAAAGTTGGTAGTCATGTTTGTCAAACCTATTTCAATTCACGCAATGTCAAAGTCCAAATATTTCATTCTGGATTATTTGGATTTACCTTTAGTACATCCCGCGAATGGATTTAAAGTTGGCAAATTACCAAAATGATTGAATATTATCGGGTTAGAGATAGTTGGTATTGATTCTATAAGTGTTAAAACAGCGGCGTGGAATGTGTGAATGATCCGATGCGGGTGAATGTTGGCGTCAGTAATATTGAGGTTACGTTCGATTCAACAGATCGCGTTAATAGGATTTGTCAAAGGATTTGAGTTGGGTCGAATCAATACATTCAAATACGATTCAACTTGATTTGTGTAGTGAGTTACATTTCAAGTTGACAAACTAACACATTGATTGAATATTTTCATGGATCTTATCACGCAACTAAAGTCAGCCACTATTCTGGAGGCGTGAAACATATAGCGATCGCGGGCGAGTGACAAATTGTTGGTTTTCGAATCACCGTCTGCGACGGCTCTGTGACAAACTTATTACCGAAATATTACCTTGTGAGCGGGCATGAGGGATTGCTATGTGTGAAGCATTATCCGGTGAGTGGTCGTCGGATTTTAAAATTATATCACGCCCTTTTGAATAAGCGTTCACTTCACAGAGGATTAGGGTTAGAGCGGAAATAAGTGACAATTTGTCGCTATTCAAGTTACCGACACTGGAGGTCTGTTATTCGTTACTTGTTAAATCTTACCAGCGAAATCAAGTTCTGTGACAAACTGATTACTAAAATTTCACCGCGTGAGTGATCGATATGACTGTAACACCAAGTCGCTAAAGATGGTTATGTCCGAGACATTATCTTGTCAGCGAACGCAGGGTTTGCAAACTATTTCACGCCTATTTGGAGTGTTAATATGTGAACGTGGTTATTGTTGGTATTCGAATCGCAGTCTACACCGGCTCTGGGGTAATCTAATTACTCAAACATTACCATGAGAGTAATTCCTAGATTTTGCAAACTATTTTCACGCCTTTTTTGTTGAAAGTACGACATTCCGCCCGCAGTCTATACCCGAAAGTACGAATCATCGCCGCGTCCATAAGAATAACGATATATCATTGTCGTACTCGCCGTAATTTGGAATATACACATTACCTAAGGACCAATCACATGACTATTTACTTGATACATATTCAACACGAAGTACGACATGCCAACAACGAAGCCGCGTGCGAGCTATCCCTATGCTGAAAAGGGTTACCGTGCGACCACAAGACACAATAGCCGCTTGCCACCCCCACCATAAGACGCAATAGCCGTATGCCACCTCCGCGATAAGACATAAGAGCCGCTTGCGACCGATCCCTATGCTGAAAAGGGTTACCGTGCGACCACAAGACACAATAGCCGTTCGCGACCCCCGCCATAAGACATAAAAGCCGCTCGCCACCCCCGGTTTTCCAGCCGCTCGCCACCCCGCCCATAAGAAATAAGAGCCGCTCGCCACCCCCGCCATAAGACACAATAGCCGCTCGCCACCCCGCCATAAGGTATAAGGAGCCGCTCGCCACCCCCGGTTTTCCAGCCGCTCGCCACCCCGCCATAAGCGCCCCAGCCAGGTCACCAGCGATCATATATACTACTGATGCCCATATGGCAATCTAGTCTTCAAATACACATTGTCTTCCTGATCAACGCCGAGAAATGAACTGCCTTCGAAGTGACATTCCAATTACAAATTCAAATTACAAACAACGCTTATCTATCGACGTTCTTGATTGTTGAGTAGCTTTCTAGTAGCCTACTGCCGTTAAAATGTAGGCGAGTAGTGCGCAACATCTATGTTACCGCCGAATAGGCCTACTTTGAGAATTGAGAAGTCGATCAATACAAGATTTTCGGAATCAGTGCTAGTATATTAGATTATGATATCAGTAATTATACACTCTGAGCTATTTACGATGAATTTCGGTCACACAGAATGATTAGTAGTCTACGAGTTTTTACACAGAAAATAATGACGCTCGCGACGAATCCCATATAGTGAGTTGGAATTAGTACTACCATGACGTCACGAATTTTCAATTGTGACGTAACAATTGATTGATGTATGGCTCTTTGAGATTTAAAATGGAAATATATATGGTAGGGTTGTTCAAAAAAAACTTTTTTTTCCAAATCTCACTCGCCTAGTGACTAAATCGTCAGGTTGTCCAAGAAAACGATGCACACCAAATTTGACTCGATTCCAACCAGTAAAGGCCGTGCAATCTTGAATTGAAATTTTTAAATTATTATTAAAAATAAAAAAATAAAAATTCTCAAATTTTTCTGTCAACCTCATGAAATTGTTGAGCTGTCTTCAAAGACGATGCAAAACAAATTTGAGTCAATTCCGACTAGTAAAAGTGGAGTTATTCGAGTTTTTCGTTGATAATTCTCGGATTATCCTTGATCCGCGGATTATCAACGAAAAACTCACATTCACTGGAATGCGACCGTAGGCTACATAAGTAATCGAAATGCGGCCGTGAATAGCAAAAGGGTGGCCCACCTCTGGGCTAGTGCCTACTGCCTATAGTACGGGGCTCGAGCCCACAACATTCGTGTTGTTAGCACAACTCCATGAACAACTGACTGAGCTTACCGGCTGGATGCTCGAGAAGTTGTCGAAAATATTTAAATGACGACCGCTCTGTTAAAACATCCCTATCATCTTGAATGACAATAATCTGTAACGTTTTTGACAATCAGTATTGTAACATGAAGGTTGTTAAAATATCTTTTTTTTCCTGATTTTTACGGCAATTACCTAAAATTGTTAGGTTGACTAAAAAACTTTGCACACTAAGTGTGGCTCAATTCCCGCACGTAGAAGTGAAGCTATTAGAATTTTAAAATTTTAAATTTATACCTAAAAAGGATTTTTTTTATTTAATTTCACCTGCTTACCCGTGAAATTGTGAAGTTGCCAACAGAAACTATTCAAAACAAATTTGACTCAATTCCATCTCTTAGAAGTGCAGTTAATCGAGTTCTTTAATAATAATTCTTGGATTACTCACAGAATGCTATTTTTACAAATCCAAGATTTTCAACGACGATAACTTCGCTTCTACCAGTTGGAATTGGATCAAATTTGCTGTGGATTGTTTTATTGACTACTTGACAATTATATGAGGTGTGCTGCGGCAGCCAGTAAAATTTTAAAGGCAGATATTATTTGAAATTAAGTTCAAAATTTTCTAATTGTAATAGCTTCACTTCTACTAGTCGAAATTAATACAAATTTGGTGTGCAACGTTGTTATTTCCAAACTAACAATTTTAGCTAACAGTCGCGATACTTTAAAAAATAAAGGTTATTTATGAAAAACCCTATTATACATAGGCCTACATGAACAAATACATTGTCCTGGCGAAGTCTGGTGGTGTTTTGAATAGAGGTCGACCGATATTGATTTTTACAGGCCGATACCGATACCGATATATCGGCACACTCACAAGGCCGATAACCGACATCATAGGACGATATTAATATGAAAGGACCAGAGAACAATTTCACTAAAAACATCATCTATTAGGCAAGATGGCACTTGTTCATGCCACATAAAACTGAACAACATCGAGAAAACTAAAATTGAAAAGAATTATTGCTTAATTGTGCATATTCGTTGAAATTTGGGATAACCCAAAAAGCAAAACATGATGATAATTGCAGATCAGTCCGGAAAAGGTAGATTGTAATGCAGGAAGCATAGTTTCTCTGCATGCTCACCCAGTTAAACTCGTCCTGCAAGGGTAAATCTGTCATATATCGCCCTTTGCGTCGTCGATTTCTTGAGATTGAGAACACGGAGCATTGAATTTCCAATACTTTTGATACTTTTTCAAATATAAAATATCGACCGCGATATCGGCCTTCATAGGCCTTCATAGGCCGATATCGATAATCGGTAAAGCTCTAAATATCGGCCTCGATAATTGGTCGATCTCTAGTTTTGAAATGATGAAATATAATAAGCTGATAGGCTACTCATACTGACCGTGTCCACGGTGAATCATAATCATCCTTTTCCAATCGTTTCACGTTAATTTCGTAATTATTCTAGGAGATAGCGACCGGAGACCAGAACAGCACAGTGCGAGTCACCAGCTTATCAAGCTTCTACGAACTTCGGTCGCTGGCGCTGGATATCCATATATGCAAGAAATAGACTCGTCTATCATGAATATGTTGTTTGCGATTGCGCATGTTTTATTTGTTCTCTATTTGATGTTTTTAGAGGAATCAGTTTCCAATTCAACTGTCCTTTATTTCGATCTCGCTTTTCTAATCATTTTAATTGTCTGATTTTAATCCTGATTATTTGAATATTACTGTTCTACTTTCCGATTCGCTTGCCTTTATATTTTCCTCGTTGCCGTAGCATCCCTCTCCTTTCCATCGAGCAACGGACGAGCAAGCACTATTGCGAATCTCGATCATGCGTCTTCGTGTTCCACCCAACCAAAGCTTTGTTCCATTAGGGGTGCTTGGTTGTGTTATATTGAATACAAGACTGATACGCAAGGTTTGCCGAGTCCAAGAGCAGATTCAGCGGAGCAGACAGGGTTCGACGCCTGCTAAATCCGCACTCATTTACATTGGAGTGCCGCGTCGAAACATATGTGGTGAATAAGGCGTACTGGACCTGCGACTCACAACACGGAGTATGAGCTATTCGTAAATTGCACTGTAAATTTGTGATGTAGGCTATCCCATGTCGGCCTGCATGAGAAATATATAGGCCCTACCTCGCAGGTGGGCAATGGGCGTGTCCTATCGTGATAATTTAATTATTGTTGGAATGATATCATTATCTAGTCAGACTATTTCCACATTTTGCGCTATTACAATGCTGTACTGATGTGGTCAGATATCGTAGTGGTGTAATCCACAGCTACAACACCAATGTGTAGTCGGTTCGAGTCCGACCGAGATCGACTCCAGAATTCCTCAGTGTTGGGGGTTTATCTAGGCTCTAGGCTCTAGGCTCCCTCCTACATACAAATACATACATACATCTAGGCTCCTTTTCGCAATCTCATCCGCAGAATCGGTGTTTTACAAAAGCCGAGGAGTGGGCCATGCCACAAGTCGGCAGTTACGAAATCCAATCCCTAATCGGCTGGTGTAAATGACCATTGTTATAGTCGGCAAAGACCATGAATACAACAAGCAGCAACAACAATGCTGTACTGTTAGATTTGACATGTGTTTACTTGCGATTCAATATATCCTTCTACTAATTTAGGGTTGCCATACGTCAGGAATTTCATGGACATGTCCGGAATTTTATTCTTCAAACTGCGTGTGGGAGGAAATGCTGAAAAATGTCTAAATGTCCGGAATTTTGAAGGCTTGAAAAAAGCTGAAAATTTTTTGTAAAGAACTTAATCAATATATTATTTTGTGGAATATTTATGCTACTTGATTTTTTTTCGCGCCTCGCGCGATTATATGTTTCTTAAATTAATTTGGATATTAGAACCCCTGTATTCAAAAAAATACAATTAAAAATAAATGAAAAGAGCTATCATTTACTGTAATAATACTAATTGTAATCGCAATTTGAAGAAGATAAAATGTTCCTACTGTTGCTAAAGTCGTTTTGTCAAAGATTGTGGTTCTCAAGCTTGCGGTCTTTGTCTTTTTCTGGGGATCGCGAAGATGTTTATTAGCTTAATCAGTTTCAAGCAATAGGTAAGTTTGGGCAAAGGTTCTGACCATTTTTTTTTAATTAGCTTACCAAATGTTGAGGAGGGCTACGAAACATTTTCAAATTGGAAATGGAGTCGTGACCACAAGAGTTTTGAAATCTCCGTTCGTGCAACCTGCTAGTGGGAACCGGCATTTCGGCCCATTAATAGTCTTATCCGGGTGACATGAACTGCGGGCCAGACACTTTGATTCCGTTGCAGACCAAATGAGAATACCAACCCTAGCAATCACCAGAGCTCAAATTCGATATGGTCCAATCATAGTGTCCTATATATGGTGTCGACACAAGCAAATCTCACCGCTCAGTGAAATTGATTCACGTCACAATTTCAATTTGGCTACAGGCAACTTGACGGTCATTTTTGACCGGCTTGCCGCGCATTAAATTTGGTAAAACGGATATCAATCGAAAGCTGACTCTGCACTGATTACGAAAATATAAATTTTATTCCGCTCGTGGCCCTGGAAGTCCCACAATCAGCCTCGAATTTTTCATTGTTATGGAGATTCGCATTGGGACGCAACAATGCTGTCTGGCGAAACGAGAGAGTAGCTCAAGTGAAAAAGAGCCAGACAGCATTGTTGCGTCCTGAGCTACTCTCTCCAATAGTTAAAAACAATCCACTCCTGTACACAATCGATAGGAAAAGCATTATACGTGTGACGTCATAATAGGTTTATGCCTCATTTTAGAACCCGCTAGGGGCGCTAAAGAGTGTCCCGAATTTGGGAAACGAAAATAGGGTAACCCTACCAGAGATGTGCGGATTTGGAATTTCCATGTCCTAATCCAATACAAATCCAAAGCTACAAATCCAAATCCTAATCCAGAACTTTGGTATATTCAAGTCCATGTTCAATCCTAATCCGATTCCAGCTTGATATTCAGAATAATGAAAATTTATGCAGGGGAGGAATTGGAAATTTTTCTTACACAACCAACAATTCTCGTGATTTCAGACAACTTAACATAGGGCTACACCTCTCATATTCATTGGCACCGAGTTTACAATAGTGTAGTGTACCCGGAGGTGGTCAAAGTAGTCAAGAAAGCTACTCAAGTAGAAGTAGAAGTAGCGACGGGAAAATCTACACAAGTACGAGTAGAAGTACTTCTTTCATAAGCAGTCCAAAACTACTTGAAGTAGAAGACTTTAGCTGACTTTAAATCTACTCAAGTAAGTAAGTAGTTTTGAAACAGATCGTAATTCGTTCGCATGGACTGTCAAAAGCTGCAAATCGAGGTATGCAGAAGGTGTAAAGAGCTTGATTCATATTGATGCATCCCAGGAGGTGTCAATTTTTGACAGAATAAGTAGTCGTCCAGATCATGGGATGTAGATGATTAGTATTGATATGGAATACGATACTAATTCTTTGTTTACTCGAACACCCTGTTTTAGAAAATATCATGGCATGGCGCCCTCCCCCAAATTATAAAGGCCCCTAGTTCACTCGAGGAGCAATACGAAGAAGTTTTGACGGATACGGCTTTAACAGTTGGGCCGATTAGTATACGTTGATTAAAAATATGGCAGATGGTTTTAAACTTCAACATGTACGTTTTCCAGACAAAAGAACTGAAACTATGATCAGAACTCAACGTATAATACTCGTAATTGAAAGAAAAATACAAATACTACTTCTAAAAAGCAGAAAATATATTTCACGTCTTTTGTCCAGAAAGTTTCAACGGTGGTCTGCTAAAACAGGTCTAACGTTAAAAAAGATCAAATTCTACTTTACCAGATTAGGAGACGTCATGGGCTGCTAGATATGATAGGTTATTGCTAGATTGCGAAACAATAGTTTCAAACGTTATGAGAGGCCATACTTACTGTGATGAAATATTTGGTATAGGTGACAATGCGATGTGAACGGAACCACGCAACCCGGTGTCCAAATTATATTCAGCGATACGTTCGTTAAAATATATTTCTCAAACCATATCTACTGTGCGCGAAGCGCAATGAAATTTCTGGGTATTACATGACTTTTATGAAAATTTAATGTTTGTACTTCGTGCAAACAGCCCCGAAATTCCTTAGGCTAGCTTTCTTATTGGGGTATCAAACTACTTCTACTTGACAAACTTAAAATAGGGAAAAGTAAGTAAGTAGTTCACAAAATATTACGAAGTAGAAGTAACGAAAAAAATATCTACTTGAGTAAGTACCAGAAGTAGAGGAAAACTACTTGAGTACTTCGAAAAAGTAGAGGTACTTCGTTACTGACCACCTCTGAGTGTACCTAGGGTTACCATACATCCTCTTTTATGAGAATTTGTCCTCTGTTTTGCCTTTTTTGAAAGTGTCCTCGGAGGACGCCCTTTTGTCGTCTTTTTCGAGATTTTGTCCTCTTTTTGGAGAATTTTGGTCATATTTATAGCATAATTCGACTGAGACGCCGTGAATTAGCACCGAAGTGACGCTCCGGCGGGTATTTCACGAGCAGAGTGGAAAGTTGACCTTTTTTTATTTTTTGGTCAACCGACCACAAAGAGTGAAAAATTTACCGTTTTTTGAGAGTTCTACTCCGGTTTTGCAAGTCTGAAAATTATGAAAAAGTGTCCTCTTATTTTAAGGTTTCCAAAATATGGTAACCCTAAGTGTACCCTAACTACAGTATTAACTGATCTGAATGAAGTTTGTCACCATTCGCCAAACGTCATATCAATCTCCCAGAAAATCGGTAAATCCAATCCAAATCCTAATCCGTTCAAAAAAAATCTCTAATCCTAATCTATTCCAATCAATCAATCAATCAGGTTTATTAATATTTTCATCGTTTCAAAACATCACAAGACTGCGATACAATGAAAAGATAGGAAGGTGTTGAAATAAATTGGAATAGCCTTTAAGATCAGACACCCACCTTAGCCTAGGCGAAGTAGATAAGAGGCATGCACACTGAATGAAAAGTAATGCCGAGAATATATGACGCAAGCGACAAAATGAGGTGGCATGTGGCGGAGTGCGAGTTCGATGTTAGGTCGTGGTCCGGTAATCCTGAAGACTGGCGAGTATTCATTTAGAATAAGTTGCTTGACCGAGCGAGATAGTGTAATGGTTATGCGCCCGGCTTCTCGAGCGGTAGGTCGTGGGTTCGATCCCCGGCCGGGTCATACCAAAGACTCGAAAAATGGTATCCGCAGCTATCCTGCTAGGCGCTCAGCAATCACGGATAGCATGGAGGAGAAAAAAAACGGGGGCGCAGACTAGATGACCTCATGGGGCCGTATCGCAACTCCGTCGCCAAAGCATCTCGATGGTGCAGGCGAGAAAGAATATCATATATCTCTCTCTCTCTTGTATTTCGACGTGAATGCGGACATATTCGACGACTGTCTCATATCCGACTGGATGCTGTTCCACAATTGGGGTCCGGCATACTTGATAGAGCAATGCGTTTTCTTGTATTCAGTCCTGATCACATGGTAGTTGTTCTTCGTTGACGCGCGTGTGCTGTACTTGTGCGCGCTTTTGTCTCTAAAGCCGACAAAATTTCACAAATCCTGTTTTTTTCAAATCCTAATCCATGCTCAATTGCTCATCTCTGAACCCAACTAATTAAGATACTGATATTTCCCAGTGAGCCGAAACCGGAGCAAAATAACGATGATAGCATAGTGTCCAATATGGTGTGGACACAAGCAAATCTCATGGCTCACCGCAATTGGTATACGTCACACTTTCCGTTTAGCCAAAGGGAATTTTTGACCAACTTGCCGAGCGCGAAAATTGATAAAATTGGTATCAACTGAAAGCTACCGCGTTACTGGTTTCGAAAATATCAATCTCATTCTGCTCGTGGTCCTGGAACCCACAAAATCAGCCTCGAATGTTGCATTGTAGTGGAGCTCGGTACTGTCCACCCCCAGTCGTTTGGCAAGCTCCTATCTTATCACTATATCGCAACCATGTGGTGTTTTGACAGATACAAATTTCAATAACAACTGAAACGCAACCGTTTGAGCAGACATCTGGATAATTGTAGTTGTCGAAGTAGACTATTTAAAACATAATTACGGTCATCTAATCTGCGAAATGCTTCTTCGTCCCAATTTTAATCCACTTGCGAAATGTGTCTTATGTCTATGCTCAAATTTTAATTCTAATCTGATTTCTGCTTTTCCTGAAAATGCTACAGCAGAGCTGAAAAGTGCGAAACGAACCAAGCCCAATGTACAGACATTTACTATTTCGTGGTAATGGGAATCAACTTTGATTTGATATGAACTGAGCTTCATTGTTTCCACGAATTGAGTAATTCTAATTACAAGATAATTTGAAGAAAATTCTAGCTATATTCCTATTTCTATTGCAATTTGGAGAAAACTGTAGCTATAATTTAAACTGAATTTGGAAAAGCTGAACATTTTCTAGTTGGTCTACTCTGTACTCGAGTAGTAGTAGTAAATCCTACTCGAGTGCTCTCAAAAAGTCGACCTCGGCCGTCGACCTCTCATCCCGCCCTGCTCGAAAAAACACACCAAAAACACTTCAACAGCTTCAGTAATTATCTTACCAAGTAGATAAAAAAGAGCATTTTACAAGAGTCAGGTCATCGCGAAATGACGATCTCGAAATAGGAAAGAGCATCACAGGACAACAGAAGGGCGGCGCTCTTGAAGCGGCACAATATTTACAAACATCATCGTCTCAAGATGTTGCCGGTACGTCACTTGAGAGCGGATTGTGCTCTACAGACCGCTTAGAACTTCGGTACACTACGAGAGAAAGAAAACGTGGCCTACGTTTCTCAATTACACGCGAGGGAGTATCGTGCTGCCCCGCAGTACAGTACAGAGTACATCGTAACAGCCAGACCAACACCTGCACTGCAGGGAGAGCAAAGGAATAAAATCAAAATACGGGAAATCTTAGAAGCACAATATGATCTAATAACATCTTTCGTTAACGGTACCCTTGTGGGAAACCAGATACTCTGTCGACAAATGCATTGCCATCAAACACGGCCGTACAATATCGACGAAATGTATCTTGAAAACGTAACAATAAACAGTTGGTACAGCGATACGACAGAGAATGATTGTGAAGCAGGATCATTCACAGATTTCTCGCGTTTTCAAATTCCACCGGCAAAGCTGTAGTGAGTCTAGAGCCCGATTGACGATCAACAATATTGATTCGATATCATACTTTGACAGAAATATCGGGATCGACCATTTGAGGTAAACAATATCGGCAATTTTTGTGACGTTACAGAGTGATTGTAATGAGTCGAAGATCTATCATTTGTGGCTGCCTCTCTAGTTTATTTTGTGTCGAGCATAGCAATGGCCGTATACTGTGTACAGCCATCCAAATAAATGCTGTGAAGTCTTGAAAATGCGCATAAGTTGGATAACATTCCGGCTGAATATACATATCAGTCGGACTCTAGTAGCGACATAATGCGGACCATCACAGCTCAGCGTCACCAAACGTACGTGACACAGCGCGAATCACAAGTACATTGCAACGTAACGCAATAATGGAGAGCGTAAGTGTCATCATGCAAACTTATAGCGACTCTGCAGAGTTGAACCAACAAAAAGACGAGACATCCACTTTTAAAATAACGAAATGAAAGCACGTCAACAATAAAATCGGGTGGGGATAGCAAAAATGATAAATACATAAAAGTGCCAGCGACAGTATCCCACCAAGCACTCCGCACGTCAAAAACTCATCACCAAGACCTCCGTAAAATCAACAGCGCTGAAAGTAAGGTATCCTCTCGCGAGACAAGCCGGGAAATTACAAAATGGGTGACCGCTGAGCATGTCAGATAACCGTTGCGGTCTGTCAATGACCGCCGATACACTATCAAAGTCAGCACATTGTTTCCTATCGAATTCGACACGTTCCCAATCCGTTCATCTCGGGCGGGACTGAAAGCTTCATCGTCTGGTGGTGGTCCGCTTTTTGCGGCGTCTGAAGCAACAGCACCTGCAAAGAAATGGATCTCTTAATTAAGATCAGTTGCACATATCCGCATCTTTGAAACATATATAACGGTGTTCTTAACCGGGGTGCAAACGAAGCCCAGGGGCAGACGTGGACAGCTAGATCATTCATCATTCTAGTTGTGTGATTAAAATAGTTAGAGCGAAATGCCAGTGTGAAATGTTTTCTATGCCCCAATTTAAATTCTAACCTGATTTCTGGTTTTCCTGAAATGCTACCTGCTTATCAAAATGAACTCTGTTTGATGTGAACTGAACTTGATTCAATTTCCATGTGCATTTGCCCACAAACCAATTTCCAGGGTTGTAACGACTCGGGTCACGATTTCTGATGAGTCAACCTGACTCAAGTCATTTTCTCAAAATATGGAAATGACTGAATTGGAGTCAATCTGTGTATTGACTCAACTTGGACTCGAGTCATCAGATATGACTCGGGACTCAGACGGTCAAGACCGACATTTCATGGTAATTTCGAAGAATTGTAAAGTAACCACACTGTTGGGATTTCGTCTACTGGTACTGGCACTTGAAAATGCGACCAGAAACTGCTACAAGTGAGGAAAATTAGTAGGCCTATATCATAAATGCGAACCATGCAATATCACCAAACAGAGTTATAAAAAATGGGTTTAACAAGACTTTAATTAGGAACGAAACAGTCAACACAATGACTTGGACTCGGACTCGAGTAAAAATACCATGACTCAGACTCGACTCTCTGCTCGTTGACTTGGACTCGGACTTGACTCGAGTCAAAACTATAAAAGTGAGATTGACTTGTGACTTGGTTACAGCCCTGCCAATTTCAAATAACTCTGGTAGGAAAATCTTAGCAGCTGAAGTCAACAGTTTTGTAAACATGCAGATATATACTACCGTATTTCAGCAGTTCCAGCAATAAAACTGTTATCAGGTGATATGCGTATGCAATAACAAAAAGTACAACAACTATATCAACCGCTGATTCATCAACGAAAAGCAAAAAGAACTTTAGCATTGGCTGTGCCGGATTAATCATCACTAATCCGCTATTCAAGTTACAAAGTAGTATGGAATGAGTGATTGGAATCGCTGGAGGGTCTCAGGTGTGTTGATTCACGGTCTTGCATTAATAGGCCCTGCATGGCCTGAGTTACAAGGCCTAACGGAACAGACAGTGAAATAGGAAAAATTTGATTTTCGGAGTGTGTCTTGACCTGAATGACCTCCAGAGAGACTTTGAGATTTACCCATGGAACACCAAGTAAAAGCCACCGTGCTAGAATCCACATATTGAATTGACTTCCATCATTTTGTCGAGTAAAATGATCACTCTGCGGAACATTCTGGAGCCTCCATCACAAATGTGAGACCCGATGATTAAACCACAATTTGTCCAGTACTATTTGCATTGAAGCAATTAGGAATTGCCGAAAGGTATTGCAAAGCTTTAGCACCTGAGGAAAGCTTTTTGTGTACTCATGTAACCACTCTGTACCGACCCAACTTTGAAATTAAATCGGACTCAAGTACATGTTTTCCATAGTACATCTACTTGGCATATGGCACCACTTCGACCAGCACTAGGAGAGTTCAAACAAATTTCAAATTTTACTAGCTATTCCATAAAATTGTCAGGTTGGCTAAATAACAATGCATAAAAAATTTGGCTCAATTAAAACCGGTAGGAGCAAAGTTATAGGATTTCGGATTTGAAAAAATAGCAGTTACAGTGGGAAATTCTTTCATTAAACAACTATTCAACTGAATACTTTTCTTTTCAATTCAATATTTTGTACTCCAATAACTTTGTTTCAACCAGCTGGAACTGAGAGAAATTTGGTGTGCAGCGTTTGTTTAGATGCTTTTGAACCAGCATAACCTGCACTGATGACATGAGTGAGTCAAATTCCCAAAAGTGGAGTCAAACACCAACTCACTTTGTCTCGGTTACAATGTCAATGTCGGGGTTCTGCTGCGTGATGGGAGCGTTGGAATGTGCTGCGTGATCGTCTCCGTTCGTTTCAAGATCTCTTGGTTGCTGCGAACAACAAAACGAGTCAAACACAACACATAAACGAAGGCTATTCCACATTTAGGGCAAAAAACTCCCGAAATTTGCAAGTTGATTTGGATTACTATAATACCTAATTGAAGATAATATCCACATTAAAATACACTCGTATATTTACGGCTGTCCCTCATCAGGGGTAATTGGTCTGCAGAGATTGGAATGAACTTTAAAGTTTATATATCAACAGTCGTGCAATGTTCTTTTCAAGTCTCTACTAGTTGCAGAGCTGTTGATTACCCCTGACAAGTGTCAGACGAAAACGCTTACGACTCTTATGTTGCCGAGATCAAGTTGTGGATTTCTGATTTCAATGCTAATTTCCCTTTATAATACGGTGCCGACAGTGAAAAATATACTTTTTGGTCTGCCCATATTCAGACTATCACTCTAAAGGCTTTCGCGGCAACATAATATAACATGACCGGAAAAACAAACAAAGGTAATGTCAAAAATGCACATAAAAAGTTTGCAGGGCATGATCAGTTTATCCCCTCTCCCCTCTATCTGCGCCACTGGCTTTGAACAAAAACATGAAATGACGGCGAATGAATGATAAACACTCTTGACGGTGAAAGCATACACAAACTAAACATCGCATGGATGCATGGTCAATATGGCTTCTGAAGTTGCTTCGTGATATGCAGGTATTACTGGATGTGTGCGTTAGGTTGATGTCATATTACCGGACTGCATTTCGCAGCAGGACCGATTCTGCAGGGTTGCTGGTGGTGTACGGCATAGTGGACATGGTGAGGTTTCCATCTTGCTAGGCTCGACATATGCTGCTTCCAAAATACGGTCAGTTTAATCGACTGTCTTCGCCAATAACAACCACCCACTTATAACTAGGGCTGAGCATCGCTCATTGTTGCGCATAAACAGTATGGATGATGTGGAAAGAAATATGTACCTTCTATGCGACCTCAGAGAATCTCATCCCCGTTCCCCTATACCAGTGGTCGGGAACCTATGGCTCGCGATCCATATATGACTCTTTTGGCATAAAGTATGGCTCTTTGCGAAAATTCTATTTTGTGCATAATTTATCAATATTGCAGCCACTTGTTGTTAAATCTTCAGCACCACCAGTATAATTATTCTTTTGGCAGTATACACATGTCTTTGAGAGGTGAATACAGTGGCGTATTCAGGGTTTGGGGCCCGGACCCCGTTTCAAAATCCTCAAATCCAAGTTGCTGTCTCGCCTGCGCCACGAAATCTCGGATTGCACGATGCGTTGATTGCTCAATGAGAATAGCAGACAAGGCGACGGCTGTATGACAATGCAGTTTTCAAATACACATTGTTTTCCTGATGTACGGCGAGAAATGAACTCCGTGGAAGTGACATTCACAATTACAAATTCAAATTACAAACAACGCCATAGTGATCCACGTTCTTGATTGACAAAGTAGCAGTTGCTGTTCAAATGTAGGCGTGTGGCACAACGTTGTATTACCGCCGAATACTTTGAGGATTGAGAAATCGAATCGGAATCGGTGTGGCTATTGCATTCAATTTTGTTTGAAATATTTTATTCCGAATAAATATAATCACGACGTCGGTCTAAGAGTCGTTTCTAGGGTTTTCGAGGTTGCTGATTACGAATATCACATTAGTGATTAGAGATTGGATCTTATACCCCTAAAAAAGTTCAAAATTACTGTATTTACCATTGAATATTTCACTTGGCAAGAAGAAGATCGTAGTTTTTTCTAATTTTATACTGCACTTCAATCGATAATAATTGACTATGAAGAACCCTCATGTCGTCCCCATGGGTTATCTCCAAAACAAGAGCCAATCTGAGAAAACTAAGATCATTTTCGGAATCAGCGCCCTTCAGAACAACCAAACCCAATCTCACTCCGTATGCCTAAAACTATGTGTTGACCAGTGTTATCAGTTATTATAAATTCTATGATATTTACGATGAATTGCGCTATGCTAATCCCGGCCGTGCCTCACCAATGCCTTACCTCCCCATTCACGCTATATTTTCGAACAATAAATAGGTAAGTTGCGTGATTTTTGTAGTAAAAATGTTCAAAATCTAGTAGACAGGTAAGGCACTATCGTCAAGACGAACTTACGATCTCGTATAACCGACGAAAATCGAGGAATTTGTGCTACCATGACGTCACAATTTTTCAATTGTGACGTATTGATTAAAACGTATGGCTCTTTGGAAGTTAAGATGGATAATATGGGGTCAATATGGCTCTTCGGACAAAAAAGGTTCCCGACCACTGCCCTATACATTAAAGATGATTTTCGTTGCACTTTGTGACAATGGCGTGGGTTGACCACGACTTCACAGACCCGTTATTTCCACTAATGTTCGTAGCTCTGTGCTACGTATTTCATAATGCTGCGATATGACAAACCGAGGTCTACAGCCTTCCACAGCGGAAAACAGCACCGAAACTACTTGTACAATTGAAACAACTAGGTACTAGAGAAAAACATCTCGAATTACTCGACTCGAATGAGTAGAATTGATATTCCATTCAGATCAGAGTTATCGGATCATTGTGCGCAGCAATAGGCCCGCTTATGACATGGATTTCTATTCGGCACATCACCAAAAATGGCCGAGCAGTAAACGCGCACGCACAGTGGGGCTGTTCAAAAATAACGTTTTTTTTCCGGATCCCACCCATTCACTGATTAACTTGTCAGGTCACCCTAAAAAAACGCTGCACACCAAATTTGGTTTAATTCTAACAAGTGTAAGCCGCCGCGCAGAGCCAATTCAATTTTTTTTATTTATATTCAATTTATAAACGATGCAAAACATATCTGACTCAATTCCAACTAGTAGAAGCTGAGTTATTTGGTTTTTCGTTGATGATTCTCAGATTTTCCTTGATTGGCATGAAGTGTCAAGTTTTACCGTGTCACAAAACATTGACCGTCACATGATATGACATCACTGTCATCAGATCTCCCAGTAAATGATGACGAAACGGGCCTGTGACCACTTTCCACACGATAGACCCAGGTAAGATTACACAGATCACAATGCGCTGCATGTCTTTTGTGAATGAATTCAATTCCACAGTAATAGTGAGCATGAAAGTAAGTGCCGTTCGCAACGTCATGCAGAACGGTTCACACAGACGTGAATCAACGCATTGACGTAACGGCAGGCGAAAAGAAAATTCATCCGCCAACGCTGACTCACCCTAATTTGCGGTTGGCTCCGAGGAACTTCGGGAATAGGCACTTGGGTATGGCTCTAAAGAGGAACAAGCATAACGTAAGCGAATATACATCACACAACACAACTACACTTGGGATGATACAAAATGCAGTTGAAAACCTTGAGTTGAGGTTAGCTTGACTCCTGCCTGCAATACTTCAAAAACAGACGGCAAGTAAAAACCAATGATTACATATTAAATCAAAGGTACAGAATTGGTTAGTTGGACAGCTAGAAAATGTACAGCTTTTCCAAATGAGATTAGTATGACAATTATAGCTAGTTTTCTCCAAACTAAACTAGAATTACAATCATAGCTGCAACGTTTTTTTCTAAATTAGATTAGAATTAGAATTATAGCTCTACAGCTTTTTCTCAATTAGAGTAGAATATGAGCAAAGGAACATTTCACAAATTCGAATTACATTAATGGCATTTCGCTTTAATTAGCCTAATTAGACATGTAGAATTACCTCCTTGTCCAAGTCTGTTCATGTCAGCGTCTTATCAGTAAGGCGATTTTTTTTGACATGTCAAAATTGTAGCGTAAAATCAAAAAAAGTCAAAATTCTTTACAAAGTCATTTTTTTGTAACCCGCATTTCGTTTGTATCGTAGATTTTACACCGTCGGTGATCTTATCATTTGACATTTTACAGCTTGTAGCCTACTTTATAAGCCTACCGTCGTAGACGGCCCATTGTCTGCTCATTGTGAATCATGAACCTTCAAATGAAACAAATAAGTTGACATGGTGTTATGCTCAACGTACCGCAATATCCTGACTGGAGCAAGACTGTGTGGGCATTGCATGGTTCTCATATCAAGAAACGCAAGATGAAAAATTGTGATGTAGACAACATTGTCAGAATGAAGCAACGCAGTGTGTCACCAGCAGTGTACGCACAACTTCAGTGTTGTCAGCCAACAACTGCTGCTGTTGACGTTCCGTCTCCATTCTTGGCAAGCTACTTAGTATGGACAGACACTTTCTACCCAATAATGTAGAAAAGTATCTTTCGTTGTACTACAACAAATTTCAATTATTACTACCATAATACGTGATGTAACTGCTGGAATTCTGCACAGGGCCAGATTTTGTTAAAATACATTTTTTTTTATGTAAAAGTTTGTCAGTTTTTGAGTCAAAATAGTTTTTCAAGCCAAACTACTTCGTAAGGACAGACAGTTCAAACGAGAAATGGAGATGATAAGTAGTAGAATTCTTACATTATGTGTCAAAACACCTAATTTGCACACATTAGGTCAAAATTTGATCAAAATTAAGTTTTTCAAGGTAAAATTCTTCCGTTTTCTAGGTAAAAAAAATCGCCCTACTTATGAGACTAGCAACAATTGCATCATATTTGGCTCGATGCGATTCAGCGAGTGATCAATAATACGTAGTTTAGTTCTTCAACATGACGTGGACAAGACTCAGACTAAGCAATAACATCCATTCATACTACAATGGCATTGCAGCCTAATCTAACAGGAATCTCACTAGTAAAAATTATAGAAACAGTGCTATTTGAGGTCGCCTCCTGAATAACAAAGCAAATACAATGTTGGCAAATCCAAACAAAATCGGGCATCGATCTCACCATCTGCTTGTGCGACCAATCAAACTCATTATCGTGAGGATAGCCCATCCGCTCGTACAAATCCGTGAAGAGCTTGCGGAGATAATCGTAGTCCGGCGTCTCGAAAAAATCCAAATGTCGAACGTAGCGCAGATATGTGGCCATCTCTTCTGCGAGAAAAAGTCACAAACGTTTGTAAAACATAATTCATGTGTAGTAATGTTGTTTAAAATTAATTTTTCTTCAAATGTTACAGGCTATGTTGCGATACAATTGTCAAGTTAGCTGAAAAATAAACTGCACACCAAAATTGGCTAACTCCAATGTGTATAAGCGAAGCTACGAGAGTTAGAATATTATAAATTTATCAAAAAAATAGAACATTTTCATTCAAATTTTACTGTCAACGCCATAAAATTGTTAAGTTGTCCAAAACAACGACATAGAGTAAATTTAACATTAATTCCGACCAATAGAAGCGAAATCGTTGGAGTACGAAGTTTTGGATTTGTGGAAATAGTCCTTACAGTGGGGAATTCTTCAATTAATAATACGACTGCTCACGGTAAATAGGCTGCCGTATGTGTATTGAAATCCAAAATTTTGAACATCAATAACCCCACTTATACCGTTCGGAATTGAGCCAAAATCGCCATACATAGTTAATTTAGGCATTTGACAATTTTATGGGATTGACAGTGAAAATTGAAATAGGTTAATGTTTTTATTGCTTCTAATACATTAAAGATTTTCCAACTATCGTAGCTTCGCTTCTATACATTGTAATCACGCCAAATTTGGTGTAGCCTGCAGTGTTTTCAGCCAAACTAACAATTTTATCAAATAGACAGCAGCATTTGAAGAAAATAACTATTCTCGAACAACACTAATATATGGATTATAATTTACCAGGATGATTTTCGCATAGAACTTCGATGGGGGTCGTTCGTTTCGTGTCGCCAATTTTTTGGTAGCGCTCCTTCAGGTTGTCCGCCTGGAATTAAAAAATGAACCATTGATTATAAATGGAAGGTTGCTTTTCGATCAAAATTTATTACAGATTTTGCCAGGTGTGTAAAAATTTTAATTTGCATAATATTGTTTGCCAGATCGAAGCACAAACATCAATCGTAAGCGTCTAGCGTCAAATCAGCAAACGGGACTAAAATCTATGAATTTTGATAGGAGGTCCTGGTACCCTTAACAGTACAAAGAACATCCCAAGGCTCACAAAATCGTCTCGAGAGCAGATTTGGCAATTACACGATTCTCGGCTTTCTGAATTAGATTAGAATTAGAATTAGAATTATAGCTACCGGTATACAGTTTTTCCAGATTACACATTCTCTCTAAATTAGATTCAAAGCTTCCTGGAGGTGAAGGAACTTCAATACACAATCAATTACTATATTCGTATTGAAACGAACCCGAAAATTTTCGGAAGACACTCGTCAAGAGTGATCGTCCGTAAGTAGCAGAGAATTGAAAAGCTTAGAGCGAATAAACCGCTAATATGAATGTGTTGTTTGCTGCAATATATAAATTCTGTACCATGAGGAACTTATAGCTGAGTATTTGAAAGAACATTGCAGCCTAAAGAACATTGTATATCAAATTAAACAAAATAGGACGTCACCGACATGAAATTTCAAAGACGGTAATAAATTAGATTGAAATTCACAAGCTACTACAGGTGTTTCTAAATTAGATTAAAACTAGAATTACTGAATTAGCAAAAAAACTTGGAAATTAAGTTCAATGTCTATCAAGTCAGAGTTGATTGTCCTGTGCACGAGAATGACAAATTACTGTACAGCAAGCTTGGCTCATTTTGCACTATACAGTAATCATGAAGCATTTTCAACAAAAACAAAAATTACATTAAAATGAAAATTAGAACATGGAAACATTTCACAAATTAGACCAGAATTGGAGCAAATAAACATTCAATAAATTAGAGTAAAATTTAGATCGGCATTTAGCTCTAATTAGTGTAGGAACGAATCCATTTGGTACGGTAATAAATTAGGTATGGTCCACCGCTTATTTTTTTAAACCATTTGCAATTGATTTACACCACAGGTATACCACCTTCCCTCAATTCCTATAAGCTACTCCTATTTGGAAACGAACAGTAGGCTAAATGAAAGCAGAGGTGTGTAAGCATTTCAATTCACAAGCCCATGTCTCATTTCGTAACAGCTGTTTGGAGATTATTGACAGCATTATCCCTGAAGTGAATTACCTGTTACAAGGTTGAAACCGAACACTGAATGATTACATGGTAGTGAATTTCTCTTCACAAAGGGCGTACTGAGTTACTACTATCATTACATCATAGTATCCACAATGTTTTAAACAGTGTTTTCAAATGATTGGTATGACAACAGCGATAGGCATGGCAAAATTTTGTGTCGAGAAGTGACATTATTGACCTTGGCTACAAGATCGTAATTAATTTCACTCATATGCAAAATATCCATCTCGTGTTTCGAAGCACTGTTACGTTTGCTCGATTTTCGAACACTATACACCGGTACGGCATAAAGCAATTAATCAGAGCATTAGTTCAGATACGACATTCAGATTAACATTCCCGAACAGTGAACGATTTAAAAAGAACAGCACGTCTTGGATTGGATGTAGTGTGCATGCATCAATTTAAAATATCAATCAATCAATTAATCAATCAAATCAATGCCTACATAAGGGCATAGTTTGTAAGGTATACATTATGTTTAGCTCTAAGGAATAGCTAGATAAAAAAAAAACCATTACGAACATCATTAAAATTTGTTACTGGGTTGCGTAAATGAATGTTTAAATGCAGCCAAAAAACTGGATACAACTTGTCGCACACGAACCATTTTCTTATTTTATATTCAAATCTACTGCTGCCATAACATATTTTACAGTAGACATAAACCAATTTCCTTATTGCTAAGTTTTTAAAACGGCTTTTCGTCAATGCCATTCACTTAACCTCTTCAACAGTGCATTAGTTTAGCATACCGCCATATCCTACAAACTTTTTCGATCAGACTTGGACCAGATAAATCTAGTTGTATAGTTAGACTAATCAAAGCGAAATGGTGGTAATCTTATTCTAATCTAACTTGTGAAAGCTCTCCATGCTCCTAATTTCTAGTTTCCTAAAAACGCTACAGGAGAACTATATGGTGCGAAACAAGCCAAGCTCAGTGTATACAGACATTTGTCGTTGTCATGGCGTTGAGAATGAACTCTAAATTACTATGAATTATCTCACTCGATTTTTGTTGTATTCTTGCTGATTGGGGATGGATATCAATCTCCAAGTTTTGCGTATTCAGTAATTCAAATTATAATCTAATTTGAAAACGCTTAAAATTTGTATATGACAAATTCTCATATCTTAGCTACCACCATTTTTTCATGCTATTCTGGCCGGATGTCAAGTATAGCATTGTGCATAGCAATGAATTGAAAATTCAGGGCCAACTGCCACAGACCAGAATTTATGATACCCATCACACTACGAGGGATTATGATTAGTATTTCAAGAGCTTATTGGGGTGCAGAACTTCAATACCGGTATACAATTGAATATTAAATTGATATTGAAAAAAAAACTGAATATTTTCGGCCGACAGTCGCCGGGCTTACTTCAATATGAAAATACCATTGCATGTTAGTTTTTAGCAGAGAAACTAATGTGTTTTGTCTCATAATTCAATTTTTGCATACCGTACCGATTGGCATTAAGGAAATCTAACTGAGAATCAGGCACTTGGCTTCACACCGTACCATGTTAAGTTGGATAGCAGAGAGATCAACCATAAAACAGTAATTGCTAGGCATAAAACTGATGAAACAAAGTAGCCATCACACCACACCCACTCAGGAGGGTGAAATGTGATCTGATTTATGACTGGTTTTTAAACATGATGGCCATGTCATGGGTTATATATAAGTCAAGCCTCATCAAGGTTTACAGTGTAAGCATGGCTCAATGCTCTCAGACACGTGCTATGCGTTCAACTACAGAATACATAAACGATCAAATGGCAAAAACTACAAAAAGACAATGAGCACAATAGAGCCATTTGTTAACAACTAGTACACCTAGCACTATTTTCCGTGATTAGTAGCCGAATTATGAATAGCACATTTCTCAATGCCTGGATCACTTCAAAAAACCTTCAGAAGCACACCTTAACAAGAAAATAGGAAAGAGACAGCACCAATTACGTAGATACAATGAATGGAAGAAATTATTAACCAGTTCAATCCCATAACCTCACACTGGCAATTACAGTAATGACGCACCATCAAACCAACACAAGACAAACATCTCTACATGACGTAGCATTTGCACTACAACTACAAATCCGATATCCACTTGGGAAGAAATACGAATACAGTAATTCAAAACTTTATCAAGCTTTTTGTGAGCAGGTGAGTCAGTGAATTTGATTGGCGACTTGGAATTAAATTAGCAGTTGCTGTTCTCTTTCACGAAATAGTGTGAAAACACCACATGGAAGAGTAATTAAATAGGGGATAGGCACAATGATTTGAGAGCTAGAATTTAAACCAGCCCTGGTTACGAGCAATCAAACTACTGCTCAATCTGACTACAGTATAATCTTATTCTCATGCCACAATGAGTACAGAGCCTCGAAACATCATTTTATTGTACTGTGATTGTTTGCAACAACATCTATTCCCATAATCAGGGGCGAATTTGAAGCGATTCTAGTGCAAACTGCGATTTTTTTATTCACTATGTCACATTCAGTTTTTAATAACACAAGCATATCAAACACACCTCTCACTAGATATTTCTAGGCATACCATTATTGATTGCAAAGTATGTGAAAATATACTCTGTTCATTTGAAAAGAAAAATGCTCCCAAAATAATACTCTATCACAACAAGACAGAAATTGTCCAAAATACTCATATATGGCTCATGCTAAATACCCGGCAGTGACAATGGGCCTTCCCGCCAGTCATCTTTAACAGCAAAAATGTTGTCAATGACCCTTCGTCTACATCCCTCGGGTTAAAAAAAAAGAGAAAAGTGGAGTGCTGAGCTTTCCAGAAAATGATTTACGTATTGTATTTACTCACAGATGTGAGCACGGGAGACATTAGCACGGTTGGTATGATATCAGCAAGATTATGGCATTGATAGAGAATAGCCTACATGATGCATATTTCTTTAATCGTACCTACTCCTAAAACTTACATTCATTGTTGAAACTACTACAACTTTCATCTTAATGGGTTCAGTCTGACAAAGTCATTCAGTCTATTTTTGGAATTTCCGCCATATATATGTCAGTTGTGGTTAATTTAGTTTCTTTGCAACTCCCACTTTGTTTAGTACGGTGCGTTGACCTGGTGGTTCAAAATGTGATTGCTCCACTGAATTCGCTATACCAATGGTCGCTAGAATAGTTGAGACCTTGCGATTCACAATTAAAATATTGCAACTAACTATAATAGTCAATGATCACCGCTCATATGGTCAAATTTATTCCAGATGAGGCTTTTCTCTCATTAAGAGCGAACATCAGTAAATGCGGTGAACCAAATTCAAAATATAGAATATACTGACATTACATGCTGATGAGAGTCTGTCTAAAAGCTTGAAGTGAAATAAATTTGGCAATATGAAAATGCCGGTAGCCTACTGGATTGTTTTTGCGATATTGAAGTGTTGCAAGTTCAGAAGCCTGTATAATTAGAATACATAGACTAAAAAGGCAGGATTATTGCTAGAATGATGGATCACTTTTTTATTATTGTAGACCTACAGGTCCCCATAATTTGGGCCGCGAGCGACTATGGCTCTATGCAGGACCCAGGCTTGATCTCAGTTCGGTATGTTGAAATAATGCAATTCTGAGATTTGTGGTGGATTTTGAATACTTCCAGATTCATGTAGTTGTGACACAAGGTCAGTCAAAATCGAACAGACATTAGATGAATGGCTTGAGGAAAATGATAAAAATATACACGATGGTCATAGTTTTTACCTTCAAACCTTGCCACGGCAAACTCCCTCTTAGAAAATACATGAACATATGTCCCAAAGCTTCCAAGTCATCCCGGCGACTTTGTTCTGGAGAAAAATTTAAACAAGTGATATATAATGTTATGAAACAAAATCACTTGTCACTGAAAAGACTTTGGTTATATCGAGGCAACTAGCAAGTTTAGAATATCAATTGCCCATAAGGCATACAGTTATGAGGCAGAAGTTTCAAGTTCAGATCAAAAATCTTGGATTTAACAAACTAAGGTACCCATGTTTATCGAAAACGATCCGCGCATTACGAAAATAAAACAATACCATTGTAATCTGGATCGGTTTCAACTTGGAATCATAAAATCTTGATATCGCTAGTAGAAGAAAATGAGAATAAGAACTTCCTCGGCTTCATATATAGATGATAGTCACTGCAAATCGATCCAAACATCAAAGATTAGCAACACTAATGCATAGGACTTCAAAAATTGTTATTTCAAGTGCGCAACAACAAATATATTGTATTATATTACAAGTGTATGTGTATTCATATTATAATGTACCAATGTGATTCATCCAATACTTTCCCAATCTAGAGCTGTTGGAAGATGTCACCATATTATGTCACAGCTACATGACACAAGTCATAAGCTGTTAGTTAACTTAATTCAAGCTATCACATGACTAGGAAATTGAACATAATCAAGCATAGGACACATTGATCAATTGGAAAAACCTCATTGCCTGGAGTTGATACATTTACTGTCCTCCTTTCACTAATACTGCTACTAATCAATCGAAAAGGATAACAAGTTTCAATTTTCCGTTTTAACTGGCATTGGCTACCGATGAGATTCAGTCGCAGAACTTGTAGTTGAATAAATTTGGCAATAGGAAAGTACTGGTAGTTATCATTTCACATGGTTTTGTCAACGAATCACATGGTTCCCTGAACACTAGAGGAAATGGTAGTTAATTGATAGTAATCCATGAATGCCATGAAAACATAGACCAACTTTACCTATTAGAGCAACTATTAGGCAACAGAATTGTTCTAACACAATGACATTATTTCCAGTACCATTAAATTCTAATTCACAGCAAATATCGTAAACACAGTAGCCATGGTGATAATTGTCTTCGAAGATTGTTGTTAATTCAAGACAAATATTCCAGAATTCACGGAATAGAGGCCATGCCAGTATCTTATATGAGGTCAAGGAGGGTAAGTGGGTAGTGGTCAGTGGAGACCTTAATTCTAACACTCCTTCCAATTCCTTAATAAGATAACAGGACTGAACTTTTTAAGTCACCGTTCTGGTGAGAATGACTGACAATGCTGAGCAAGCAGTCCGTTGCCAGTAAAATGTAAGTGTATGTTATCAACGTATCAGATCAAGGTCAAGTTAATATTGTATATTTTTGGAGAAAAGTTGGGTGGATGGGTCACGATGAGTGTTACACACACCGCACAGTTCCCAAAGCCAGAATGAGCTCATTCTATGTGCATCTAGCCTAAGTTAAATATAATGAATCAATCCTTGCTCATCGTTTGAATCTGCTCAACACAGCAGATTAACTGAGCAGTACAAAGCTTGCCACGTCCCGTACATTATAAAGGGATAGTAAGCTAGAGTCAGAGACATGATAAGGCGTAGGTGGTAAATAAAAATAAAAATGCCTGTTATGACACCACCACTTCCCATCAAGTAATTACACTGCCAGCCATACTGTATGCTGTTCGTTGCACATATTGGTGTACACTGCACATACCGATGCCGCATAATATCCCATAATATCCTGGGATTCAGTCATTAAATTGTTAGGTCGCCTAAAAGCCACTGTACACCAAATTTGCCTCGATTCCAACTCGCAGATATGAACGCACAGGACTTTTGAAAAAAAATATTTATTCAAATTCAACTACCAACCCCATGAAATAGTTGAGTAGTCTACAAAAAGACAACGTAAAACAAAGTTGACGCAATTCGAAACTGTGGATGTGAAGTTATTTTTTTCCTTCATAATTTTGAGATTACCTACTGCCCATGTCATTTTGCAAATCCATAATTTTCAACAGCAATAACTTCGCTTCTACCAGTTGCAAGAGAGCAAAAATGGGGGGACAGTAAAATTTGAGAAGCCATTTTGTAAATTTTTTTAAAATAAATTCAAAATCTCAAAACTCCTGTACGTTTAGATCTACCAGTTGGAATCGAGCAAAATTTGGTCTACAGATTTTTGGTTTAGACAACGTAACAATTTAATCTGTGAATCCCCAGAACATGGAAACAAGTTATTTTAGAGCAACCCTAATATTCACCCTTATTCATCCTAGTTATACAGTCAAGTTACCCTGGGATTTTTGAACAAAAAGCATGGTCTGATACTCATATACTCCTTTTTCTCACCCTTGACATGCTTATTCAAACAGATAAAAGACAGTTTGTGGGCTTATTTTCCTAGTATCTCCTGATACATGAGACTTAAATCCAGTCATTTAGAATGTCTCTGTGATTTGGTCGAGTCATGCGCAAGACTCGAGTACAAGTTGAATCAAAACACAAATTGACTCATGTTAAACCAACGAAAAACTGCGACTTGAGTCAGGATTTTTTTTGTGACTAGATGTGATTCGAATCATTTTTTCAAATGCGTAAAATGACTCGACTTGAGTCAATTTGAGTATGGACTGAACTTGTAGTCAAATCATTGTGCATGACTCGAACCAAGTCATATGACTCGAGACTAGGACGGCCAAGACAGACATTTCATTGAAACTTTGAATAATAGTAAAGTACCACATTATCGGCATTTCGTCATTTCGTCTATCAGTCCTGAAACTAGGAAAATAGGGCAAGAAACAGTTTGGACTGAGGAAAGTTACAATATTATGAATGTGTGACATTCTATATCACTCGAGCAGTGAACACAATGACTTGGATTCGGACTCGAGTCAAAACACTAAGACTCGACTTGACCAGAGTCAAAACTATAAAGTGAGATTGACTAGTGACTCGGAACCTTGTGACTTGGTTATAACCCTGCAACCATACTCTGTTGTAATCTTTGTTGGATGAAAACGCCGCCTAAATTCACAAGATACTACACATACTTTCTATCACATTCAGGGTAAATACTCTAGTTGGCCAATCTGAAATTAAGCGATTCCATGGCAACCAACATACCTTTCCCCAAATGTGTATTGATGCTCATATATCTTGCAGTACCAGTCAAGCTCTTATGCTCCCGGTAAGGTATATGCTTTTTGGATTCCGGGTCAATGTACTCTTTCGCGAGGCCAAAATCAATGATGTTGATTGTGTTCTGGTTCTTGGTGCCGTTTCTTCCGATCAAGAAATTCTCAGGTTTAACATCCCTGTAGATGAGGTGCTTAGAATGGACGTATTCGATTCGAGAAAGCTGAAAAATAGAAGGAAAGAGTGATGCTTCTTCACAATCGATGAACCTACACCTGAGATGCATACTGCATAGGTCGTAGATTAGATATTTACGAATTCCAATCCTGTTCTGGATTTGAGCTTCCAATCAAGGCAGGATCATAGTACATTGAGCTCAAGCGACTATTCGAAATTTCATGCCGGTGACGTCATACTTAATGATACGATTGTTGATGTACAATGTTGCTTCGTATTCTCTACTAGTTGATGACGATTACCACTGACGAGTGTCAGTCGAAAATTTTTTGGTTATTTCAATATCCATATATTATGCAATCATGGTTAAATACATTCAATAGGCCTATGATGTCCAAATTATTATCCAATTTTTAAAATAATCATGCATCCAGAACACATCTAATCTGGCAAAGATATTCAAATCTATTTTCATTTATCTAAGCCAAAACCTTGCTCATTGCTCATCTATGCATACATAAATAGGTCTAGTACATGAACCATAGTAAAAGGAAAGATCACAGTATTATGTAGGTAATTTGCCTTTGCATAGAAAGCCATAAGACCACCGCTGATCTCGGTATTATTAGCATACCCTATGCAAAACTATGACAAAATGAAGTAATGTATGATTGAATTGTGTGAGTGTCTGAATAAAAAATATTAAACGTGGTTATAAAACTTAACGATGTGTCAATTGTCACGGATCATGTGGTTGGGTCGGCCTCTATTAATTCCGTGTAAAGTCCTGAAACCTGATAGATCAGTAATCAGGACGTATGGGTCATTATAACCTAAACACAAACATATATTTCAGGGTTTGACCTAACTGTTAACATTTATTAACCATTGTGGCCAGCAAGACAAATAATTTGCCCTACCCTGATCAAACACACGTTGTGCGTGTCAAAATACAAACTTCGAAAGATTTTAAATGACAAGTCTTTGAATACTTACAATGAGTGGTTAGGGCACCTGACGAACCAACCAAAAATCATCTAATCGGCCTAGCTATTTTCCAGGTCGTTATCATACTAGTAATAAACCAAAGCACTTCACATCAATAAGTAGACTAAGGTACCTGAACTGTGAAGATTACAAAATGAAGAAAAGTTTTGATAGTCTCTCATTGTTGCTTCATAGCAGTGGCATACAATGGACCTCTCAACTTCAAAACTTTTACTATATAGCGACTCTAAAGACCTGTTTTGATTTAAGACGATTTCTGTGCTGGTAACGCTTCTTATCAGTCGAATCAATCATTTCCAGAATTGGCTAATGTTCCTTGGTATAGCTTCATTCATGTTATATTGCTTTCAGCATCAATGACTGCATTAATTTCAAAATTGAAAATTGACATTTGGGAATTGGCTAAACATTCAAATAAAACATTTGAGTCACAGTTCTAGTGGTGGTAAGAACTGCAATAAAATTAACACGCCAGGTCAAGTAAACAATCCATCAATTAGATTCTCGATAGATGTTACCGGTATCAAAAATCTGAACGCTATTGCAATGAATGTCACCAAAGCAGCATCTCAAAAGGAATTATTTAATATGCTTGTCGCTTGTGATCTACTTGGGCAGGATGAATGAGAATCAGAAAGTTCCATCATGATATGAACACAATTTCAGCACACATCTAAGACGTCAAGACTGTATTAAAGGATTAGTAAGGTGTAAGGCATATCATGTGTTCAGTGGCCAACTATCTGTATTGTGTTCAATGGCATCGAAAGACAGTATTCAGCTTGCTGTCTGTAATCATGTTATTAGATCACACAAAGCAAATGACCATTACATCCATTAACTGCTGACAGAACTGAAGTAAGGTTATAATTAAGTACAGGGTAACCTGTAATTAACCAGTACAGGATGTGAACTCATATCTGAATGTGCCCTATTGTGGAATGGATTACTCAAGCTCAGATATCCACAAATCAAAATTCTATGTGATTCAGCTCAGGGTTATGGTACAAGAATCCGGGATATAAAATTGTTTTACCAGAACCCAAATATGATAGCACCATTAAACAAGAGGTCGTTCAAAGTTTTAAAATTTTTTCTATAATTTGAAAGCCTGTATAACCTACTAGATTGCAACAAAATCGCAGCAGTAATGAGTATGAATAATTTTAGGATATTGTACCACAGAAAGTTAAAGGAAGGGTGAATATGTAGACCGTCACTTGCAACTAGCAAAGATCTGTTTGCAGTAAAGTTTATTTCATTACGGTTATTTGGCTGTGATACCAGTATCGATGCTGCTGTTGCAATCTACACAAACCAGGTCTTCCTGCATGTCAGGCTCACTTCAATTATCGATGAAAATGTGAAAGTGAATGTCCATTGTCCACAATATGGGTTCTGCACTGTGATAGTTTGTTGAACTAGGAGTTAGGTTACAGGTGATCCACAAAAATCATATTGAAGGGAAATAATGAAAGTTCTGTGCCGAAATTGTTGAAAATGAGATAAAAAAAAGTTACGTGTCTTGAACGGCCCTAATTGTTACTCTGTATCGGTGATTCCCAACGTAGGCGATATCGCCCCCAGTGGGCGATTTTGAGAACCAAGGGAACGACAATCTTAGGACGTCCAGTGACATATATTCAATTAACACGGCCAAAAAACGCACGTGAAGGCGGCTTATTCTGATTATGATGCGAAAAAAAGTCAACCTAATGAAAAGTAGATGCGGAAACCGCTATTCCGAGCACCTGCAACCTCGGAAAAATGACCTTTTTTTAGCAAATTCCCCAGCAATCAGAGTCAAGTGAATGGATTTCCCGTTTATATGTTATCTTTTCCGAATCCGTATGGGGAGCGAAAATTTGTTGAGATTGATAGCGTGGCGATGAGTCGAAAAAGGTTGGGAGCCACCACTCTATATGCTGGTCGACAGTATGTCGAAGTCTGCCTTAGTCCAGATATTAGTGTATTTCACTCACTCGTGGCTCATTGAAAATACCATACCATAAACCACAATTGAATAATTGATCAATTATCGCCAGACTGCACTAGGGCAGAATGTTGAATTCCGACATTACCGGAAAAGATCTAAAGAAATGTGGCTAGTATCAGCTTGTCAAAACCTTCAGGGACCGCCTATCCGAAATAAAAACAGCCTCAGAAAATCAATAATCATTTGGAATCATGAACTGTCGAATAATAATGAATTTGCTACAAAGAGTGGACGATGTTAACCATCTTTGCGCAAGCTGGTAGTCAGCACTGTCTGTTTGCTTCCATTACAAATCAAATTTATTCAAATTACAAAGCTAGCAAGTCTATATATTCATTGTGATCTTATTAAATTAACAGCCAATTGGGAAATGAGGAAAACACCTAGAATTCGGCAATATAACATTTTAGATTAACGCTGTATCAAAACGTACCATTTTCAGATTTATTACAACTTTGTAGCCACAAAATATTTCCAGATGAGCCCTCAGGACACATTATTTATCCAAATATGGAACACATTATCCCAGAGTCAATCAGACACATATAAAGGTTGATGATCAACCAGAATAGCAGTGTTTGAAACATTTGACAGTATGAGTATTACCTTGCCAATTATGCTTCTAGATATGAAACTTCGGCTAGATGTCAGCTCCATTAGATATGAGGAAGCTATAGTCCTTCTTAAGAGAAAATTCAATACTGGGACCAAGAGTCACATTGCTGACTAAAAATAAAATATCTGGCAACCGTTTAGTCGGTTAATGTCTGTTCATTCTTACATCCATTCCTGCCAGAATCACAAGCACATACAACATCTGCATCCTATGTAAATCCGATTCAACATTACACAAAGATTTGTGGGCAGGATATAGTGTCCAATTCCAAAATGTTTACATCTAATTTCAAAATAACCCGAGGTTCGGATCAAAACGGTAGATTTCAAGTATTTTCATCGAGACGAACAGGCCTTCTTATATACAATGTATGACTAACTCGAGATGAAGGGAAGTGATAAGCAGTATCTTTCACTTTTTGTTACAAGGCAACTGAATGGCAATTCGTGATTCAGATGACATTGATGGGAATACTGAAACCAATGATTTCGCTTTTACTGAAAAGGAGCAATTTTTGCCTCGGAGCATGTAGCCCTTGAATTTTCAATAGAAGCTACCAATGTCAAAGAGATCCCCTAGATTAGTCATCGTTTTATTATCAGTATACCCATAGCCTTTGTACACAGTCATGCGATCACATAGGCTATGCTATGGTTTTGAATTTAATTCCTCCAAGAAGAGTGTTAGTAGTGCTATAAAATTGTATTCTATCGTCACAGAGTGAGTGGCAGGACCAAAGTTAGGTTTATTACATGATATAGCCCAAACTCAAATCCATTTTCCACAATGTAAAATCAGCATTGTCCAGCCATTTTTCATATTTGCATATTGGTGACATAATTGGTCAAGTGATACCAGATTGTCAGTGGCATGACTGCTTGGTATACAGCACAACTGGAGCTTCTGATATTACGATTCAATAGGTATCTGCTGCGACAGAATGTATCACAAGTATATTGACCAATTTATGAATGGTGGGTGTTAAACCAAAACAGATTGGGTTGTATATAACGTACTGAAAACGGGTGAGCGAAGTTTTGTGAGTCTAATCTCAATAACACAAGAGAGAGTGAAGAGGCTGTATTGATTCAACAGAACTTGATGTAATTTTGAACTGAATTGTGTAGTACTGTAGTAGAATCATTGAGAATTCAATCAATTTGTGACACTGGCGTAATTCACACAGAATTACATTGGAGCGAAAGAGTTTAGGAATTCGTATGTCTGTGACTGTCTTACCCAGTCGATGGTACAAAAGACATACAACTGCAACTGTCACAAGTTGCTATTATGCTCAGACATAACTGTTCCCGGTAATGCATTGGGTTGAACCCGTTGGCTTCGTTATAAATTAATGCAGATGTCTCAAAAGCAAGTTTACTCATGAGCTAATTTCCTAATTTTTGATGACACCGCAGGCACAGAATCAATGACAGGGGAATTTCTTCAATGTTTTTCCTAGTAGGCAAATAGGCCTTATTTGACAAGACCACACATTTTCATCTAATTTATTGAAAAAATTTGGAAGTGCTTTCAACACAAGCCGCACAAAATGTTCTCCACACGTTTGAAACCCCTGAATTAATGTATAGCCTGCATAGGCCTACAAACACATGGTGTGAATGTGCCAACTCAATTGCTGATATTTAGATCTATCTGTTATAATCAGACTGTGGGCATTGAATAGAAATTGGGCTTAGCCGTTTGGAATTGTGCCTCAGTGTCAGCTAGTTCGATTAGTCTGCTGGATGGATTGTAACATGCAATCAAGGCTCGCAAGCAAATAGCCTATTTAGCGATCTATCACTTTCAATTTATTCCTTTGGCATCATCCATTCCCTGTATGTAACAAGAAGGTTCACGTTCGACAGAAAGTTGAAAATTACACTGGCAATTCAAGAAGCTGCTTTTTCAATCACACAAAATACCGTAGCGCATAAAATTGGAATTGACAACAGGCAAGTTACCTAACTGGAGGCATACAGCTGCCGAAAAAATTGCACCCCGCTTGTGTTTCTGCGATTTAGCGCTGACATTAATTAGCAAAAGTATCTACCAAGCGACTGCATTGAAATAGGCTTTTCGACACAGAAAGGTAAGGTTCACAGTAATTAAATGTGGGATTTAGCCTATTTCACGCTTTTTGAACTTGACCTTTCAACTGCACAATGTGCACAGTGCACACTAACAATTACAACACAATACAAACGTTCTCTGTTCTTCCATTCTACACACGGCATAAAATGGAGCTTGGGTGCCCATGAATTACAGCCGTAAGAAAATTTCATCTCATTTATCTTATCATAAAGAGTAATTTAGAAATCATAACTATGATACAGAATAATTCTGCATGACAAGAAGCCATTGGAGAGCAATGACAATGCCCTGTACAAATGTGTCTACAGTTGTCGTGCTATGTGACATGCTTTTAGAGCATTGGATACACAAAGCGAATCAAGGATTTAGCTTTCACTTGTTCCCAAAGTCTGTCGTCAACTTGTTGCTGCAATGTTTTAGTCACAAGGTATGGAATGCCAATGCTAGAAGCAACAGCAATGAGCATTAAGCATCTATCAATGCTGGAAATAGTTCAATCTGGACTTGTATTCAATTGTGCCATAGTTTAGTGAGGATTGTAGCATCAATGAGAGCTGCATTAGTGCAAAGTTATGATAATTATTCACTGTCCAATAACATTATTTTTTTCTACATCGATAATTGAAAACAAAGATGAAAGCATCAGGAGACATAACACTCACCAGTTGAATGGCAGTCATGAGGACAGTTTTCAAAGTAAAAGTTCGGTCACACAAGTCAAAAAGATCTTCTAAACTTGGTCCCAGAAGTTCGAGGACCATCGCATTATACTTTCCACATGGACCAAAATAATAAACTTGGGGTATACCCTCTGAAAAGAAAAGCCACAATAAGAACCATTGCTCACAAAATCTCGGCTTTCATTTGCACGGCATCTATCTGGCATTTACCTCTACCTACCGTGTAACAGCTATTATCCTTGTCTGGCAGACACCTTCGTTATACAAAACTCGTTGTTCCGAAAGTAAATTTTAGCAACATCCTTCAGGATCTTTTTTAGTAGAAATATTAGAATATTGTGTCCCATTCACATATATCTTTTTCAAGTATTGGTTCCGGAATAATCCAGCATGCAAGGAGCGAAATTTCTGTACTGCAGTGGGATGAGCACCAGATAATATCAATTTTGCAGACTTTATCGCAAATGAATGGCGGCTTTGTCCTTATTAAATTCGGCCACAGCCGTCATTATGGCAGTGCAGGAAAATGAATTGATTGAATCATTTGAGGGATGTTTAATTCGTGGGCTTCCATCCACTGCACCATTTTAATATACAATTGAATAGTATATTCATATTGAAATAAACCCGAATATTTTCGGCTGACACTCGTCAGGGGAAATCGTCAGCAACTTTTTACCATATTTAGCACCACTTTAGCATATCTGTAATATATCTACATCAATGAAGCATGAAACACAACAATGGTCAGTAGAACCTCTTCAACAAAAATGATTATTACTAGCCAAAGGCTATGTTACCAATGAATGGCACCACTTGGCAAGATATACAACAGTATAGTATATTGTTTCATCAGTGAAATATTATACCAATCAGATCATATGGCAGTAATGTGCAGTATTGGTAGAGATTCAGCTACAAAGGGGTAAAAATTATTAAAGCTTTACTGCTAGACACCTTGCAAAAAAACAGATTAAAATTTAGACAAACAGCGATAATTTGTGAATCTACATTGCACAGTTGTACACAGAGGCCCGACAATCATCATCTGACCATAGGAACAGTTTTCATCGTACATACGATGGCACTACTGCCACTGTCAGTTCAAAGTCAAATGGATATGGTTGGGTTAATAATTGATGAGGACAGTGCATACAAGGTCAGTAAGCAAATTGTGATTGTTAACAGAGAATGTGATTTACAGCAAAATAATGTCCCAAGATATGAAATGCAATCAGATAAGGATAATGAATGATAATATTTACGAAAGTACATTCATTTGCTGAATTAAAATACCAAGTAATCACACCAAAATGCGCTGGACTATCACAGCAAATGGACGTCATTAACAAGAGCCTGCTTGGATTGTGTGAAAATAAATGACTGGCTTGGAGTGTTGACGGATGACCTGCACTGGGTCGGATTTCATTCAATGATTACAGTGACCATATCAGCGTTAGAAACGAGCCAACATGAGTCACAACTTCCATTATTCAGAATCATCCACCACACATTAAAGGTTCATGAGATAGCCTACAATTCCTTGTGGATGGACCATAAACCAGAATTGTGAAGGGTTTGAGATAAAAACAAATCAACTTCTGGTCCTGATTTGAACAATGAGCATTTAGTACTTGTTAGGATGTGCCCCACTTATACTGAACTGTCCTTTCTGAAGAAAAAACAGGAAAAGCACTAAGCATCATCTTGAATGTGTTCTCCAATGAGAGCAGGAATGAGTACTGAAGTGTGACAGGCACATAAACAATGGGTTTTTTTTGGAAATTAAAGCCTGCTCATTCTTGTTCTTGAGTTAATTTCACATTAAAAGGGTACCGCAAAATCCACAGTGCCAGATATATGAATAAGTTTAAAATTACAATTACGGAAATTTCAACCAATATTAATGAACATACAACAATTTGCACCCTCGACTATAGCAAGAACAGTACCACATTATATTATGAGACTCACAGTTGTTGCAATACAGCAGCACACAAAAATAGGCAAACCAATTTTACAGTTGAGGAGAAAAGATTGATAAGAGTTACGAACCTGCATTGCCTAGTAATTTGTAATATCTATACTCCAAGTGCAACTGCGGTGCTCTGGACTTCATCGGTTCCTGAAAATATCAATAACACGCTTTCATGTATGGAAAATGATGAATGGATTGTAAGACATTGAACAATACAGTACAACAACTCGCAATCAACCGACTTATAAATTTAGGTTCACATCGATAAGCTTTTTAAAGTTTTCATTGGTTGATAACTCAAATCTTGATGAAATTTTCGTGTTGTTAAAGTGAAAGCATTCTAAATGACAAGGTCAACAATAAAGGGCAAATATCATCCCAAATGAAAATCGACAGCAAGTCTGGTCCTAAACGGACTAATTTGGGACATTTTAACGTATTGTAAAGTCGGGATATTCCAAGAACTTCAAACTACCTTAATATCCACTTTGCAGGACAATCGCCAGCATAAAATCGAACAAAGCCAACGTGATGTGAAAAGAATGGACTGAAACACTATCTGATGTAATCGCCTATTAAAGATTGGGGATAGTAGTCTATTCATACCAAATAATATATGCTAGAGTTTCCTTAGAGGAAATTGTACAGATGCAATTATTCCATACCAATAAAAAGTTCACTTACCAATTTAATCGCAACATGTTCGTTATTATACAGATTTTTCCCTGAAAAGCATAAGATAAGATGTAAATCTAAATGCATTATATATCCATTCCAGATATTGCAGAGCGAGGATATATACCTAACCGCAGTTCTCCAAAGTTTCCAGAGCCAATCTTTTTACCAACTCGGAAATTCGGCCCGACCATCAACATCCCCGAGTTAGTCGTATTCCTTTGAGAGCGACCATCTTGGCCGTGTCTACTGCCATGGGTCCGAGCACCGCCCGTACCGGCAGTGCGCTCTCTCGGACGATGGTCCTTGTCCTTATCGCGATCCCCCTGTCTACCATGCATTGCTGGGGGAAAGCGTTGGTAGTTGTGCGGACGCTGCGACAATTTTAGTGCTTCAAGACTCCCAGCAACCTTGCCCTTGCCAGCAAGGAGGCTGTTTGTGGGAGTTGCAATAGTCGAGCAGCTCCAAGAAAAGCAGTGTAGGAAGTTGAACAATGCCGAGGATCACCGGTTTTACAGCATATGGTTATATATCACACAATTCTAAAGTCCTGGAGAAAATGGAACAGAATTATGATTAAAAAATGAATAATATACTTAAACCCATTGATATAAACCAGAATATTTCTGGCTGACACTCATCAGGAGTAGGCTAAACGTCAGCAACTAGTAGAAAATTGGAAAGTTTCTGACGATTACCCCTGACGAGTGTCAGCCGAAAATATATTTGGTTTCATTTCAATATGAATATACTATACAATGGTATATTGAAGTTCTGTACCTCCAAGAAGCTCTTTAGACAAGATTCAACTCAATTTATAGATTCAATGATAATATGCCTTCATAATCAATAAGGGCAGAAACAGCCAACACCCTAGTATTTGGCCAAGGTCCAGACCACAAATTTTGGTGATCATGGAATGACGGGATTCGTTTCCAAGATATTCTACACAACAACTTATGAAATTCAACTCTAATCTGACAATGAAGCAAACAAATCCTCAGTACACTATAAGCAGGGTTGCCATCGACATGGACCAAAAAATAAGGACAGTCGAAAAATTAAATTAGCATGAAAAAGCGTTTTTGTACATGTAGGCTACTGTATTTATACGAGCCGTGGCATATCACATTCCATACTTTTCGCCAGAAACAATCTGCTCCGCAGCAACTCCCTGTTATTAGAAAGTGCTTCATGGATCTCGCGGCAGCTCAGTTCTAGGTTTACCTTTATTTAGGGCCGAAACAGCACTTCGTTAGCCCCCCCCCCAAAAAAAAATACCGTTGGTGTTGCCCCTGGGGTGATAAACCAAATTTCGTCACCTCGTTAAGACGAGGCATCAACCAAGATGGAAAAAGGCTGCACACCAAGTTTAGACAAATCATTTTGAGCGTATGGAGCAACAACTCCAGTAACAATGCTTGTCGTCTTGGTCCTGGCCGAAGAAAACTTATTTGCAATGTTGGAATCGGAGAATATTCCTTTGAACAATTGCGATGTGTAATCATTGGTGAGGAATGATTGCTGGTGTTTGACAGTATAGAATGCCTAGGTACCCTCTGCAGCTGCTGCCTTGTAGTCTGAGGTCGTTGGTGCTGATCGACTTGTGGAAAAATTATTCATTGACTGGCTCAAATTAATCATCATGACACACTTCTTGTGTTTTGGGGTATCAATGTAAGTTGAAGTAGCGGTCTCTTCTATGGCCTCCACGCAGGTTAATGTCACAATTGCAGACATTGCTATCTGCGAAACACTCGCCCTTCAATCTTCATTAGATACCGTTGAATTCTCTCTCATAATCGACACGAAAAACGTTTTCATGCCTGTTTATTTCACTAATCAGATTTAGTCTTCTTTGTAGCTAAAACTATATGCGCAAGTGCAATATAATTTGGGGAAATTTATCAATGATTTATAGCTTTACTAGTTTTTAACCAATGTGTCCACTGCACTGCGCCTTTTTTCACTACGCAATAAATGCTGCTTTCCCCACAGCTTGAGCTTATTCTGCTGTGGACCAAACAGCAGTAACCTGGCATTGATGTTTACTGCCAAAATGACGTCCGCTGCGGTAGCTTGGTACAGCCGAAACTGCTGTACCCCCCCTCACTGCCCTTGCTATCTCACCATTTAGAAGTCAAATCTTGTGGTGTGTACGTCACGAGAGTTCCTTTCATTTATGATGTCATAAAATCTCGACGAATAAGCTTAATTTCAGAATATTATGCAACATGAAACAGAGATACCAGAGGAAAACGATCGAAGTTCTGTAGCGGTTGAAAATAAGACAAAATAAGGACGCAAGTCGAAAATAAGGACATTTCTTAGAAATAAGGACAGTTGAGTTTTCTAAGACGTGGCCCTTCAAAATAGGGACAAATCTTAGAAATAAGGACGGTATGGCAACCCTGACTATAAGTGCTGAGATGATTTTTAAAGGCAATTGCTACAAGTTTTATCTGATTCCAATATGGGAGTATGCCTCCCTGAATATGATGCAATTCTGATGATAAACCAGTCATTTATTCTTATATTAGTAGCACACCACTCAAAATATATGAGGAGTTCTAAATTGGTCAAATAAAAACATGCTTCCATGCCATTAGAACTATCAGTCGGATTTATCTATAACTCCTACATATACCATAGTTAAGTATCACAAGGTATGGATAACATCAAATACATAAAATCTATTTTCAGGATAATTTCAATTCGTATTGTAAATTGGATGCGTCAATTCACATTTCATGTTGCACAGACCTACAACACAGTCAGTCGTTGATGACAGTAGGGAATGTGTCTCCATTATATCAATATTTATGGGGTGGGATTATATTGCGAAATGATTAAAATTACCAGTAAAATCACATCTTATTAGATAAGCTAAACCCTCAATGATATCAAACAAGAAACAAAATACGGTATGAGCAAATGTATAACTAGCATGTGGCTATCAAGGATATCAATATTGCTGATCTAAATTCATCATAATGATGGCATTGGGTGGCTCTGTGTGTCAAGTACACAGTGAAGTTCCAGAATGTATGGTAAGAAATAGCAAATAATTTCTACAGGGGCAAATCACTCTGAATGATATTAATTGTCAGGGTAATCTCATTCTCATGGTCTTTAAAATTGAGTCGATTTAATTGGAGCTTTCACACATCAACTCAAATATGGCACATGTAGGAAAACTTATAAACGATTTTCCAAATCCTGCAACGCTGTAGTAGAATACATGGCTATATCTCAGATCGCAGAAAGGCATAGCCTACGTGACATAATATCACTTTCAATACGACACACAAATGTCTGTACTCATCATCGTCATCTACAAATTGAAACACACGTCAGACAATGCAACATTTAGCGAGTATGTGTATTGCATTATGAATCGACAATGTATTCTTCTTATTACTTGCCTTATTTATTATCTTATTGTAATCACTAATAGATTATTCAATAGAATAGTGTATGTATTCAATTGTTTATTGAAGTTCTGTACCTACAAGAAGCTCTTCTAAATCTAATTCAAACATAGCCTATTTTTGTATTGCAAACGGACAGCAGTTCACTTTCATGATTTTGCATCCCGTCACTAAAGCCCTGCCATCATTTTTATTTTCATAATTTATGCAGCATTATTTCTTGGATTGATTATGATAACAAAATGAACATGATCGATTGGCTAGACATGTCGCTTCAAATGAGTGATTATCCACTGGGGGTCCACGAAGTATTTTCAGGGGGTCCGCGAAACCTCTAAATTTGCAAAATGGTTGATAACCTAATTTGTATTTCTTTAAATTAAGGAAATCACGAGACAGTTTAGCATGCTAAAACTTCAGAACTCAAATCAACAGAATGGCCGTCTGGGGTGAAATATCCTACTGTGCAAACTAATTTCAATTGCCAAATTGCCAATTGGCCACTGGAATAAGTATACTGCTGTTTAGAGATGTTTTGTTGGTGTTTACAAAAAATAAATATTAGCAAAAATACATTTTCCCTTGTGATATACGTAACCAACATTACAGAATAACTTCAAGATCAGCTGCTAAATAGAAATGACTAGGCTGGACGTTTTATGTTCATTAAAAAAATTTGGCTCACATAATGTTGCGGTCAAACCTTAAGCATTGCTCGTTATTATTGCTTTCGTGACCAGCTATCTTTGTGTAAATGGATTTTCGGCACTCGTTCACATCAATTCGAAAACGCCGATTTCCCAGACACGATCACATATTTCAAGAAATGCGGCTACAGAATTTGCTTCCAAATAATAAAAGTCTACCCAATCTCTACACAAATAGTATGATGTTATTTTCAAGAAAATACATTTTGTTGCTGTTTATCACCAGCCTACAGCTAAATTCAAAAGAAAACTCGAGGGGGTCTGCATGGCTCCATGACGATCCAAAAATGGTCAGCAAAGACAAGAAGATCGAGAACTACTGCTTCAACTCAAGTCTCCACAAGTAACCCATGCGGTCAATGACCAACATTTAGCTCAGCATTCAAATCCCTAGGCCTACAGATTCAAGTTTTGATATCAATTAAACCGATTACATCCTGACAAGTACTATTTTCAAGAGATATATCGATATCCATAATTCATAGTCAACATTAGCCTATACATCATCTCTATCCGATTTTACAGTCATGCCACTCAGTTACTTGCGCAGCGCACTAGAGTTAACACAATTGACTGCCCCGTAAAGTTTTCCGAACAACAAAAGTACAGAAAGCATATACTGTACCAAACAAAAAAGTAACCTATAGGGCTAGGGGCTAGCTACAAAAAGTCTTTCTGGGAAAATTTTGCATTCTTCAACCAATAATAATTCCAGGCATCTTAAATGCGCCATTAGACTATATTTTCTAGACACTGGTCCGTCAGTAATCCAGACTGGGCCTAAATTGGGCGTGACGATTCCACCATTGAGCAAAAAGACTATGTCTGGTATCCATGGATGGTCGACAATATGTGCGGGGTTCTTGCGATAACAGGCTTGGCGTATCATTCAATCAAGCCACTCTTGTGCAACAAGCAATCAGAAGGAATCCTATATGCTATGTATCATACGTATTATGTCGCAGTGGAATCAAAGTAGCTTATGTCTATTTTTCAAACTTGAAGGCTAATTTTAAAAACTAACGAAAATCAATTTTTGTGAATTTGTCACCTTTTTCGGCCATATCTTGACCATATTTATGCTTATCACATTGTTTCAAGGATAATCATGGCAAGGATAAACCCGAAAGAAAATGAAAACTTCAAGTTAATATCTCAAAACGTGTAAAAAAGCTACTTTGATTCCACAGCGACGATATAATATAGATACACACAAAACTATAAAACAAATCTGGTGACAAATTATATTGGACCATACTTGACTTTCGTTTGGTCAGCGAGCAAAACTCTTAGCATAGGCTATTTGTATGAACGTATGTAGATATATTGGATGTTGATCAGTCACTGATTATATTCTGATATACATGACCTGATGGGCATATATCCAAGGTCTACAGCAGTCTGAAGAGGTCACAACAAATTTTCAGTTCGATATAGTAACTTATACTCACAATTCTGTGTCATCAAGTAGACTATATTGTAAAGAGGAAACTCCCCCAGGCCCCAGATAAGACAGATGGTATTCGCATTTCAATAAGATATTTTTCAGGCCTATGGCACTATGCATACATCCATATTACATACTGAGCACGTTGAGATTTCAAGTTCTTTTAGTGGGACGTGCCTCATATGGCAGCTGTGTGTCTAGGACTATTAGTCTATTACAAACACAGGGTATAAATTGGTTCGGATTCTTACTTAGGAATGCCGGTACGGAGAAGTAATTATAATCTCAAAGCTGCAGATATTTCTTATGGGCGTGACGGTAATCATTTCAGCATCTATGAGAAAGCTAATGGTAACTCGTTTTAGTATAGAAACACTATCAACATCAAAACAGAAACCCATTACTATATGATGCCATGAACTGTCAATGTCAAGACAGAATGTCATTATACAGGTTCGGTAGTACTAGTATCAAAAGATTACATGGCGAAACGTCATAACGATGTCACATGCACGGTAACGGTGTGTGGCATATGGATCTTGCACCGGTTTGTCGGGATTTATGGTACGAATAACACAGATCCGGGGCGCATCGGCGCTGGCAATACCTCTCTTCGCCCACATGATCAGAGTTAGCGGTAGAGCTGCGGTGTAGAGCTGCTGTACATCCATTTTTGAAATATTAAGATTTAGTTTAGCCCACTGATTCTCTAACTTTTTTAGACACGTTCCCTTAACGACAGTGAATATTTCGTGCCCCCTTATCGCCATAGCACACAATAAAACCAGAAAGTTAGCAATCCTTACATATAGTTTGATGGTATGGAAGGTTATGACTGTTGATGAGAGAATTCTCTAATACGAAATTCAGACTTGGCCCGTGTGTCGTAATTACAGCAATACTGATAATACTCCATTGCCTAATATCGGCAATCTAAAATGACCTGTTGAGATAAAACCAGGGTTTCGGCTGATCTGCGATAGTAATCAATTCGCTACACAGGGCACACACCTAAAAAACAAATCAAACATAGGCAACACGAAGACATAACCTTCTTGCCAGATCTGAAAATCGTTGAAGATTGCAATTTATTGAAAATCTGTACTCCGGGCATTATGGTTCGAGAAGATGCGGAATTGTGATATTTTATACACAATTTCAATGCCCGCTGTATAAGCTATCGTAAAACTTTTCAAAAAGAGGATTTCGAGACGAATTTTCGTGTGGACTCGCCGACTCCATGTCGAAGTCTTGACGATATAAATGCAGTGATCCGAAGCTTCGACCTTTCACTTTGCGATGCGGGTTTATACTTTATATAGCTCAGTGGGGTTTATAGGTTTATACCACTGAGCTATGTAAACACTTTATACTTCATCATCATCATCATCATTGGTTTATTAGCAATTTTATCAGTTCAATACACCACAAAAAATGCGATACAATGAATAGACAGGAAGATGTCGAAGCGACTTGGATTTGTCTATGGAACCAGACACCCACCTTGTCCTAGGCCAGTGGTTCCCAACCGGTGTGCCACGGCACACTAGTGTGCCAATCAGGGCCGTAACTGCCGCACCCCAAACCCCCCAATTGGGGAGGGGGCCGAGCTCGAAAGGGGCCCCAAATTTTTTGGTGAATTAGCATAAATTTATAGGGTATTTTTTTAAACTTTATGCAACTTTTTCAAAAAATTTCGCGCTGCGCGCGATTTCAAGTTGCCAAATGTTATGATTATTGGGTACTCTTCCCCCAACACAAAACACGCAAGATTTAAAGAAATGGGCATATCGGCGTTGACCATTACCGCGCCACGACGCACCAAGACATATACAGTATTAGGCCATCATGTATCACGTGACTCCAAGAAGCGTGCCAGAACGATCGTCAGCGAGAAACCTTGACCGAAAAGGACTGCCCTTACGGTGACCGAAAACTTCGTTATATATACGAAATAGATATAGGTTTATTTGTTCATAGGCGCCTAAATGACTGGCGCCGAATGTTCCTGTCTTGGTAGTCTGAACCTCACAAGACAAATACCACCCCGCAGGGAAAAATTAGATGCCAGTGAAGAAATACCAATTTGAAATCGCGTGATCTATTAGTTTAGTACGTTTGGGCGACCCTATATTTTTTGATATAGCAGACAGGAGGTCACGAAGTAACATCATGTAACGAAGTCGTACCAATAACGAGTCCACCCGTCAGAAGATGTTTAATTACTATTACGGGCTCTACAGTTTCAAAGACACCTCACTCAGCTCTCCCGGTAAATCTGATTACGCGGGTAGAGAAGACAAGAAGAAATTGATAGCAATATATGTGCAATTCCCGGTCTTATTGACCGATTTTATCATAAATTATGAAAAAATTTTCGCGCTTGGCGCTGGCTAACTGAACAATACAGTACAACTGTAATTTCGTGGCAAAAGCGAACAACGTGATTGGGAGGGGGGTCGGTTTATCACCCTATGGAAGCCCAAGACTCAAGTTTTTTGGGGGCCTGACAAAGTGGTGTTACGGCCCTGGTGCCAATTGGACTGCTCAGGTGTGCCGCGAGAAAATGTGGTAAACTATGTCGGAAAAATCCCAATTTTGAGTGTGTCATTGTTGGTTTTTGTATTGAATTTACCCGATCAAGACACGCGATGCACAATCCGATGCAATGAACAGATATATATATATATATATATATATATATAAGGATGCCGAAGCAACCGTAGTTACGGTATCTCAATCTAGTATTTCAATCTGGCATCCCCGTTAGGTCATGGATTGAGTCTTTCTCTGGACTTTTTATTGTAAAGACGCTCTGAGCACAGCAGCGCATAGGGGCGGATAATCTAATAAATCTGCAACGCTTTGTTACTTGCAACTGCACTGCCATGAATCAAACTGGGGCCTCCACCGTCAATGGGTGTGATATGCTAGTTTGCCCACATAGTAGCATCTGTAGCATTTAGGACGGTGATAACTAAACTCGGGTAATTGGACCGTGATATTGAGGTGTGGCCGAAGTGTTCACCTTTTTCTTGCCACCCCCATCACAACCGGAGGCAGAACAGGGACATGACGCAGGTTGATGACCTTTTTGTGCTTCTATTTGTAGTCGTATTCTTGCCATGCCTTCGTCATCGATGATCATTTTACACCATGCCGATATTACATATTTTGATTCCTGAGATGCCAACTTATAGCACGGCCCACTTTTTGTAAGGCACTGCTTTTGCAGATCGTAGGACGAGTAGGAGCCTACATAAACCTCCAACACCCAGGAAGGCATTCTTACCATCGAGAAATGAACTCATTTGAAAGTGATGTTCACCTGTAAAAATTAGAATTGCCAACATAGCCATTCACAACTCGATTGTTAGGTAGCGTGCCAGCACTGCAGTTAAAATGAAGGCTCAGTGCGCAATGTTATGTTGCAGGCGACAAAATCGGGAATTGAGAAGTAAAGTTGATCAAATTATATCAGTTACAAAATTCCCCTCCGCTGAGGTTTATTATCCCGTTTGTTGGAACTACAATTGAACTGCGGGTGGCTGCTAGTAAGACTATTGAGGTATACTATCCTCACAGGTGCTATTATATCTGCGTGGAAATGCGTTTGGCATTCATAATACACCTCAGTATTTGTTATTGGCGATCGTGATGGACTCTTCGATGCGACGGTTAATTACATCGACAATGCGGTAGTGGGCAGACTTCATTGTCAAGTCAATCTTATGAAATTAAGCTGAACCTGAAGTTTGAACGATATCTCAGCAGGCCAGTTATATGGTAACAGAGGTAATAGCTGATAATTCAAAACCTCACATGGAAACGGATAAAGCTCTTCTTCCGGCCTGCAATAAAATTGTAAAAAAATGTTTGAGAAGAATTGAAAACGAGTCCCATGTCAAATGATACCATTCGTAGACGTAGGCATATTTGTGAGATGTCCGCAGAGATAAAAGAAAACTCAAGCAGAGAAACGCCAACTTGAGTGCTCCGAAAAGGTAGCAGTACTTCGTCAGTGACCACCTCTGTAAAACTATGGTTGCTGCTATACGCATTATGGTAGAGTTCGGAACCACTGTGCTAGTGTGTCGCGAACTAGTTTTAATTTTCGAAGTGTGCCGCGAGGTCAAAAAGGTTGGGAACCACTGTCCTAGGCGAGAGGAGGCATGCGCACTGAATGAGTGTAAAGAAGACAGTATAGAAAAAGAATGCGACAAGAATAGGGCGGCATGTCATGGGAAGCGAGATCGATAGGTCAGTCGTGGTCCGGTAATCATGAGGATAAACTGTATTTATTAGTAATTGCTTGTATTTCGACTTGAATGTGGACATGCTCGTCGACTGTCGGGTGGCCGGCGGGATACTGTTCCACACATCAGGTCCGGCATATTTTATAGAGCGATGATCTTTTCGGTCGATCATATGATATTTGGGCGACGTGGACGCGCGTGTGTTGTACTTTTCGGAAACTAGAAATCGCCAAGTTTATGTATCAGTTCCATCCCAGCAAACACCCGATGTCCAGTTGACTTCCTGCGGAAAAGACGCAGGACGCCCAGTGTTACTTCCCTGGAGTGGATTTGTCGACTACTAGAAGCGTCCTAAACACTTCCTGAGTTGGTCTACTATGGACGTGAAGCGACTCCATATGGACTCATTGGATCTGCTGTGAACGTGACGTGACTCCCTATGGATGCGTCAGACCTACTGTGGACGCGACGTGACTCCCTATGGATATGTCATTTACCACCTGTTCTATTCCTCAGGATTACCATATCAGGACTCCCCTCCTAACCTGGTGCAATTACATGGAATTCAACATCATATAAACTAACGAACTGTTTATATTGGGTTACTGTAAAACGACAATTGCAAAATACAAGTACAACATTAACTAATGAACTATTACTGATAAACAAAGTTCAGGCTTACGTGAAAAATCGATCAGGAAATCACTACGAATAAATGTGTCAGTGGGATTTTGCATATAACAGCAAGTTCTAAGTCAATTTTATATTACCATTACAAACATTTCAATTGAAGTGCATCATGAAATTAGAAATAAACGTGTCACATGACTTTGAAAAAGTACAACTGCTAATACAACTAAAACAGGGAAAAGCATGGAGCAATCATAAGTAAAATTTACATTGCATATTATAAAACAATGCATCATTTGCACCGCATCATGTTAAGAGCGCGAGTGCGTATTCGCAATAAACTTGGTTGCAACAACAGTTTTCTTCTTGGTCTTTGTTTTGCCTGAAACATATACAACAATGTCAGCAAATCATTTGTAGAGCCACTCTGCTGACATAGCACATGAAATTTGCGTCAGAGCTGCTTCAATTTCTATTCCCTCATGCATTAATTGTGATCCGCTACTTCTACTTGTGCTGAGTGATAATTTATGACGATACTACAATGTCTACTCGAGTACGGGAGCTTCTGACGTTGTGATACAGAGTATGAAACCCGTCAATCAAATTATATTGTGGAAACACCTCAAGTACATACTTCAGTACTTTCCAGAACTTCTACTTTACCTAAAATAGTTTTGATAAGCCATGTATATCGCTGCTTGAGTGCTTGAACCCGAGTAGAAATACATTGCGTTACTCTTACTTGTACTAGACTACTGACGCTACAAATATTTCTAATTGAGTGCTGAACATGATTGCTTTCCTTATCTCTGTTTAAAAGCATACAACTACGACATTCCTCAAGTCTCCATATTTTGACCATGTCGACACTTGGAAGTAGTTTGATGTCTTGTAAATCGCTATTTATACTATTTAGTACGGTACTAACGATGAATACTTTGACCACCTTTATTTGGAACTTATCACCTACTACAACTAGGGCTTGCCACGAATCTGAATAGAGCAACGATAAGTCGGAACAGATGATCTTTTAGGGTACATAAATTGTATTCAACAAGAATTAGAATTCCGATTCTATGTACCACTGCGAGGCCTAAAAACATAGATTCGTCATATCGCAGAACACGGCACATGTAGGACGTAGCTACGCACGATCGTGTGAATGACAAATGTATTGTCTCAAAGTACAATAAAATAGGAATTATCTTAAATCTAAAAAACATTCTTCGATATGATGTAGAGCCGGTATTCATTTTCTTCGAATTCGCATACGAGATAGATATTTCAACTTTTCCTTGTTCATAATGTTGTCACATCATATAGAGCAGAGGCTTCAAATTCAAATGTGGTCGCAGGTCAATTTCCGGATTTTTGACGACGCAGCAAGATAGGGATATTCAATGTATAATTTCCATGTAGGCCTTATTTGACGGGAGCTTGCAGACAGGCATTCCACAAACATCTCGAGAATATAATTTACTATTGTATTATTCACGTTTGACACGAAAAAATCACAGTTTTGAATATTTCAATAAAATTATTTTTGTGCTGGGCATAATTTGTTAAAATAATGAGTTATAGAGATGATGCAATAGGATGCATCATGACATCATCAAACTCTGGGTTATACTATTTCAGTTGGTGGACCTTTGACGTGTCACAGTTGTATTTTAACCGATTGGCACCGGCTGCAATTTTCGAAAAATTTTACTTCATTTTTCAAAATCGAAAAATGGTACCTTAGTGGGATGCGAACACCTTAACCAAGGTATCATTCGATTCAAAACTTCCACGCGCAACCGACTGCGCCACTCATATCATCACAAGCGACGTGCCTGGCTACTTATATCAAGAGCAAGCTGAGAAAACGTTGATGAGAAACGGAATAACTTTACTGTGCTCTTTACAGATCTTAATATAGATATGTGGTGACAGTAGGATCTTATGAATCGCATTGGTGAGGAAAGCATGGTCATAGAGATGCCTCGGACGATCTATTACGCCATATAGTATTGTTTCTGCATTAGATACAGTGCAGCCTGTTTGCACCGTAAACACGCGCCAGACCGCAGAGTGAGTGAGTCATCGGCGAGAGAGCGAGTGACGCGCATATATTCATTAGGTAGCGTTAGATACAGGTCATTGACAGAGCTTATAAAGCACATAAATGGGTCACTTTAGTATTGATAAACGGAGATTGTCGTGCCCTAACCACAAGGACAAACCACAAACGCATATCATCACTACAACGTAAGGTTTATGGCGTTAATTTATAGCCCATCATACAAACATTATGCACACGCTTGCGGGGAATGCAAACTGAGTAGTATTGGTCTTATTGCGATATATATACATGACTATTAGCTGTTAGTCTGATGTAGATATAATCTTATGGCCATGTAATCTTTACAGAAACAATCTAAGAATGTCTATTACTAATAGAAATAAGGATATATCACTTTATATTACGGATATTCGTCCCCGCGTTTGAGACTAGCGTATGGTAGTCTGCAGGAATTATCTTCGCGGTTTTCAGAAGCGGCCTTGGGGTGGCTTAGGCATAACCAATGTTGTTTATTTTGGCCTTGTAGGTGGAGATTGACTAGTTCTATTGAAAGAGACAAACCGCCAATGCTTATCATTACTACAACGTAAGATATATATCGACATACGACAGCTCTTTGTATATCCAGATGCACGCTTTTGCATAGGTATAATCGCTGAGTAATATTGTGCGTATTTCGAATTATACTTGACCATTAGCCGTTATTTGGAATAATATAGGCAGGAACAATCCACAGACACAATCTATGAAAGTCTATGGCTATTAGAACACGATATATATCACGTTATGTGACGGATATTCATCCATCTGCTTGAAGCTGGTACGGTAGTCTGCGGGAAACTGCTTCCCGATTTTCAAATGCAACCTTGAGCGGTGTGGAGCTAACTAGCGTTGTTTTAGCAACAAAAAAAACAGAAGCCGACAATCCCTATTCATAGCAACAAACTACTGCTGGTTATGACTAATAAAACCAAATGTACGACAGTGTATATGACGGGTATGAGGAACGCGCGTCTGCGAAATGATGCTTCGGCGGATATTGTTGTCACGCGGCCTATCACATAGCTTTTGAACAGCTTAGATGTAACTAATATCAGATATAAAGATATGTGTGGACTTGTATGGACACTAGCTTTTCACAGAAAGAAACAACTATGCTCTAAGACGGCTAGAACAAAACATACAGTACGTTATGTGAGAGTGGTCAATGACGCGCGCGTTGCCGAAAGAGTGTATTTTGCAACATATTTATCTACGGTATTTGATATCCGATTTCGACGTCTTAGATATAATATATATCAAATAATATGGTATCAATGAACTTGCACAAACAATATCTATCCGTAGAAATAAACAGCAACGACCTAGCACGATTAGAACGGGATATAAAGTGGTTCTGATACAGTACGCTTCCCTCTAACGGCAATGGGTAAAAATACCCACGCCGGCGCCAAACGGTTAAAATCTACTGAAATTTGATCTGGTATCAGAGCATTTGAGCGGTGTAGCCTAATCCGGGTTTTGATATAGTCGTGATAAGTAGGCTGTTGCTACTGTCATTACCAAAGTCAAATTAATTCAGAATTAGATGTTGGCTTCGATTATTATTGGAACATATCAACAACTTTAGCCATAGTAATAGCATTGTTTCTTAGCCTTAGCGATCGCACACTTCATGCTACTCATAAGATTTCTAGCAGCCCAAAATTTATTTTCAACACAATTTCTGATGGTACTTATATTAAAATCAGATAGTCAATTCACATAAAATTGCGCATAGCACGAGAACCACAGCATATAGGTCTAATTCCACGATGCATATCGTACCACAAAAGGGTCTACGGGCCCTGTTCAAGAACCCCTGGGATAGAATAGAGCACAAAATCTTCTTTTAGAACTTTTTACTTCATTTTGAAGTGAATTTTACAAGCCTGGTAAATGGCTAATTGTACAGTAGAAATTCAAGGCGTTGCAACTATTTAAACTCCGGTGCAAACAATATGTACTTTGACCACCAACTATGATTAAACGCTAAGATGCCTACGCAACACCTCGACCAAATCTACTTTTTCAAACTTATTATTAGTATACTTTCCAGAAGTGCATTATCTACTTCCATTTCGAGTAGATTTAACGCAACTTTAAAGTTGTTACCTCTAGGTGTGTATAAATCCATAACATTACATCTACTTCAGTTCAAAAGATGATTACTTTCACAGCCTCTGGTTTCCATGAAGTGTATTCAATGTTTTATACCTTTTGACTTTTTCCTGAGGATGACGCAGCCACGATTTTACAGCAACGCTTGTTCCATGTGGCAGTAGTTCTTCCGAACGTTTTTGGTTCCAGTCATCAAGACATACTTTGTACAGTGTTCTTGACGTTGTTGAACACTATCAATTGAAGACATTGCCGATCTAAATAATCAAAGATATTATAATGTTTGTAGTGAAGCCATTTGTCAAGAAGCCAAGCCAGGAATCTAGAATATCCTGTAAAAAAAAGACAATGAAGTTCAAGCTGGACCATTCGCACATTCTACTCACTACAATGACTAATCAGTAGGGCTGAGCACATTGGTATGGTTACTCAAATCTCGAACGACTATCAATTCTTATGATTCGAGCCAAGTATGTGACTATTTTCAAGACAGCCTACTGAAATTACACGCTCTGTGCCACTATAACAATGCAGTTTATAATAAAATTATAGTTCCACCCAGCACGTTTTAGCAGCTCGATTGCGAACCACTGTCAATTGTATATTTCCGCATCATCGATGGCACTTTTTTCAGGGTAATAAATTGCTAATTAATGAAATATCATAAATCATCATATATAGTTCGTAACTTCAACTTACATAATTTAACATCTTGATCCATGAACAATGCACCACTGCGGCGCCTTCCTCTGAAGTTTAGAACTACATAACATTGCCTGTTCAATATCTAGTCTCCTGGTAGAAATGAAGTAACTTTGTATACACAAACACAGATATGTCCCATCCATATATAGTAAGAATCCATTGATAATAAGGTTGTGTTTTCTTATCGACGGCAAGATGACCATGAGCAATCAGCCTTCCTTAGGGCCCATCCATAGCCTACTTTTTTGATACTGCTGCAATGTAAGCAATGTTTCCGTGTATATATACTAATATCGAAAGTTATAATCAAGCAATAAAAGTATGCACGGAGGCCGTGCCAACATTGCGGTAACATTGCCAACAACCCGTCTGCACCAGGCCATGAACATGTTAAGTTTATAGAGTTTATAATTGGTTTAGTGTTTGAGTATCCTTTGATTAGAGCGAGGTTAAAGATGGGCTAACAAACTATTATAATGTTGTTCCTAAAATACCCTAAATATAAACCAATATTGCCAAAAATTCTTACATGTTCACTGAAAGCCTCAATTATTTTATTAACGCTATTATAGATGGTTATGGTTATATACTGTTGTGGACACAAAAATACGAAAATGGATGTTAATGTGATGCTACAATCTTCATGCATCCACAAATTCAGCAATCTCACATTCCATAAAGGAACATTCCACATTTCTGTAAGCCTATACATAACATTTCAAAATTTAGTATATACCGATATGTTATAAAATACCGGTACATTACTTTATGCGGCATCTGGTTTGCTGATTGGGTCCTGCAGTCCTAGGAAATCCTTGTAAAACTTTTCACAAGATGCACATGAAATGGCAAGTTATTGCTTGTGAGACATTATGGAACAGAGCACAATAAATCAGACTTCTATGATCAATACATTATCATATAGTATCAAATGTAGCCTACTACAAGAATTATCGGCTTGCATGAGTTACCGATTAGCAGCGGGTCGATCAATTCCGTCTGTAGGTGATATTACAGCCGTGTCACTATAATCATATAATCGAATTCATTATATCGCATCAGCAGTTCATGATGATCGAGACTATTGCTGTTTATTAAATATAGCACTCAAATACCAAGCTCCCTGCCCTTCCGGTACTCATGATAGAGACATCTCACAGTCCACGCTGTTAACGTTTCCAATTATGAACTAAACCATTACTGTGATAATTCGTCCCTCCGCCATTGCTACATACGGTGATCAAATTGAATTACACGCGCGGCGCATGCGCGATGCTCGCCAAATAGAAGAAGGCAGGCTTCTGGTTTTATGGTTGGATGAATCTGAAGCAGAGATGCCACTCCTGGGTTTTTCCACCCAGATCTGGGTTTTTTGAGCATCACCTGGGTTTCTGGGTTTTTATCTTTGAAATCGGGGTTTTTTTCAACATCCAGTTCGCCAGGTCAATTTTAAGCTCGAAAATTAATTATTAGATATCGTAAAATGCACGCACTTCAGTTCGCCATTGTCGATGGATTTTGCTGGTCTTGTAACGACAGAGTGTTGAGAATCTATTTCCCTACTGAAATGAGAGGCTTCGGCTTGATGCGATGGAGCTTCATTGAATGGTAACTTCCAGGTCGCAGAAAGTCATGTTCATATAGGACGATTGCCAGTAGCGAACTTGGCACTTCGTGAACAATTCGGCATGTGTCGATAAATATCATGTAACTGTAGGGCAGGGGCGGGCAACTTCTGCAGTCGGCGGGCCGGATATAGGAAAATTAGGTACTTGGAGGGCCGGATTGCTGAATCGACACATTATTCACCCATTTATCCACATACACAAGGAATAAATCGTATTTAATGAATGTATTTTAACGACAGTAATGCCACTTCAAAGCCAGTTCTCGCCGATATGGACGAGGATATAATGTGGATTTGAGAACAGCATTGTCATATAGGCGCCGCCATGTCTGCTTCTCTCTGATCATAGTGTCCTATATAGTGTGAACACAAGCAAATCTCACGGCTCAGTGAAATTGGTCTACGTCACACGTTCCATTTGGTCAAAGGAAATTTGACGGTAGTTTTTGACCGACTTGCCGAGCATTAAATTTGATAAAACGGGTATCAATCGAAAGCTACCGCGGTGCTGGTTGCGAAAATAAAATTCTATTCTGCTCGAGGTTCTGGAACCCCCAAAATCAGCCTTGAATGTTGCATTGTAACGGAGTTTGGTATTGTGACGCAGCCATGCCGTCTGAGCAGCTCAGGAGCAAGCGCGCACGAGAGTGAGTGTGAATGCTCATTGCTCAATCGGTTGCGCAACAATGGCCAATACGCTTGCGGTTTACTCTGCTCCTCACCCGCTCCCAGACGACATAGTGGCGTCACAATACCAAACTCCGTTACGATGGAACATTCGAAGCTGATTTTGGGGGGTTCCAGGACCACGAGCAGAATAGAATTTATATTTTCGCAATTAATACCGCGATAGCTTTCGATTGATACACGTTTTATCAATTTTAATGCTTGGCAAGCCGGTAAAAAATTACCGCCAAATTGCCTTTGACCAAAGGGAAAGTGTGACGTAGACCTATTTCACTGAGCCGTGAGATTTGCTTGTGTACACACCTTATAGGACACTATGCTGTGCTCAATCAACTCACGGTGCAATCCCTAATTCATATTTCAAGGTGTTCGATAAGCCCGGTATACCCCAAATTTACCAATATATCAATTCATCAGGGATGAGTAGGTGATGAGATAGCGTCGTTGTTGAACTGTGTGACCTATTTTATCTCGATATTAAATTCATGCGGACCGCGGCATCTACGAAATTTGAAAAGCGGCCCACGACCCGTTTTGAGTTGGCGTCCCCTGGCATAAACGGTGTCTTACAAAATGCCTACAAGTGTGCCGTGCTACAAGTCGGCGGTTACGGAATCAAAAATTAGAAATATCGGTCTGGTGTAAATGACCATTGTAGTCTACCAACACCATGATTACCACAAACGATATTAGGGTTGAGTACATCATAAATGCCGATAATGCAAGTCTTCTCGCTTCGACGAACTTACGTGCAAGCTCCACTCGCACGCTGCGCATACAAATAACATACAGTCACTAAAATTTGACGCAGTAAGCAAGTAGCGGGGTATCTCGGCAGACTGTAGCCGCGGGCCACATTATCATTAGGGCTGGGCAAAATCGAGTATCTGAGTGATTCGATTCTGAATCACGTATTATGCTTCGAGTCGAGTCGAGTATTCGAGTATCACTCATTATGACGTCACAACAAAATGTAATATGTCAAAGTTCAAATACGTACCTTTTGTGCCACCACAAATAATATAATGCCTGTTATCCATCACATTCAGGATACCTTGGTACTGCCGTAACTTTGTACGATATGTTTCGTATACTGCGATACTGCCAATCAAGGTTTCAAGGCTTCCACAGTGGAAAATAGTATCGAAACCATTATTCTCGCTGATAAAATAACTTTCAGTAGCGACGAGCGTATAATTTCAGTACTCGAAAAAATCGTCTTTTGCTACTCGACTCGAATCATTAAAATAATTACTCGATTCAGATTCGAGTACTCGAATCATTGTGCCCAGCCCTAATTATCATATAAGACGAAAAACTGTCCGCGGGCCGGACAAAATCCCTTCGCGAGCCGGATCCGGCCCGCGGGCCGTATGTTGCCCACCCCTGCTGTAGGGTATGCACAAGCACATGAACAGACCCGGTGATGATCCGGCTAATATAATCCTATTGTTATCTGAGTACATATATAGTTCCAACAGGGACACTCCGAGAGAGAGAGAGAGAGAGAGATAGTTAGTTGGACACCCCTAGCAAGTTAATCAATCAGAGCCATTGGTTATCAGCACAATCGAACCTTGACCCTGAATTTCACGATTTGGCAGTTATCTATTTCCACTATTCATTGGTCTGTGATTATTCCAAATAAAAGTGATTGTCGTAGGATTAATCAATCAAAAGCAACTTTCAATCTGTTCAGGTCGTTGAAAATACATGAAATAATCCTTAGAAATAGGGAATGAATGGCATTGCATTGAACTTTCGTAGCGCGATGATATAATTAGTACCGGTACACTATTAGGTATTCACGCTGCGCCCCAATAGTTTCATTGTGATGTGTCGAAAGGAAAACAACATGTTTTTTGTGCGATTCGCAGTGTTAACCAAGCAATATGTGTATTATGAACTGTTGTAAATTCAATATCAAAGGCTTCAATGACTGTATGAGTGTATTCGACGACTATCAGGCTCCACTTTCACAGCTATCTCATGTCTTTTGAGTGAAATATAGGATCTGGGTTTTTCTGGGTTTATTTCGCCTCCACATCTGGGTTTTTCCGAAATATCCCAGTGGCATCTCTGATCTGAAGCAACAGGCGTGTTCGACTCCATTATCGAAATAGCCGAGAGGATTGCTTACTGCGTTGTTCCGTGATTGGAATAGTCATCACAATCCCATCATGACGATTATCAAGTTCTGATATCGGAATATTTCACATGCATTACGAGTATTTGCCCCTGATGTGGGCATTTTCGACCCAGTAATGTCACAATAAAATAAGCCACTGTGTCTCTGTATCGCACATTATATCGAGCCTCTTTAGCACTGTGCGACCGCAATGATCGACAGCCGGGCTTGTGAAGTTCCACGCGATGAGAAAGTCACACCATATCAACATTCACGGCTTCACTCCACTAGATTTCACTTGTATCGTGACTGTATTCAACACAACTTATTCAGCATTGACTGCAGAATAATGCACATTTGAGTTCATAGAAACGATTTCCCAGTAAGGACATCCAAATCAACTCCTGTGTTGGTGGCATCAAGGCATCACACTATTATGACATCCACTGGAATGGTCATTGGTGACTGGCATAGGAGCACTCTTAAAGTTACTTCCTCTGGGGGTCTCTTGGAGTTACATAATTGGACGTCAATTTGTGACATACTGAGCAAGTCCTCAGTCACTAAAAGTGGGACGTGGGACGACTGGGCACAATTGTGGACGTACCCGTAAGTCCGTGGGAGATCGGGTGTTTGCTGGGATTGCGGTCGTTGCCCCCAATATTTCAATGACTTCTTTACCTCGGAATTAAAAGCGCACAAGTACAACACACGCGCGTCCACGTCGTCCAAATATCATATGATCGACCGAAAAGATCATCGCTCCATCAAATATGCCGGACCTGATGTGTGGAACAGTATCCCGCCGGCCATCCGACAGTCGACGAGCATGTCCACATTCAAGTCGAAATACAAGCAATTACTACTAAATAAATACAGTCCATCCTCAAGATTACCGGACCACGACTGACCTATCGATCTCGCTTCCCATGACATGCCGCCCTATTTCTTGTCGCTTTCTTTTTCTATACTGTATTCTTTACTTTCATTCAGTGTGCATGCCTCCTCTTTACTACGCCTAGGCCAAGGTGAGTGTCCGATTCCATTGACAAATCCAAGTCGCTTCGACATCTTCCTGTCTATTCATTGTATCGCATTTTTTGTGGTGTATTGAACTGATAAAATTGCTAATAAACCAATGATGATGATGATGAACAGATTCAGGCCTATCAGAGAAGCGTACGTCAGAGTTGCGTAGGTGAATCTCAAGTCTCAAGGGGAGACCATAGAGGGAAAACGTAGGTTTTTATACCCAAAAATGAGTAACAATGCATGTAATCGTAAAGCTTGAGCTAATAAGAAAACTGGTTTGTAAAGTTCTAGCGATACGAAAAACTTCGAACTCGCTAGCTAGAACTTAAGCCTATGTTTGGCGTTACAATGGTTACCAGCTTGCGCAATACTCAAAGAGATAGTGAAGTTTGAATATTTGTCCTACTAAAAGATTACATTTCCTACATGCAGAATGCAGATCTACATGATAGCTTGGGACTTGCGTTGAAAGGACTAGCAGTCCGCCAGAGTATTCAGAGCAAATTACCATTCTACAAAATGTGTCAAATTTCGAAATTTTTGGACGCGCTACGGGGCGACGTTTGCTACATATGTTTTCATCAATGTAGTGGGTTATTGTATTCATGTAAAATGAATTGCGCGTACATTTAGATCGCCGTTAAAACACCACCGTCACGCTTGGTAGATTTATTTTCAACAAAATCTTTCGAACTAGGTATTATATCTTAGTCCCAAGAAGTTTGGTTTATCAGGCTTGGGGTGCCCAAGACAATCGCTTTTTTAGGGGGACTGACGAAGTGCTGTTACGGCCCTCCCTCTCTCTTGACCCGAGTCAAAACTGTAAAAGTGAGATTGCCTTGTTACTCCGTCATCTATGGGATTAGCAATTACGTTGCCGTTTTATGCTATGAACCGACAACAAAGCTGCCGTTGTCGCATCACTTGACCCTGAATCACGTGTTGCGCATCCATCTGTAGGTTAGTTATCTATACTGAAACCGCCATGTAAATGGGCGTCTTATGAAATCAGACACCCACCTTGGCCTAGGCCAGAGGTCTCAAACACGCGGCCCGCGACGGCATTTTGGAATTTGAAGTATTCTACAATATATTTCAGTGCCACATATCTTTTTTAGTTATAAGAATTTGAAGTTCAACCTAAAACTGCTATAAAAACACTGAAATCTCAACAAACTACACTATCACATCCCTTTTAAAAGCTACCATGCGGTAGAAGATCAGCTATTACGTCACATTTCCAGTTCATGAAGATAAAACATGAACCTTTGATGATTCGTGACTAAAAATATTGTGATTTGGTTTAGTGCGATCTTTCGTAAAATAACTCGATTTCGGATTGACTGGGAGATTAAATGAAAATGACTCGAGTTGAGTCGAGTCAAACGTTAAAATCAGAGAAGGACTTGCGATGCGGAACGGTGACTTGACAATCCTACGGACGTAACAATCTATGAAACTGTCATGAGGAATAGCAATATATCAAAAGGTGGTAGCTTGCGTTGCGTAGCGTATATATATGGCTATCTAATCAGGTCAGTATGGCATCCATTGGCATTATGTGAACCCCGTGACGTATAGTTGGTGACATGCTAGGTGTTGTCTGATCTCTTCATCCATGTTATTATCGGTGGCGAGTAAGGTAGTAGTACGCTCCACAGCTGTAACACCAATGAATTCATCGGCGATTGGACATTTCTATTCTTAACCAGGGTCCGTAGACCCCTTCGGGGTACGGAGCACCACATCACGGGGTACGAGATGCATTGTGGAATTAGGCCTATATGCTGGGGAATATTTTATTGACCAATTCACTCGACTGGAAAGTGGTCTTCGTGCGACGCGCGATTTTACTATAGTGACTTTCTAATTTTTATACGTTGCAGACCAGGTATGGCGTCTGATAACCTGCTAGAGTAGCAATCTGAGTCCCACGTAATGAGTGGCTGGGTAGATATACTTAGCTCTTATCGTAGTAGACGCACGTCCCTGTGTTAGTCCTTGATCTGACAACTCCAACGTGAATGCAACGACAGTATTGCCTCAGATAGATATATTGATCGAATATGTATGGAATATACAGTAGGATATCGCATATGAGTCTGGTTTTATAATTGAAATGCACGAGCTGATAAATGGTAAGTCACGTGGTAGCGAGAAGAAAGACGATGATCACGTGATATACAGATATGGGCGATGTACCATAATGATGTTGTATCTTACAAAGTGTATGAACCGTGAGAGGGCGCAGGGCGTTTCGCATCGCCTCTGCTAAAAAGGCGTGATTAGCGACAATAGAAAATGAAATTTACATGCATTGAATAGCAGTATGATTACGAAACGTAATAATTTCAACATATAACACATAGCATGTGGTTTAACGAGATAAGGCCGAAGTGTGTAGTTAATAAAGTATTGGTAGAAGGGTGATAACGTCAATTTAAAATGCGATATTGTATGACCGCACTATTTATACAACATGATAGCAATGAAACCGCATAGTGTATTGATAACACGTTAAGGCTAGATTAAATATAGTCAAAATGGCGAATTGGTTATATCTGAGGCAATTTTTGTGTTTTATTAAAAGAACAATAAACGAAAGAAGAAGAAAAAATATGTACACAAAGGAATTGACATTAGGTATGGCGAATGCGTCATACGCCAGAACAAATTGGTGGTAACTCGAAAATGAGTGTCTGTTATTTGTAAATGCAAAATCCTATAAGCGGAATCTGGTTTGGGAGCATATTAAAGTCAAAACTACTTTTGAAATTAGTCGAAACACGTGGTTCATGATACCAGAACGGCTTGTAAAAGGCAATTTTATGAAAGCTGTATTAAAATGAAAAAAAAAACGAAAAAAAAAGGGTCGACAATTGAATGCAAAATGGCCGACAATCGGTTTGATATATGACAAACAACGGCGCCGCGGAATACGGCGTGACGAATAGGTAATTAGTGTGGGAAATGGGGTAGATGTGTGTTATTGTTAGCCGCCGAAAATCCCACGACAGCGGGGAAGACCAATTATCACATTAGAAGGTAGGGGGGCGGCGGCGTTAAGTCTGCCGCAATAGAGAAAATTTATACAAACCAAGTAGCATGTATCTCAAAATATAGGCAAAACAACTCAGTATCTCGGAAGAGGTTGCGAGAAGTGTCTGTCAATCAAAATCCACTTTGGGTATCCGGGTCACGGGATTGTTCCCGCGATAACCGGCCATGCAAGAGAAGCGTGGTTTCCACGTGCGATTGCCGAAAATTAATATAATATAATAGAAAAAAAAAGTCCATGAATCCTAATCTTCCAAGGATTAAGAAATTAACGCGATTGAAATTTCAAATGTCCATCAATCTTTAGGAAGACCGAATAATTATTTATATACAGTTAAACCGTGCACCGTGGGCCGCGAACCTGCCTGGAATAATTAACAGTCAATGCTCATTGCTCATTAAGGATTGTATTTAGATCCAATTAGTTCACTCCGCCAAGGTTAAAACGCGCATCGCCTGTTGTGCGAATATTCTTCACGACTGTTGAAGTCGGCTTTAAAATGCGTATAATACGTGGTGTTACCAAAGCCATGTTGAACTTGTATGTCCCGAAATGTTGACATAGGCCGGAATCGGAGAGCGGAGGAATTTTGTGCAGTAGTGAGCATTTCGGCGGTTCGCGATAGACCCGTTGGCAGACGACGACGAATCTGGGATGCGAAGCAATATCGGCAGCAAAAAGGCTACTTCACAAAGTAGGAAAATAATAATAGCAATAAAAGTAGCCTAATGACAAATTGAAAAAGAAGGTAAATACAATAAACACATTGTATTTCAGCGAACCAGATAAGAAGTAGTGAAAATCTGCACCGATAGGGATGATACGATAGGGAGTATACGCTATAATGTAAGCGTAGGTAGGTACTAAGTATTGAATCGATTCCATACGTGACGGAGCGACGCAAGGCGGTTATATAAGCCTTGTGAGTAATTTGAGCTTTCAAGTAGAAATTAATAAAAGTTTACGGAATCTCGAAGTGAATGGGAATTATGTCGGGTTAGCCGGGTGTATTGATCAGCTCAAAAGTATATAGAAATGGGATATTCGCATCAAAGCATGTCAAGATGAATGTAATCGTAGCGTAACGCGGGGAATTCGTCATTTAATTATATGACAAAGTAAGTCGTGAAAGTATAGTGTAAAAATTATAAAGAGAATGTAATAACAATAGCCGAAGTCATGACAAATGTGTGTATTGTTAGGTAGCCAAATGGCATGTACGAATTTAGTGCTGCGAACACGCAGTCATGTCAAATAAAGTCCCTTAGCGATGTACACAACATGGTATACCACAAATCCAGACATATCGCTGAATCTGCGCGCCATATGCTATCCAGATATAAAAAAAGGTTTCCGGAAATAAATTGACGTGTGCCGTTAAACACGCCGCGACAGGAATGCACAAATGCGTAAGTAAGAATCGTGCTTCACATTAAAAGTATATATATCATATACATGGACTGTAACGCTTTTGTAAGTACGGACTTCCTAGTTGATCGAAGAAAATGATTCAGATTGCGGTGCGAACGTCAGTATCAGATTTCGTAATATCGCGAGTCTGAGCGCTGTAGACACACGAGTTTAATTACAACACTGACCCCGTCCAACCGCTTGATCAGGGCGGAAGTTCCGGGCCGGCGTATGCAATCCCGTGGCCGACGCTTTTAGAACAGACTCGGATACTCCCGGGTCGAAAAAAGTACCTTGGATCACAACACATAAGCCGAAACAATTCTTGATTTCCTAGGTCGGAGTAGCATATATAAAACGGGAAAATGTCCGTGGCCAAAAAATATCACGGGATGTTTAGATAATATTGCGTCCAAATGGCATTGCGGGTAAAAGAAATGTATCGTTAATCGCATGTAACTAGGTTGTAAAATCTGAGTATGTCAAGATGACATTATCGCAGGTAGGTATTAAGGACGTAATTACGATGAAAAATGACAATTTGTCACCGTGGTAAAGAGGCCTTATTTAAGTATTGGTAATTAGAAGTAAGCGAATATGTCAAAGACCTAGTATAAAAAAAGTAAGGTAGTCAATGTTTAAAGAAAATTGGGAAATTAATTCCATATTCACAAATTCCAGCATAAGGCTGAGTGTTAAGTTACGCAAATATGTGATTAAAATCAAATAACCATTATGAGAAATTGTAGTAAAAGCGAGGCTATGCGAATACGCGTAATTAGATAAGATGAAGAGACGTTATGAAAAATAAAGTTTATTATAAAATCCCAATTCCCAGTGCTACTGGTATATCTTAATAGTTTATAGCCGAGATAGAAACTGTCGGTTAAAAAGATTCGATTTTGCCGCGGAATTATCATATAGACTCCCGGTGAAATGTTATGGTATAGTCGGGCGAAAAGCCGAGTCAATATTTTTATCGAAGACACATTGACGGTATAGTTACGGTAGGTAAAAAAAAGACAGCGCTCAAATACGCGCAAAAGTCAATGTCGCATGAATGACAGATGAAATCACAAAAAGTAAGGTATGAATTAGGTTTAAAGAAATATCCCGAAATTTGGTAGTTATGTTCCACGGAGATGCCGTGAATATAACAAACGAACAAAAAATAGATTGGTAAATAACCGCGGTGATTGGTAGTGATTTACGCGGTAATATGAGGGTAGGAAAACCGCAAAATTTATAATAAAAATCGAAATGGAGTTGTTGAACAATTAAACAACTGTAAGCAAATGGTTTGGTAAACGAGTCAGGTAGGCTAATCCTGCGAAAGTGAAGTTCTACATGAAAATATTGAATAGTGGATCGGTGGTTATTATTCGATTTCACGGGGTAGAGAAGCGATTTTATCAGGCGGTCGAGAGTACAATTCCCGACGAGGAATGGATGTGATAATTTCGTTAGAAAGCAAAACGCTAAGATTCAAATAATAGTTATGAAGGCCGTAATATAAAAACGAAAGCAATGAACAACGTATGGTCAGTGTCAGAGTATCACTCAAATCTGGTTCTCTGAATATCATGGCATTGAATATAGGAATACACAAGCAAGTAATATAATTATATAGAAAGTACAAATCGAGCAATAACGATGAAATTTGCTGCTAGCCGATAAAGCCAAGTGAGATAAATCATTCTCACTGCAAAATGCATTCCCGAAATTCGAAGTCAAATAAACGGATTTACCGTGTAAGGGTGGAAAAGTCCTGGATGGCTCCATATAGCAGTTGTAAGTCAAATTGTGTAGGAGGCGATTCGTCCTTCGTTGAAGCTGAAATCATCTCACGAGTGTGCACCATGCAGACCAGGTATGGCGTCTGATAACCTGCTAGAGTTGCAACCTGAGTCCCACGTAATGAGTGGCTGGGTAGATATACTTAGCTCTTATCGTAGTAGACGCACGTTCCTGTGTTAGTCCTTGATCTGACAACTCCAACGTGAATGCAACGACAGTATTGCCTCAGATAGATATATTGGTCGAATATGTATGGAATATACAGTAGGATATCGCATATGAGTCTGGTTTTATAATTGAAATGCACGAGCTGATAAATGGTAAGTCACGTGGTAGCGAGAAGAAAGACGATGATCACGTGATATACAGATATGGGCGATGTTCCATAATGATGTTGTATCTTACAAAGTGTATGAACCGTGAGAGGGCGCAGGGCGTTCCGCAACGTACAGTCAGAAATTGTGTTGAAAATGAACAGGGGCTACGAGAAATCTTATTGGAAGCACGAGGGGTACGACCGCTAAGGTTAAGAAACAATGCGATTACTATGGCTCAATAATGATTATATTCAAGTTGTTATTGCTATGTTCCAATAATAATCTACGGCAAAATCTGACGCGGATTTAATTTGACTTTGGCAATGACATAGTAACAATAGCATACTTATCACGATCACGACTATATCAAAACCCGGATTAGGCTACACCGCTCAAATGCTCTGATATCAGATCAATCTTCAGTAGATTTTAAAATATTATACATAAAATTGTGGCACGTCAAAGGTCTACTAGCTGCGATATTATAACCCGACAGTTTGACGATGTCATGATCAATGCTCCCTCTAATTTTTGACACATCTGCCCAGACTCACCAACTCAATGCGCAGAACCTTGGACTACAGTGCGTAACGACTAAAAACTACTTGGAAATTCTGCGTTGAATATCCCTATTATTGTTGGTGCGGCCCGCGGCGTCATAAAAACTCAGAAATTGGCCCGCGAGCCCGTTTGAGTTTGAGACCTCTGGCCTAGGCGATGTAAAGAGGAGGCATGCACACTGAGCGAAAAGTAAAGAAGATAGTATGGAAAAAGCAAGCGACAAAAATGGGATGGCATGTCATGGAAAGCGAGATTGATAGGTCAGTCGTGTTCCGGTAATCTTGAGGATGGACTAGTATAGGCTATTCATTTAGTAGTAAATTGCTTGTATTTCGACTATCAGTTTTATCAGTTTTATAAGAAAACAGAAGTGTGGTAAAATTCAAATGGAACGAAGTGTCTGCCTTTTTGTCAGCAGTTGGATACCTAGGACAGGTGGATGGATCCATTGAGCTATATCACGGTGACACCTGCATCCGGAACAATTATCTGTGATCATTGATTATTTCTCAATATAATATTAACTTGTGTTTATACCGTTTAGGAAATTTTAGAATTGTTTCGCACCAAAATATGGAGGAAGGTTGGTTCGATTGGTTTGAAATAAGGACAAATATGTTAGAAATGAGGTGAGTCTCATGTCAGAAATGAGGATAGTCATGTCAGAAATGAGGATAGTCATGTCAGAAATAAGGATAGTCGCTATATTCACTATAAAGTCAGTTACAGTACCAGGCACGACTTTCTAGTGCTGCTAACCCAGTCCGAACACATCCCAGACATGATGTCCAAACACGCCCCAGACACGATGTCCGGGTATCAACACAGGCCGAACACGCCCAAGACACCATGTCCGAATGGCAACACAGGCCGAAAACACCCCAGACATGATGTCTGAACACGCCCCAGATACGATGTCCGGGTATCAACACGGGCCGAACACGCCCAAAAGACACCATGTCCGAATGGCAACACGGACCGAACACGCCCCAGACACGATGTCCGAGTGTCAACTCAGATCCGAAAACAACCCAGACACCATGCTTGAATGGCCGAACATGCCCCAGACACGATGTCCGATTGGCAGCACAGGCCGAACACACCACAGACATGATGTCCAAACACGCCCCAGATACGATGTCCGGGTATCAACACAGGCCGAACACGCCCTAGACATCATGTGTGAATGGCAGTACAGGCCGAACACCCCCCCCCCCCAGACATGATGTCCGAACACGCCCCAGATACGTTGTCCGGGTATCAACACGGCCGAACACACCCAAGACACCATGTCCGAATGGCAACACAGGCCGAACACACCCCAGACACGATGTCCGAGTGTCAACTCAGATCCGAAAACAACCCAGACACCATGCTTGAATGGCCGAGCATGCCCCAGACACGATGTCCGATTGGCAGCACAGGCCGAACACAACCCATACATGGTGTCGGAACGCCCCAGACACGATGTGCTATTGGCAACACAGTCCCAACACCCCCCAGACACGATGTTAATAAGGTTGGTCGTGTTTGAAATAAGGTCAGTCTAGTGTTTGAAATAAGGATAGTCATGTTAGAAATAAGGATAGCCATGTTTGATATAGGGATAGTCATGTTTGAAATAAGGATAGTCTCATGTCAGAAATGAGGATAGTCATGTCAGAAATGAGGATAGTCATGTAGAAATAAGGATAGTCGCTATATTCACTATAAAGTCAGTTACAGTACCAGGCACGACTTTCTAGTGCTAACCCAGTCCGAACACATCCCACACATGATGTCCGAACACGCGCCAGATACGATGTCCGGGTATCAACACGGCCGAACACACCCAAGACACCATGTCCGAATGGCAGCACAGGCCGAACACACCCCGGACATAATGTGTGAATGGCATTAGGCCGACCACGTCCCAGACATGATGTCCGAAGTCGCCGCAGACACAATGTCCGAACACAGCCGAGACACCATGTTTGAATGGCCGAACATGCCCCAGACACGATGTCCGATTGGCAGCACAGGCCGAACACACCCCAGACATGATGTCCAAACACGCTCCAGATACGATGATCGGGTATCAACACAGGCCGAACACGCCCAAGACACCATGTCCGAATGGCAACACAGGCCGATAACACCCCAGACATGATGTCCGAATACGCCCCAGATACGATGTCCGGGTATCAATACAGGCCGAACACGCCCGAGACACCATGTCCGAATGGCATCACAGGCCGAACATACCCCAGACATGATGTCCAAGCACGCCCCATACACGATGTCCAAGTATCAATACAGGCCGAACACACCCAAGACACCATGTCCGAATGGCAACACGGACCGAACACGCCCCAGACACGATGTCCGAGTATCAACACAGGCCGAATACGCTTAAGACACGATGTCCGAATGAATAATTGACCAGGATAATGGAATTTTATCGAGCGATCATTCGGAACAATGCCGATTTCCAGATTTCAGACTTGGACGGCTATATTTATTGGTGGTTCCGTTGACCTGCCAGCTTTAAAATTGTATTTGCGAAATAGCTTTCGATCAAGATCGGTATTGGTAAATTGTAGTTTCATTCAAAGTTAATTTATGAGTTCGGCCGATACTAATGTCCCTTGCATTTATTGCGGGTCGCCTGTGTTTGCCGCTGGGTTTATTTGACAAGGACAGGAATATTTGGGGCTCACACATATAAATATCGAAGACTACTGGTTACACGTCTATAATTTCAAATGCCGATGCGAAGTTGGATGTTGGACGCACTGGCGTAGCCAGGGGGGACGAAAGGGGCGGTTGCCCCCCCCAAAATTTATTGAAAATTTTCGTAAAATCAATAGATATTAGAGTATTTTGGGGCAAAAGTATGCAACCTAAAATTTTTCTTCGCGCTTGGCGCGATTTGGTGTCCGTTCATGTCTTGATTTTGTTATCGGTGTCACGAAAAAAAATTATTCCGCAAATACCCATTATTGAATTTAGCTGCATTCTCAATTATGAGAATACAACAGGACCAGTAGATACACTAGTGTAGCCCGAGGTCGTTGGGTTGATTGAGTCTGTAGGAGTGTCAGTTCAGTATGGCGGTTGGGAACTGTTAGCTCCGGCAACTAGGCTACCGTTTCGGGACACACGAAGATATATAAAGTATGCTACATGCTACTCCGCAAAGTGCGCTCCCGAAATGATTGACCACCATAAATCCGACCCATGTATTCCGAAGCCTTCGATATAGATAAGCTATAGTTGGCAACTGGAAGCTTCCATAGGGTATGTGTCTGTGTGCGTCTAAGAATCGTATGTATAAAGGGTAGTGATGAAATTGCCTATGGCAGGATGTACGGTTCTGCGAGATGTTCCCACGGGAGAGCTCCCCTAAAGCCATAATCCCCCCCCCCCAAAAAAAATTGTTTTTCTGGCTACGGCCTTGCGTGTGCTCGATCTCTTGATCTTGATCTCTTACTAATTGCGCAAAGTGTTTACACCGTATTCTATATAACTTCTCCGTATTACTCTTCGACTAAACTACGGGCCTTATAATATGGGGGATGGCGCCGTACCATGCTATTTTCTAAAACGTGCTGTTCGAGAAAACAGAGGATTAGTATAGCATTTCCATATCAATACTATCATAATGAGAATGAATGCTTATGCTATCGAAAATTGGATACCTGTTGCCTGTTGGTATGCATTAATATGAATCAAGCTCGTCACCTGTTCACAATCCACGTGAACAAATTAGGATCATTTTCACAACTACTTACTTACTTGAGTACTTTTAAAGTCAGTCAATTCTACTTCACCTTCAAGTAGTTTTAGGTTGCTCATGGAAGAAGTACTTCTACTCGTACTTGAGTAGATTTTTTCGTCGCTACTTCTACTTCTACTTGAGTAGATTTCTTGACTACTTTGACCACCTCTGGTTGTGATACACAATGCTGCATAGTATGACACCGGACAAAATTTTATACTCCTTGATTCTTCCGATCAGCTGTTCAATATGAATACGTTCTCTCGCCATCTTTCTTGTTGTGGAACAGTCTGGCTCAGGCATTTGACGTTGTGTAAATCATGTGAAGGAATATTTAAATCTAGATTCAATTTCTTGATTTCAGACTCAATGGTGAATCCCTTTTCTGCCATGATAGCATTGCCTGGCTCACCATAGCTGAACTCCATCATTTTCTTGCATTCCTTGTCGAATCCACATATTTAACTAGTATTTCGATCTGAAATGATCCCTGTGAATAGTTCCTGCACAAAAGTAAGTGTACCACAATCCAATCCATCAATCCTTTCAAAGTTGTATGTCATTTATTGACAGTCAGTAATCATTCTAGATTTGAGAAATCATGAATGAATGCAAATGGTGCATTTTTAAGAACCACATATCTACATGGCCAAATCGCGATTTAATGAAGCAGTTACATGTGACAATAGCCTGCCTCTGCCTTCACAATCTATCAATTCAGACGAGGAAGATGGAGCTGAATTTGATGAAATACTTCAAATGGAAGCGTTGAACGCACTCGCATGGTGTCGACTCCTACAGACTACACCAGTGGTTCCCAACCTTTTTTGGCTCATCGCCCCCTTTTCAAACTCCACGCCGATCATCGCCCCCCAAATATGGGGAACCGAAGAATGGGCATACAGACTGAAATCACCGGCGAGTTGACTAAGAAAAAAGGTCAACTTTTCGGCTCGACCGCGAAATTTCACTTTCCCAGCTAAATTTTGGTGAGCTGAGTAACAAAAAAGGTGATTTCTCCGACTTGATTCCAAAAGGACCATAACAGCACTTCGTCAGCCCCCAATACGTTGGTCTTGACCCCCCCCTCCATAGGGCGATAAAGCAAACTTCTGCACCCCTCATACCCAACTCCCCCGATACCTCTTCACCGCTACTTCTCAGCACAAATTGTTGGACTCATTAGTTAGTCGGCTTAATTCGTGCGAAGCGCGAAAAATTTCCATCGGTATGATTGAATCGGTCAATATGATCGGGAATTGCATATATATTTCTATCAATTTCTTATCCTCTCTCTGCTCATGTATTCAGATTTACCGGTAAAGCTGAGTTAGGTGTCTTGGAAAATGTAGGGCCCGTAAATAATAATTTAACATATTCGGGCGAACCCGTGGGTATAATGACTTCGTTACGTAATGACATTTTGTGGCCTGTCTGCTATGCCAAAAGATATTCAAATCGCCCATACGTACTAAACTAAAAGATTCACACGAGTTGAAATTGGTATGTCTGCACAGGCAATTAATTTTTCTCTGCGAGATGGCATAATTTTGTGGGGTTCTGATTGCCAGGACAGGAACATTTGGCGCCAGCCATTTAGGCGCATATATACAATTAAATATATATGTCTATCGTATATATATCGAAGTCGGTCAGCATAAAGGCAGGCCTTTTCCCTAAGGTTTTCGCGTTCTGGCCCACTTCTCGGAGTAGCATGTTACATGGCCTGAGACTATACATATCTCTTGGTGCGACATGGTGTGACTGATGCCGAGATGCCCATTTATATAACTCATGCATATTATTTCTTGGAGGAAGGGTATCCAATAAGTAAGAAATATGAGACCAAGAAAAGGCGCGCAGCGCGGAATTTTTTTGAAAAAGTTGCCTAAATTTCCACAATAATTATTGTTAATTCACGAAAGAATTGTGGGCCTCCTTCGATCTCGGGCCCCCATCCCAATTGGGGTTTGGGTGTGGCAGTTACGGTCATGGACGCCAATATAGCCATTTCAACGCGCCATCGCCCCCTATCGCCCCCTTCGTCCGTTTTCGCCCCCCTATCGCCCCCTTGGCTATTTTCGCCCCCCTGGACCGACAAATCGCCCCCCGGGGGGCGATATCGCCCACGTTGGGAACCACTGGACTACACAAATATTTGCATGACAACGCATGATCTTGAGATTTCTCCTAGCTAGCATTCATGAATATTCTTGTTTGCAATACATTTGATTACATTCCAAAACATACTTGTGCTTTATTGCTTGCGACACGTCAAAATGAGGTAAAATGTGCATTATGGCTGTATTAAGTAAGTTCAACCTTATAAATTTGCGACACGAGATAGCGAAGTTATTGGGGCGTGTTCGGCCTATGATGCCATTCAGACATTATATCTGGGGCGTGTCGGCCTGAGTTGACACTCAGACATCGTGTCTGCGGCGAGTTCGGACATCATGTCTGGGGTGTGTTCGGCCTGTGCTGCCAATCGGACATCGTGTCTGGGGCATGTTCGGCCATTCAAACATGGTGTCTCGGCTGTGTTCGGACATTGTGTCTGCGGCGACTTCGGACATCATGTCTGGGATGTGGTCGGCCTATGATGCCATTCACACATTATGTCTGGGGTGTGTTCGGCCTGTGATGCCATTCGGACATGATGTCTCGGGCGTGTTCGGCCTGTATTGATACCCGGACATCGTATCTGGGGCGTGTTCGGACATCATGTCTGGGATGTGTTCGGACTGGGTTAGCAGCACTAGAAAGTCGTGCCTGGTACTGTAACTGACTTTATAGTGAATATAGCGACTATCCTTATTTCTGACATGACTATCCTCATTTCTGACATGACTATCCTCATTCCAAACATGAGACTATCCTTATTTCAAACATGACTATCCCTATATCAAACATGGCTATCCTTATTTCTAACATGACTATCCTTATTTCAAACACTAGACTGACCTTATTTCAAACACGACCAACCTTATTAACATCGTGTCTGGGGGGTGTTGGGACTGTGTTGCCAATAGCACATCGTGTCTGGGGCGTTCCGACACCATGTATGGGTTGTGTTCGGCCTGTGCTGCCAATCGGACATCGTGTCTGGGGCATGCTCGGCCATTCAAGCATGGTGTCTGGGTTGTTTTCGGATCTGAGTTGACACTCGGACATCGTGTCTGGGGCGTGTTCGGTCCGTGTTGCCATTCGGACATGGTGTCTTGGGCGTGTTCGGCCTGTGTTGATACTTGGACATCGTGTCTGGGGTGTGTTCGGCCTGTGTTGCCATTCGGACATGGTGTCTTGGGCGTGTTCGGCCCGTGTTGATACCCGGACTTCGTATCTGGGGCGTATTCGGACATCATGTCTGGGGTGTTATCGGCCTGTGTTGCCATTCGGACATGGTGTCTTGGGCGTGTTCGGCCCGTGTTGATACCCGGACTTCGTATCTGGGGCGTATTCGGACATCATGTCTGGGGTGTTATCGGCCTGTGTTGCCATTCGGACATGGTGTCTTGGGCGTGTTCGGCCTGTGTTGATACCCGGGCATCGTATCTGGTGCGTGTTTGGACATCATGTCTGGGGTGTGTTCGGCCTGTGCTGCCAATCGGACATCGTGTCTGGGGCATGTTCGGCCATTCAAACATGGTGTCTCGGCTGTGTTCGGACATTGTGTCTGCGGCCTATGATGCCACTCACACATTATGTCTGGGGTGTGTTCGGCCTGTGCTGCCATTCGGACATGGTGTCTTGGGTGTGTTCGGCCGTGTTGATACCCGGACAACGTATCTGGGGCGTGTTCGGACATCATGTCTGGGGGGGGGGGTGTTCGGCCTGTACTGCCATTCACACATGATGTCTAGGGCGTGTTCGGCCTGTGTTGATACCCGGACATCGTATCTGGGGCGTGTTTGGACATCATGTCTGTGGTGTGTTCGGCCTGTGCTGCCAATCGGACATCGTGTCTGGGACATGTTCGGCCATTCAAGCATGGTGTCTGGGTTGTTTTCGGATCTGAGTTGACACTCGGACATCGTGTCTGGGGCGTGTTCGGTCCGTGTTGCCATTCGGACATGGTGTCTTTTGGGCGTGTTCGGCCCGTGTTGATACCCGGACATCGTATCTGGGGCGTGTTCAGACATCATGTCTGGGGTGTTTTCGGCCTGTGTTGCCATTCGGAATTGGTGTCTTGGGCGTGTTCGGCCTGTGTTGATACCCGGACATCGTGTCTGGGGCGTGTTTGGACATCATGTCTGGGATGTGTTCGGACTGGGTTAGCAGCACTAGAAAGTCGTGCCTGGTACTGTAACTGACTTTATAGTGAATATAGCGACTATCCTTATTTCTGACATGACTATCCTCATTTCTGACATGACTATCCTCATTTCTGACATGAGACTCACCTCATTTCTAACATATTTGTCCTTATTTCAAACCAATCGAACCAACCCTGTAGAAAATATGGCGTAACGTGTTTTATTATTGAAGAGTTCAGGATATTTTAGTGGCGAAATTATCTTATTAAACTTAGATATACGCATTGTTTCATTTAGTTAATAATATGATTCGATGCTTATGGGTTTCTCGCGGAACGATTGTTCAAACCGGCCGCAGGCTCTGCGAAACTCAACGCGACTGCAATATCGTACCTGTTTCGAAAGCCAGGAACATGAGTTGGATTACGCATCAACCGATCGCCAGTGCCTTGAAGAACTTTTTCCCGTATGCAAAGACATTTGAAGCACCAACTGTTGATGGCTATCGAGGATATATACGTGTCACTAGTCCTTTTGTGACTACTAGTTGCGCCAATTTATCGACACGTAAACGACCTAAAAATGCAGAAACGAAGGCATTTCGTGACGTGTCATCGAAGCAAAGCAATAATTCGGACAATATCGATGATTTAAAAGCCATCTGGAAGGACAGCTCTTTGAGTTTAACCGCTAAATTCAAAGTTCTCTTTCGTCAATACGGTCTCGTTATGATCATCGTCCACACAATGACGGCTGTTGTTTGGATGACTTTGTTTTATATCGTAGTTTCATATGGATTTGATGTAGTCTCGTTTTTAGATAAATACGGTGTTTATGACTTCTTGGAAAGAATAGGTCTCCCCGCGTCAGATCGATTGAAAAGTCCCGGCGCGAGCAATGTGCTTTCAGCATACTTGATCTATGAAATCGCAAAACCCATACGGTATCCGGTCACCATTTTTGCAACAATCTATGCAGTGCGGTTTCTGAGAGTGTTCAAGTATTTGAAACCTCCCCCGAAAGCTAATGCGACAATGAGTGAACTTGTGAGTACGCGAAGAAAGATTGTCCGTCACCAGATTAAAACAACTACATCCAAATACCGAGACCGTTATCGGGTGAACAGAATGAAACTTCGAAGCAGATTGAAAAGAAATGGTCATTATAACGGTAAAAACAGGGGTCGTTGATGTTAGATGACTGCTTTTAAAGTTGTGGATTATTTCGCTACCATTCATTACATGATTTTGTTACATTGAGAGTACAATGAATCTAATTTTTTGTCAAGATGTCTATAGTTCTCTTGCTGCTGAAAATTTCTTGCTACTAAACTGAAAATGTGTTATGTTATTATTTCATATTTATCTATTGAAGAGCTTCTTAGAGGTAGCCTACAGAACTTCAAGATACAATCGAATAGTGTGATCATATTGAAATATTCCTGAATATTTTTGGCTGGCACTTGTCAGAGGTCACTGTTGGCAGGAACTATAGAGAATTCAAAAGAACTTTTGTACATATGACAGTTGATATCAATGTCCTTTTCAATTCTATACTAGCTGTCGACGATTATTAATGACGTGTGTCAGCCGAAAATATTCGAGTTTATTTTAATATGAATATTGAACCATTTCTTTAACACTCAACAAAGGCAATGTAAAATCTTATTTCCGCGGATACACAGACCATAGAGAGTGACTGTCAATTCGTTGTTTCGTCACATTAAGATGTAGTGGCTTAGTATTTTTGCGTTACACGGTAATTCTGTCGATCCATCTCTCAATCCTCGGTATGTTCGGAATTTCATTCTGAATCATTTCTTAGCAAACTTTTTACTGTATTTTCGTGTCAAAGAGCCATTATGAAGTTCTAATGATTTGGCTGAAGAATTTGAATCGGTCACCTGTGTTTCCTGGCAGGGGGCTTGACATAGTTCCTAATGGATGACAGACTCATGTGTTTAGCTAAGCTATCTATTGCATCTGAAGGATGAGTTTACCCGATTTGAAGACACAAACCGTGACATTACAAGTCATGTACTGAGTACTGTGTCGTTATTAGGCTGAACTGCGATAGTGTTCCTATGGCAGCCTATCCATATTTTGTGGACAAAATAGTTGCCTCACTAATGACTCGAAATGCACGGTTGATTTAATCATGTTTATATTGTAGTGTTACCTTCTAGAGCAGGGCTTTCCCAAGCTTGTGGCCCCCTTTTTCTAGTAAGGTATTTTGTAACCCCTCATCAATGTTCCCTCTAATTTTGGACGAGTCTGCGCACGCTCACTAACTCACTGCGCAGACCCTTGGAAAACAGTGCGTAACGACTAAAAAAAGGTCATCACTTCAGATTTTTTGTGCGCAACTTAGATTTTCCGTGCGCAGAGACCGTGAAAGCACTGCGCATTTGCGCACGTGCGCAGCTTAGAGGGAACATTGCCCCTCATCGTTAATATAATGGACAACTTTAAAGACTGTACAAAATGCAAGTATGAAAAGTCTCCAAATGGAACGTAGTACAACGTACAAATGGTTCTATACTGAAATTTGCAGTAGGCCTACTTTGTGGTATACTCCTGCAACCCCTAGTTTGGGAAGCCCGGTTCTAGAGCTGCTCATCGTAAACTATCGTAATATACTATTTTTCACAGAAATATTCAATATATACGACATCTGAAATATGCCGATAGATAGTATGTCTGCTGCACGTCATTTGGAGGACGGGGAAGTTCTGGACGACGGCAAAGAAGATTCCTCGAAGAAAGACGTACGCTCAAGAGATGAAGATGAGCCGCGGTCTAAAAGGAAAAGGCCAGACAAAGAAATGTCAATTGCTACGAAAACAGGAGGCGCTTACATTCCGCCTGCAAAACTACGCTTGATGCAACAACAGATCACCGATAAAAGCAGGTATGGGTCCATTTTCAATGACCAATCAATATGATATATATATATCCGGTCAAAGGCGCCGACTTTTATTTTCAAGATGAGATGAGATAATTTTATCAGTGTAATGCCTCTTCACTGCTTTTAAAATTGCAAGATGCATTTTCCAGATGAGCATGTTATAATGAATCACGGTATGGGAGCTATATTTCCCGTTTTTTGTTTAGAAAAACATCCAAAATCCATCCATAAACTAGCCTCGGCTACTGTGTTAAATGGAGTTTATAAACAGATAACACTTTGGTAAGGGGTGCGCGAAGACAAAGCCTCATTTTAATAGGCACCTCTTCTTGAAACACCTCTAATTGTAACGCAATGGAATTTCACGGCATTATTTGCACTTACTTGTATGGACAACAAGTGAATCTACATTTTTGGGTAGCATTTCCATCCAACCTAACAGCAGTACCGTTACCGTAGATTTAATACTGTCACTTTATATAGTTGCTGCTTCATGACTACCTTTCATTTCAGTGAACAGTATCAAAGGATAAGCTGGGAAGCTTTGAAGAAGAGTATTAATGGTCTTATCAACAAAGTTAACACTTCCAACATCTCCAGGATTGTGAGAGAGCTCTTTCAGGAAAATTTGGTCAGAGGAAGGTACGGTATCTTTCCGTGTCAGGCTTATCTTGTCGCTGGGACAGAAAACTCAACTAGCTATTGGTTGCATTATTGGAAGACATTAGAATTGTACATTGTGCAAACTACAAACAGACTGTTGACGGTCAACTAACAAGTCTGGGTGCTTTTTGAATCATTTTAATTCTAGTTCGACATTTAAAAACAAAAAGTTGCCGAACAACTAAAAAACGTGTCGTCGTTTCGTGTGAATCCTAATACTGGTGTTCTTGCAGTCATTGCTAGCCAGGGGTGGGTTTTGGAGGTCAAAACTCATCTCGTTTTAAACTTGTGCTCATGGTCATGTGGAAAGCCAATCTGATTTCAATAAATGAAAATTAATTAGTTGCGGATTTTCAAAGATTGTTAGTTCTACTTGCAATTTTAGGAAGCGACTAGTTCTAGCTCTGGTTGAACGTTTTGAAAACCCAGTAGTTTGTAGAAGTCTGGAAGACACAGGCAAAAAATGAATTGTGCTTGTCAGTATTATAGTAAGAGTAGCCATACCACCGTCTCTCAAGATTTGTCTTTATTTTTAATTGTAATGTCTGTTAAAAAGTCCTTGTCCTCTATAAGATTTGTCCTTATTTTGGCTTCATCACAGTGCCCAACTGCTCATCATAGGTCACAATAGCAGCAAGGATAATATGAACACAAATAACACTCCGCAAGCGGTGATGCGCGAAAATCATGACCTTTTATGTCTGTCAGGAGCTTCCTCAATTTTGTGGTTATCATACATCGATTTAAATTGCAATATACCCAGAATTGTCCTTATTCTTGGAATGAAGTCCATGACAACCCCTTGTTTTTGTGAAATTACTGAAATGTGTCGATATTTCAGGGGTATAATAGCACAGGCTATCATTCACGCTCAAAACGCGTCGCCGACTTTCACAAAAGTTTACGCCGCGCTCGTGGCAATCATCAACACCAGATTCCCGCAGAACGGGGAGCTGATTTTACGGAGGCTGGCAATGCAGTTTCGAAGGTCGTATCGACGGAATAGAAAGGTGATTGTACGGTCAGATCTATTAGGACTTGACAAATCAAGTACCTGCGTATCATTTCAGTATTCGGAAAAGGTTCTCTCGGTACTCGAATCGTTAGAAATAATGCTCGATATCATTTTGAGCACTCGCGTCATTGTATCCTGCCTTAGTTACGACCATATATATTTGAGTAATGCCCGTCACGGTTTTGATTTCTCAGGAAATTTGCCTTCACTCTGCACAGTTCATTGCACATCTTATGAACCAGCAAGTTGCTCACGAGATCATCGGACTACAAATTTTGACTCTTCTGCTGCAGACGCCAACTGACGATTCCGTGGAGGTGAGTCTAGCTGCAGACTTTTACTACAGCGGGGCATGAGCCGTAGCCACATTGGATATCCGGACAGATTTTCTCATTTTTCACCGGAGCCGGATCAGTACATTTTCTGATCACTCCGGAGTAGGATCAGAGCTGGATCAGTACTTTCTTCTAGGACTAGGGCAGCCTTACCCTCTTCCACCCTCGAATCATTAGTTAAAAGTGAAACGTTCATAGAAATAAACCACATGCTAAGTCCAAGTTGGCATATTACTGCAGATAAGGGTTGAGCCTGATCTTTGAGTTTTTAATTTCCAGTTTGCTTTGTTTCAATCCAAATTCAATACCATCCTGTGAGTACCGACCAGATCAGGGTCATTTCCAGAATCCTGTCTAGAAGTAGTACCGTTGTCGGACCAGAGCTTTTAAAAAAACAGAATTGGAGTAGGACCAGAGAATTTGTCGTTTGTCGATCTGCTCTGCACTAACTTGTACCAACGACTGAATTTTCAAAATGTGCAACTACAACTACTCGCTCTTATTACCTCGAATTAGAACTAACAACCTTTCAAAGTCCACAACTAACTAACTAAAACAAAAATAACTGAAAACACAACAAATTAGATCCAATTTCGAAGCAAGTAATATGAATCACTGAATTGCAAATGAGCTAAGAATTATTAGAGATAGAACCGGCATTTCAAAAGGACAGGGTTTCGAGTTTGAACTGGGAGGGGTTTCGACTCCCTATTCACACACAGATATTTCTTGCAGTTTCATTTATCTAGTCCTGGTTTTTAGAGCAAAATGCTCTCTTAACGCAAAAAGATGTCTGGGCACAACAACTTGATTAGTAGTGATCTGCCCTGACTATAGATAAAACAAGACATGTATCCGGCATCATTTTTCTTGTGGTTGCAAAAAAAACATACCTATTCGTCCTCTTTCAAGTCATTATTAGTGGCAATATGTTGTCATAATGGACTGTGTTTGAATGTTGGAGAAACTGTTCTTGAAAAAAGCAAATTGCTCCAACCAGGAGGAAATCATCAAATCACAAGCCTAAGGCTGCGATAGTCGGGTTGTTGCAAAAGGAAGGAAGGACGTAGTTTATTTTTGTCCTTGATGTTTTTGCGGCATATACACCGACTCCTGATACACATACACACGATCTGCGCATATGCAATTATGCATATCATGAGTGCATGATGTGCATATGCCGCCGGACAAGGAAGTGCAGATATAGCCTTTATGGCTTTCTAAGTCATGCACCACCCCTCCATGCTATCCCAATAATGCATGAGCGCCAAGTAGGGAAGCCATGGATACCAGTGTTACTAATCAGGTCTTTGGTCTGACCCGGCCCAGAATCGAACCCACGACCTACCGATCAAGAAGCCGGACGCTTAACCATTACGCTATCTTGTCGGTAAATCACTGTTATTTTGAGATTTTGCTGGCTAGTTGGCTGTTCGGTTGCCTAAAAATGCTGCACATCAAAGTTGGCTCCTATGCAAGATGTAGAAGTGAATTTATTACAGTAAAAAATTTGGATTTATTTGAAAAATTTCAAAAAAATTATTTTTCAAAATCTACTGGCGGCTACCAACCACTGTACCTCATGCAATTGCTAGGCTGTCAAAAAACGATGCGTAAAACTAATTTGGCTCAATTACGAACCGCAGAACAATAGTTTATATGGTGAGAAATTATACATTTATCAATTTTCTACCCCAATTACTTCGCTTGCAGCCTACAGGTTGGAATGAAGCCAGATTCGATGTGCAGAGTTTGTTTTTAGGGAACCTAACCATTTTACCGACTAGGCTAAAAAATTTGAAGAGAAAAAAGTAATTTTTGAACAACCCTGTTGCAATAGTTCACTTTTTCGGCAAATTATAAACCATCCAAAAGCGTCATACATCCACCCCTACGTTGTGCGGCACGGTTTCCCTTGAATAACTTCATCCGATTTTCCAGGTCGCCATAGGATTCCTGAAAGAATGCGGGCAAAAGTTGATGGAAGTCTCTCCAAGAGGTTTGTCGGCGGTCATGGATCGACTTCGAACTATTTTACACGAGCAGTCGCTTGACTTGAGAGTACAATATATGATTGAGGTGGGTGCGTCACTTACAAATTTACAAAATACAAAGTGTCGAAAGTGAGCGGGTTTGCTTAAAAATTGTTGAAGCGAAAGTATAATAAAGAAACAAAATCCACTTGAGTAATTACTCCAAGTAGGCAAGCCTACTTGAGTACTTGGAAAAAAGTAAAAGTACTTTGTTACTGAGCATCTTTTAAAACAGAACAAATGTTGTAAGGAGCATGTTTATAAGTAGGGCGATTTTTTTTGACATGTCAAAAAAGTCAAAATTAGGTCAAAATTGTAGCATTGGGTCAAAAAATGTCAAAATTGTTTACAAAGTTGAAACTTTTTTGCAACCTGCATTTCGTTTGTATCGTAGATTTTGCACTGTCTGTGAACTTATCATTTGACATTTTACAGCATGTAGCCTACTTTATAGGCCTACCGTTGTAGACAGCCCATTGTTTGGTCATTGTGAATCATGAAACTTCAAATAAAACAAACAGGTTGACATGATGTTATGCTCAACGTAAAGCAATATCCTAACTGAAGCAAGACTGTGTGGTTACTGCATGGTTCTGATATCGAGAAGCGCATGATGAAAATTGTGATGTATACACCATTGCCAGAATGAAGCAACAAGGTTTGTCACCAATAGTGAACGCGCAACTTCAGTGTTGTCAGCCAACAACTGCTGCTGTTGAACGTTCTTTCTCCATTCTTGGCAAGCCACTTAGTAAGGACTGACGCTTTCTACCCGAGAATGTAGGAAAGCATCTTTTGTTGTACTACAAATTTTTTTAATTATTTCTACCATAATGCGTAATGTAACTACTGTAATTTTTCCTAGGGCCTGATTTCGTTTAAATTAAGTTTTTTCATGAAAAAATCTGTTCGTTTTTCAAGCACAAAAGTTATTTTCAGGCCAAGCTACTTCGTAAGGACAGACAGTTCCCTCCACAAATGAAGATAAGTAGTACAATTCTAACATGTAGGAAAACACCTAATTTGCATACGTAATGTGAAATTTGGGCAAAAGTGGAATTTTTATGGTCAAAACATGTCAAAATTCTGATTTTTTAGGTCAAAATCTTTCGTTTTTTAGGTAAAAAAAATCGCCACAGTTATTAGTTATGCATTTTTATGGGTCATTATTTCTAGTTCTGGTTTGCACAAGTCTGGTTTATTCCAATATGAATATATTATTTAATTGTGCAAGCAAGTTCTATAGCTTCAAAATCTTTTCCAGTACCAGATGAGATCTAACAAATAATTTGACCGTATTCGTTCAGGTTATGTTTGCGGTTCGCAAAGACGGGTTCAAAGAGCATCCGGCGGTGGAAGACGGATTGGACCTGGTGGAGGAATCGGACCAGTACACACACATGCTGCAGCTGGACGATGATGGCGAAGGGAAAGGAACAGAAAATCAGCTCAACGTATTCCATCTCGATCCAGACTTTATACAAAACGAGGAAAATTATAAACAGATTAAAAAAGGTGAGATGGAACCTCCTGCATTACCGAGCGACTTCGTTATTTAGCCTTCACAATATATCAAAGACTAGAGTCTAACCAATAACATCGATATCTTTGGTTGATGTTATATCATTCAATTTATGATTTCTCTCATCCACCGTCAACACGTTGCCTTTAACGTACTGGCACATTGTGTGCGATATAAATTTGGTGTTGAATTTGAGCCATTCCTTACTGAAACATTGCAGATATTCTGGACGAAAGCAGCGAAGGGAGTTCCAGCGAAGGATCAGATTCCGACAGCGACGATTCGTCTGATGAAGCAGGTAGGAATGCATCACGCTGATCATACTTGTACTAATTGACGGGTTTTCAAAATGCGCAACTAGAAGTAGGATTACTCACTTTCCAAAACTCGTAACTAGAACTAAAACTACTCACTTTCCTAAACTCGCAACTGGAACTACTCTCTTTTCAAAAACTTTCAACTGGAACTACAGAGTACTCCCACATGTTTTAAGTTATTCTACAGCTATTTTTTCTTAATGCGCAACTAGAACTAGAACTACTCACTTTTTAAAATCTGTTACTAGAACCGAATCTACTCGCTTTGCAAAATCCGCAACTAAAACTAGAACCGTTACCTGCCTAAATTGGTGGTTTCTACAAGTCTTGTGGTTATGGTGTGCGTTTTAAATTACTGTCAGCTAGAGCAGATAGCATTGACTAGTGGCAGATGACGAGCCGATTTAGGGTGCAGGCGCTGTGATATTTTTTCGTGGATAGCCTACGACAACTTAGAAAATCGCACCATGAACTGAAACCAGACCATACAGCCACGTGGGATTAGCGTGTATGGTGTGATGAAGTCTTGTAGTGTATCGGGTCAAGTTATTTACCTCCTGTTCATTGCTCAGATGCGGAGGAAGAGAAAACAACGGAAATTGAGGATCGGACGGAAACCAATCTGGTCGCATTGCGCAGAACCATTTATCTCGCGATCCAATCCAGTCTGGACTTCGAAGAATGCGCTCATAAGCTTTTGAAGATGGAATTCGACGAGAAGGACTATGTGAGATTGCGTTTGTCTTATAGACCTTGACAGATTCACAACTACCTATGATCAGACTTGTGTCAACAACTGGATTTTCAAAATACCCAACTAGAACTCGAACTACTCAATTTTCAAAACCCATAACTAAACCTACTAAAAAAACAGTAGTTAGGTGACCGTCAACCAACCAGATTGGAAGTTTGTAGTAGTCTGGGTACGATAGCACTTTACACACACTTTTTAGGAGAGAGATCTGTACTGTTAGGCATAAGACTTGAATAATTTCGGTCTCCAAACCAAATCTGTGATCTAGCCAACAGCCATCCTATTTTTTAAGACGTTGAGTTTTGTGAGGCGCAAATCTGTAATTGTAAAGGTTTGTGCCCTTCCAATTGTTGAAAAATTGTTTCAAAATTACATATCCTCAGGGCTGCAATAACTCTAGTCACGATTTTTGGGTGACTCGACTTGATTCAATTTTTCAAATGTGTTAAATGACTCGACTCGAGTCAATTTTTGTATTGACCCGACTTGTACTCTAGTCATTGCGCACGACTTGAACCAAGTCATTTGACTCGAGACTAGGACGACCAAGACAGACATTTCATTGTGATTTCAAAGAACAGTGAAGTCACCACATGATTGGTATTTTGTCTATCAGTCCTGATACTTGGAAAATAGGTCCACAAACTGTTAAGATTCGGGAAAATGACAACATTATGAATGCAAGCCATTCTATATCATTCGAGCAGAGCTGAAAAGTTGGTTGAAGCGGATTGAACTAAAAACTGAACAGTGAACACAATGGCTTGGACTCGACCCTCTGCTCACTGACTTGGGCTCGGACTTGACACAATGGCGAATTGAAAATGACTCGAGTCAAATCTATAAAAGTGAGATTGACTTGTGACTCGGAACCGGCTGACTTGGTTGCAACCCTGCATGTCTTTGTAACATAGTACTCACTACTTTATTGGGCCTTTCCGGGAACATTTCAGATTGCTGAGACTTTTATCAAATCCAATATGATCCTCTCCGAGACGGCCCACATCTGCCATCAAGTAGCATCCTTTTGACTACTTAGCCAGATTCGGTCCCATGATTACAACGTTTCGCAGTGCTACATATTAAAGGAGTTCCAATATTTTTAATGTCCTGCCGAAGTGAAGATTCCATTCCACTATGATTTCTTAATGAATGTCAATTTCTTTTCCAGAAAGAGATATGCGCGATGATAATCGACTGCTGTTCGCAATTACGAACGTACGAGAAGTTCTTTGGTTTGCTCGGAGCGGTATGCTGCCTTTCGTGCTCCGAAAGACTAAAATTAATGAATTTGTGTTTTGTACAGCGGTTCTGCATCTTAAAGAAAGAGTTTATGGAACATTTTGAAGTTCTGTTTGGCGAACAGTACGAAACTATTCACAGATACGAAACGAATAAGCTCAGAAACGTAGCAAAAGTGAGTCCATTGCGTTTTGTCCAACGTTCGTGTCTTACTGCTAGAAAGTAGCACTTATTCCAAGTACTCAACGGGCTTTTTCTATGTGCGATTATGACTGAGAAAAATCAAGTGCTTGAGTATTGGGTACCGGTAGCATAAGTGGATGAAACATGTGTTTCGTTATAGTTTTTTGCCCACCTGCTGCATTCCGACGCTTTGCCGTGGACCGTTTTACAAAACATCGCTCTCTCGGAGGACACGACAACCTCGTCCTCGAGGATTTTCATCAAGATTCTCTTCCAAGAGCTCGTCGAATATCTCGGACTCACGAAGCTCAACGAGAGGCTCAAGGACGAGTGAGTGTTGACATCGACGTGGCATTTATTTTAAATCACTATCGACCGTTATAGCTTCTTAATGGTGAAACAAGGGTCAATTTCAAACTCAATCCCGAAGACAACATCATCGTCATTCAGTCTCCTCCCTTTTGTACAGCAAATCATAGATATCTAACTAATCGCAATGGATAGAGTTGAAGAAACACCCTGACAGCATGATAGCTCTGGAAAACATACACACACATACACCAGACTTTCAACGACGTTCAACTAACTACTGCTATCTCGACTAGTTCTAAAATCGAGTACTTCTAGTTCTAATTGAGCATTCACAACACATTTAGTTGCAGAGCAACTAGAAATTGTAGTTGCAAATTTTGAAAATCCAGTCGCAACAAAGCGGCTACACAAGAGGGACCCTTGAAAAGACGCGCACACCGATATGTAGCACTAACTGTTACCTTACATCAATATTTCGATCATGTCTCTGCCTGTGCAGTAGGGTTTCTCAAAAAAGCTATTTTTTTCAAACTTTACCGGCTATATACAGTAGTAAAATTGTTAGGTTGCCTAAATAACGCAGCACATGAAATTTCGTTGTCTTGCAACCTGTAGAAGTGAAGTTATTGAACTATGAAGTTCGGATCTCTATATATATACAAATTTTACTGGCTACTGTCTGGTTTCTTCTCTAGTTCTTGTGAAGGTCTGGTTTCGCCAGTTTCATTTTACGAGTGTACCTTTTTCCGCAGGTCCCTCTCGCCCTTTTTCGAAGGTCTGTTTCCGCGCGATTCTCCCAAGAACACGCGATTCGCAATCAACTTTTTCACCTCTATCGGTCTCGGCGGAATAACGTAAGTGTTATACTGTTGCTACTAGCTTAGGGTGGCAAAATTGATATGAAAATTTAAATATGTTGCGTTTATTCGACCGCAAAAAATAGAATGCCAGTTCCACCTCACAATAAAATCTGTTCGCTGCTTTCTAGTCAAGCCCAATTCATTGCACTAGAATATTTTCATATTTTACAAATCTGATTATAGTTAGAATTATAGATTAGATTAGAATTCGGTAGAATTAATAAATTCACGAAAACTAAAAAATTGTATTCAATTCCCAATTCGAAAAACTTGTAACAAAAATCAAGTTTCAGATCGAATCAGAATTCGTTCTCAAAATCACAAGAATGGCAAATGTCAGTTCACTAAGCTTGGCTCGTTTTGTACGATACTATTTACCTGTAGGAAAACCGGAAATTAGATCAGATCAGATTAGATCAGAATTATTTCCCGGCGTTCCGCTCAAAAATCATCAAGCTTTGCAAATCCGTTCACGGGTATGTCAGTATGTCATTTTCAGTAACATGTGTATGTGTAGTTTTGTGCTCCATGTTCCTTATGCTATAAGATGATAAATCAGGGTTTCAAAGCCTCCACAGTGGAAGATAGTATAGATCAGAGTTGTAACCAATTCACAAGGCTTCGAGTCACAAGTCAATCTCACTTTTATAGTCAAGTCGAGTTATTTTCAAGTCCTCGGCTAGTCAAGTCCGAGTCCTAGTCATCGAGCAGAGGGTCGAGTCCGAGTCGTGGTATTATGACTCGAGTCCAAGTCATTGTGTTGAATGCTCTGTTTCCAGCTAAGGTCTTCTTAAACCCACTTTTTATAACTCTGTTTGGTGATATTGAATGGTTTGCATTTACTCCGTGTCTCGAGAAAATGACTCGAGTCATTACAACCCTGCAATTCAGTATTTGGTTAAATCATCTATCACTGCCCGACTCTAGGCGTTTATATTTACACAGATTTGAGCACTGGAATCTTTCTTCCCAGCACAACTACCAGTGCGGTCTCAACAAGCTTGTTTTTTTCACAGTGACGAACTGCGCGAACATTTGAAAGAGACGGCGTTGCGCATGTCGGAACAACTCCAGGCCGAACAGCTGCAATCGCTCGCCGCCAGTTCGTCCGGCGAAGAATCTGCTGATGAAAGCTCGTCAGGTACGATGCTTTGTAGCCTGCAAGTACAAGTTGGGATGAAAGGAATAAAAAACACTCGAGCAAGTCATTTTGTAAAACATCCCGAAACTTGGCATGATGTAGAACAGGGGTTCTCGAAGGGTGGGCCACAGGAGCATTTGAGGCGGGCCACATAGCTATTTAGAAAATTTTAGAATTAATGTATGTTTAGATATATTTGTTGTAACAATCGCTAAAAATATATTCGTATTGTCCAATTATACGTAGGATACGTACAGCTTTTCATCTAACTCTGATGAAACGTGGTGGCACGTATGGAGTCAGCATGTTCAAATCGAAAATGCGAGGGATAAACGGCGGATTTATCCACTGGCTATGACAACCTACGGCCAACAGCAACTAAAATAATTTCGGGTATATAATAACTGGAAGGTAATGCTGAAGTAACCAAGTATTCCGGCAGGGTCATAATGTCGTATGTAGTTCAAAGGGGTGTGCAATAAACTCGGAATGAAGTGTAATTGGGGTATAGATTTACTGCAGTTAGGCAAGTCGTATTATTCTAAGATGAAAATAGCCATAATTGCAAATTATTAGCAACTTCTGGTGGAGGTATCTGCACCACCGCAACGAATCGTAATGGATTGAGGATTTAGCGGAGCGCATTAATCTTTGGAGTCGGTTTAAAATCTCCGCCCAGGAAATCATTGTAGATAATGTGAGAGTCACATGAATTGATTGTATCATTGGATTGAATATTCTGACATCGCAACTCCAGTTGGTTTGGTGCAAGACATACAATGTGCATTGTACAGCATGCATATTAAATAAACCTTTCTCCACTTCTCTGTAGTACCCCATTCACCAATGAATTGTTCGAAACTTATCCAGAATGATTATGATATTCCCCTCAATAGTGGAACTAAAATCCCAATCAAACAGTGTATGCGTTGATTTGATCATTGAGTTTCGCGACGCGAATGGAGCAGCGGACGATCATAATATACACAGAGTTTTAGCCTATAATCTACCAGGATCTTGTAAATTGAATCAAGTTCAGTACGTTTCGAATCAACAGTTGATTCAGATGAATACGAGAATGGCAAATGTCTGTCCAGCAAGCTTGGATCGTTTTGTACGGTACAGTTCCCCAGGAGCATTTTCGGGAACACCAGAAATCAAACTAAAATTAATTAGATCGTTGAAGCATTCCACAAATTAGATCACCGCCATTTCGCTCTGATTAGTCTAATTAAGCAAACTTCGTCATCCGAGTCTGGATGCATCCTGCAAATTATATAAGGCCGGAAGTGGTTAAAGTAGCCATCGTTGGCACCCGAGTAAAAAGTAGAAGTACCGGTAGAAAAGTAAAAATTACCAAGTGAATAGAAAAGTGATTATTCTAGGCCTAATTATGTTTAGAAAACTGAAGTAGAAGTAGGCCGAAACATAACCACTAGAGGAAGTGGGCAAAATCTACTTGAAGTCTCTGTTTTTAAGACGAGGAAGAGAAGAAGAAAAGGAAGAAAAAGAAGAAGAAAAAAGATTCCAAGAAGAAAAAGAAATCTTCGAGCAAGAACGAAAAAGAATCGTCCCGACATCGGAGAGAGAGAGAAAGGTCGTCTTCCGCGGAAAAAGAAAGGTCGAAAAGTTCGAAAAAGAAAAAAGATCGCAAGTCAAAGAGGTAGCGGGAGTAACGTCGCTTCCTGTGCACTGCCCCTCGGCTTTTGTAACGGACTCCATCATTTTTGTATGGATGAAATAGTAATAAAGATATGGAAATTTTCTAAACCTGCATTGATTCTGGTATTTGCCTCTTTACACTATAGATAAGGACAGTGGTTCTCAACCGGTGTGCCGCAGCTCACCAATGTGTCTATTGAACTGCTCAGGGGTGCCATGAGAGAATGTGGTAAACAAGGTCGACAGCAAAAATAAGGGAACCCAAATTCTGAGTATGGCACATGGTCGGCGGTTTTATTATTTTATCTGCTGGTATGCTAGATATCCCTGGATGAGCAGCTAGGAGAATGTCGATACGACCAAGTACAGTCTCTCAATCTGGCATCATCTCAGCCTAATGGCCGTTGTAACGGTGTTCGATCTTGTTCTTTTTTGTTTTAGGCTTCCTCGCTCATCTTATTTTCTTCCGTCAGTTCGTCCTTGATCGGGTCTAACTCTGGCCTTCGTTGTTAGGCCAGGGATTTGGGTATATGGTGGGAAAATTTAGGATAAACGTGTGACAATTTGAAACGTGCTGCTGCCGAGAATCAAACCGGGGGCTCCACAGTCAATTGTGTTGTACGCCAATTCAGTAACTCACGCACAATCGCACATAGTGTCATTCAGGAAGGTGATAACGAACTCGCATCCCGTTGGTATTCAGTTCTCCATGGGATGTTGCGACAGAAGAAAAAAGACTGTCAAGTGTGGACGATAATAATGCTGATCCAATTTATTCCTCGCTGAGGTGATTATTGTATTTCGCGTCCTTCTGTTTTGACTCCTATCTTTTCATTGTATCGCAGTCTTGTGATGTTTTGAAACGATTAAAATATTAATAAACCTGACTGACTCTCATCGAGAGTTCTCCCGTTCTGTCCAGAGACTCGGTGGTAACTGAAACTAAGGTTCAGTAATGATTTGAATACTCTCATCTGGATCGGGTTTTAATTATAGTGATTTGAGTCGAGAACAGTGAGAAATGATTGCTTTCAATGCTAAAATCGCAAGAATCAATTCGTCGTCGAGAATTATAGTTTCGATTCTATCTGAAATGAGGACACTTTTTCAAAATTTTCAGACTTGCAAAACCGGAGGAAAATCCTCAAAAAAAGGTCAACTGTCTCAAAATCAATCAATCAGGTTTATTAATATCTTCATCGTTTCAAAACATCACAAGACTGCGATACAATGAAAAGATAGGAAGGTGTCGAAACAACTGGGAGTAGCCATTAAGATCAGACACCCACCTGAGCCTAGGCGAAGTAAATAAGAGGCATGCACACTGAATGAAAAGTAATGCAGAGAATATAAGACGCAAGCGACAAAATGAGGTGGCATGTGGCGGAGGGCGAGGTCGATGTTAGGTCGTGGTCCGGTAATCCTGAAGACTGGCGAGTATTCATTTAAAATAAATTGCTTGTATTTCGACTTGAATGCGGACTCCGGACATGCTCGACGACTGTCGGATAGCCGGCTAGATGCTGTTCCACAATTGCGGTCCGGCATACTTGATAGAGCAATGCGTTTTCTTGTATTCAGTCCTGATCATATGGTAGTTGTCCGGTAATCCTGAAGACTGGCTAGTATACAGTTTTTTTTACATTATCAGGTGGTTGACCAAAAAAAAGGTCAACTTTCCGTCACAGCTCCCGAAATATCCGGCGGAGCGATACTTCAGTACTGAATTACTGTATCCAAGTCGATTTTACCATATATTTAACCAGAATTCTCAAAATAGATGACAAAATCTCAAAAAAGAGGACATTTGGGAGTCCTCCGAGGACACTTTCAAAAAAATCGAAAAAGAGGACAATTCCTCGTAAACGAGGACGTATGGCAACCCTAACATTATACAACAAAGCTGCTCACGTTAGCGGTATGACATATCTGCGGAAGTCATTCTCACAAAGTACAAGGAAATGTGTGCGATCGAAATTAATGTGACATAACCAGAGGTGGTCAGAGTAGTCAAGAAAGCTACTCAAGTAGAAGTAGAAGAAGCGACGAAAAATATACTCAAGTAGAAGTAGGGGAGATGTGGTACCGATGGATCAAAAATTGGAAAATGATTGCTGGCCCCAAAATGTTCAGCCGAAAACAGCAGATCTTTTGCTGGCTCAGCACTTTATACAAGCTCTACCTATCGCGCACATATACATGAATATCAGTCTTTCCAAAAAATATTTATGGACGTTCAAAATTTGTTGCTCGAACGTATCATAGGTCCCCACCCGGTGGGTCCAATGGCTCACGACCCGGGGACCTATGACACATATACCCTAAAAACTCAAATGTGACATCCTTTTTTGCTTAGTATTATAATCTAAGCTATACAGCAAGCCAAAGAAGAATGTTTGGTCGCAATCGTCCCAAAATAGAATAAATATTAATTCAAATGTTGTCATAAAATCACGTTTCGATTTTGGCTCGAACTTATAAATTTGAGGGTACATCCAATGGTACATACATATTGCCCGAAAATCGACAGTGTGACTTCCAAATACCTCGTTATAGCGATAAAGCATCATATGCAATTATTGCATAAAGATTTTCTGAACGTAGGCATGTTTCATTTGTTTCATGATTAGTACGCTTGATTATTTTGCTTGATTTGGCTATTGTATCATCGGTCCCCACCCTATGAATTTTATACATGAATCGAAAAAAATTCCACTCGAGGAAGGTACTGAAAAAAATAATAGGTGCCATTATATAGCCTGATACAAGCCCTACACTTCACAATAAAAATGATTGCTGTTTTTTTCGTGTTGAAGGTCACAAAGAAAAATATATATGTCGATCTGAATTTACTTTACACCCCCCAAAACAAAAAACATTTGTGAGAGACCCCATAGCTCGCGCATGTCGATTTTTTTTTTGCATGTGAGGAAAGATTTTGACTGCCTTTAAATCTACTCAAGTAAGTAAGTAGTTGTGAAAACGATCGTAATTCTTTCGCATGGACTGTCAAAAGCTACAGATGGAGCTATGCGGAAGGTGTAGAGAGCTTGATTCTTACTGATGCATCCCAGGAGGTGTCAATTTTTGAAAAAATAAGCAGTCGTCCACATCATGGGATGTAAATGATAGTATTGAATACTGATATGGAAATGCGATACTAATCTTTTGTTTACTCGAACGCCCGTTTTAGAGAATATCATGGCATTGCGCCCTTCCCCATATTGTAAGGCCCAGGTCGAAGAGCAATACGGAGAAGTTGTGTCGGATACGGCTTTAACACTTTTCCCGATTAGTTTACTTTAATTAAAAATATGGCAGATCGTAAAAATGTCATATAGTGCGTAACTTTATTCTCGGAAAATTTAAGGCATTACTAAACTTGCTTTCATACTTCAAGATGTATATCCTCCAGACAAAAGAACTGAAACTATAATTAGTTCTCAACGTATAATACTCGTAATTGAAATAAAAATAAAAATACTACTTCTAAAAAGCGGAAAATATATGTCATGTCTTTTGTCCAGAAAGTTTAAATTTTGGTCTGCTAAAACAGGTATAACGTTAAAAAAGTCAAAGTCCACCTTTCCAGATTAGGACAAGTCATGGTCTGCTAGGTATAATAGGTAACGGTAGTTTCAAACGTTACGGGGGCCATACCTACTGTGATGAAATATTGGATATTGGCGACAATGCGGTGTGAAGGAAACCACGCAACCCGATATCCAAATTATATTCATCGATACTTTCGTTAAAACATAACTTTCACCACTGTGCGCGAAACGCAACGAAATTTCAGGGTATTACATGACTTTTATGAAAATTAAATGTTGGTACTACGTGAAAATAGCCCCGAAATTCCTTAGACTATCTTTCTTATTGGGGATTAAACTACTTCTACTTGACGAACTGAAAATCGCGAAAAGTAAGTAAGTAGTTCACAAAATATTACGAAAAAGAAGTAGCGAAAAAAATATCTACTTGAGTAAGTACCAGGAGTAAAGGAAAACTACTTGAGTACTTCGCAAAAGTAGAAGTACTTCGTTACTGACCACCTCTGGACGTAACTCACACACGCACGCGTAAAGTAGGCTACCTGATAAAGACACACAATTATGTGAACAACAACAGCAGCAGCAAGAGAAGTGGCTAGGCGAGAGAGTTTTCTCTGTACAATGTAGCCGTTGCAATTCTACATTCTACAATACGTGTTTAAATTCTTTTAGTGAAATACTCAGGTATTTATTACAGATTGCTCAACGAAAAGCATTAAACGAAAAACATGAAAAAATATTTTGTTCAAGCTCTGATCTCTAAAGTTGCCCTTTACTCGTCCAATCTCCTTTTTTACATGATTGAAATGGACACTGTACTAGCAAAACTAAATATATCACTCATATCTTAGAGCTTCGTAGATACTCAGGCGGTGGTACTATGGTGTTTTAAGCTGTTTGGAGGGATTTTATATCGCAACTTTTTGCAATCTTTCTCTATTTTTCATACCAATTTCTATTGCAACTTTTATCAAATATTGCGTAAAAATCCAAATGAGTATGATTGAAAAACAGGCTATAAACTATTTCTAATATGCTTCTGTTCTCTTTGATTTGCAAAACAAAAAGCTATCTGATGTGTTAGCTGCATCTCTGTGTTATCTATGACACAATGGCTAGCAAGCAATAAGTTCAATTACCCCTGCAAAGCACGACTGTGCCCAAACAATACGTAAATAGATCGCTTTAATAACTCTGTCGTTTAAATTTGAGATAGTTTCCCATTTCAGGCGAGACCGCCGAAAATTACATTTTCACTGGGTCACCTTTTTCATGCGATTGTTTAAGTCGCCAAGAGTGAGTTTGTCTACAACGCCTTGGGTCAAGTTTGCAGACCTAGGGGGTGTGGGATGTGTTTTGACCTGTTTTTGGAGGAGGGGTTATCACTATGCTGTTTGGCTCTTTGGGGGGAAAAACTTTTTATTGCAATTTTTGTTAAAATTAAGTGCGCAACTTTTTCGCGATTTTAGTGCAACAAAAACTAGCCCTACTTATCGCATTAGCCATCTTCACACGAAGGCCAGCTATAGGCTACTCCTCGCAATCAGTTTCATACAGGCATGAAGACTTACAAAAACCTAGAAGTGGGCCGTGTTACAAGTTCGCAGATTTGGAATCAAACATAGAATATCGACCTGGTGTAAATGACTAGCGCAGTCGAAAACCCCATAAATGCCTCAAACAACGACAACGCAGGCTATGTAGGCTGAGTACTGAGCAGCTATCACATATCACGATTTAACGTAGCTATGGATGGAAAATACATAACAGCTACATCATATTTGCTCCGCATTACGTATCTTACGTACAATCGCTACAATACAATTCATCAACACCGTCGGTTGCCGAAATATATAGTTTCACTGTGCTGCGATTGTTATCGAACACTGAGCAAGGCAGATTCGATTCTTCCTCACTTGGCTCTTGTTTCTCTGCGCTGCCCTTGTATGTAATAGAGCCGAATTTCACATTCCCATGCGATTTTGAGGGGGTTCCAGTGCTCTAAGATAGTTGATTTTTGGAGTCGGTGCGACAATAGCATTTTAGAAATACCGCAGTTATTACGAATTCTGAGCTGTTTATGATGAATTGCATGGCTTGGTGGGTAGTGCCTCGACCTCTCTTTTCGCGCTGTATGTAATGAAATGTATGTAATGAAAATTGGTGATGTTGGAGGAAAAAATATTCGAACTTAGTTATTCATGGACTTGGACATCGACGGAAATTAATCCTTGAAGGTTTTCACAATTTTCTTTACTCATCCAGGTGACAGGTGAGGCAGTTCCTCACTTGCCTTCCCTCACCGCACGGCACTGACTACCGTCCATATTCGAAATCCAATTCGCCCAACCCTAACTGTAACACGAGATAATGGTGCAGTGATTCTGACAAGCCTTCAGCCTTACCGGTCAATAGTGCCCTCTGTGGAGATTTGACCCTCGTCACTTCATCTCATCGTCACATTTGCATCGCATTATTGCAAGAGTGCAAGTATACTGGGTCGGAGCCTCGGAGGTCAGAGTAGGTCAAGATATAGAGATATAATGGACAAAGGGCATTTTTTTTTTATGTTGTGGTGTATAGGTTTTGGCCATCATTCTGGACATTGTATTTGATTGATTTCGATTGTAAGTATGGAGCCTGGAGAGTTGACTGTTGGTAAGCTGTTGTAACTAACCTTGAAGATTACGTGAACATTCTTAGTAGTAAATTATGGTCCTATTCTGCGTTTACATTTGACCGTGTCTGTGGTAGACTCGGATAATAGGACGTATAGAAAACGAGGTAGTGATCTCAATCGAGTTAACCAGCCAGCTCAACGATCCTAGATTGGTGCTATATAACGCACAATCATTTGAGCTAGGCGACGACCAAACGTACGTTATAGCATCGGGTAACACAACTGAAGTACAGCAGGCAGCAGGGTTGTCGTGGATACATTCAGGCACATGTATAGTATTAGACACAGTTAAATCGCACGCTCACTGCGCTTGGGTCGCAATCTATCTGACCGTATGACAATATTTAGGGTGGCTTATCTAGCACGGAATTTTCTAAAAGTAGTATCAGTATGGAAATATGGAATCGCGACGATGTCTCAGTTGAGGAACAACGCAGACAGTGACGCCTAGATTAGTAATCGCGTTGCGGTAATTGACAATGCGCTTATTACCTTTGCACAATAAGGTCTGTGCGAACTTGTGGTGGCGTTCGTTGGTAATTGGTATCGTGTTGACAGTATCAGTTTATTAACAATTTTACCGGATCAATACACCACAAGACTGCGATAAAATGGGAAGATAGGAAGGTGTCGAAAAGACTTGACGAAGTCTTCAAAATCAGGCACCCACCTGGAGAGCAATGAGCGACGAATAACAGGTTTCATTCGTTGTACGTGCAGCTGCAGGACTTTAATTTAGCCGTTACATGTACATCCCATGATGAATAGTACAGCTATGGGGTCTAGTCCACTTTCTTATCCACACCTTATTTACTACCTTATTATACAACCTATAGCCACCAAACTTAACATACGTATCTAATCTAATTATAGTGATCGCTGTTGCGGTGTGAGTGTGGGGTGTTCCAATCGATTTATCGCCTAAAAGAGAATCATGCGTTCGCGGCAGACAGAGACAAGACACCATATTTAGTTATACTCTGAAATGAAGTAAAACAGCAAAGTAGTTGCTCTTAGGACATTTGCCGTACGGCCGTGTCATCTAAAGGCCCATAGCCAGGGGTCTATAAATGGTACTTAAGTACAATTTAGCAAAAATAGCTTATTTTATACTCAAACAGAATTTTAAATTATACTAAATTATACTTTTATGAAAAATGGCTCTTTCCTGGCATAGGAGTGTACCATACTGAGACTTTTATATGAAAACAAGCTCGTGTTTTGCGTTACTCCACCTGCCGGTGTTTCAAGTTTAATGATCTAACCAAAAATCACACAAGTTTCTGCAGCTCTTGAAACTGTTTTGCATGAAGGCAGCCTTCGAGCGAGAAATCGGTCAGGCTCTCCCGGTAGTCATCCTTTTCAATTCCGATGGCGAAAAAATCCGCCTCCACTGGTGCCGTCGTTGGAAACACGGTCGAGAGCGTTCCTCAGAAGTCTTTTAGGGTGGGCAGGTGTATGTTCATACCCTCGAGGACACCCCAAGCGTCCCTGAAGCTGCTGTCAGGGCCCTCCTCCTCCAACGTAATGCGGAAATTGTCATGGTCTCTGTAAGTCCCGCAGTTGAGCATGCTCCGTCTCGACATCCTCGAGTTTTTCTTCGGCCCACCCAGCTGCTCGAAGCCGTCCTGACTGTTCGCGAACCAAGTCAGAGACAGCTGAACGACGCAACTTGAACCAGTTCCTTTGGGAGCGTCGGTGGTATCTCGTTGTTTTTGATGTCCGCGTTGTTTGCCAGGAGATCACGGACGCCATGAAGTAGGGTGCAAACCAGAAGGCCGATTCCCCTTTGAACAGTTTTCCTTTTAGCCTCCAAGATTTCATCAAGTTTGGCCTGCACAAAAAGTCCTAAGTCGAGGATGAATTCCTGAACATTTGTCATGGAAACAGAAACTGATTCCACTCTGACGTATTCTAATTCACCCTGGAAGCCATCCTCCTCACAATGCTCTGTAGTTACTGAACACAAGTCCTTCAGGTTGTCACGCAACTTCATCAGCTTGTCGTGCTGCTCGGTGACCAGAGTTTTCTTGCCTTGCAGGGACTTGACCACTTTCAGGACCTCTCTGGCGATTACAAGGACAGGGTGTTTGGTGACAATTTTGAGCTAGTTAAAAAAATTTGGGGGGGGGGGGGGATTCTCGATTTTTCACGAAAATGAGAGATTTTGAATGGAATTTTAACCTACTTATTGCTTGAAATCATGCAAGATGATTATATTTTATGAAAGAGCCAGTCTCATACTTTGTAATTCTGCCATAAAAAAGTCTGAAACATTTTGATGATCTGGGTGGACCTTCCCCCCTTAAGAACTGATTCAACCTACTGCCGTTATATACACTGCAACAGTATATTCCGGTCTTGTCCAGTTCAGCAGGGATCATCAGCCTTGCCAAGTTACAACCTATAGTTCAGATAATTCACTCACTCACTAGAGTTTAGATTATAGCGAGCGAGAAAGATGAAATTTGGAAGCCTATTATGGCAATTTAATTTGAGCTGCGATAGATCACAAAACAGAAAAAAAATGAACAAAGGAAGAGGAAAATGAGCTGAGCGTGGAATGAAATGAAGCGGAAATCAATCCCGCCTTGCGAGTAAAGCCACACACAGCACTGCGCAGGAAGAACCCCAGTGCAGTGCGGCATCTGCACCCCGCCGCTGCGGTCTCCCCACCTAACCGCCAGGCAGCACCTGTGGGAGCCAGCAGGGCCCGAACGGAATCGATAAACCCGCCAATGCGTTCTTAGAGACTCCGGTGATCTGACAAACACCGAAAAACGGTACACAAAAAAATCCTTATTTTATACTCGACAGAAATTTTATTTTATACTAAATTGTACTTTTGAGACCCAAAAGTACAATTTAAAGTGGCCTGCCCATAGCCCGTATTCAAAGACAATCCAACGTCTGCATACCGACTATTCAGGCACGATGATTACTACTGATCAGCAAGCCGTATGCCTATAAGGAAGGAGGTGAATAAATTCTATTAAACTACAAATTATCGTGATATTTTAGGCCAGTGTGTGTGTGAAGACCATGTTTTGATGGTTTCGTTCTTTTAACCCTGTTGTTGACGCACAGTTCATTTTGTGCACCGGTATTCAATAGTAGTGTGTTCTGTGTATGGTGTGGTGAATTTTAGTTCTTGTGTCTATGAAAAAATTTGCAGTTCGCCGAAGACTTACAGATTAACTTTGGGGCTGACCTCAGTCATTAGGTTATTAAAAGTTAAGAACCACTGTTCTAGGTATACTAATCCGCACTATGAAATAACAATCATTCATTCACTTCTACACCGATCCCTTTAAAATGTTCTCAGATAGCGTCCGTAGCGATAGTGTGACACGACACTGATTTAGTTGACCTACTTTACCAATGGCGAAGGGTTCAAAGTATTTCCGTATGGCCGATTGCGGCGAAGGTGACGAAGACGCTCTTTTACAAAACTTTGAGACTGGATATAGCTCTCCCGAAAACTCAAAACTCAACGCCGTTCAGAGGTCGCCTTGGAATTCAGAATGCATCGTGAGACTGCTATTCCTTTTTGTGCTATCGATCATGTCCATTGGATTTATGATTCGGTTTATCCCTCAACATCATGGTTATGGGGAATATATAGCAATCGGCCACGAAGAACATCATCATCATAACACATTCAGGAAAGCTGCTGTTGCGGCCGGACAACTGGAATGCTCCACAATCGGGAAAGACATTATGGAGGCCGGTGGAAACGCTGTAGATGCCGCGATTGCGACCACTCTATGCCAAGGTGTTGTTGAATCGTATTACGCGGGTATCGGTGGCGGATCAGCGATCACCATATACAACGCTACAACTAAATCTGTGACATGCATCACGTCACGCGAGAAAGCACCAGCTGCTGCGACACCGACTATGTATCTAAATGCTACTAATAATAGAGGAGCTAAATTTATTGCCGTTCCAGGCGAACTCAAAGGATTGTGGTATGCGTATGACAAATATGGCGGAGGCGTCCCTTGGTCGGATTTACTCGAACCATCGATACGGAAAGCAAAATTAGGATACGCCATCAGTGGTTCAATGGCTTCAAAACTTGAAGAATTATACCGAGAATACTTATCCTTAAACTTAAACTCATATTTCTGTGAAATATTCTGCAACGCCGACAAAACTGGTGTTAAAAAGGCGGGAGACATTGTGAAAAACGTGAAGCTCGCAGAAACTTTAACCAGAATCCAGCAGTATGGCGTGGACGATTTCTACACTGGCGAAACTGGCCGAAAGATTGTGAAAGACATACAGTCTGCCGGGGGAATTATGACCGCTGACGATTTGAAGGAATATACCATCGAAGAACATCCTGCGTTGGTGATCCCGTTGAAAAATGCGGGTTACACTATCCACGCGCCTCCCTTACCGTTTGGCGGGGCCGTATTTGGAGCTATCATGTCCATCATTGACCTTTACAACATAACCCCATCCATATACGATGCCAATGAAACGCTACAATGGCACAGAGTGGATGAGGCTTTTAGGCATTCGTACGGAGCACGGTATTCAATGGGCGATATGAATTTCGAACCACGGAGTGCTCAAATAGTGAATGACATTGTGTCAGGAAAATTTGCGAACGAAGCCAAGAAAAGAATTTTCGACACCAAGACGTCTCACGACCCCAAATATTACGGAGCCAAATTTCTGAGGTCCAGCAAAACTTCTACGAGCCACGTGTCGGTTTTATCGCCTGTTCAAGATGCAGTTTCCGTCACCTCTACCATTAATAATCATTTTGGAGCGTGGGTTATATCACCAAGCACAGGTATCGTGTTCAATAACGAGATGGATGATTTTGCATATCCTACTGGCGACCCGGATCACGACTCGCAACTTTCTCCCACGAATCTAATTGAAGGAGGAAAGAGGCCGCTGTCGTGCATGACTCCAGTTGTAATAACGGATAATGTGGATCATGACCCAACATTCATTATAGGGGCAGCGGGAGGAAAAATGATACCCACGTCTGTTGCCAATGTCATGCTACGATTACTTTACTTCACAAATGACGACTTCGATGACCCAATCCGCGCCAGACGAATTCATGACAGTCTGCTACCGGATACTTTGGAGTATGAAAAAGGCTTCGATCAAGATATCATTGATAACTTGAGAAAAATCGGCCACAACGTTTCTCTCATGGACGGTCACAGCCACGTCAATGGTATCAAATATCATACGTCTCACATTCATGCTTTTTCGGACTTGAGAAATAAGGGTGCAGGAGTCAGTGGTTGGTGAATATCTGTTTTTATTTCTATCTTTGCTTGTCCAAAGAGAAACAAGCTGTTGTTTACAATTTTTTGTGCATGCACTGTAATAGGCAACCACCCAACGTCACAGATCCTAGAACCGCCCATATTTATTAGCTCATGGCTAAACTTAAACTTAACTAACCATTATGATTTTTGTGTGCTGGTGAGATTGATAAAAATCCTGTTTTTGGGGACTTTATACCTAGACCTATGCCAATTTTAACATTTAATGGTGTTGTTTAAAATTTTAATTCGTCTTCATCTTTCAATCTGTTCAGCATTTATATCACTACCAATGCTCTAGAATTTTTATAGCATATTTTCACTTAATAACGTTGCTTTTTTGAGCTTCCAATTGGTAGGTTGTTATTGTTTTGACATGAATATTTTTATACAGTGGCCATCTCAACAATGACACACTTCACTGATTTCTCACTAGACCCTACTATAGAAATAAGTTGTTCGAGTGCTAAGGCTGATTCAAAAATGCATGCAGTTTTCTCCAAGGTTCAATACATGGCCTGATGAGAATACAGCATACTGGTATAGAGTTCATTTTAATGGAGCAAATCCTTATACCTTCCTTATTAGGATACTTTGGTCCTATCCCACTTCTGACACAGTAAAAGACTTGTACAATGTGCTATGTTCAATGTATAAAATGTATACTGCATACATTTTTAGTGTCCTGATGCTGTGAAGACTTCTATTAGGATAAATGAGAGATCTATTCTCTGTCATCTTAGAATCACCCTTTTTTGAATTTATGTAATTACCTAGGTGATATTAATGGTGCCCAATCGACCAATCTTTTATTTGCTTTGCTAGATTTTTAACAGTAGTCTACTAAGAAGAATATATGCAACTCACACGTGAACATAATATCATGAATTTATGTATTCCGTAGCCAGCCAATTATTTCTTTTGTGAATTGTACTGAAATTGGCCAATGGCCACCGAATATCACCATTATTCAAGGGAAGGTCAAGAAATTGGATGAATAATATTGTGTTTTATCTGTTAACTGATTTCTTAATACTCTTGTAATTGTACTCTTATTAGAATGATTTGTCTGTGACTCTGACTCTAGTCATTCAAATACTGCTAAAAGTCAATTCTCTCCATTGTTTGTTACCATTGGCAGATCGACATTAATAATTTATTGATTCGGATATCATGACTGTGTCTTACTTGGAAATCTGTATCTCTTTATTTATAACAAAATTCTGCAGTGTGCCAGATCAATATATTGGTACATAAGTAGCCTACCTCTAAAGTTCCGACCACTCTCAAATCTTCAACTGCCTGATTTGTTGAAAATCGAACAAACTGTGAATTGAAGGGAGTCTGTGTTAGTGGTGGGTAAGGGATATGATCTGGTCTCAAGAATTTTGTCCCCAGATAGCTGTTGCTTGACATGTATGCACTATGCAGCCTAGGGTTGTTCAATTGAAAAAGAGCTTTTTTCTTCACATTTTACTTGTTTTCGATACAATTGTTAGGTTGACTAAATAAGTGATGCGCACCAAATCTGCCTCAATTACAGCCTGTAGAATCAAAGCTATATTGGAGTTCAAAAGTTTGAAATTTATCAAAAACAAAAATGAGAAAATTATTTCAAATTTTACGACAAAATTATTTCAAATGAAAGTCACCTGAAATTGTCAAGTTGTCAAAAAACACGATATACACAAAATTTTGCTGCTCAATTCTAACTGGTAGAAAGGAAGTCATTCGTTTTCGGAATTTTGGATTTGAAATAATGATATTTTGTGTGGGTAGTTGTATTCTAAAATTGAAGAATTTCCCACCTTAGATACTATATTATCAAATCTGAAATTTTGAACACCAATAGCTTCGCTTCTACCCGTTGGAATTGAGCCAAATTTGTTGTGCATAATTTTTTTAGATCGTCCAAGTTGAAGAAAATAAGTTATATATTTTTGAACAACCCCAAGTTGCAGCCCCGTTCAGTTGTGTCTGCTATGTACTATTGTGATGAAGAATTGTGAGATCTCACCCCGTAATATCTCACATAAAGTACTTCTTTCAAGTTCAACAACCAAGTCGCGACCATGTAATAGCCGACCATTTGTTCGCTATCTGGTTGGTCATGAATGATTTCATCTTCATCAACTTATGTATGCAGCATTTCTATGTGTTCATATGTTTTAACTGTAATATATACGATTACTATGTGATACAAAAGAATATGTGTGTATTTTAGATCACTATGAATTATAGATAGTAGATGGTGCTGTGTTGGAATTTGTTCAATGACTCTTTGCCTAGTTCATATACGTCTGACTATCGCCCCGGGAAGCACAATTCCAGATCTTCGGTTTAAATGTAAGTTGAAATTTGAAAGAATTTACTCGACAATTCCTTAAACATTGAGCATCGAGTTCGAAGGATTACAATCGTGATCATAATAGCAAAATGAGCTGTCACTGTTCCTCAGTAGACTCAGCCTGCACTCTGTGTAAGACAGTGGTTCTCAACCTTTTTGTGGTCATTCCCCACTTCAGATTTATTCCGAGCCTCCATTCCCCACCAGGACCGTAACAGCACTTTGTCAGGCCCGCCAAAAACCGTTGAGCTTGGGCCCCCAGCACCCCTCACCCACGCTGAAACTGTGCGCGTTTTCCCTGCAACTTATAGCTGCATTTGGTGTACTGTTTGGTGCGTCACCTTATTTCGACTAAACGCGTTAAGCGCGAAAAATTTATATAATCCGTGTTTGAATCGGCCAATATGATTGGGAATTGCAGATATTTTGCCATCAATTTTTTATCCCCTCTCTGCTCACGTAATCAGATTTACCGGCAGAGCTGAGTGAGGTGTGTTGGAAAAGGTAGGACCCCTAAATAAGAATTAAACATCTTCGTGCGGACCCGTTGGTATATTGACTTCGTTACATTATGCTATTTCGTGACCTCCTATATCTGCTATGTCAAAAGATGTGGAAATCGCCAAAAGTAAAAGGCACACACGTTTTCAAATTGGTATATCCCTGCGGGATGGCATTTGTCCTGTGGGGTTCAGATCGCCAGGACAGGAACATTCGGCGCCAGCCATTTAGCCAATTAAACATATTTGTATATTGTATATATATATATCGAAGTTTTAGGTCACCACAAGGGCATTCTTTCTCGGCTAAGGTCTTCTAGCTGCTGATCGTTCTGGCACATTTCTCGGAGTTGCATCTTACATGGCCTATAACTTCATGGGCCTTGGTGCGTCGTGGCGCAGTAATGGCCAACGTCGAAGTCTCCATTTCAATAAATTATACGTATTTTCGTGGGTACCCAATAATCGAAAAAAATTTGAAAAAGTGGCATAAAAAATCGAATACTTCAATTTATTTTAATTCACGAAATAATTTTGGCCCCTTCGAGCTCGCCCCCCTCCCAATTTGGGGGTTTGGAGTGCGGCAGTTACGGTCCTGTTCCCCACTACCCAGCAATTTTGTCATAACAGAGCATCTATTTGCTGGTTTTACTACACAAGACCCACAACCACACCACTACGCAAGACAATCGCCTATAACTGCAACGTAAAGCGTGTTGTGAACAGATACCAGTAACGCTAGAAATTTCGCGAAAGCGTTATTCCACGTCAATCTAGTCGTGCTGGATGCGTTTCTGAAACCATCATTGGCCATCCAGAGTTGAAAATGAGGTTTTGTGAACAACACGCAATATAATTTTCGATACATACATTCCAGAGCAGTTAACTGGTAACAGTAATCGCGCATATGTCTCCGTGAATATGTAGACTATCCTGTATATAATTTTGAACAAATGCGTCTATTCCCCACCAGAAACCATTGAATTCCCCACCGTTTGAGAACCACTGGTCTGAGATGAGCGATCATTCAATTATTAGGTTACTTGTTGAAATACTCACTATTTTACAGGTAACTGATTGTGCATCTGCTTTTCATCTGCATTGTTCTGATCGAATTGAGTACTTCCTAATGCTAGTTGCTCAAAAAACTAAGATTTATACTGTTACAAGAAGTAATCGTTACTTCTAAGTCTGATCAAAGCTACTTTGAGTTGAAGTACATGAAAAAGATGAATGAGTAGTTTCAAAGTTTCATTTGCGACTTGGAAACTATATATAACGATGGAGATACAAGCTATGCTACGCCATGTAATTGTTGAGCTGTCTCAAAAACGGTGCATAGTACAGCATTTGGCTCAATTTCAACTGGAAGTTTGAGCCGAATTAATGGAGTACAAAGTTTTGGATTTGAAGTAATAGTAGGCCTATCTACGGGGTGGATGGTTCTGGAATTAATAGTGGAAGAATTTCCCAAAATCCAAAATTCTGTACCCCAATACCGTCGCTTCTAAGGTTTGGAATAAGCCAAATTTGTTCCATATCGTCTGTTGGTATTCCCATGCCTACTGATGCCAGCCCTCCTGTTGTTGATGAAAACGAAATCCTACTTTGTCGTCTAGCTGAGTGGGGGACAGATAAAGACGCATCGGAGAAAGTTGTTTTCAGTAGCCTTGCTGACTATCACTCCAATACACTGTCTGGGATGGATAATACCTGCATATCACCAATGAGTAAGTATGTTATGCATGAGGTTATAATTTGCAGTACTGCACTACTCTTAGGCAAGTTCATATTGGGAATCAATACCTAGAGACGAAGCTTAATTGATTTTTGTGATACCGGTAGAGGCCCTCGCCTCTTCTGAGACAGATGGCACCAATGAGATCAGTTAGGCAGACTTGTACAGACTATTCATTTCAATATGAATATACTATTCAATTGTACAAGCAAGTCAGTGGTCAATGATGGTCAATTAACTAGCCTACTGAGTAGTTCTACCTCTAGTTGTGCTGTTTCAAAATAATTTAGTTGTCAAACGACTAGAAAAGACATGTTAGCATGAATCGTGATACCGGTGTTCTGTTGTGTGATGTTCAAGCTGTCAATGCTACAGTCTCAGAGTCTTCACTGCTGACAGTGGCATAGCCAGCGGATGGGTTTTAAGGGTCGGAAACCCTCCAATTTCAAACATGAACCCATATTTTTGAAATGCAGATTCTATCCCCAATATTTCTTATTTGCAATTCAGTGCATCGTATTGTCAGTTATTAGTAGGGTAGTTTTTAACTTGAAAAACAGAAGATTTTGGACTTGAAAATGGTAATTTTGACATTTTTTTGCCATTTAAAACTGAATTTTGACAAAATTTTGGGCACTTCATCGACAGTAGGTAGACATCGAACAATGTTCACCATGATCACCAATTAGTGTTTCTTTTCTCATGAACACGTCAGTCAAAATTTATAAACGTCAAAATAAATTCCTTTTGCGTTTGGAGACGGATATTTGGGTTGGGAGAGGACTAGGGTCAAAGTTTCGTTTAAGGTATCCCAAGATTAGGGTTGGAGGAGCCGGGGTGGTAGGGTTTCGGAGGGGGATATTAAGGTTCGTTTAGGGGGGATATTAGGGTTGGAGGTGGGTTAGAGTCAAAGTTGGGTTTAAGGTAATCCAAGATTAGGGTTGGAGATGGGTTGGTTAGGGTATCCTAAGATTAGGGTTGGATGAGGGGGTATTAGGGCTCGGGGAGGGGGTATATTAGGGTTGGAAGTGGGTTAGGGTATCCCAAGATTAGGGAGGGTAATATTACGGTTGGGAGAGGTTGAATATTTGGGTTGGATATTGTTCCCCCCCTCCCCAACCGTAATCTTGGGATACCCCAACCCTAATATCCCTCACCTCCAACCTCAATATCACCCCTCTCCATCCCCAACCCTAACGAAAAAAACAATTTATTCTGAATTTTAAAGAAATTTTAACGTTGTCATGAGAAACATTTATTGGTGATCATGGTGAGCATTGTTCGATGTCTAGCCACTATCGAAGAAGCGACAAATTTTGTACTTTAGTATTTAAAATAGTCATTGCTGCTACGATGCATATCATGCTGGAATTGTAGTACTTTTCTACATTTTGGTTGGAAATGTCTGTCCTTACGAAGAAACTTGGCATGATTAAAGAAAAACATTCAACAGAACCAGTTGTTTGCTGGCAGCATTGAAGTTCAGTGTATACTGTGAGAGATATAGACAGGGTTGCCACCGACATGGACCCAAAAATAAGGACAGTCGAAAAATTGGATTAGCAGCAAAAAGCGATATTGTACATAGGCCTACTTTGTATTTTTACAAGACGTGGCATATCACATTCCATACTTTTCGCCAGAAACAAACTGCTCCGGCAGCTCCTTGTTAGTACAAAGTTCTTCATGGATCTCACGACAGCTCAGGTCCAGGTTGACCTTTAGTCAGGGCCGAAACAGCACTTCACCCCCCCCCAAAGAAAAACGTTGGTCTTGCCCCCCCCCTCCCATAAGGTGATAAACCATACTTCTTCACCTCGCTGCGATTATAGGCGTCAACCAAGATGGGAAAAAGCCGTACACCAAGTTTAGACAAAATAATTTTTTGAGCATTAATTATGACACTCTTCTTGTGTTTTGGGGTGTCAATGTGAGTTGAAATATCGGTCTTTCCTATATGGCCTCCAGGTTAATGCCACAATTGCAGATATTGCAATGTGCGAAACACTCGCCCTTCAAGCTTCGTTACCTTTGAATTCTCTCTCATAATCGTCACGAAAAAACGTTTTTACGTCGGCTCATTTCAAACTAATCAGATTTAGCCTTATTAGTAGCTAAAACTATATGCGCAAGTGCAATATAATTTAGATAAATTTATCAATGATTTATAGCTTTCCTACTTTTTAACCAATGTGTCGACTCCGCGACCAACGCGCGAGTCTGCAGCTGCTCCCTTCTGTCGTTCACTGCGCCTTGTTTCACTACGCAATGAATGCTGCATTCCCCACAGCTTATTCTGCTGTAGACTAGGCGGTAGCATGGTACAGCCGAAACTGCTATATACCACCACTAACTGCCCTTGCTATCTCACCACTTACAAGTCAAATCCTGTAGTGTGTACGTCACGAGAGTTCCTTCCATTTATGATGTCATAAAATCTCGACGCAAAAGCATAATTTTAGAATATTATGTAACACAGATACCAGAGGAAAACGATTGAAGTTCTGTAGTGGTTGAAAATAAGACAAAATAAGGACGCAAGTCGAAAATAAGGACATTTCTTAGAAATAAGGACAGTTGAGTTTTCTAAGACGTGGCCCTTCAAAATAAGGACAAATCTTATAAATAAGGACGGTATGGCAACCCTGGATATAGATTTAAGCTTGGAAAGACTACAGACCTACTGTAAATTTTACTCGTTTTAGGTGTGTTTATCATCATGCCATGTCAACTTGTTGGTTTATGATCCTACCGGCCTATCCTATTCAATGATACGTAAGCTAAGGGTATTTCTGGTGTGAACGAGTACCAGTTAACATAGATTACTTCTTTTTCTCCATTTGGCCTGACATGTACTCTTACATCTATACTTTCAATCTCACTATTCACTGTTGTAGTGCAATGTATGCAATTTATAATCAATTTACTCCTTACAGCTGCAGTAGACTCGATGGTCAACAGATGACTTCGATGCAGCTTCATCTCATGATTATAAAAATATACATTAGGCCTAGGCTATATGTGACTGTGTATATAGCCTACATCAACATTTTTACATGTCCCATTTGTTTTCGAACATACTGTGATCAACTTTTCTGTATATGTCTGTATGTATCTGAAGTTTTTGCTGTTTTTGTTAGTTTTGTTTTTGCGATATGAATAAATTTCTCTCTCTCTCTCTCTCTCTCTCTCCCTCTCACGAAAAGACAACGGCCCATCTACAGTACAACAGTAAGCCTATAAAGTAGGCTACAAGGGGCAGAATATCATATGATAAGGTCACCGACACCGACAGTGCAACCTCTACGCCACCAACAAAATGCAGTTTGCAAAAAAATTTACCTTTGTAAACAATTTTGACAATTTTTTGACCAAGCACTACAAATTTGATAAACTATGGCTTCTTTTGCAATGTCATAAAACGATCGCCCTAGGTATTAGTTAGTTAGTTGCGGATATATAGGCTAAAGGTTGTTAGTTCTAGTTGTGAGTTTTGAAAAGTGAGTAGTTTTAGTTCTATTTGTATAAGTCGATGCTACTTTATTCGCATATCAATTCAAGCCATATGTAGTAACTTTTCCGTTGACTTTGTTGCCTATTTGTTAGCCCTTCCATTCTGTAGTGGTGCTAAATTTCAGAACCAAGTAAAACAAAGGCGGAACAGCCAGAAGAAATCAATGTGACCGTTATGAGCGAGGCGGATAAAAAAAATGTTGGGTCAAAGTTGGTGGGCCGCAGAACATATAGAGAAGTTCAAGTAACAACGTTCGAGAATGTTGAAAACCAAGGTAATGACGAACTGGTGTTGCATCGTTTACTATTTCCTGGATTTCCTGATTGTTTTGAATTGCCATCTTACTGCGTCTTGCGATATCACACCATACATTATTTTGCATAATAGAGATGACATTTTTAAAAGAATGTATGACAATTTGTAAGTTATGGAACTGACTTGGCATCCTAGTGCTTTCAATGTAGAAAAATTGTCCAATGTCTATGCTATGTCTTTCAACCTCGAAGGACAATTTAGAAACTTAGATTCAAGCACAGGGGCCACCAGTTTTTCAGCTTACTGATTAAAAAATTTAGCGTCATTCTGAATTGTTGTGATTAGCCTGACTAGCTATAGGCCTGCTGTGTAGAGCAGGGCTCTGAAACCTTACGTAATCAGCATGCCAAATGTCAAAATATCTACTATTCTCATGCCGGATATTTAATATGATTGGAATTTCAACGGAAGGCTATGAAATTTGAAAATTGATTAGTAAATTTGAATGTGTTGAGGCAAATTTGTTGTTTTAGTATAAAAAAATAATGTTCATGAAAGGCTGTTAGCCAATACAAGACATTTTTAATGAAATAGCTCCCATCGCTTAGTTCTGTAGTATTACGATAACTTTTGGACACTACAACACATTCTTAGAATGATCTTCCTTCAGTTGGCTGCAATATGGACTGAGGATAAAATTCATGTGCGAAAATATTCCTTGTGACAAATAAGTGGATGAAAATGCAATGTGGTTGAAAACATTTCGGTTATCTCACACCATTACTGGCATCATACCATGATTTATGATTTTCTGTATCAAAATTCCGGCTTATCGCCCTAATATAGTGTGGCTGTAGCGTGTCAATTAGGCTACTGTTGCATTTCTCATCATTTAAAAACTATTCAATCATGAGCAATCTAGTACTGCCTTGAAAACCCTACCTATCCTGCCCGTCATTTTGATTTCTGTCATGATGTCCGAGCTTATTCACATAAAGTAGCATACCGTCATGATTTTCAATTGTGAAAATGAAGTTTTCATTTTTGTTATACCGGTATTCTTTTTGCCAATCCCTGGTTTAAAAGAACATTTTGTCCAATATATCAGGCCAACAGGCCGACCAGCAACAAAATGATTTATCCTGGTCGATTTTTTGTCAGGAGACGATGACGCGACTGCCATTGGGCAGGTGACCGACCACGAAGATATCAATATGACAGAAAATTGCACATCTGAAAAATCGGAAAATGCCATTCAGCAAGTTATTTCTAAAACTACGCGGCAACTACTGCACAGATCGTCTGCTTCTAGTTCCAGAAACAAAGACGACAGTGAGGTAAGGTAACGCTATGAATCCGAACACTGGTCAGGGTCAGACCAAAGACTTACCCTGCCGGACAACTTTAGTTGTCTTAAGCGAAATGCCTGTAATCTAATTCTAATCTAATTCGTGAAATGTTTCCATGCACTCATTTTTATTCCACTCTAATTTCCGATTTTCCTGAAAATGCTCCGGGAGAACTGTATCGTGTGAAACGAGCCAAGCTTGCTGCACAGACAATCGCCATCATCATCCTTGAGAGAATGAGCTCTGATTTGATATGATCTTTAATCAGTCAATCCCAGTTTTTGCGAATTCAGCAACCCTGATGAAAATGTAATCTGGAAAGAAAACTGTGCAGCCGTAATTCTAATTCTAGAGAAGTCAAAATTTAGTTAGTTGTCCAAGGTGGTGGATGGCGCTCCGAACTAGCATGCCAAGTTGACCAACTGGGCCGACTCCCTTTTGAAACTTGATAGCGTTACAGTTTGATCTACATTGTCCAAACACCAAGATAGTGCAAAATAAAATAAAACTTGGTCTTTGTCAAATCATACTATGTTGTTGCACTATTATTCCATTTGTATGTCTCGACCCAAGCCCTCTTTGGCTATGTGAGAATGGGTCCTGTGGTGAAATAGGACCTTGATAATCCTAAATGACTTCTTGAATGATAGATCGAAGTTCTCTACCACCATGAAGCTCTTCAAATAACTTTCTGCCTACTGCATCCCGTCCAATGCATTTTACAGATGGGACACATTTTCTGTATGCAAGATTTGATATTGGCTCCGTGTTGCAGTAATTGTGTGGTAGCTCTCAGTTTTTCTGGACATATATTTATTTTGATATTTAATGACTCTTGGTTTTAAATGTAGCCTCCATCCCGAGATTATTAACAATTTGAAATATTGGAATTAGTATGAAATTTTTATTGGATTTAAATACATCGTCACCTACTCAAACCTTCACTTTTCACCGATACCTGTTGATACTCAGCTTTACGCGGCACCATGCCATCACTGGTCTTTTAGTTTCAAAATATATGTCATATGAATTCTAATGTTTCAGGTGACTCAATTTTCGCAGACAAATTCAAATATTTCACCACTCGATGGATCACAAATGTCTGCAAGTAGTGGGAAGAACACACCAACAAGGTTGGATATCTTGGATTCTCTGCTCAGCTTTCTGGCAACTTTCATTAACTATGTCCAGGCTTACTTAAATTTGGAGTGCGCAGCAATTTAAAGAATTGCTGGACAATAGGGTTGTTCAAGAATGGCGTTTTTAAACTTCAGATACGTACCAGTGAAATTGTTGTATAGTCTAAAACACTATAGTTTTGTCTCAATTTGAGGACTCCAGGATATTGTTAGGTTGTCTAAAAAGGCACTACATAACAAATTTGGCTGAATTCCCATCCATGGAAGCGAAGTTATTACAGTTGAATATATGGGATTTGAAAATAGTATTCTCGAACAGCCTTACTGGGCTAGCCCGGTTTATTATGTGTGGATATTTCTGCCATCCCTGTAAATACCAGGTAAGGGCCCAGAAATTCATTCTCTGCCAGTATCAGCACCATGAAATAACAGAGTGCGGTGCATCAATTTCGGTATTGAAATTGTTTGCCCTTTAAAAATTGTGTAACTTATTGCAAACTAAGATTCCGTGGATATGCCATATAATGTTAGCTGTCACCGTCCATAAATAGGCATCTAGAAAAGTTTAAAGTATTGTTGTAGTAAAAGATATCTGAAAATTGCTAGTCAATGGTAGTGGTAGCCTAGTTGGAGCCATCAGAATGAGAAAACATGGATAGCCTAGCTTTTGAAATAACATAGGGTTGTAACTTGTACCCAAGTCACGAGGTTCCGAGTCACAAGTCAATCTCACTTTCAGAGGTCCGACTCGAATCAAGTCGAGTCATTTTCAATTCATCACCAAGTCAAGTCCATGTTGGGTTGAAGAGAATCGAGTTCAGGTCACGTTGAACCCAATTTCTGAGGCCTAAATTGACTTGCGTTTTGTGCATGCATAATTATGGCACTTGATAAATACTGACTACTCTTCATCTTTCACTTCCAGGGTTTACAGTGGCTCGGGTGGAAGGTCTGATTCTCCTTCCATGCCGACTACAAACGCATCGTATTTTTCCGGTAATCCTGCTGTTCAAATAACCCACGGGATCATACAGCTTTACAAAACAAAGTGAGTTGTTGTTTGAGTTCTTTGAATGATCGCAGAGGAGTTACTACAGGATGTGTTGGAAATTGGAATTACCGGTTCTCTCGATGCACACAATTTCCAATTTCTTGCTCAGTTATGAGTTATATTACATCTCATTTTTTGATAGGTTTTCATTTTTAAGTGACATGGAGTGTGCAAAATGATGAGGAAGTCTCTAGAAATGTGCCAGTACCATGATAGGTCAATAGTTCAATAGTCTATCCGTGATCATTTGCCTCCAATTCGGGAAAAGAATTATTGCATGCTCAAGTGCGTGATTTACTGCAAGTGTTTTCGATGTTCAGTGATTAGATTTGCTTATTTAACTGTGTTTGGGCTGCCACAATATAATTTTGCATAAGTCATTGTATTGTGATTCGTTGCATGATGTTTCATTTTGGATTTTTATCTCCAACATGACTGTGTGACTATGCATCAAAAATGCCTCATGTCATTATTGTAGGTGTTAAGTGAAGTTTATTGCATCTATGCTTGTGCATAATTCTCACGTTTTGTAGGATAGTCATGATTGTGACGGAAGTGAATGATGTAGTCACTGTATTATCTTACATCACGTGACTATTGTTTTCTGATTACCGAAATGTATTAAACTGCACAATGCGGGCATTTGGTTTTATAGTCCCTTAGGTTAATCTGTTGCGGATTTGTGATTGAATTTTTTTTACACCAGATAGCCTACTTCTGTATCCTAGCAGTGATTCAAGGTAGATTCAGTCCTGAATACCCAATCAACAGTTATTTGATGATGTTCTGTTTGTCGCCAACTGCTTTTGTCACATTCGAATACCTGTCATGATGTCAGTAGGTAAGCACTAATCAGTCTTGAAGATATGCAAACTGTTTTTTTTCTTCGTTTTACCGGTTTGCAAGCGAAGAAAAAGGTTGATAACCACCTACCTAAATAACTAACTATTCATATGTCTATACCTGATGGCTGAAGTTTACCGATTCAGTAACAAAGTGTTCGATATATAACATATATTATTTATATGTGATATATTGCTCCTGTAATGCAACACATACAGAAACAATGTCATATTTCAGCTATATGGTGAATTTTGATGAAGATTCACGCCCGCCGCCGACAAAAATGCTGTGTATGCTTTGTATTCCGGCTTCTATCGATGCACATATCATACTCGAATTTACCTCCGGTGAGATTGTTTGAGATTTCTTTATATCGCCGCCAACAATATTTGAGAGATCTCTCTTCTTCCGACAGCATTTTGTGACAAGATCAAGCGTTTACAGATCATCCGAGACAGAACTCCAAATCAGTATATGGTGCTTATGCTTTTCACCAGCAAAAAAGCTGCCGCCACTTTCTATAGCACATACAACGGTGCAGTTTTCAAGTGAGTCAATATCAGCTCAACTTGGGCTAGCTATAGTAGCAAAGGTTCAGCTACAAGCGTCTAAATTTTTCTTAGGTCCGCTATAACCCTCGTCAAATAATTTACAGTCAAACAGATGTAATACGGTAGAACTATTTACAAAATCCGTTGAAACTGTATCAGCAAAAGCTATATATTGTTCTTATAGTCACAGCTAGTAGGAGAATTGGCATTTTTTATGTATGTGGCACTTTCGGCAAAATATACTTTTATAACTAATCACTCTATTACTTTTCAAGCCATACAATTCTATCTCTATTTGGAGTAGTTTTGGCATGTCCTGGAAATAGCTGCTTCTACTTGGGTAGGAATTTATGACATTAGTTCTACTTGAGTAGCAACGTTAACTACTTTGATGTCATGCCGGTAACGTCATTTTGTGATACAGTTGTTGATATACAACGTTCTTTCCAGTTCTTCTACCAGTTGCTGACGATTACCCCAGCTGAAAATATTCTGGTTCATTTCAATATGAATATAATGCTGTATATATAACAATCAATTGTACTTTGAACTGTATCAGCAAAGCTTGCAATTCTATTTCCAGTTCGTTGGTTGAAGATGTCTGCCATCTAGCTTTTGTTGCGTCCGTCGAGGCGTTGCCTTCCATGCACGACTCTGTGGCGAGCGAAGCCAAAGGTCTCTTGCCGATCATCAACAGCACGGAACTGCCGGACTGTGTTCTGTGTCTGGAGAGGATGGATGAATCGGTGCGCGGGGTTCTCACCATTCTATGCAATCACTCTTTCCACGGCTCGTGCTTGCAGAAATGGCAGGATTTATGGTGAGTTGAGCAGACTTGGACAACTAGAAAATTGTCGGCTTTTCCAAATAGATTAGAATTCGAATTATAGCTATGCACTTTTATTATATTAGATTCAAATAAGATTTACCAAATTCGCAAAGAAAACAACAGAAATCAAGTTCAGTTCATGTCAAACCTTAGTAGCGACACAGTTTTCTCCAAATGAGATTAAAGTTAAATCACTGAATTCATGAAAACTTGGAAATTGAATCGAGTTCACTTCACCTGAAATCAGAGTTCAGTGAGAATTAGAATGAGAGGATGGAAACATTTCACAAATTTAATGGGAATTAAAGCATAGAAACAAATTATATAATAATTAAGTCACCGGCATTTTGCTATTATAGTTATCTAGTTCCAAGTCCAGGGTTGAACTTTGAATTCATTCAAGATGTAGGTCATGTCATACGAAGTCACCGAGTACTTCTACTTCATCCAGCAATTAAAGTAGGTTACGCATACTTGTAATACTCGAGTGGTTATGTTTATTTGACTACTTCCACTTTTACAAAACATTTTTAGACAAAACTACCTACTTCTTGCGATTGGATACACCAAATATATAATTATAAAACACCGTCTCCAAATTTGCTGGTTACCATTGGGAGATGGTAGTTTGGTCAGAGCTGTCCACGGCATAATAGCTGAATCAGAACTTGGGAAGATATTGCAGTGTCGAAATGGCGAAAAACTAATTTGGATCATAGTTTGGTGGCGGAAGTCCTAAACAATTGGCAGTAATTGCGTTTCCTGAAACTCCAGGGTTGTAACTATGTCACAACGCTCCGAGTCACAAGTCAGTCTCATTTTTATAGTTTTGACTCGAGTCAAGTCGAGTCATTTTCAATTCACCACCGAGTCAAGTCCGAGTCCAAGTCAACGAGCAGAGGGTCGAGTCCGAGTCGTGGTATTATGACTCGAACCTGAGTGCAAGTCATTGTGTTGACTGCTCAGTTTCCAGTTAAAGTCTTGCTAAACCCACTTGTCTAACACTGTTTGGTGATATCGAATGGTTATCATATATAGTATACTAATTTTCATCACTTTTAGCAGTTTTTGATCGCATTTTCAAGTACCAATACTAATAGACGAGATCCCAATAGTGTGGTTACTTAACTATTCTTCGAAATTACAACGAAATGTCGTTCTTGGCCGTCTGAGTCTCGAGTCATATGACTGGGTTCGAGTCATGCGCAACGACTCGAGTCCAAGTCGAGTCAGTACACAGGTTGACTCGAGTCTAGTCGAGTCATTTCCGTATTTTGAGAAGATGACTCAAGTCAAGTCGAGTCATCAGAAAATCGTGACTCGAGTCTGACTCGAGTCGAGTCATGACTCAAGTCATTACAACCCTGTGAAACTCTTTCTCACTTGAATAGCTAACAATTGAAAAAAATTCAAAGTGTACTGTATCCCGCATTTGAGCAGGCCATGACAGTGAAAATGACACTATAATCCCCTCGGACCTTAAGGTTCAAATCTCAAGGCCGTTCATATTCCACAGCAATAGTTATCAGCGCTCAAAATCTGCTACCAGAACAACTGTAATGCCATGAACCTTGAATTCTATTTTCATGATGAAATAGTCAAGTTCTATTGTTGGTTATTGATTTGTTAACTTTTATCCACTCTGTAACGCTTATCAGTCATGCTTTGTTCGAAACTTAGAGTCAGCGACAGGAATTCTATATAAAGTTCAAAACTATTCATGATGAGCCTTTCAATATTGACATAGGCCGAATCAAAAGTTATAAATAGGATTAGATGTGATGATGGAAGTTGAAATATTGAAGTAGAGGTACTGATGATAGTCTCGTATTTGTGTGAGTGACTAACCTCAATATTGCTTTACCAAAATCCTATTTGTTTAGGTTTGCCAGTGTGACAATATATTCCCCGTATGTATGACCTATAAAATATGTAAGATTAGGCCTATGAATTAGTTTTAATGATGCAGTAACATGGCAATATCTCGTTTATTCAGTGGGATCAATAAAACCACTGCATTTGGTCCTGATGTTGATGTCATGATGACAAGCTATTTGGAGTTATCAAACCAGCACCAATACTGCAACATCATGACACATTTGCATTTTCAAAGCAGTTTGTAAAATGTCGCCGTATTCCATAGGAACGTTTGTTTTCCCGGAATGGTATGTGGAAATGGTAGTTGTAGTTATTGGTTACTAGGAGTGAAACTGTAAAAAAGAAATGGGTTTGCTAATTTATAGGCTTTCTTGAATACAGTGCCTTGTATTGAAGAGCTTCTTGGAGGTACATAAGTGCAATATACAATTAAATGGTATATTCATATTGAAATGGGCCCGGCTAAGACTCATCAGGGGTAATCGTCAGCAACTAGTAGATAATTGGAAAAAACATTGTATATCAACAATCGTATCACCTTGTATTGGTGTTCAAGCAACAACATGTTTACACCTTTCTTATATTGGTAATAGTAGCCTGCATTAAGCAGTATGAAAATTTCCAAGGAAGCGTATGTCCTATTTATTGTCGAGTATTTCCGTAACAATGCAGAGTTACGCCAACTGAAAGTACAATGGTTTCCAATTCCATGATATGAAGTCAAGCTGACTGCTTTGTGATTTCATGAGAAGCAGCTTCGGTTATATTCGTCTTTAAGTGGCAGTACTAGTTTGTTTTAGCACTGATGGTTATGACTGGTGCTGGCAGACTGATGCAAGTATTTGCTTCCGAGTCTAGTATTAACTGTAATGATTACAGTCGAATAGTGGGAGTCGATAGAGTAGTGAAATGGTACGCCCCTTACCACTAACACTAAGAGATATATTACCTTGTTTCAAAGCTTTTCCCTTATTGTAGAATCCTTGAAACCTCGATTGGCTGCACCACACTATCTAAATCACGCAGTACAAAGCTACACATGTTATTGGAAACAAAATATCCGTGACGTTCGTGATCAACCCACGGCATTGTCACAAAGTGCAATGAAATAGATATGGCTGAAAAATACAAAATTATCATTAATGTGGTGTAGAACCGGAGCATTATTTTTTTTGGTCGCATCAAAGGTGCAGTGCTACTTCTTACAATTTTCCACATTCACACTCTTATGGCGTCATGATGAGTGATATTCGAATACTCGATCGAACTCCAGCTAAATACTCGGTTCCTAATGGAATCACTCAGATACTTGATTTTGCCCAACACGACAAACTGCTGCATTTTCAAAATTTGAAGTAAAACAACTGCTACTCAATTTGTCAAATCTTGCAAGTAGAACCAGAACTAATGTCCTTCAAATCTATGCAACTAACTAACTAAAACACAAGTAATCAGATTCAATTCCGAATTCGGGAATGGCTGTCCACGGGATTCGTAGCTGGTACAATTCTGCAGCTCAAGTTATGACATAGACCAATATGACATGCGTTCATTCGGTAAGCATTCGAATTTCGGTTCGCCTTCCAGTTGTCCCGTATGTCGCTATCTGCAAACGCCCGAGCCGGAAAGCGACAATCAATGTCTGGTCTGCGGCAGCTTGGAAGATTTGTGGATTTGTTTGATCTGCGGAAACGTCGGCTGCGGGCGGTACACGCACGAGCACGCGAAGCAACACTACATCGACACACATCACAACTACGCCATGGCGTTGAAAGACAACCGCGTCTGGGATTATGCAGGAGGTAAAAAAGATCTCCTGTCTTGTCAGTTCTTGGCGGGTATGGCCGCAGAGTTGGATGACGAGAACAATTTAGCTTTTCTAAATTAGAATTACAGAATTCGCAAAAACTAGGAAATTCAATTCCTAATCACTAAGAAATACAACAGCAATCAGTTAAGTTCATATCAAATCATATTTCATTGTCATATGCACGAGAATGTTAAAATGTTCGCACAACAAGATTTGAATATTTCGTACGATACAGTTCTCCTATAGCATTTTCAGGAAATGCAGAAGTTAGATTAGAATTAAAATGATAGTATAGAAACATTTCATAAATTACATTACAATTATTCTGTCACCTGAGTAGAATTGCCTAATTATCATAATATGACGTTGTGGGATGGTAGTTAAGTATGATTTTGAAAATAGCTATACTTGTTTTTACTTGAGTACTTTTCACGCCATTCATTTTCTACCTCTACTCGAAGTAGTTTTCACATGTCCATCAAGGAAGTATTTATGACATTACTTTTGTGGAGTAAGTAGGCGGTCACCCCTTACCACATCTCATATACATATATTCATATTCACCTAAAACATGCACTTTGCACCAGGGTTGTAACAAAGTCACAAGGTTCCGAATCATAAGACAATGCGAGTACGATTCAGGGAGAAACAGCCGGGTCCGAGTCATAAGTGTTGGCCATTTTTTATTGAGTTCAAGTAGGGTTCAACTTGCTCACTTTTTTGAAACTGTTGAGCACTGGAACCATTTTCAGGGGTCCACAAAAACTGTGAATTTTCATTTCATTCTTAAATTAGGGAAATTGAGAGGCAGTTTCCCTTCGTAACTGCTAAAACTTCATGACTCACATTAACAGAATGACCGTCTTAGATGAAATATCCTACTCTGCAAACTCATTTTTATTGCCGAATTGCCAATGGCCTACCGATGCAAACATATTGCTGTTTAGAGACGTTTTGTTGGGGTTTGTGGAAAAACTAAAAAGTTGAACTAGTGAGGTCACTATTCAAGAACAACAATAGTATGATATCGTTTTCAAAAAAGTCATTTTTTTGCTGTTTATCGGTAGCCTACAGTTAGTATTTGCACAAGACAGATCAAGGTTGCACGATAATTGAGCTAAATTTGAACTACAACTTGGGGGGTCTGTGACGGTCAAAAAGGGGTCTGTGAAGACAAAAAGTTTGAGAAATGAGAAAAGTGCTCTTGAGTGATATCAAAGGCCTCGCAATCATAATACAGTCATTTTTCTCACTCTTGACATGTTTATTGAAACAAAGACAGTTTCCGGGCCTATTTTCCAATTATCAGTCCTGAAACACGAGACTTCAATCAAATCAATAGACTGACTCTTGTCATATGGCTCAGTCGAGTCATTCACAACTTTTCGAGCGCAAAATGATTATTGCACAAAGTGACTCGAGTCGAGTCATTTTCCATTTTTAAGAGTCCGAATGGAGTCAACAAAAAATTGCAACTCGAGTCGTGACAACCTGCTTTGTGTCATCCGGGACTTTTTCATCCAGATTACTTTGTTCATCGGCTCTTCCAAAACAAGGAAGACGGGAAGCTAGTAGAGCAAAAAGGATCCAACGACCAAGTAGGCGACGGAGAATCCAAAGTGGAGGCGATACAGTTGGAGGTAAGCCTTGTGACGAGAAATAACAGGGATTTTTTAAGGCCCACTCGCCAGTGCTACCACTTATATAATGGTGTACTCTGAGGTGGAAGGAATTCTGCATGGTGCATTGTTTTGACGCGAGTTATTTTCTGTGACAGTGCATGTACCTTTTAACGAGTCAGCTCGATTCGCAAAGAAAGCACTGGGAAGAGAGACTGGCCAAGGCGGAAGAGATGGCGGCCTCCGACAGAAATGCGGCCGATTCCCAATTGTCTGGCATCCTACGGAAGGTGACTCATGTTTATTGCCGCGCATTGGAAAAAGAATATTTTTGATACAGTCAAAATACAAGTTACGATCGTTTTGGTTTGGCAGTAGATACCATACCCATTCTCCTGTAGCATTTCAGGAAAATCGGAGATTAGATTAGAAATTAAAGCAAAAAAACATTTCACAAATTATATTACCAGTATTTTGCTTTAATTGGTTGAATTAGGCAACTGGAATAAAATAGCTTTTCAAGTCTGGTACTGACAACAGGAATCTTGTCTTTCCAGCAATGCCGGAAGGCGCCGTCTGGCGGGTTTTTGCTCAAGAATGAGGATTAGAAACTTACTATGCAAGCTAATTAGTGTGACCCTTATACAAACAATTTTTATCAGTTCAATACACCACAAAAACGCGATACAATGAAAAGATAGGAGAGTGTCGAAACGACTTGGAGTAGTCTATGGAATCGGGCACCCAGCTTGGCCTAGATGATGTAAAGAGGAGGCATGCACAATGATCGATATTTGCGGAATTTTCTTGTCTTTCTCTCATCACAAATATGTGCGTTTCAGTTGGAGTTTCTTGAGAAGGAGAAGAGTACGCTCGAAAAGCGAAATCAACTTCTTACATCCAAATACTCGGCGTCGCTGAGAGAACTGACGACAGAGAAGGAATTGAACAACGGACTTCGCAAAAATCAGGTGCGTCACCCAATTCAGCAATGTCTTACTATTGTGTTTTATTCGCTTGGAATATTTTTCAACTCAAATTCACTAGAAGAGACTCTTGAGCGTACAGAACTTCCATGTACAATTGAATAATATATTCATATTGATTGCTCTAATTCAGGGGTTCTCAACCCGCAGCCCGCAGACGTTCATTTTGCGGCCCGCGACGTCTTTCATAATGGACGCAATTATTACCGAGACGGTATTGTTGCACATTAATTGAGCTGCTTGGCTCTTTCATCGCACCGTCTCTATTTCGTTTGGTCACTCATTTTTGATGTGTTCTGGTTTCTTGATATATGTTCGAGTTTAGACTGTTATTGTTTCGAATCTGTATTCGGTTGGACTACGGTTCACGAGAATCCCGCTACGTATAAGTACATTTTTAAAGAGTGTTTCACTCACCGCGAATGGTTTGAACAGAAACAGGAACAAGGAATGGGAAATTAAACTGCGAGAACTGAGCTTGTAACTCTGCGTGGAACAATGAATTTGCATTCTCAGATATAAATGGAAATCTGATGTGTCATACTAGTCGGAGAGCAGTTTTCGTAAGTCGTAACGAAGCGTAGAAGCTTAAAACGATACCGCGACAGTTTTGTCAGGAGTTAAACAAATGTTAACTAGGTGTCAAGCCCAGCAATCTATATTTCGAGGCATTGTAAAATTGCCGACGACGTTACAGACTCATCGTTCAAAATTGCTCGGCTAAACCCACGAAATCTGCTAGAGAAGGTGTGACTTCAATAAAACTCTGCGAGTATTTGCTGTTTCGGAACTTGGCAGCAATGACAACATCACCTGACATATGTCGAAGCTACAGTTGTCTAGTTCAACCGTGGCCAAAAAGAGTAACAGAAATGTCAGTCGATCTTTTATCGAATGTTCTGAAGCACGTTGTCGCGTATACCACCATTGGATGAATTCACCGACTCCACAGACATTGCATATTGCTATTTATCTGTGAGCCTTTATCGGAGTGGACATATTTGCAGACAAAATACTGGTTTAGCGAGCGTGGGAGGGGGGACAGCGAAAAACATCAACTTGAAAAAACTAACTTCTGTAACTAATGGTGCGGGGCCCCCGTCGTAGAATGAAAGGAGAAGGGTTGATTGGTTTGCTCAGAAATGAGCCCGAACGCCAAACTTCTCATACCACTGAGAGCTCAATGCGATAATGGCCTCTGTAACGAAAAAGTTTCCGTAATTTTATACATGCTCTCTCCCTGGCTCCCGCTTTGAAACAGGGTTCAGTTCTCTGTTGGAAGGGTTTGAAAGGTGCATACCGACCCGAATACGACTAGTAATAGGCTACAGCAGCCTAAATTTAATAGTAGCCCACAAATACATGGTAATAATGTTCTGCGGCCCGCAGCGTCATTTGCTGTTAAAGTGCGGCCTGTTATACAAGGGAAGTTGAGAACCCCTGCTCTAATTTATTGTGCCGGTGATGTCATATTTTGTGACACGATTGTTGATATACAATGTTCTGTTGATTCTCTACTAGTTGGTGGCGCGCTGGCGAGTGTCAGCCGGAAATATTTGGGTTTATTCAATAACCATATATTATTCAATTCTAATTCAGTTGTATTGACCTTTGTGCAAAGTTGTCGCTGATGTGATTCGTGTGCATATTTTCGATCAGGAAGAGTGGCGTACCAAAGTGCAATCTCTGGAAACAGTGACGCGGTCCCAGCAGTGTGAGATTGACGATTTGAAAGAGCAAGTCCGCGATCTCATGTTCTTCCTCGAGGCGCAGAAAGCCGTCGATGGCGCCGACAAAGAGACAAAGGAAGATATACAGGTTTGCGCGCTCCCTGTGATACACTCATTCACTTACAAATCAGAGTCCCGAAAATTGATTCGGAGTCCATTGTGCTCTGTGAGGAGTGACAATGCTGTAGGTCGATCACGACTTCACAGATCTGTCATTTGAGGGGAAATGGGAAGCTTTGTAATACATATTCTGGACGCAGTCATACAACCAATTGAGGTTTCACGGCTTTCACGTTAGGCAATAAGTGCGGAACTATCATTACATTTGATCGTATAAATCTTTGTGGCAAATACCTTATCATTTCAGTACCCTAAGATGATGTGTCTCTTACTAATCCTCATTTGAAATATGACTTCCAGGGCGGACAGATCGTGTTGGGGGCGGCCGGGGGTCAGAAAAAGAAAAGGCGTTCTAAGCAGAAATGAGTGGCGTCTGTCTGTTTTCATATTTGTGCAATACACTGTGTTTGTTTTCACGGCGCGGTAATAAATGTTCTTCATCTCTCAGGACTGTTTGTTTTTTTACTGATATTACATTGTTCTCTGTAGACTTCCTGCCACTATTTTACGTTTGTGAAATAAATCTTGTCATTGACACAAAACGTGGTAAGAACGCGAAAAGTATGCAGAACCATTGCTTCGAAGAATTCGATTTGTAGCCGTAGAAAGCATTGAAAACAGATTAATGTTGCTCTGGTAATTCTATCCAAATCTCTCTAAAATTAAAGTTTAAAAATAGATAAACTTCAACAGGTCAGTCGGATCGTTACCAGTACGTTTGGCATTGTAAATTTAATAGCTATTGTTATGAAAGCGCTCAGTATAATGTTTCATTAGAAGTTGCCACCTGTGATTAACCACTAAAAGCAACTACTGGAGTACATACTGCTTTCAATTTCTATTTCCATGAAAGAAGTTTTGACACGCTTCGGAAATTCCACTTCTACTTGAGTACTTCATAGAATTTCTTGGGTAGAAAAACCGAATACTCTGTATGTAGATCTCAGCCAACCCCACAGTGCACACTCTTGGCTCATGTACTGTACATAGAACGGACATAATTCCACAGATATCATGTGACATCAATTCAAACATTTATTATATTGCACAAGGAAAAATTCCCATCACTCATTATTATTATCATCTGCATAAAAAATACACTCAACGAAAGCCCGGCCGGTATGTCTCAGTCTTGACCCGTGCAACTGTCCTGAGTAAGAGAGGACTTTGGTCTAGTTGGAATCTAAAACAGTATGATGAGATATCTTTATCAAATTACTACCAATAATTGGAAGATGTCCGCGATGATAATATAAGATATAATATGATAAAAACACTATAGGGTCAATATTCTTATATCAGTCAGGCTGTGCATGAGGGCTGTTCAAAAAGCATTTCTCTTCCTATTCAACTCGCTACTTCATAAAGTTGTCAGGTTGGTGAAAAAACACTGCACACCAACTTTGACTCAATTTCAGCCTTCAGAAGCATGGCTATTAGAGGACAAGGTTAGTAAACCGTATTTACGGTGGCTAAGTAATAATATAAAATGATCGATTTTTTTTAAATCGAAAATTTGGTGCTACACCTACAATAACTTCGCTTCTACGGGTTGGAACTGGACCAAATTTGTTGTACATCATTTTCAAGACAATTTAACCATTTCATGGGGTAGACGGCAAAATTTAAATTTTGTTCCTACATTTTTATAATAAATTTTAAATTTTCCAACTCTACAACTGAGCTTGTACCCGTCGGAGTTGAGCCAAATTTGATGCACAGCGTTTTTTAGCCAACCTAAAAATTTTATCGAATAGCCAGTGAAATTTGTAGAATAAAATTAATTTTGAACAGTCCTAATCTACATTCACAACACAAATATTTTTCTTTTAATACGTATCATCTCGACAGTGTCTTACAGTGTGTCATGTGCTCTCCATCTTTCGTAGCAGGACTCTGCGAAGTTTTTTGCATCCGGCAGCATTCGATATGTTATCATTTCGTCGCATTCGCAAAAAAGTCAGAGGTCCCTCGAAACCGACGTAAACGGAACGATGGGCGACGCGCTTTCTACACTTATCGCCGTTGTTATGCAATCCGTCGCACCTTCTATATCACCACAAGTCTCGAGCACATCTCCCAGTTCCAGCCAGACTTCCTGCGACCACGGACGCAATCTAGCAGCGTCTTGAAGCAGTTTCTTAGCAAACTCCAAATCGCCTTGTCGCACGTGGATCTTAGCCCATTGCAGCATCGCTTTATAATGTTTCGGATTCACACATATACAAGCTTCGTACATGGCTATTGCGTCACTCAAAAATTCACGACATTGCGCTAAACGCCCCCTCGCGTATAACACTTCGTGAGAGTATGGAAAGAAAATGGCCGCTTCTTGAACACACTGACCCGCTTCTTCGTGACGATGTAAAGTCAGGTAGACTTCGGCCGTAAGCAGCCATAGATGTCCTCTAATAACGGATGGGTCGGACGTAACGCTTGTAACGCTTTGCGGATGCGTGGAATCACAGGACATCGGTTCCATATCAGACATGGCCCTTTCAAATCTTGATATCGCGGTTGACCCGATGACTGACCCTGCGTCCGTTACGTCCAGATCATTACCGATACTGTAATTTGTGATGCTTCTCCCATCAGAAGTCATTCTCTCCAGCATGGTTTCCGCGTCCAGATTTTGATTGCCGCGTGCTTCCTGAAGATTCACAAAGATGTTAGTCATTTGATTGCAAGTGCATAACGCATCCTCGCATTTTCCCAGATGGAGCTGAAATTTACACTTTGCGAGTAGTAAGTTTATATTTTCCGGGTAAAACCTGATCGCGGTGTCTAGCACCAAAAGTGCTTCCTTATAATGCTTTTCTGCGGACAGCAGTAACGCCATTAAATGCAGACAGTTCAAATCGTGGGGTTGTAATTCCAAAGCTTGCTTTACGCGAATAACAGCCTCGGCAATTCTCCCGTCAAGCGCCAACTCTACCGCAAGAAATAACAACGGTTTGACCCCGTGAGGATCGATATTGTGAGCTTCGGAGAAATGCAGAATCGCGCTTTGTCTGTAATCGGCCAGTTTTTCTATTGAAGTGCCGTTTGTGCAAAGCATGCTTTGAGATAACCCGACACACAAGTGACTAGCGCTTAAGTAATCTTCCGTGTCATGCTCATCGTCTTTCGTTACACTGGCGGCTTGCAGAGCTTTTTTACTGTGCAGCAAACCAGAGGCATAATCTCCGAGTCTTGTGATGCATAATTTGGCAGACAGTAAGTAAGGTAATGGGCGATCGGGACGAATTCTAGAACATTCCTCAAGAACTCGAATGCTTCTATTGAAATTTCCAGCACACACGAGAGATAACGCGTATTGATACCATAAATGAAACTCATCGTACGCATACTTCAAAGAAGATTCGATCGTTTTCGCAAACGTGTCGTATTGAGAGAAATCGGCAACCGCGACAGCGAGCAGATCGTACAAAGTTTTAGAATCGGTTAATAACTCTTTTCTTGTTTCTGCATATTCCGGAGACATGTCTAAAATAGGGTCCGTGTTTAGTATAGCCTCAGACAAAAGTAACAACAAAATCGCCTCTTGTGTTGAATCGGCCGGCGAAAACGGTTTATCGAGAGGGGATATAGTGAAGGTTGCGGTTGGACTTGCACTGCCATTTCGGCCCCTCTTTATTTTTTTATCATTTTTAGCAGCAAAATCATCGCTTTCAGGTGGGAAGTAATTCTCTTCACACAAACCGCGAAGTAACACGCACGCCATGTCCCGAGCTACTTTTTGGTGAATACAAGATGTTTCTTTAGCCGTGAGAATGCGCCTTAACTTTTTAATACCACCTTCGACATCGCCTTTTTTCAAATACAACAATGGTCCTCTTTGTAGCGCTTGTTCCAAGATGTATCCAAAAGACAGATTGAGGGTACATTGCTCAGAATACAGTGACATGTATTTGAAAGAATATTCTGTCGAGCGATCGTAGCATAGTAGAATATCTTCCTCGGTACTGGCGGAACCTTTCAATTTAGTCTGTTCTAAACACAATCCTTTTACGGCGTACGCCTCAGCAGCAAATCTTAATTGGTAACATGACATTTTCTTTTTGTTTGCATCCAAGTTTATGCTACGAAGCAATTCAATGCAAGGCGCCGTACGTCCTTGAGAATAAAGCAACAAGCAAGTAAGAATTCGCGATTCATACATAGTGTCAAAGATTGTGTCTTTTACTTCTGAAGCCGCCGCGGACTCTAATTTGCTCTTCAGTTGAGCCAAGTCTTTGCGTGCTTTGGAAACGTTCTCTTGTCGAGGAGGGTTATCAACAAAGTATGATCGCAGTTGAATTTCCGCTTCGACCAAAATCACAACACCGTCACTTGGTCCATATTTGTTTGATAGGTTTGCGGTCGATTCGCTCAACTTGTTCCAGTTCCCTTCGTTGCGAAACTTTAATATTTCGGCTTCAATCTTTTGTCGCTTCGAAGACATAGCAAACACACCAGATTTGTATTTTACATTGAGATTTTGAACTATTCCAAGAGACCTGTTGGCGACAAGTGAAATAATGGATAGTATAAGGCATGTGTTTAAAATCAAGTAAATGAGCCGGCATAGTGATTAGCCCATTCCAGCGTATTATACATGAAATGTTTTCAAGTCTGGTCCGAAAATTGCTATGACGTTACGAACCCTGAATACTGCTCATAAATCAGCACAATCAGAGAATCTACTAAGAACATGTCTCTCAATTTCACGAAGATGTTTCACATTTCCCGATTACGATCACATCAAAACTAGGAGTAGCACAGTTCAAAATTGACAATGGATAGGCCTACACCTACATGTACTATCAATTTGTAGCTACCGTGTGCGTTATAAGTAGGCCTACCATTACAGTTGAGATAATGTTTATTGACAACTTGAAACAGTACAAAGCAATTTTACGGCTGTCAAGCTGTCTGAAAAAATGATCGAAGCATAGCAACAAAATATTGGACAGGGCAGCCGTTACAATAAATCATTGGAATCATACATACTCTGAGAATGAGAAATATATGGCTGTCAGTTAGCGATAAATATTCAGAGGGTAACATCAACATCATATCATTCAGCTAGCCAATAAAACTAGTGTATACCTTATGACACCATATACTTAATCACCCCAACAGTGAATTAGAAGGACAATGGCTCAATATTATTACCATCGTCATTAGACTAATTCCACAGTGTTATTATGATGGGACACAGGGTCACGCCACAGCTAATTAACGTAATGAAACACTATACCGTGATCAGCACGGTCTCCCAGTCCCACGCATTCTACACTAGATTCTTCCACTCCCAGTTTGTGATCAGATGTTAAATCCCAAGTCTCTCATGCACTGTTTGTGTGCCTCAATCAAACCGTGGCAATTTTCTTCGCCCTTGTTTATGATGCATTCGTCTCTTATCCTTTTCGTTTCCGGGCACACACAACATGGTCTCAATGGTTTGCCATCTGGGCCGATTGGTTTCCCATCTTTATTCCTTACAACTTGAGGTTTCGTACTGGGTGTTGAAGAAGCGACTGCACTCATACTCTACAGTTATCGCCAACGCTACCAATATAACGTACCTATTACAGTAATCGTATACAAGGAACACAGGTTAAAAGTAGACCAGTCAGTATGCGGTAGCTTGAATATCGCCGTCCTTCAGAGAAGTACCGAGTACGGTTTTTAATAGAATCCGGATCCAATGGAAATGAAAATCTTGATGATCGTCAGGCTATATCTTCAACTTCTCAAGACAAACAATCTGTAATGCAATACACAAGACACAGTGTGATGTAATCAACATACAGTAGGATTTCGAAACAACCAAGTACTCCAAGTACCAGTGATCAACATTCAGAATCGGACCGGAGTTTGCACAATATTGTGAGTCGGGTCGGATTCGGATTCTGTTGCAGATTTTATTCGGATATTTTAGGTTCGTTGAGAATTTTGTTTCGGATATTTTTAGATAGTTCTGACTGTCGATTCCTAGTCAATAGAAAAATAATCGTCATCTCGATAACCAAACATGGACGCTGGACACTGTCCAGTGGACCGTGAACAAAATGTGACAGGACTGCTAGCACTCTAAAAGTGTCCTGTCAAAGGTGGAAGCAACGAAGTACTTCTACTTTTTGGGAGTACTTAAGTAATTTCCCTCTACTTCTGGTACTTACTCAAGAAGATCTGATTTCCGCTACTTCTACTTCGTAATATTTTGTAATCTACTTACTTAATTTTCGCTACTTTTAGTTTGTCAAGTAGAAGTAGAAGTAGTTTAATTATAGAGATTGTAGTTCAATAGTATTCTCTATAGTTTAATCCCCCAATACGAAAGTTAGCCTGAGGAATTTCTGGACTGTTTTCACGGAGTACCAACATTTAATACTTAAAAGTAAGTAAAGCCCAGAAATTTTGTTGCACTTTTGCGCACAGTAGCTATGGAGTGACAAATATGTTTTCACAAAAGCATCATCAGTGAATATAATTTAGGTACCGGATTGCTTGGTACCGCTCACGCCGCATTGGCGACCATATCAAATATTTCATCACAGTAAATATGGCCCACCACATCGTTTGAAACTACCGGCCGTTTCGCAATCCAGCAATGACCTATCATATCGTAATCTAGCAGCCCATGACGTGACCTGTTAATCTGGAAATTCCAGCTTTTTTGAACGTTACACCTGTTTTAGCAGATCACCTTTGAAGATTTATGGACAAATGACATGAAATATATTTTCCGCTTTTTGGAAGTGGTATATTTGTATTTCACTTTCAATTCCGAGTATCATACTTTGAGTTCTAATTACTTTCAGTCCGTTTGTCTGCAGAACATACATGTTGAAGCACAAAAGCAAGTGTAATAATGCCTCTATTTTCCGAAAATAAAGCTACACCAAATATAAATTTTACGATCCACAATCTTGTTGTTAACGTATGTACACTTATTGCGCAAAGTGTTGAAACCGTAACCGATACAACTTTTCCAAATTGCTATTCGCCTTAACTTAGGGCTTTATAATATGGGGTAGGGTGCCATGCCATGATATTGTCTAAAACGAGGGTCTTCTAGTAAACAAAGGGTCAGTATCGCATTTTCATATCAATACTATTATTTGCATCCCATGATGCGAAGGCTTATTCTGTCCAAAATTGGATACCTCTTGGAATGCATCAAATACGAATCGAGCTCTCTGCACCTTCCGCAGAGCTCAATTTGCAGCTTTTGACTGTCCATGCGAACGAATTAAGACTGTTTTCAAAGCTGCTTACTGACTTGAGTAGATTTAAAGTCAGTCAATTCTACTTCCACTTCAAGTAGTTTTAGGAGGCTTATGGAAGAAGTACTTCTACTCGTACTTAAATAGATTTTTTCATCGCTGCTTCTATTTCTACTTGAGTAGCTTTCTTGACTACTTTGACCACCTCTGAAGCAAACACATATCAGCAAAGCATAGCTTTTGTAAGGGCTATGCTCTACTGATTGTATCTTAGCTCGACTTGACTCGTGTCGTAGCCTGCCGTTAATCGTCATACCATAGCAGTGTTCCGTTGTGCCGCCATTTCTAGCTCGCAGAGTCATCGCTACTAACAGTGGCGCATATCCCAGGGCGTTCTGGCAGTCGCGAAACCGCTCCCAGTTCAGTTTCGAAATGCCGTCGTCTTGAAATGCCAGTTCTATATCAAACATTTCTTCGCTCATTGAAAATTCAGTAACTCGATAATATCAGTTATAATGAGGATAGTGGTGTTTTAGTTAGTTAATTTCGGATTTTTAAAGGTAGTGTAGTTCAGCTAGTTGCTAGTGTTGAAAATGGGTAGTTCTGGTTCTAGTTGTAGTTACAAGTTTTGAAAAATGACTAGCTTGCTCAAGTCTGGTCAACGTGGTAATTTACGGCTGATCGCTGGTATGCGCGGTCGTAAGTAGCAGTATTCGAAATGCGGCCTATAATTTTTTTTAAAGTTGAACAGACCCCTGATCTACGCATTGGTGGTCAAAGTAGTCGAGAAAGCTTCTCAAATAGAAGCAGAAGTGACGAGGAAAGATATCTTCTCAAGTACGAGTAGTAGAAGTACTTCTTCCATAAGCAACCCAAAACTATTTGAAGTAGAAGTATAATTGACTGACTTTAAATTTACTCAAATAAGTAAGTAGTTGTGAAAACGGTGATAATTTGTTCGCATGGATTGCCAAAAGCTGCAAATTGAGCTATGCGAAAGTTGCAAAGCTTGATTCATATTGATATGAATACCAGAAGGTATCTAATTATTGACAGCATAAGCAAGCATTCGTCCGCGTCGTAGGATGAAAATGATAGTATACGATACTAATCCTATGTCTACTCGAACAGCCCGTTTTAGAAATATCATGGTATGGGGCCCGCTCCATATTGTAAGGCCCATAGTTTAATCGAAGAGCAATACGGAGAAGTTGTATCTGATACGGTGTAAACACTTTGCGCGAATAGTAAACGATAATAAAAAAAATATGGTGGATCGTAATGCTATATTGTGTAGCTTTATTTCTGGAAATTAAAGGCATTGCTACACTTGCTTTCATCCTTCAAAATGTATGTTATCCGGGCAAATGAACTGATACTAATTAGAACTCAAGGTGTGATACTGGGTATTAAAAGTGAAGTATAAATACTACTTCTAAAAGCGGAAAATATATTTCATTTCTTTAGGTCCAGAAAGTTTCAAAGGTGGTTAACTTAAAACAGGTCTAAAGCTAAAAAATTCAGAGTACACTTTTCCAGATTAGGACAGGCCATGGACTGCTAGATTACGATATACAATATTGCGAAACATCACATCAATATCAAACGTTATGACGGGCCATATATACTGTGATGAAATATATTTCACATGGGAGACAATGCGCTGTGAACGGAACCATGCAAACCGCTAACTAAATTGTATTCACCGATACTTTCGTGAATTCATATTGGTCACTCCATATTCACTGTGCGCGAAGCGGGACGAATATTCTAGGCTTTACTCAACTTTTATGAAAATGAAATGGGGGTACTCCGCGAAAACAGACCCGAAATTCGTAAGGCTATCTTCCTGATCAAAGGATTGAACTACTTCCACTTGACAAACTGAAAATAGCGAAAAAAAAGTAAGTAGATCACAGAATATTACGAAGTAGAAGTAGAGAAGTAGTGGTCAATTAGACCTACTTAAGTAAGTACCCAAGCCGCGGAAAACTACTTTAGTACTTCAAAAAAAGTAGAAGTGCTTCGTTACTGACCACCTCTGGATCTACGTCATGCTATACAACGCAGGATTGTGATCAGTGTATAAATCGGGGACGGGCAACATACGGCCCTCGGGCCAGATTAGGCCCGCGATGGGATTTCGAGTGGCCCGCAGACACTTTCCAGTATTATACACACGATAATGTGGACCGCGATTCTATGCATTAGTGTTGTTCAATCAATCAATCAATCAATCAATCAATCAATCAATCAATCAATCAATCAATCAATCAACAGATTAAATATTTTCATCTGCCAAGATACACACAATGTACGTACAATGCGATATACAAGAAACAAAATGCGATGTAATGAACAGATAGGGGCATGCCGAACGACCAACTAGTTGAGGTCTCTTCCCGTCTTTGAACAGGCATCCACCTCGACCTAGCGCCCCATGTCAAAGTTTTCTTTGATATTATTCTTTCTCCATCGGTTCATTTTAGATGCTATTTGTTGCTCTTTTTCTTTCCTTATCGGGTCTTTTTTCTGGGCTTTTTTGTCGCCGCAAGAACAACGACACGGGGGAAGAGGAGCCCAGAATAACCTCACACGGCGGGAATCGAACCTGGGCTGCCTACCTGGATGACGCCGACGCTCAACATTTTTTTCATATTCCGGGGATTCACTGATTTGCCTCACAAAACGATGCACACCAAATTTGGGTCAATTCCAACCAGTAGAACCCGCCGCAGAGCCAACTGAAATTTTTGAATTTATTATAGAAAGATTTTTTTGAACTGTCAACCGGGGCCTACCGGCCCCGTGACAACCCCATCAAATGGTTAAGTTGCCTAAAATAACGATGCATGACAATTTTTGCTTACTTCGAACCATTAAAAGCGAAGTTATTGCTGTTGAAGCTTGTGGATATGCAAAAATAGCATTGACGGTGGGAAATCCCAGAATTATGAATGAAAAACTCAAATAACTTTATTACGGGTTGGAATTGAGTCAAATTTGGTTTGCACGGTTTTTGTGGACAAGTCGACAATTTCATTGGGTTGACAGTAGAATTTGAAAATATATTTTATATTTTTATAATAAATTATAAATTTTTAATTGGCTCGGCGCCGGCTTCTACTGGTTGGAATTGAGTCAAATTTGATGTGAGTAGTTATTTTAGGCAATCTAACAATTTACTCAGTGAATCGCGGGAATATGAAAAAAGTTATTTCGAACAACCCTACTATACAGTATACGTACATGTACGAACAAACATTTTCGACCATGAACATTAGCAAGACAAAGCTGCGTTACAGTCTAACTGACTAATAAGGTTTTCGACATGCCGCCAAAGTTCATAGAACTTATTCAAAACTTTGACGATTCAGGAATCCGGCCCGCCAAGCACTTCATTTTCCCATATCCGGCCCGCCCGCTGGAGAAGTTTCCCGCGCCTGGTATAAACGATGCAGTATTCACTATCGTCATATCGGAACCAACTGATGTTACCAAGTGCGAACAGTGCCGCTTCTAGTTTCGAAAAGTTGCATACGCTTACGCACCATGCCTCGTGTATTTGCGTCATGGAGACCGTTGGCTGAACGGTGTGATGTAGACCTCGATCTCCTTTATTCTGTTGATGTGAGGGTATAAAACGTGTAGCGACTCATGTTCCATTTTGCTTTGGGAAGTTTTTGCGTTGTATGACTTTGACTATGTATTCGATCAAGTTGAATCCTCTCAAAGACAACCAGTTATTTATGTATTGCATTGTGTTCATCACGGCGATAGTCAATTCGATAGTTAGTGAGTATAGCTAATCAGTTGTCTACGTCTCTGGACTTCTATATACTTATTGCTGTCGCGGTAAAGACGAAGCCAAATCCTGAGTTCATTTGATACCTTATCAAGATCCAAGTCCGCACAAGCAGCAGTGAAATACAAAGCTGTCAATTTCCTGAAAATTAAAAAATTCCGGATATCATGAGAGAGAGAGAGAGAGAGAGAGAGAGAGAGAGAGGGGGGGGAGAGAGCTCATGATATATCAAAATGAGATTCCGAAATATCCCTCGCACCATAAACCCGGCGAAGCAAACATGTGTATTTGTGTCCCAACCACAATGAAATATTTGTGTTATCATAGGCACTTTATCATCTACTATGTGGGGTTTCGTATACTCATGCGCTGCTGTTATCGAAAATCTTGGTATCATAGCAATATTTAAGACTAGCTAGTAGCTATGCAGGATAATCACAACTATAAGTAGATTACAAGTATGTTATCGAAGGCTACAGTGGGGGTAAAAGTGTAAGCCCGGTCAAAAGATACATTTTATCTGGTCGCCATACCTTTTCTTATTTCAGAAACGAAGGGGCAATAACAGTGTTTCTAGATCTGATTTTCCCGACCGATGTGAATGCAAATTAGCTTTTTCACATCCACTCAACTGCCTAATAATGACGCGTGTCACTCTCTCGATGGCGCTATTCCATGATACTGGATAATGTATATAAACCTCGACTACGCCACAAAGCGAAAATACCAGGCTCGCTAAAAGTCGTTCTGGACTTTCGGTGATGAATTGGGATGAGCGCGATGATTAGAATGCCCGAATCTGAAACGAGTGTTAATTCTAATCATTCGGGTCGAATAGTGTAAGATGGACTTTTTCGATTGCTAAAATTAAACGCCCTGAGCGCATAATTTATCTGGGAGAATTATGGTTTCGATACCATTGCCTACTGTGGAAGCCTTGAAACCTCGATTGATCGTATCACAGTATATATACGCAGCACGTAGTAAAAAGTCACGCTCGTTACTTGGAATGACATATCTGTGAACGCGAGATTAATCCACAGCATTGTCATCGAGTGTAATGAGATAGGTGTTCTTGAAAAAGACCAAATCAACTTCAATGTAATGTAGTGCTGGCGATATATTTCTGGGTCACATAACGGTAAATATTTGAATTTTCACGTCATTCATACTGTTGTGATGTCATACGATCTTGATACTCGCGTGGAAGCCCAATATAAGGTTCGGAATTGAATCACTCACATACTCCATTCTGCCTAGCCCAGATGACGGTACCAATATAACTCCATGTAGACTGTGGAAGTACCAGTGTGCCCTGCTACGTCTAACGCCGCTTCTTTATTTTGAACAGTTGTTTAGCTGTTTATTTCAACACTTGCATTAGAGATCAAAGATATGCCGTCGTTATGTCCAAAGACTTTTGATATCAAGTCGTGGGCTATCTCTGCCACGTACACGACGTTGGTGAGTTTTGTTGCACGATAAACAGTTTTCGACTGCGCGCCGTTGAATAAAATTAAGATTTGGATTGTACTGGAGCGGATATTGCTCTATTTTCGAAACGTACGATGATTTCGGAATTTACGTCGTTAAACGTTGGTTATTCTCAGATTTTGCTTCAGACGTTGTAAATCAGTTACGGCATCTTTAGCTGTCATAAATTTAGACTTTACCACCGCCCTGAGAGATACCCTTGTCCCTTCATGTTATCTTTTTTACTTTCATCCAGTGTGCATGCCTCCTCTTTACATCACCTAGGCCCAGGTGGGTGTCTGATTTCAAAGACTGCTACAAGTCAGGTCAATACATAGGCTACCTATCTTTTCTTGATGCCGCAGTCTTGTGCTTTATGATTTGATGAAATTGATACTCGTACCGATACGCTCCTCAGAAATAAGCAATGTTCGCGAAAACAGAGGAATGAATTTGAACATTCAGTATAGCTTTGGAATATTTTCAGATCTTAAAGTTGACAAGTTCGCGTAGTAGGATTCAGAAGCTTAGTCATTATTTCTATCAGATCGCATTCGGATTCTGAGATCGCAAAATGATCTCATCTCTTCCGCACACAAATCAACATACAATATAACACCAAATCTAATCTATATGACAGCGGCCGTTGTGCATTTCAGCTGCTTTATTGCACCCTATACATTTGGGGCAGTATATTCAATGTTAGTTTTATACTTGCATCGCAACACGTCTATTTCTGATCGTGCAAATTTCATAAACGATATTTCCATGGCGATCGATGTTGATGATCTCTTGCAAAGGTAAATACTTTTGGCCGAATTAAGCGTGGAAATGGTTTTTTCCGAATTTTGCGACTTCGATTCCAAACGATCCAACGGCTACTTAATATACTATTTACTTTATTACCATGTAAAACACACGTATATAGGTTTTAAATGGTGCAGTAATTCTCCAAAGGCTGAGAGATGGACGCAATTTTACCGAAATAAAAGCGGCACGGCCTCACATGAGATCATTCTCGGCCGAATTTGTTTGACTGTATAATCACTCATCTCGTGGTAAGACGAATGGCGTAGTATTTATTGTGTCATATATATCGGAATTGCGGACCTATGTCCGAATTAAACGAAGTCTTTAACGTTTTTGTTCCGTTCCCAAGCAGTTTGGCCTAAATCTGGGTTATCCGGTATCCGAATTAAGCGGATAGTCGACTGTATAAGTGCATAAGATCTGCTTGACTGTGACCAAAGTCTTAAGCAAATAACGATTGATATCTTTTAATATTAATCTTCTTTGCAGTTGATGTTTGTCGGGTTGTTTTTGATGGGCATCCCGTTCGTATGGCACCCTGGCCTGTTTGAGACCATGCATCACCTTCCAAGCAATCCACTGAGCCGTGAGTAAGAATTTCGAGCTTGCTAGACTATTTGAAAACTGTGCTCGTCAATTCTACAGAAGTAGTGCATCTCGGATCAAGTATGTATGGAGCGATATGTGTCGTCGCCTTCGGATCATTATTCATCGCATTGCTCTCCGGCATGTGCATGATCGGAATAGAGTTGGTGGGTTTCATATAATCACTGATATTGTGCCTGGATTTGATCTAGCCCAGTTTGGTGATCGTTAGCTGCAGCTGGTCATGCCACATTGCTTGGTTTAGTAGGCATACCCAGGGATATCTAGAACTATTCTAGTTCTACCTATCCCTGCGCATACCATATGTCTTCTTCTAGGAGGATTTGTCCTCCTTTTCATTAAAAGGGAATTGTCCTCCGATGACGTTCAACAGGAGCGAAACAGTACTTCGTCAGCCCCCGCCACTCCCTAAAACATGGTCTTGGCTCTCCCATAAGATCACAAACCAAACTTCTATCAGTAAGGCAGGTTTTACTGTTATAGGGGCTATACGTGTAAGTGAATATAGTCGCGAACAGCGCGAAAAAACTTCATATTCACGGTGGAATTTTGTCTATAATATTGGTAATTGCAGATAGTACTATTAATTTTTCATCCTCTCCCAGTCCACGTGATCAGGTTTATTGTCAGAGATGAGGGAGGTGGTGACTTCAGATAGCAAGCTCAGGACTATTCCGCGCCTACGGTAGGCCTAAACATGCGGCGGTCACTTTCGATCAAGGTTTAATGGTCGTGGCATGGTCATCATGATTGGTTTATTGGTGGCTGAAGCTTCAGAAGTTTTGGTGTGTCGTGGAGCGGTGATGAACGGCGCTGTAATGAAACTTTTTATTCTAAATGATGTGTATTTTTTTCTCGGGTCGCTGAGTGCACCCATATTTAAAAGTGGACATTCAAGTACCGTGAATCGCGCGTACTGGGAAGATAATTTTGATGTTATATAAAGTCTACTGCAAAATAATCTATAATTTATGTTGATTTGAGAAGTAATTTTGGGTCCCTCCGAGCTCGGGCCTCCTAATTGGAGGATTTAGGGTGCGGGAGTTTGATTTTTTTTCGATTATACGTTCAACATGGCTTTTTGGCGAAACCTTCTATCTATATTTCTATAAATCATGCTGCAAATGCTGAATTGCTGGTTTAAAATTGGTTTTCCAACAAATTGCCAGCGTTATACCTTCTTGATTATCATTACAAACAACTTCGACGTTTTATGTAACATTAGGACCTCTTTACATGTGAGGATTTGTCGTAATTTTCCTGGCGCATGCTCGAACTTCAAAGACCTATTACTTGCATCACTTTCAAGCATCAAAAAATTAGATATGATTTACTGTTATTTTTATGTCTGTTTTTGTAACATATGCTTTGCTTTGTTTTGTAACATTTATAATTACAACCACCAAGGAAATGTAACGCATCATTAAACTCGGACGAAACGAATCTGGTCTTGTTTAGCTTGCCGGCAAGAACAAGAGTAGTAGTTATGATCGCTCGCGAACGGCTATGGTGGCTTATGGGCGCGCTGGTGATGTGCCTGGAAACTCGTGTTGGTGATGGTACCCTTTTGACCCCCCCTTCCGCTCGTGATGTGCCATGTGTTCTTATGGGATCTCTGGTGATGGTACCCTTTCGGGTATAGGCTGCGTCGGTGATGTGCCATGAAAACTCGTGTTGGTGATGGTACCCTTTCAGACCGCCTATCGCTCATGATGTGCCATGTATTTTCACGGGATCTCTGGTGATGTGCCATTGTTTCTTAAGGGATCTCTGGTGATGTGTCATTGTTTCTTACGGGATCTCTGGTGAAGTGTCATTGTTTCTTATGGGATCTCTGGTGATACCACCCTTTCAGGTATACGTTGTGTCGATGACCTGCCGGTCTTGTGTGATAACGTTACGGGTATACGGATCTCTGGTGAAGTGGTGTTGAATATCAAGTATAGTAAACAGTGACGCCATTACTCAGTATGTATATTCAAAATTATTATATATGACCAATTTGAAGTAATCCCAACGTTTACGGTGAGTGCGACGATGATATATCGTTATTCTTATGGCGGGGTGACAAGCGGCTCTTTTGTCTTATGGCGGGGGTGGCAAGCGGCTATTGTGTCTTGTGGTCGCAGATCTCTGGTGATTCGCTGAATGAACCTTTGTTAATGTGTATATCGTAAATTATTATATATGATGTAGTTTAGTCGTGACAAATGACCGATCGTGTTCTAAGTCTTTCCTCGCTATTGATTCCTACGTAACCTGAATAGTACTTTCCGATCGGATTATTCGCACCTTGTATACCACTGTTTCGCACCTACAGAATAGTCTGCTGTTCACAGTCGCGACTTCACCGCGATAGCACAATTTTCGCACCTCGATCAGTAGAACAACACCGCGCTAACCCAGTTGTCGAATCACATAGGTCATACATTTTACGTGAAATATTGTATTGTGGTATACAAATATGCAAACTATTCTTTCAATTCAACAAGTCTAGTTAACGGATCGATTTTCAAGCTGCCGACACAGTTTTTAACACGAGTGAGTTGATATTTCTTCCCGGGTACGAGCGAGGCTTTGTTCCATTGATCCAAAACCACCTCGCCAGTATCATCCTTCAATGTAAAACTGTATAATTTCAACTCCTTCCCGGCGTCAGAATTGACCATCTTCTCCTCTCGAGAAACACAAGTAGCGGCGATCGATACGTATTCATCTTTATTTCCGTATACCGATTCACAGGTCAATAATGGGTATTCTTCAGTCGTATGTCTCGATTTTCCATGCAGAGTTACTGACGAAGCCCGTCCCAGTAATACAGCGGGTTTTCCAGTAAACTTGTCAATTTGAACCCAACCGGATTTGACCATGAGTTTTTTTCGTTTGGAGAATGCTTTCTCAATGACCCCGAACAATTCACGATTGAAACACGTGAAAGATATCTCTTCGTTATTACCGTCGATGAATATACCTTTGAGATATTGACTAACGCCACCTCTTCTGGGTGATGAGACGAATTTGACTCCGACGTGAAAATTTGAAGTTACCCTGACTTGCATAGTGTTGACGCTGTTCGATACCATATCGTTTGTTCACACCTATAGAATCAATATCAGCTATAACTCTACAAGAATCAAGAATCACAAGTACGTGCATTACACAGTTATTGTCTTTATCAACTTGAAATCAAACCCTTAACAGAAACACACATCTTATCACTTGTCAACTCTATCATGAAAACCCTCGAACCCGTATTATTAAGAAAGTTATAGTACGGTATCGGAATCCATTCGCGAGATGTACTAAAGGTAAATCCAAATAATCCAGAATGAAATATTTGGACTTGACATAGTGTGAATAGAAATAGGTTTGACAAACATGACTACCAACTTTGATCCAGTCACATTTCAAGATTACACTTTGAAACAATCCTTGAAACTTACAACTCTATTCACGACTGAGTTTTCCATTTGTCAAATAGAGTTTCAGTAAATACTATCGCGATATTTTAATGTGTTACTACGCACAATAGAATCAATCAATGAAATATCGCCCGTTGTTGTAAATATTTCTATCTTGACAACCACTTATGCATACCGCGATCGACTTGTGACGCGATGAGTTAAATCGGAATATTTCAATCCATTTGTCGAAACCTTGAACAAGCTATCAGGTTATTTTTTGTTGCAATTGAGTGAACGGGAATAGTATTACGTCTCAACATTTTAACATCTTGCCATACACAAAAGAGTAAAATACAAAAACCTTGTCAATTCAATCCGTTTGTAACTTACCCAACCAACTCAACAGTATCCTTACGAGAAGTAGACAAGACTACGCGAGTAATCACTACAATCCAAAATCCATAGCAAGTTCGGTTGTATTCATAGTCCGCCAACTCGTATTTTTTATTCAACTGTAAAAGTCGTTACTATTCTGTAACCTAAGGTAATTACTACTCGGTGCGCACAACTTGAGATTAACATATGTTTTGAGTATATGATATTTGGATGTCTGACCAACGTAGTTGAGAATTCATTTCTTACAATCGAACGCAGGCGTTATATTGAAAATTTTCACGATGTAAACATATGAATTGACACATTGATTTTGACATATGAGATTTTGTAATAGTCGATCATGACTTGGTTATTAAATTATGACATTATTAGATCAGGGTTGTGTAGAAGGTTATCACGACACCAACAAACTTTTCAGAAACATTGTTATTAACATATCGATTTGTGAAACTAGATTAACATATCTGAAATGTTTTGATTGGGAAGATTAAGCCGTGTTCGTAAAAACCACACAGCGTATTGTGGATATCAGGAAATATTTTACAAATGTAATTGTCTCCACTAACCAAGACTAAAGATGAAACAGCAATTTCCTTTGTTGAACAATAACCGGTACAATACTTTATCATCGTAATCTGTGGTGAGAATTGAAACACTTTCGTACATTACCCGGTGTCAAGATATCACACTAGGTGAATTGACATACCGCCGCTTGATTAATACCTAATCCGTTCGCACCATTTCACATACTTTGATCATTACAAAAGTAAATTGGAATATGTTGCTAGATGCATTCAGTTAGAAATGTCTGGTACACAACAATCGTAATATCAAGGAAGTACTTGCTACACTGTAATTCACTTAACGTGTTTTTGCATTGTTGTTCATTTGTAGTATTGATTGTTTTTGAACCCCCAAATAATAATTCCCGACATGAAACCAAACCGCTGAAAGTCGTTACCATCACAACGAAACAATTTGTACGATGTTTGCCAAATGTATCATATATAGTTAGGTGTACTAGTATTATTTGTCTAACACATACACCGACAATGCAATCGAAAATTTTTCCGTTGTCATTCGCTAGAGTAAATGTCATCACAATACTCTGTCACTAAAAGACGTTACTTGTATGTGATTGAATCCCTAACAATTATCTCACTAAACCGAACTCTAAAGAAATTTTACTCACTCGACGGATATGAAACAGCGTCGCTTAATCGGTCTATATCGTTTTTCTAAAGGTAAATCATATCCATCCAATAGAAAACAATTTTCACTAGCTTGGTAATGAAACCGAAGTCTTCATTCGATATTTTGTTTGTGTCAAATACTTTGCAATAAACACATTTGAGTGGTTGAGCTTTACATCATCAAGCTGTCATTTGTAAATCAAGATTTCGGTAAACTTGTAAATGTATCGTTTAACTAACCGACATTTAGTGATTGGTAAACATACCAAACGATACACATCCACCTCCGAAATACTGCATTGATCTTAATTTCCATCATCGTGATAATCGAAGTACATTTCTTTCGAATTCGTAACAACCAGCTTTTCTATGACATGATAAATTTTTGACAAGTTATGCTTAGAAGATTGGTTGTATATCACGAAAAATAATATACCACTCATATTGATACTGTTACTCCATTGATCGATATTTTCAAACGAGTAAAATTTATTACTTGAGTTTCTCCGCTTAATGTAAATGCAAACTCAGCCGTCTTTTAACATCACAAAGGCATTGATAAAAAGTAGACAATCAAACGCTACAAGTTTAACTTTTGTAGGTTGTGTATGATTACCCCACGCAACTCATTTCTTACCAAAAGTAGATGAAATATATTCATGGTACACGAAAATACTCGACATTCCCATGCTACGAACCTGTACAATGATTGGTGACGCTTTCAAAACTGTTTCGATACCTCAAGGCCTTTATTGTCTGAATGGATGGTCATGTATCTTAATAATCAAATAGTTCAACACAGAACTAGTACGAACAGAAACACCAGAGTTGTTTACACAAAAGTTTGTATGTGTACAGTATGCGAATACCATGTGCAAGTCCAGCACAATTGTGGTTTCCACCCGAGTTTAGTTAACACAATTTACGACACCGAGGTCGCGTCATCTTTCGTAAAACAACAAACCAACCAAGCCTTCAGGATATGTCCATGTAATAGCAATAAACCAGCTACTCCAACAACAGAGTACATATGTTTTTAGTTACGGTGCTGACATCTTACACACAAATCAATCTACTTTGCTAACGAAAAGTGCTGAGTCATCACATGATTGCCCTCACAACAAAACAGCTAGAAGATATTATCATACAAAAATATTCCTAACCCTTTGAGCACCTGTGACAAATCATACAACGAATATGTTTTGTGTGTCGAATTGTTGTTCAGTGTCAAGTCTACCTGTTGAAACGTACATTAAAACAACACAGTCACAATTCAATTAAAACCACGAATCTATTTTCATTTCCTCACAAACTGTCACATACAGAAAAATAAATTTTATTCCGCCAAAACATACTTGTAACCAATCGCTTTCATTAAACACACAACACCATAAAAGTATTTACTTTCTACAACATAGACATTCCGATGTAGTCAAGAAATATTTTTATTAATCAAAATCATCGACTTCTGTTTACGGCGTTAGTGTGTGCATGTCATATATGTGGGATCCGTATTAAAATGGACACGACGCGACTGAATGTGAGGAGATAGAAGTCTATCGCATAGATTTACATGTGGTCTTCGCTACGGTTTCAAAAAACTAATCATCTCTTTTGCATTGATCGAGACCGAGCAAGTTAGTTAATGGCCATGATTGTGTTTGTCATATGCGAATGATAGGGTTACTGTCAAATCTACATACAACAACCTTCTGGCACTCATAATAGCAATTTCATTCTCTCCTTTCGTAATTGTAAACACACGACAAGTATATTGTACAACTCGACAGCTACGTTTAACAACACCAACGACACTAAACATACGATACCTACCCAAGTAAAATTACCATTTTCACCTGGAGGTCAGTCGTTACCTGAGTAAAAATACCATTATTCTTTGGAGATTTATCGTTTAATCAGAGTAACAAAACATTTTCACTTGGGGGTCTATCGTTTCCAAGAGTAACAAGCCCCCTTTCCTTTGGAAATCTATTTTTCCCTGGGTAACAAACCTTTTTCACTTGCAAATATATTTTTCCCCCCAGGTAACAAACCTTTTTCGCTTGGAAATATATTTTTTCCTTGAGCAACAGACCATTTTTACTTGGAAATATATTTTTTCCTTGAGCAACAGACCATTTTCACTTGGAAATATATTTTTTCCCTGAGCAACAAACCATTTCACTCGGCGGGTCGTCGTTTACCTGAGTAAAATATCATTTTTCTTTGGAGATCTGGCGTTTACCCATTGTAACAATACATTTTCACTTGGAAATCTGTCGTTTACCTGAGTACCAATACCGTTTTCACTTGGAAATCTATCTTTTCCCTGGGTAACAATACCCTTTTCGTTTTGAAAACTGACAACCACACCGGTCAATTTGATATTTTTTGTATATTGTTACAACAGACAGCGACAAAATATACACCAACAACGACTCCGATACATTTGTCTAATCAAATATTCACTTGCTCTGATGCATCCCATCAAAATCATTGGTTACTCACATACAATAACAATGTGCTGTTGTACATCGACATGTATGTTTTCGGAATTGGTGAATAAAGGGGTTTCCGATATGTCCGTGATGTCCGGGTTTGTGCTTTGGATTTTCCAGAGTAAAAATGTCTGAATAAAACACCTCCTCGACTTTGGTAACTGGTTGATACACGGATAATGGTGTTCGGAAAACGGATGAATTTATGTTCCCCATCGCGCTGACAACATCGGGTTACTTGTGAGTTTCCTCGGGTCTGTGTACTATATTGTGTCTTTACTGGTCAATACATGTCGCTCCAGTCAGCTGAAACCGGATCACCAATATGAGAAAGTGTGGGGGCCGGATCCGGATATTCACTCATGACCCAACGACCGATATTCAAGTAAACATGTTACAGACCGTGTTTTGTCTCCATGAAAAATACCAATGCATACACCATCACATCAAGTACGTCACGATTGTTCACAAGTATTCGCGTAAACCAGGTGTACATACAATGTGTCGGTGTACAAACATCACGGAAAACAAATTCATGTTCTCAAGTCTCATCATGCGACGACTCTGTACATTCAATGTGGGCATAGATGACACACGTCTTGACACAATGGACAGTGCATTTTGCATACCGATATATTCTCAGTCAAATATGCGAACCATACACAACCATATACCCTGATTTTCGCTGAATATCCACAACACCAACAAATCTGTACATTTCTTTTCCCTCGACCTCGACGATAGAGTTGTCATCCCAATGTACCAATCGAATGTATGGTTCATCAGGTGTAAAATCCAAATCAAATGTCACCAAGGTATCGTTTTTCATTTTCAATATTTCCACCGCTGCATCTTGTCTGTGTCGTAAAACCACGGTGTGGGGCCAGAGGAATCTATGGAACGTTACGCGTAGTCCCATGATTACTCGTGGATATAGTCAGGTAACGACAACGTTTTCTCAGTGGTCTGCGTGAGTGCACCGTTTCAATACGTAGCTGGATCAACTAGACCAAAAGTTTCCAACCACGTTTTATAACGACATGTAGAATTACGAGACAGCACCCTCTTGCGGAGTGGTTAACAAGAAATCAGTCTTCAACCCGCAGAGACACACCTTGGATTACATTATCTAATCGTATTCGAACTCGAGATTCACACACACACAGAGTCCCTGTTTACGATTTCAATCCGGAGTCACTGCTCACGATGTTTAGCTGGAGTCGTTATGTGGGAGTAGCGACATCCGACATATTCATCGCGTGAAAGATTGATAACGATGGTGATCGCCAAATACATAAAATCAGGTGAAACACTGCGGTCTCGGCAAAAAAGTTTGCAGGTTAGGACGACCAATACGTGGAGGGATTGAGTGAGTTACGCAACACGATTATGTCGAAGTCTGGATCACGATACAAGTCTACCTGAGAATCCGAACAATCTTGCAAAATCAAGGTGTGAACCCGTAGAAGGGCTGTACTCGTGTGAGATTCATTGTTACAATGGGTAAACGCCAGATCTCCAAAGAAAAATGATATTTTACTCAGGTAAACGACGACCCGCCGAGTGAAATGGTTTGTTGCTCAGGGAAAAAATATATTTCCAAGTGAAAATGGTCTGTTGCTCAAGGAAAAAATATATTTCCAAGTAAAAATGGTCTGTTGCTCAAGGAAAAAATATATTTCCAAGCGAAAAAGGTTTGTTACCTGGGGGGAAAAATATATTTGCAAGTGAAAAAGGTTTGTTACCCAGGGAAAAATAGATTTCCAAAGGAAAGGGGGCTTGTTACTCTTGGAAACGATAGACCCCCAAGTGAAAATGTTTTGTTACTCTGATTAAACGATAAATCTCCAAAGAATGATGGTATTTTTACTCAGGTAACGACTGACCTCCAGGTGAAAATGGTAATTTTACTTGGGTAGGTATCGTATGTTTAGTGTCGTTGGTGTTGTTAAACGTAGCTGTCGAGTTGTACAATATACTTGTCGTGTGTTTACAATTACGAAAGGAGAGAATGAAATTGCTATTATGAGTGCCAGAAGGTTGTTGTATGTAGATTTGACAGTAACCCTATCATTCGCATATGACAAACACAATCATGGCCATTAACTAACTTGCTCGGTCTCGATCAATGCAAAAGAGATGATTAGTTTTTTGAAACCGTAGCGAAGACCACATGTAAATCTATGCGATAGACTTCTATCTCCTCACATTCAGTCGCGTCGTGTCCATTTTAATACGGATCCCACATATATGACATGCACACACTAACGCCGTAAACAGAAGTCGATGATTTTGATTAATAAAAATATTTCTTGACTACATCGGAATGTCTATGTTGTAGAAAGTAAATACTTTTATGGTGTTGTGTGTTTAATGAAAGCGATTGGTTACAAGTATGTTTTGGCGGAATAAAATTTATTTTTCTGTATGTGACAGTTTGTGAGGAAATGAAAATAGATTCGTGGTTTTAATTGAATTGTGACTGTGTTGTTTTAATGTACGTTTCAACAGGTAGACTTGACACTGAACAACAATTCGACACACAAAACATATTCGTTGTATGATTTGTCACAGGTGCTCAAAGGGTTAGGAATATTTTTGTATGATAATATCTTCTAGCTGTTTTGTTGTGAGGGCAATCATGTGATGACTCAGCACTTTTCGTTAGCAAAGTAGATTGATTTGTGTGTAAGATGTCAGCACCGTAACTAAAAACATATGTACTCTGTTGTTGGAGTAGCTGGTTTATTGCTATTACATGGACATATCCTGAAGGCTTGGTTGGTTTGTTGTTTTACGAAAGATGACGCGACCTCGGTGTCGTAAATTGTGTTAACTAAACTCGGGTGGAAACCACAATTGTGCTGGACTTGCACATGGTATTCGCATACTGTACACATACAAACTTTTGTGTAAACAACTCTGGTGTTTCTGTTCGTACTAGTTCTGTGTTGAACTATTTGATTATTAAGATACATGACCATCCATTCAGACAATAAAGGCCTTGAGGTATCGAAACAGTTTTGAAAGCGTCACCAATCATTGTACAGGTTCGTAGCATGGGAATGTCGAGTATTTTCGTGTACCATGAATATATTTCATCTACTTTTGGTAAGAAATGAGTTGCGTGGGGTAATCATACACAACCTACAAAAGTTAAACTTGTAGCGTTTGATTGTCTACTTTTTATCAATGCCTTTGTGATGTTAAAAGACGGCTGAGTTTGCATTTACATTAAGCGGAGAAACTCAAGTAATAAATTTTACTCGTTTGAAAATATCGATCAATGGAGTAACAGTATCAATATGAGTGGTATATTATTTTTCGTGATATACAACCAATCTTCTAAGCATAACTTGTCAAAAATTTATCATGTCATAGAAAAGCTGGTTGTTACGAATTCGAAAGAAATGTACTTCGATTATCACGATGATGGAAATTAAGATCAATGCAGTATTTCGGAGGTGGATGTGTATCGTTTGGTATGTTTACCAATCACTAAATGTCGGTTAGTTAAACGATACATTTACAAGTTTACCGAAATCTTGATTTACAAATGACAGCTTGATGATGTAAAGCTCAACCACTCAAATGTGTTTATTGCAAAGTATTTGACACAAACAAAATATCGAATGAAGACTTCGGTTTCATTACCAAGCTAGTGAAAATTGTTTTCTATTGGATGGATATGATTTACCTTTAGAAAAACGATATAGACCGATTAAGCGACGCTGTTTCATATCCGTCGAGTGAGTAAAATTTCTTTAGAGTTCGGTTTAGTGAGATAATTGTTAGGGATTCAATCACATACAAGTAACGTCTTTTAGTGACAGAGTATTGTGATGACATTTACTCTAGCGAATGACAACGGAAAAATTTTCGATTGCATTGTCGGTGTATGTGTTAGACAAATAATACTAGTACACCTAACTATATATGATACATTTGGCAAACATCGTACAAATTGTTTCGTTGTGATGGTAACGACTTTCAGCGGTTTGGTTTCATGTCGGGAATTATTATTTGGGGGTTCAAAAACAATCAATACTACAAATGAACAACAATGCAAAAACACGTTAAGTGAATTACAGTGTAGCAAGTACTTCCTTGATATTACGATTGTTGTGTACCAGACATTTCTAACTGAATGCATCTAGCAACATATTCCAATTTACTTTTGTAATGATCAAAGTATGTGAAATGGTGCGAACGGATTAGGTATTAATCAAGCGGCGGTATGTCAATTCACCTAGTGTGATATCTTGACACCGGGTAATGTACGAAAGTGTTTCAATTCTCACCACAGATTACGATGATAAAGTATTGTACCGGTTATTGTTCAACAAAGGAAATTGCTGTTTCATCTTTAGTCTTGGTTAGTGGAGACAATTACATTTGTAAAATATTTCCTGATATCCACAATACGCTGTGTGGTTTTTACGAACACGGCTTAATCTTCCCAATCAAAACATTTCAGATATGTTAATCTAGTTTCACAAATCGATATGTTAATAACAATGTTTCTGAAAAGTTTGTTGGTGTCGTGATAACCTTCTACACAACCCTGATCTAATAATGTCATAATTTAATAACCAAGTCATGATCGACTATTACAAAATCTCATATGTCAAAATCAATGTGTCAATTCATATGTTTACATCGTGAAAATTTTCAATATAACGCCTGCGTTCGATTGTAAGAAATGAATTCTCAACTACGTTGGTCAGACATCCAAATATCATATACTCAAAACATATGTTAATCTCAAGTTGTGCGCACCGAGTAGTAATTACCTTAGGTTACAGAATAGTAACGACTTTTACAGTTGAATAAAAAATACGAGTTGGCGGACTATGAATACAACCGAACTTGCTATGGATTTTGGATTGTAGTGATTACTCGCGTAGTCTTGTCTACTTCTCGTAAGGATACTGTTGAGTTGGTTGGGTAAGTTACAAACGGATTGAATTGACAAGGTTTTTGTATTTTACTCTTTTGTGTATGGCAAGATGTTAAAATGTTGAGACGTAATACTATTCCCGTTCACTCAATTGCAACAAAAAATAACCTGATAGCTTGTTCAAGGTTTCGACAAATGGATTGAAATATTCCGATTTAACTCATCGCGTCACAAGTCGATCGCGGTATGCATAAGTGGTTGTCAAGATAGAAATATTTACAACAACGGGCGATATTTCATTGATTGATTCTATTGTGCGTAGTAACACATTAAAATATCGCGATAGTATTTACTGAAACTCTATTTGACAAATGGAAAACTCAGTCGTGAATAGAGTTGTAAGTTTCAAGGATTGTTTCAAAGTGTAATCTTGAAATGTGACTGGATCAAAGTTGGTAGTCATGTTTGTCAAACCTATTTCTATTCACACTATGTCAAGTCCAAATATTTCATTCTGGATTATTTGGATTTACCTTTAGTACATCTCGCGAATGGATTCCGATACCGTACTATAACTTTCTTAATAATACGGGTTCGAGGGTTTTCATGATAGAGTTGACAAGTGATAAGATGTGTGTTTTTGTTAAGGGTTTGATTTCAAGTTGATAAAGACAATAACTGTGTAATGCACGTACTTGTGATTCTTGATTCTTGTAGAGTTATAGCTGATATTGATTCTATAGGTGTGAACAAACGATATGGTATCGAACAGCGTCAACACTATGCAAGTCAGGGTAACTTCAAATTTTCACGTCGGAGTCAAATTCGTCTCATCACCCAGAAGAGGTGGCGTTAGTCAATATCTCAAAGGTATATTCATCGACGGTAATAACGAAGAGATATCTTTCACGTGTTTCAATCGTGAATTGTTCGGGGTCATTGAGAAAGCATTCTCCAAACGAAAAAAACTCATGGTCAAATCCGGTTGGGTTCAAATTGACAAGTTTACTGGAAAACCCGCTGTATTACTGGGACGGGCTTCGTCAGTAACTCTGCATGGAAAATCGAGACATACGACTGAAGAATACCCATTATTGACCTGTGAATCGGTATACGGAAATAAAGATGAATACGTATCGATCGCCGCTACTTGTGTTTCTCGAGAGGAGAAGATGGTCAATTCTGACGCCGGGAAGGAGTTGAAATTATACAGTTTTACATTGAAGGATGATACTGGCGAGGTGGTTTTGGATCAATGGAACAAAGCCTCGCTCGTACCCGGGAAGAAATATCAACTCACTCGTGTTAAAAACTGTGTCGGCAGCTTGAAAATCGATCCGTTAACTAGACTTGTTGAATTGAAAGAATAGTTTGCATATTTGTATACCACAATACAATATTTCACGTAAAATGTATGACCTATGTGATTCGACAGCTGGGTTAGCGCGGTGTTGTTCTACTGATCGAGGTGCGAAAATTGTGCTATCGCGGTGAAGTCGCGACTGTGAACAGCAGACTATTCTGTAGGTGCGAAACAGTGGTATACAAGGTGCGAATAATCCGATCGGAAAGTACTATTCAGGTTACGTAGGAATCAATAGCGAGGAAAGACTTAGAACACGATCGGTCATTTGTCACGACTAAACTACATCATATATAATAATTTACGATATACACATTAACAAAGGTTCATTCAGCGAATCACCAGAGATCTGCGACCACAAGACACAATAGCCGCTTGCCACCCCCGCCATAAGACAAAAGAGCCGCTTGTCACCCAGCCATAAGAATAACGATATATCATTGTCGCACTCACCGTAAACGTTGGGATTACTTCAAATTGGTCATATATAATAATTTTGAATATACATACTGAGTAATGGCGTCACTGTTTACTATACTTGATATTCAACACCACTTCACCAGAGATCCGTATACCCGTAACGTTATCACACAAGACCGGCAGGTCATCGACACAACGTATACCTGAAAGGGTGGTATCACCAGAGATCCCATAAGAAACAATGACACTTCACCAGAGATCCCGTAAGAAACAATGACACATCACCAGAGATCCCTTAAGAAACAATGGCACATCACCAGAGATCCCGTGAAAATACATGGCACATCATGAGCGATAGGCGGTCTGAAAGGGTACCATCACCAACACGAGTTTTCATGGCACATCACCGACGCAGCCTATACCCGAAAGGGTACCATCACCAGAGATCCCATAAGAACACATGGCACATCACGAGCGGAAGGGGGGGTCAAAAGGGTACCATCACCAACACGAGTTTCCAGGCACATCACCAGCGCGCCCATAAGCCACCATAGCCGTTCGCGAGCGATCATAACTACTACTAACAAGTGTCCTCTTTTTGAGTGCTGAGAATTTGGTGGGTCGAGGTTTAGTAATTCGCTTTCAATGCTGGCGTTTCAGTCCGAATCAGTTGACATTCAACGTCGATAGCAGACTATGTCGTCGCGCATTTAGTATTATTCTGAGAAATATGAAATTCGGTTTCTGTGTTTGCGGGATTTTCAGTGCCTTGAGCAGATGTTCACAACAACGGATTGCAGCAATGTATCCTGTGGTTCTCGTAAACGCTCGGAAATCACTGGTGATTTCCCTGCCGCACTCAAATCTTTTCGAGATTGAAAGTAAATCAGATTTTAAATCTGCCTTCGCGGACGTAAGCGTGACATTTGAAAATATATTTACCGATGACAAATCAGCAGCACTTTATTGAACGAAATCTAGTCATTTTTCCTTGTTTTTAAACCAGAGGCGGTAAACAAACCTAGAGTGCAATTCGACTCAATTCAACAGCGTAATTTATGCGAATAATATCTATTTTTCAGGAAAGTGTAACCATATAAAAATCAAGAAAACTAGTGACCCAATTCATGTTAATTTACGATTTTATTATGTTTTTCATATAAAATGCTTTCACCTTCTTCTGGCTATACGCCCGTGTATGAGCGGTGCATTCCAATATGAATAATATTACTGATTCGTTACAGGGTCGTTGGGGATTATTGATTCCGTATCTAATTGTCAAGAGTCTCCTTGCTGCTATAGTCGCGGGCTTGTCAATTTTGTCGTTCTATGCTCTAGCGTTGATGGGTGATGGTGGGTTGGAGTCGCCGCCATATGTCTATGTCGGTATTCGCTGTTATTATGCTTGGAAAGGAACCAGTGAAATAATTCAGAAGCTCTTCTTTTCAGGATATGCTTGATATTACCAAAGCGATTGTGGTCTTGATGGTGTTTCTCTTTAACTGGATATTTGTAAGTATCATTTCCTATAAGAAATCGAATATAGGCTAATAGCCTACATACGTTTTGAGGTACGGGTAGGCTACGCAGCCCCAGCCATCGCCAACGGTAATGTGGAAGACTATATTCCAGCTATCGCAACTTCCAACTGAGTCCGATAACTGCTGGCATGTTTGACATAATGACAAGGCCCAACATTTGCTATAAACAGTGGTGGTTAAAGTAGTCCTGTGAGATCACTCCGGTACAAGTACAAGTAATGGTTTTAAAAGCAATCGAAAACCTCTTCTAGTAGGAACAGAATTTGCTGACTTTGAATACACTAGAATAAGTGAGTATAGTTTTGAAAAAAAGTCATAAATACACCCCCGTGCACTTTCAAGAGCTGGAAACTGAGTTTGGCGAGCGGTGTAGAGAGCTGGGTTCGTGCTTCTACATCTCAGGACATTACTTAACTATTATTGAGCTTCTTGGAGGTACAGAACTTCAATATATAATTGCATAGTATTCAATTAACTTCTGTTAAAATTAAATTAGTGTGGTACTCCGCGAAAACAGTCTTCATCTCTCCGTCTTAGCCACAATTTTTCTCTAATTAGAATAACATAATACTTCTACTTGGCAAACAGTAAATATCGACTGGTAAGAAAGTAACGCATACGATATTACCGGGTAGAAGTAGAAGTATCGGTAAATTGATTTACTTGAGTAGGTACCGTTAGTCACTGACCACGTCAGGTTGCAATACGCTGCTCATTCTGCCTTAGACGACTCTTATAATGATTTTGCCGTGTGAGATATTTCTTTGACACAAAAATTATTGTTTCCTGATTGCATGTCTTGGCCTGCCTTAAATCGTTCTATGTCGTGCAAATTATGTAACCGGAATTTTGCCATTCAAACACAACCCTACTTATGACACAAGTCAAGCATGACGAACTTCCGATGAATACGTGTCATGGACTGATTTCACGATAATGCCTACGATTTCACCGTAATAAATATGATGGCTAGAAAATGATGGCATCTTATCATTGTTGTTTCATGTTGAATCATGACCCCGTCTTCTCGTGCGAATTCTGTGCCACGAGCCCAACGATACAGCATTTTTGATGTTCATTTGATAATTTTCACGGGATTTCTGTAGCAGAATTAGAATTAAGCAAAATACTTTTCCAAATTACTCTATAATTAGAATTACAGCTTCAGTTGTTTTTTCAAATTAGATTAGAATTAGAAGTACTGAATTCACGAAAACTTGGACATTGAATCGAGATCAGTTCATATCAAATTACAGTTTGTTCTCATAAGAAGGGCTGGGAAAAATCGAGTACCTGAGTGATTCGATTCTGAATCACGTATTATGCTTCGTGTCGAGTATTCGAGTATCACTCATTATGACGTCACTGCAAAAGCAATATGTCAAAGTTCAAATATGTACCCTTTGTACCACCACAAAGAATATAATGCCTGTTATCCATCACATTAAAGATACTTTGATATTTCTTCGACCCTATCGATTCCATTGCTCTTTGTGACAATGTTGTGGGAGGATCATGACTTCGGACATGTTTTTCCAGTAACGGTCGTAGCTTTTACCATCTGTTTCATATGCTGCGATACGGCCAATCGAGGTTTCAAGGCTCCCACAGTGGAAAATAGTAACGAAACTATATTTCTCATGGATAAAATAACTTTCAGTAGCGAGGAGCGTATAATTTCAGTACTCGAAAAAATCGTCTTTTGCTATTCGACTCGAATCATTCAAATAATTACTTCATTCAGATTCGAGTGCTCGAATCTATTGTGCCCAACCCTACTCATAAGCATGAGAATGGGAAATGTCTGCGCAGGCAGCTTAGCTCGTTTCACACGATACATCTGTCCTGATGTCTTTTCAGGAAAACCAGGTATTAGATTCGATTCAATGAGTAGGCCTATACAGAAACATTTCAGAAATTCGGTAAGGGTTAGAATTGGAGCACATGAACATTTTACAAATTAGGTTAAAATTAGATACCGGAATTTCACTCTAATTAGTCCAAGTCTGTTCTGTAGCTTTATCTATTTGCATCATCGATATAATAATAAATAAGCGACTATATGGTTCTAGATCACGCCTGTCGTCTTGGTAAGCGCCCATTGCCACAGCTTAAGAAGAGGATCTGCCAACAGCGCTTCATTGATAGCGATGGAGGTACCGTCAGCTACTGAAGACCTGTCAGAATACCATGTTTAATCCACTACCGCGCAACGAAAGATGTATACAGCCTATTGTATGAAGAATCATGCTTCTGACAATATATGCACTTCATTTTTTATATTCACAGTGCATTTAGTTATGAGTTATCCAGTACCCACTCAAATATATGACTAAGCTGTAAAGAAACATGAGATAATCTAAGCCCAAACCAGCACCCTCCACCATCTTCAACTTATAGTGAGTTGATACAATCTACAAAGGTCCTTAACCATACAATTGCATGATAATGCATACTCGTCTATCGGTATGCTATGAGGCAAGGTGGGGAGATTGTAATTCTGTCCCGCAATTGGCAGTCACCGATACTCAGTGGTTGCACTAGCCTATACTGGTCCAGCTAACCTTCGCTTTCGGCTCTTAATCGAGTTGGCTGCATCTAAAAGATACTGCCGCTGCGGTGAGCGAAACCAGTGCCATTCCCAAGACAGGAACATGGGTTAGGTTGCGGTAGGAATATTCTTGTTGATTTTGTCCGGTTCATCGTGTTTTTGACTACCATGGTCGCTTAGACCAGGCCGATATTCTTTATTATTTAGTAGGCCTACCATAAATCCTCTTTTCGGCAGATTTGTTGTCCTTTCTCAAGAAAGGGACTGCTTCTCCCATGCGCTAAAATGCACAAGTGGCCTATTTTTTGCAATTCGAGTTACTTGCTTACACTTACACTTATTCACACCCAAAGGGTCGAAAAAGGTGTTACACGAAAACATAACGTAGCTCAGAATTATATCGTGGTCATATCTACCCGACTAAGTGCATGCATAATTTGGAAAAAATTGTTGTACTCGATTTACACCGCGGTATAACTCTAAGGTAGGTTCAGGTTTTGTTTGCCACGAGTGTGTAACAGGATTGGCACATGGGTGGAAATACACTCTATTTTCGCTATGAGCGTATTTCTTTCCACAGAATTACGATAGTCACGCAATTGCAGGCACGATTTCTTCACTGCTGCACTATATATATCACTGGTTTCGAGCATCTTGACGGTGGTATATAATTTCACTGATATTTCATGTGAACAATTTCACTTATTGAAAAAAGTTAAGGGAACCGAAAAGTATTCATGGGCTGAATCTGAAAATTATGTTTGATTTGTTGATTTTGTGTCTGTTCTTGTAACTTTTGCTTTGCTGTCAAATGTAACACATCATCAAAATCAAACTTAACAATTCTACCTTCGTTTCACTCGCCAGCAAAAATGCCCGCTTTTTGGGTGTAGAAAATATCGAACCAGCAACCTATTGTGCTGCAATTGTAGATCTTACCACTACGCTATATCGCCACATGTGGTAGGAGGTAGGGATGGTGTGAACCTCTGAAAGGTTCTGGTTCGTGTGAACGCGAACCTTTGTGAAATGTTCCGTGTGAACATGAGCGTGAACCTCGTGACGTCATATTGATAATTCCAATCCTGCATTTCAGTAAAGTGGTAGCCTATATTGATGTACACCAGGGGTCGGCAACCTTTTGCTAGTCACGGGCCAAATTTCGAGTGTGCAACTTTTTGGCGGGCCGGAATTTTCCTTAATACTATATTTTACGCTTACTTCGGTATATTATCCTACATTGCTGCAATCTCAATCATACCAATCATAAAACACATGTATGTATTTATTTACACTTCAACAACGCAGAATAAATGTGACAATTGACGCAGCTTGCTTTGTGAAAGGTTTTCAACTTCTGATAACAAGACAGAGGAAGCAAGAATCAGACCATATTCTAAATAGGCGTCAAAAATACGTGATCTTAGCTTGCTCCTCGTGAATTTTATTGTTCAAATCTATCGCTCACATGCGTACGTGCTACCAAAAATCGATGCAATGTCTTTTGCATTGTTGGACAAGCTGGGATAAAGATAAATTTCAAGAACGTACTCTTTATCAAAGTCATGCAGCGATATGCTCTTTGCATGAAATTTGTCATTCAATCCAACTGCATCGTATTTCAAAAAGGCCCATTTGAAATTTTCAGGCAGTGCTATTGGCGTTCACATTAAATGGAGTACTGAATATTCAGAATTTATTTTGTATAGAACAGGGGCGGGCAACTTCTCCAGTCGGCGGGCCGGATATGGGAAAATTAGGTAGGCCTACTTGGCGGGCCGGATTGCTGAATCGATACGATATTGACCCATTTATCTACAAATACCAGAAATAGATCGTATTTCATGTATGTATTTTAACGACAGCAATGTTACTTGAAAGCCATTTCACGCCGATAATGACGAAGACAGTGTGGATTTGAGAACAGCATTGTCATACAGGCGCCGTCATGTCTGCATCTCTCTGATCAACCAACACACGGCGCAATCCTTAATTAACATTTCAAGGCGGTCGATAGGCCCGGCACCCCAAATTTACCAAGATATCAATTCATTTGGGTTGAGTGGGTGACGAGATAGCGTCATTGTTCAACTGTGTGGCCTAATTACTCTCGATATGGAATTCATGCGGCCCGCGTCCTCTCCGAAATTTGAAAAGTGTCCTGCGGGCTGCGAGTCGTTTTGAGTCGGCAATCCCTGGCATAAGCGGTGCCTTACAAAAGCCTAGAAGTGTGCCGTGCTACAATTCGGCGGTTACGGAATCAAAATTTGAACAGCTTCTTTGAGGTACAGAACTTCAATATACAATTGAATAGTATATTCATATTGAAATGAACCCGAATATTTTCGGCTGACACTCGTCAGGGGTAATCGTCAGCAACTAGTAGAGAATTCGAAAGAACAGCGTATATCAACAATCGTAACACGAAATATGACGTCACCAGCACGAAATGTCGAATACGAGAGCGTTCAATGTACTATTTTTAGATGATACACGAACTCTTTTTGTTGACACAGCCTTGGCTGGTGTATTTTGATAAAAGTCGACTCCAAGGCACACAAATGAAAGTGTGAGCGACCCTTTCCGAGTATGCGAAATCTGTCGTCTCGATAATTTTTCGCACAGGCGGGATTATCCAACAAGTGTTTGCCAATTGCAGAATTTATGGCCTTTGATTGTTCCGCATCAATCTTGAGCGGGTGAGTTAAGGGTGAGCTTTTCACCGAGCGTGTTCTAATGAATCTAGGGACATGCTGATTTATGCGTTCCTGCAAGCGCTTTGACGTTCTTCCCACTTAGCCACAATCACAGTGACACTTAAATTCGTAAACTACATTGCTTTGCTGAAGTGCGGGTAGCACGTCTTTACGTGTTGCAGGGAGCAGTTGCGTTGTCGTGAAAATCACGTTGGTCTTCACTGTGTCGTAACACTTATTGACCGCTGAAATCAATTGCTTTTCAAAGCGGGTGGAAATAGGCCCTATCCAAGGTAAATGGATGTAAACATCTTTGGTTGTTCGTTCGGTAGGCTCTGTTGACTTTTCTGCATTGAAATGCGTTACCTTCCTCTCTATGCCACGGTTGATGACATGTTCAGGGTAACCGTTATCAAGTAAGATTTTCCGGATATTGTCAAGTTCTGAGTTCAGTTTATTACCCGAACATATCATCAACGCTCTATGCACGAGGGTACCTATGAGGTTGATTTTTCTGCGTCTAGGACTAAATGAATTCCAACGAAGGTATTGGCCAGTGAATGTCGGTTTCCGGAAGATTGATGTTTCAAATTTATTGGTATCATGTTTTTCGACTAAAACGTCCAAAAATGACAATGAGTTATTTCGTTCTTTTTCAATTGTGAATAGCCTGGTGTAAATGACCATTGCAGTCGACGAACACCACGATTACCACTAACGACATTAGGGTTGAGTACATCGTGAATGCTGATATTGCAAGTATTCTCGCTTCGACGAGCTTACGCGTACGCTCCACTCTCGCGCGCTACATACAGTATCTACAGTCACTAAAATCTAACGTAGTAAGCAAGTAGTGGGGAATCTCGGCAGACTGGGGCCGCGGGCCACATTATCATGTAAGACGGAAAACTGTCCGCGGGCCTGACAAAATCCCTTCGCGGGCCGTATGTTACCCGCCCCTGGTATAGAAGGAATGTCGGTAAAGCGAGTAAATATTCAGTAATTAAATTTCGTATCACAGTTACAAATATAGAGTTGGTACTAGGTTTTCTCTCCTCCGGTATAGGAAAGTGAGCATAATTTTCTTTGTACTGTTGAAATTCCCCGTGTCGCAGATTTGTTTCGAATGCGCCTCAACATCTCATGTATTCAGTTGTTTTTCCCCCGAAGTTGCGAATTCAATTTGTTCAGATGTGACGTTAAATGTACCAGGAGAGCAAGATTAGATACCCATTTTCGATTATAGTGCGGCACTGCAGATTGAAAAGCATTGTACAACGGCGGGCCGTATTCTTGTGATAACTAATTATTACGTCGCGGGCCGGACAATTTCGCTCGGCGGGCCGAATCCGGCCCGCGGGCCGTAGGTTGCCGACCCTTGATGTACACGATACCTAGCGACGACTCGGGCCGTATGATTCCACAATGCTGAAATACATTTTGACGTTTTAAACTTCGCCAAATGTATCAACCGGGGCAATCTCATGATATAATAACACCATAAAATCAATATCTTCCGTCGCTTTGCCAACAATTTCGACGAGGACTTGCAAGGGAATATAAGCTTACGCCTTAACGGTCGAGGTCAGACCGGACAATGTATTCGGCGTCTGAGTATTGCTACGCTGATATTGAGCAGAGTGTAAAACGGGTTTCTATACTTGCTACCAATATTACCACAAAAACAAGTTATACAGCAGTAGCCAACACCCCAGTCGCACGGATTTGGTTTTTATGACACAATGAACAATGAACATATGAAGATTGGCACCGTACTATTGCTGTTCTTTTCATATCAGATATACTTTACGTGCGAGTAAATGCTTTTGAATCCAGGCATTTTTCAGCAGACCTATCGACGCTGGTGGGTAGGACTCTCAATTGCTTCTTTCATTTATATATAAAGAACAGTGGTGGCTTTTGGGGCGGGCGGTCCCCCAGAAGTTACGATCACATACTCATAGCCCCACACACACTTTTGAGGATTCGAAAACAGAAACTGGGTTGTTTGGGATGCAATAAAGTACTTTCGCATCCGTCCTTACGGTACCCAGCAACTATCATCTCAAGTATTATTATTTGCAAAATCACTTTATTTTGAATGACTTTCACTGCTTTCACAACTTTGGCGAGAAATAATATATAATAACTCGTTTCCTTAGCATTCTATGTTACAATAACTTTCAAGTAGACAGCAATGAGTGAGATCTGCCGGAAACGTTGTTATGCTTCAGTGATTTAATAAACCACTTTTAGGGCTGGGCACAATTATTCGAATACTTGTATCTGAGCCTTAATTTTCATCATTCAAGAGTAGTAGTGAGGACTAATTTTTTTAAACTACTGAAATTATGTGCTCCTTGACAATAAGAGTTAATTTATCAAAGAAAAGTTTATTTCCGAAAGTGGTTTTCACTGAGGAAGCCTTTTAACATCCATTGGTCGTATCGCGTCATACGAAAACACGTATTACAAAGCAACACGCGTTGGTAGAGATGAGATATCTGTGAAGCCGTGATCAGCCCACAGCATTGTCACTAAGAGCAATGAAATAGGTATGAACGAACAATACCAAATAATTTTTAATGTGCGGTTCATCTCGCATTCTATACTTTGTGGTGTTTCATTAGCTACGTACTTCCTTTGCACATCTTTCATGCTGATATGATGTCATCATTAGTAATATTTGACCCAACACCTAATAGGCGATTAAAGCTGCTTTGTATCGTGAAATAACTTGGAAAACAAGTTATTTAAAATGTTTTAGCCAAATTTAAACGAATTTGGAGACTTTAATGCTTCTGAAACATTTTTGGAGTTCGTCTGACATGAAACTATACCTTATACTGAAAATTACCCGCATAAACTGGTTACTGTGAAGATATACTTCTGTGTCTGTCTACCGTATAGAAGTTTCACACCACTGTTACTTTACTTCTAAATGGTGACAAAAGAGTGCATAATATTATTTTCAAATCATCACAAAACTATAATAATGGATTCGACACAAAAGTTCAAAACATAGGTGGTTCGATCGGATTCTTTCTGCTACACAGCCGCCTTCGAACATGCAACCGTCGCCTAATATTCTTATCAGCCACCGTAAGCACACAGGTGCGTAGCCAGGGGGTTCAGCCGCCGAACCTTCCCTTTGCAACGCGAAACCCCGTCCTTCTGAAAGAAATATTGTGACGCTAATATCCAGTTGCAATTCAATAAGTCAGATCAGTGTTGCGCGCGGCCAATTAGCGAGATTCGCTCATGCACACAGACTTGTGCAAATGAATGGATTTTGAAAAATCGCAACTAGAATAAGAGCTAAACTACTTATTTTTCAAAACTCGCAACTATAAATAGAACTAGAACTACTCACTTTTCAAAATCCGCAACTAGAACTAGAACTACTCAAAAAACCGTAAATTAGTTGTCAGTCAACTAACTAAATCGGAAGTTTTGTGCAAGTCTGCGACTCTGCGTGCACAATGTAACGCGACGCTATCTTCCGAAATTAGGTCATTGATTGCTGCGTGCTCGGCCTAAGAATCGTATCTGCAATAGGCCTCGTTCGCGCTGTACCATCGCTGGCCTTCACGATCGCATCTGCATTGGCCTGGTGCGCACGATATCACGGTTGGCCTAAACAACCTCATCTGCAATAGACAGGCCGTGTTATTTTTGGCATTTCAGGAGCCAGATGCCAAAACTGCCAAAAATAAAAATTTGAAAATGCCAAAAATAAGCAATTTTTGGCATATGCCAAAAATAACACGGCCTGCCAAATAGTGTATTTCGTTCGTGGTATTGTGTTAACAGGACCGCGTTACAAGCGAGAAGAGCGTTTGTGAAAGGCAGGTTTCTTGATCTGGGTCCAGCCCAACCATTAGGGGTGAAAGCATGGTGTCCTAAATGGTGTGGGCACAGCGAGATTAAACGGCTGACTGTATTTGGTTTACGTCATACTTTCCATTTGTCCAAAGGCAATTTTACGACCATTTTTGACCGGCTTGTCGGGCTCTAAATTTGATAAAACGGGTATCAATGAGAAGCTGCCGCAGTAATGATTATTAAAATATAAATTATATTCTGCTCATGGAACTGGAACCCCCAAATTCAACCACGATTTTTGCATTGTGATCGAGTTGAACATTGTGACGCAAGAAACTGTCTGGCTATTTCTGAGCTGCATAGTCTCGTTTTGCCAGACAGTCTTGTTGCGTCAATGTTCTTTAACAAGCTAACCTTCCCAGGACTCTTCCATGCGAGTTGGTAATATTAAAGCCACCTGAAGTGAAAAAATGTCCTCCAAAAATATATCGGTAGACTGTAGTAGAAATGATAGTCGGGCTACTAAATAGAATGTGTTGAGAGACAACACAGGAAACTCCTGGCAAAGGATCAGGAAGAAAATAATTTCCGCGATGAGATCGATGGCACTGGCGAAGTGATCTCTTTTCATGATCCATGGAAGCCGGTTCGGCCCTCCAAAGATTTTGAAGCTCTGAACACCGTTTGTGCATGACTGGCAACATTCTTTCCCTCAACGGCTACTGTTGAAGCCGATATTTCCCAGATTCGCTGGGCGAGAAATGAATTTTGGAGAAACTTAGCTGACCTGAGTTTGGAAGCACTGTTACAGTGCAAACGATTGAAGTCTATTCAACAGCTGTACCAATCAGCTATTGAGCGTGTTTGTTAGGCTTTTCTTTCTTTTTTTTCTTATTGGCACCGATTCCGATGCATACTGCACATTTTGTGGTTTCGTTTGATATTATTAACCTTTGAAATCGTTGGTTTTTTTCTTCTTCATATTGTTTTTTGGCACTGATTATACGTGGATGCTGCACATTTTGTGGTGTCTTTTGACAAACTAGCCCAAATGAAGCGTTTTTGTGACTAATTCGAGGCTGAAACTATCTATTTAGAGGACGATGCCAAAACTGCCAAAAATAAAAATCGAAAATTGCCAAAAATAAGTTATTTTTGGCAGTTTTGGCATATGCCAAAAATAACACGGCCTGGCAATAGACCTTGTACGAAGGATATGATCGCTGGCCTAACTATGGCGTCTCGGGCCTAGCATGCTTTTGCTCCTATCTCTCGACTGGTTGGAGACAGTGCCGTTAAGCGCATGCTGTTTAGCGATTGTGATTAATGAGTGACATCGCGAAAACTAAATGACATGGAATGTCCTCAAACGTGTGCATTGCGCGTGCGTTCAGGCGTAATTGATTTCCGCTTATACTTAAACAACAGAAGATGTGTGGCAAGGCTTGAGTTATAAATGACGAAAGGTTTGAACCACCTGAAATCATTATTATAGAAAAAGTTCCATAAAAAATTGGAGATTTGGACTTGCGCAAATCGTCGCCGAGGCTACGTAATACGCGTTGATAAGCGCGCGTATTTAATTGTTCACAAGAGATCAGGAACCCGCTATTTGACAGCACTTCTGCTAATATGTCCACAGATCAATCAGACATCATTGCAGAGCCCTGGCTCTCTCTCTCTCTCTCTCTCATATCCTAGGCTTACCATATACGTCCTCTTTTAAGAGGATTTGTCTTCTTTTTTGACATTTTTGAAAGTGTCCTCGGAGGACGCCCTTTTGTCTTCTTTTTTGAGATTTTGTTCTCTTGTGAAAATTTAGGTCAGATATAGAGCAAATTGTTAGTCATATGCCGCAAATTAGCACAGAAGTGACGCTCCGGCTGGTATTTCGGAGTGAAAAACGGTGATTTTAGCTCTGAGCGAAAAGAGGACTTTTTTTTAGTCTTCCACCTAGCAATGTGGGAAAAATTCACCGGTTTTTGAGAATTCTTCTTCGGTGTTGCAAGTCTAAAGTTTCTGAAAAAGAGTCCTCTTTTTAGATTTCCAAAATATGGTAAGCCTCTTTTTAGATTTCCAAAATATGGTAAGCCTATCATATCCGGTTTCTGTAATGGAATATTTCCACATCACGTGACTTATATTCGCCCTTGGTATAAAACCAAGCGCATATTGCATATTGACTGACATAGAATATGAGATTTATGTGTAATACAAAGCCTGCTGTCCGATTTATCCGTACCGGTACAATATATCTGGAAAAGGCAAATGGTTGTCGGTTGAACTGCTAGTCAAGAACTCATTCGCCAGGACGTTCGTCTCAGCTATACGGCCGCAGTTGAGTACATTTGTAAGTCGCCATCCGTAGACAACGGACTAGTGTGACGGGGCGCCATCTATGGCGACCAATGACGTCACGCCTTGAGACAATGCGTGCGCGGGAGATAACCGCAGCTTCTAGAATATTCTGCAGAGATGCCACTCCTGGGTTTTTCCACCCAGATCTGGGTTTTTTGAGCATCACCTGGGTTTCTGGGTTTTTATCCTTGAAATCTGGGTTTTTTCAACATCATGTTCGCCAGGTCTGTTTTACGCTCAAAAATTAAATATTAGATTAGTATGGTCGCAATGTCGTAACATCCACGCACTTCAGTTCGCCATTGGCGATGGATTTTGCTGTTATTGTAACGAAAAAGTGTTGATAATCTATTTCACTACTAAAATAAGAGGCTTCTGCTTGATGCGATGGAGCTTTATTGAATGGTAACTTCCAGGTCGCAGAAAGTCATGTTCATATAGGACGATTGAAAGTAGCGAACTCGGCACTTGGTGAACAATTCGGCATGTATCGATAAATATCATGTAACTGTATGGTATGCACTGCACAAGCACATGAACAAACCAGGTGATGATCCAACTAATGTAATCCTATTGTTATCTGAGTATATATTTATAATTCCAACAAGGACACTCAGAGAGAGAGAGCGGAAGAGTTAGTTAGTTGGACACCCCTAGCAAGTTAATCAGAGGCATTGGTTACCAGCACATTCGAACCCTAACCCCGAATTTCATGATTTGGCAGTTACGGTATTTATTTTCACTATACATTGGTCTGTGATTATTCCAAATAAAAGTGATTGTCGTAGGATTGATTAATCAATCGAAAGCTACTTTCAATCTGTCCAGGTCGCTGAAAATACATGAAATCATCCTTAGAAATAGGGAATGGATGGCATTGCATCGAACTTTCACTGCGCGATGATATAATTGGTACCGGTACACTATTAAGTATTCACGCTGCGCCCCAATTGTTTCATTGCGATGTGTCGAGAGGAAAACAACATGTTTTTTGTGCGATTCGCAGTGTTAACCAAGCAAAATATGTATTATGAACTGTTGTAAATTCAATATCAAAGGCTTCAATGACTGTATGAGTGTATTCGACGACTATCAGGCTCCACTTTAACAGCTATCTCGTGTCTTTTGAGTGAAATATAGAATCTGGGTTTTTCTGGGTTTATTTCGCCTCCACATCTGGGTTTTTCCGAAATATCCCAGTGGCATCTCTGATATTCTGTATTCTGTCTGTGTCTGGGTGGTACACGTTTTCTACTGTCGTCAATATAACTGTTACGGTATCTGTCTGGCTGTGAACTGATTTACACTTGAAGAGTATAAAGAACTAGTAGCGACACCGTTACAATTGGCGAGCACACCAGTCTTCAAGTCAACAACCAGCGATCAGTGCTACAAGAATACCGGTATCGGCATGGATTCATTGCGTGAAGAGAATGAGTATCTGCGAGCAGAGTTGGAGCGGGTTCATCGCCGGATCGACGATATGGTGGAAGCCCAAAACAGTACCCTCAGTCGTGTATTAACCATTGTACAAAGTTTGGGAGGTGAGAGTATGTCTGCGGCTCCGAAAGCGAGTGGATGTGTGTTTGACAGTAATGATAATGGTGACATGGGGGAGTTTGTTGATATGACTGACAGTAAAACTGGTGTGATGTCTCCAGAACCACAGTATGTAAATGATAGAGTGCGTGTTACTCGTAGCAATTCTGTACGCCCCACTCCATCCAGTCATAGCATGCCCAAACCCGCTGTTGGTGTTATTAAACTGGAACCATTTGATGGTGTGAATATGCCCATTAGCGATTATTTATGCCATTTTGATGCGGTGACATTGGCCAACGGATGGGACGAACAAACTGCTTGTACTAGGCTTAATGCTAGCTTACGTGGTAACGCTTTGCAAGTGCTTGCACAAATGTCGGCTGATTGCCGTCGGGATATTGATCGTGTAATTGCCCAATTGAAGAAGCGCTACGTTCCATGGGGTATGGAAACCTTGAGCCGTACTGAATTTAACAAACGCAAAATGAAATTGGGAGAATCCCCAACAGAATTCGCATCAGTTCTGGCTACGCTTAGCTTGAAGGCTTTTCCCCGTATGAATTCTGCGGCTCGTGATGAGTTTGTGTGTCAACAGTTTATCAATGGTCTGGGTGATATTAACCTTCGCCGACAACTAACGTTGATGAAAACAAGTAACCTAGATGAACTAGTTGCTTCCGCGGATTTGTATTTCTCTGTTGATGGACCGCCTAACAGTCAATTGTTCGAAACTAGTAAACCAGTTGTGGCTCCTGTAGGCCTACAACCAAAAAATAGCGCTGAACGTCTTGCAGTAGGCAAGCGTGATAATGAGATGGAATCGAAAATTGAGAAGCTGATTGACCTGGTTAGCAACCTAGTGACTGCCAGAAATCCACCACCGATGAGTAGGCCTAGAAGCCCTCCCTATCGAAGAAGAGTAACGTTCGGGTATGGACCTTGCCATAACTGTGGAGTGACTGGACACATTCACAAAAACTGCCCAAATTCCCATTGTGCTTACTGTGGCCAGTTGGGTCACCTTCTAGTTTCGTGTCCCAATAGAGATAGAGATAATGTTCCGCCGGTCACCGGCGAACATGAGCCCCACCAATCGGGCAATTCTTTAAACATGCCTTAGCAGACCATAGGTCCGATGGCGCTGCTCTTATGGATATGGACCAGGATTTGGAAAGACTTATGAATTTTGTTTGTGCGCTTCGGCTCACATCTAGCTGGTACACCGTTGCATCGGTGAATGACAGCCTGTCGGCTAAACTTTTGGTAGACTCAGGCAGCCCCCGTACCTTCCTAGATTATGATCTGTACACTCGACTGTATGATATAACTGATTTGAAACCATGTGATATCCCATTTGTTACTGCTTCTGGTGGCCCCTTAGAGCTATATGGCACAGTGGTGTTGACCCTACGTATTGGTAATTTTTGTGCACAACAAGAGGTTGTGATTGCTCGTCTGGGTGCGCCATATGGCTTGCTAGGGTGTGATTTTATGGAGAAGCATGATGCTGTTTTGTACATGGGTAAAGGAATGATGAGTCTGCATGGACAAAATGTTATATTGCAACAGCTGTCGGTGTCCTGTTGTGGTGTTATAACTCAGAAACAGATAATAGTCCCTAAGTGGAGTGAAAGAGCTGTCATGGGTGCAGTGAGTGGGCCTTGGTTGCCGTCCCTTTCACAGTATGGTGTGGTTGAATCGTCACCTGTGTTTGAGAGCCAGTATGATAATCGTGGGTTGCGTGTGTTGTCCGGTTTGGTCGATCCTACATGTAATGAGGTGCCTGTGATGTTTATAAACCTATCTCAGAATGATATTGTAATCCCTGCTGGGGAACGAGTAGGCTCTTTAGTGCCCCTTGCGACTTGTGGGTCTGTGGCGGCGCCTGACACCGTGGAAGTCGAACCGTGCTTGGATCTGCCGGACCATCTGCGACACCTTGTAGAAGAACCAGACCACTTGAATGTACAACAGCGACAACAGTTAAGAGATCTTCTCATCAAGTATCAGGATATATTCACGGGGCCTGATGGGAAATTGGGATATACCACTTTGGTTGAGCACAAAATTGAGCTATCTTCTACCGTACCAGTTAAAGTGCCTCCGCGACGTTTGAGTTGGAGGGCACGAGAAATTGTGGGTGACCAGATCGAAAAGATGGAAAAACTGGGTGTTATCGAGAAGGCCCAAAGCCCGTACAACGCGCCGATTGTTCTGGTTCCAAAGCGGGATAACACGTACCGTTTCTGCACCGACTTCCGTAAATTAAATACGATCACGGTAAAGGATGCCCATCCTCTGCCCCGCATTGACGATATCCTGGATTCTCTGGGTGGGGCAAAATGGTATTGTACTCTTGATCTCGAATCCGGTTTTTGGCAAGTTCCCCTGAATCCAAGTGACCGAGACAAAACTGCATTCAGCGTACCTGGGCATTCGCAATTTCGGTGGACAGTCCTTTGCTTTGGCTTGTGTAATGCGCCTGCCACGTTCATGGCAATGATGGAGAAGTTACTTGATGGACTCTTGTGGAAGAAATGCCTTGCCTTCATGGACGACATTTTGGCATATGGGGAGAACTTTGACCAAACACTCTGCAATTTGGAAGATGTTTTCAAGCGAATTCGTGACGCTGGTCTTAAGCTTAAGCCTAAAAAATGCAAACTGTTTTACCAGGAGGTAGAGTACCTGGGACATGTGATTTGCCCAGATGGTCTCAAGTGTAGTGATGACAAAGTTTCTGCTGTGAAGGATTGGCCAGTGCCGAAAAATCTCAAGGACGTTCAAGCATTCCTCGGCACGGCAAACTATTATCGAAGATTCATTGACCAGTTTTCAACCATTGCAGAGCCATTGGTGAAACTCACTCGGAAGAAGGCTACCTTTGAATGGTCCGATGATTGCCAGGTGGCATTCCTGTCTCTGAAACAAAAATTAACAAGTACACCAATATTGGCTTATCCGCTTGAGACTGCAGGAGAGTTTGTTCTCGATACTGATTGCTCTGGCTTTGGTGCAGGAGCAGTCCTCTCCCAAGTGCAGGGAAATGAAGAAAAGGTGATTGCATATGCCAGCAAGACGCTAAACAAGCAACAGAGACGATATTGTGCCACCTTCCGGGAATTATATGCTGTACAGTGGGCCGTGAATCATTTCAGGTCTTATTTGTGGGGAAGGCCGTTCCGACTGAGAGTGGATCACAGTTCTTTGCAGTGGTTGTACAACTTCCGGAACCTAGAAGGCATTACGGCGAGATGGGTCAGCATGTTGGATACGTTCAACTTCAAAATTGAACATAGAGCGGGGGCAAAGCATGGCAAAGCAGATGGACTTTCCCGCATCAGACGTAAATGTGAAAGGGATTGCTGTGCTACATGCGGCGACAAGCCGGACATTGAACTAACCTGTTTCCTACCCGGATTGGAAGTGACTGCTATTCAACCAATTTCTGAGAGCGGAACTGATGAAAGAATGTGCTCATGGCTGGAATCATATAGTCCAAGTCAACTTAGAGAGCTGCAGATTGAGGATGAGTGCATATCGGTCGTGCTGAACTGGAAGGAGACGAGAGATGATGCTCCTAAAGGCACTGAACTTTTACCATATCCAAGGGATGGCGTCCTGCACCGAAAATTTTTGTCACAAAAACCGGGCAATCTTGAGCTCTTTCAAATTGTGATGCCATCGAGCTTGCGTAAGGATATCTATCGGTTACTTCATGAATCAAGAACGGGCGGCCATCTTGGCAAGGAGAAAACTTACAAAAAAATTCGATCAAGATTTTACTGGCCTAATATGCATCGACAAATTGCTGATTGGACCAGATTATGTAAACCGTGCTTTGCTGCAAAAACGCCATTACGACAACATCAGGCCTACTTGCGGAAAATGCCATGTGCAGAAATCATGGACAGAGTGGGCATTGATCACATTGGACCATTACCATTGTCTGAGAACGGCAACGAGTATATATTGTGTGTTACGGACTATTTTAGTAAGTTTGTGGAAGCATACCCAGTCAAAGATGTTAAAGCTGTAACTACCGCGGAGGCGCTGGTCAATCAATTTTTCACGAGGTATGGTGTTCCATTCACCATTCATTCTGATCGTGGATCCGCATTTGAATCTGAACTGTTTCGTCATCTCATGAAATTGTTCGAAATCGACAAGACTCGAACAACATCTTACCATCCACGTAGTGATGGTCTGGTCGAGAAATTTAATGGGACTTTGCAAAAAATGATAAAAACGTTTGTGGGGAATGGAAATCGCAACGATTGGGAGGACTATATCCCTTATCTGTTGATGGCATACAGATCCACGGTTCATGAGAGTACAGGATACACGCCCAACCGACTCATGTTTGGGAGAGAAATTTCCCTTCCCACAGACTTGATGTTTGGAAAACCAACTAACGAACTGTCGTTCGAGTTTTATCATGAATATGTACAATGGGTCGAATCAACAACATCTGATGCCTTTACGTTTGCAAGACAGCAGCTATCGAGATCTGCTGAGAAACAGGAGCGCAACTTTAACCTCTCTGTTAAACCAGCCCCATACTGTGTCGGCGATTTAGTCTGGTTCTTCTATAAACCCTTGGTGAAGAAGTTGTCCAATGGGTGGGTTGGACCATTCAAGGTCATTGAAGTGAAATCGCCATACCTGTACCGAATCGAGAACTTGGACAATGGGCAGTGCAGACTTTCGCATGCTGATTATATCAGACCTTATCTTCTGGAGACGCGGGAATCATCGCCCTCTACATCAGATCCTGCTGCTGACGATAAGACGCCAACCACCACTCGTGCTGGCCGACAGATCAACAGACCTGGTCGTCTGCAAGACTACATAACATGACATATTTTCATCATTGTCGTCGATTTTCACAATCAGTTGTCCTAACCCTTTGTATGTTCGTTCCTTTTTGGGCTTTTATGCCGATATCTTTTTGGTGTCATTGCTTTTTGTTTTGAGGTAGATATTTTCTCATGTACCATTCGAAAAAATTTGGAGGGGGGTATATGTGACGGGGCGCCATCTATGGCGACCAATGACGTCACGCCTTGAGACAATGCGTGCGCGGGAGATAACCGCAGCTTCTAGAATATTCTGTATTCTGTCTGTGTCTGGGTGGTACACGTTTTCTACTGTCGTCAATATAACTGTTACGGTATCTGTCTGGCTGTGAACTGATTTACACTTGAAGAGTATAAAGAACTAGTAGCGACACCGTTACACTAGCTGTACACCATCACAGGCTATTGGGCACGGCAAACGTTCCATAACATGTTCAATTGTTCATAGCAAGCTACAATGAATGTTCTCAATATGTTACTTGAAGAATATCACGTAATTCGTCGGGCCTTATTCTATTCCGAAGATCAACCCCCACATTTACCCGCCAAGAAAATGTTAGTAATGTCAGCACTTGCGCAACCTCACCCCTCCTAAATTGAAGCAACATATAAGCGCCTACGGGCCTACCCTACAGACACGCACCTCCAACTGCTCGGTAACGCAATGACACTTCGCACCAGTGTTGCCAACTCCGGATGGAAGAAAATCGCTAAAACTGGTGTCAAAAATCGCTAGATGGCGCTAAATATTAAGAAAAAAGCGCTAAAAAATAGCGCTAAATCTGCAAAAGGTGCTAAAGGTGTTAAATTGAACCATTATATCGATATATTCCTCTCAGCTATATTTTACTCGCCTGGGGCCAAAGTCACTTATCATATTTCTAGTTCATAATACGTAATAGTCATATCTAAGCGGGACAAAACGGCTTGGCATTTCGATAAAGCAGATCACTTTGCGCAACGATCGCTATACGTGAACACTGACCAGGTTTGCAGGCATAACCGCTCACTATATCAGCGTGCCTTACTCGATGCGTCCGTGAATACGTGATGCGATGTACCGTGGTTATGCGCTTGACTTCTTCTCTAAACTGTGTTGGAGTTGGCCTACTTGAACACGACATGCGACTTGACACACGTGTACAGTGTACACGACATGCGACTTGACCCGACACAACACGACATTGAAACGGGTTTGTTTGCCACTATAAGTAGAGGCCTTAAGAAAATAATCCGAGGAACAACCCGGTGTATGAAATGTAATTAATCTGGTCTTAAACGAATGACCAGACATTGGAGCGACCCCAAAGCGGCCCCCAAAGTCTGGAAATGGGCATTGATAAGAACAATCGCTGGACGGAATTGGTCATTGTTATGTTTATTGTGTTGCGGCGGTGGCATTGTTGGAGCAATAATGCCGGTTTTCAGGCTTTGAGGGCTGTTTCCGGGTGCATGGTTCCATTGTCCGGACGAGATTTTATTTTGTATTTTCGAAATCACTGCGACACTATCTTTCGATCATGGCCATTTTGGCCAATTATATTAAATTTCAGCGTTCAGGTCGCCAGATGTAGCACTGCCAACTATGCTACTTTTAGACTACTCGGCAAGAAGAGACACTGTTTGCCCATGCGTAACCGCCAGGAGTTGCGTATCTACTACTATCTTTCGGTAGGTAGTAATCTAAAATTATATATCATCGGAGTCCGCACTCTGGTGACCGGTACAGCCAATGCAGTCGTCAGCCAGAACTGATCTTTAGTGGTTATTTTCGGTAAAAAAGCGCTAAATAATCGCTAAATACTTTTTCAAAAATCGCTAGATTTATCGCTAGGCGCTAGATCCATATTTTTTGGCGCTAAACCGGATGAAAAATCGCCAGATCTAGCGCGAAAATCGCTAAATTGGCAACACTGGTGACCACCTCTGGTTTATGAGCAAAGCTTTGCTAGTGTGACGTCATAACTCATTTGAAATCCACTAGTTGGCGCTAAAGAGTGTCCGGAATTTGGGTTGCTGAAATATGGTAACTATAGAATGTAAACGTGGAATGGCAGCGACCGATTTTGCAGCTTCGTTCCGCTTCGCTGAAGCTTTACTCAGACTTATTTTACGGCAGCTACGGTAGAATTTCTGGCAATCCAAAAGTTGTCTTCCAGAGCTCAGAATTTACTGACACGACACGACGTCTCCGAGCATCGTCTATCATGTGACGCAATAATTGGTAATGTTGGCTACTCCAACTATAGATAACTAACCTACGTAGGTTAGTTATCTATACTCCAACTACCTCATTCCTTGAGTGATGAGAGCTTACAAGTATATTACAAGCAATCATGATGCAACGTACTTAATGCTCAATGCGATTGATAATTACATTTCTTCTGAACATTATCCGCACATTTATACTATTTACATACCGAGATATCTTATTGGTCATATCTCAAACGCTCTCGCATTAGGATTATAGATCAGGGAGTGGGGTATATCTAGTTTGGAATTCTCGCCACACTAACCCCAACCAAATACTGTACTAATAATCACGCAGATCGCTGCAGTATTGGCCGCCTGCAGCTGGGATATTCTATGGGTGCGCCTATATTATAAATTATTTTGCGAGTATTTACTTCAAACTTGCATTTGCCTCATGCCAATGTACGGGAAATGCGATGATATCTTATGGAGCAGGGGCATGCAACTTTCCTAGTCGGTGGGCCGGATATAGGAAAATTAAGTACTTGGCGGGACGGATTGCTGAATGAATAAATTATTCGCCCATATATACAAGGAATAAATCGTATTTATTGAATGTATTTTATCGACAACAATGTCACTTCAAAGCCATTTCTCGCCAATAATGAAAATACAATGTGGATTTGACAACAGCATTGTCATACAGGCGCCGCCATGTCTGCTTCTCTCTGATCAACTAACTCACAGTGCAATCGTCATTTAAGATTTCAAAGCGTTTGATAAGCCCCTTTGCCCATATCAATACATTAGGGTTGAGTACATCGTAAATGCCGATAATGCAAGTGTTCTCGCTTCGAAGAACTTACCCGTAAGCTCCACTCTCGCGCAGTGCGCAGACCTATATAATAACAGGCAGTCACTAAAATTTGATTTTGAAGCAGGTAGTGGGGTATCTCGGCAGATTGGGGCCGTGGGCCATATTGCTCTCTCGTATAGGCTGCGGTCACTAGGTGGTGATGAATCTGTATCAAGTATATTGATCACGTGATTGATCTATACCTAACGTTTACGGTGATTGCGACACCAAGATATCCGTATTCTTATGAGCGCGGTCGTATCCTAACGTTTCGGGTATAGGCGCGTTCGCGAGCTAATGTTTATTCAAAAAGGTGTGAAATGGTTTGCTAACTCTAGGAATCACTCGCAAGGTAATATTTTGGTAACTAGTTTGTCACAGAGCCGTCGTAGACGGCGATTCGAAAACCAACAATAACCGCGCTCGCAAAACACTTCGAAAAGGTGTGAAATAGTTTGCAAAATACTACGGTCGCTGACAAGATAACGCCTAAGACATAGCCATCGCTCGTGACTTGGTGTTACAAGCAGACCGATCACTCACAGGGTAATATTTTGGTAATTAGTTTGGCACGGAACTGGATTTCACGGGCGAGATATAATAAAAATAATACCAACAATAATTAATAAGTAACGAATAACAGAACCGTCGCAGACGGTGAGTTGAATACCAATAAATCATCACATATTTCTGTTCTAACCCGAGTCCTTTGAGAGGTTAACACTCATTGAAATAGGTGTGAAATAGTTTGCAAATCCTACGGTTGCTTACAAGATAGTACCTCAGGCATAGCGATTTCTCACTCGCTACACAACTGAAGCTGAATGTGTCTGTGTACAAACGTCGGGAGCCTCGATAAGCCAACATTATCATACCCCCAACGACTTCGTTGTTGTATCGCTATACCCAGTGGTGGCTTTTGGGGTGGGCGAGGTAGGCGGTCGCCCGGGCCCTCTGGTCGAAGGGCCCCCCTATTTGGTTTATGCGCATTTTTCAAGGATAATAGCTAATAAACATGGAAATCCGTGTACCAAGCAAGAATATGATTTCGTACAGATGTGTCAATCATCATCAAATCTCTGCATTGTTAGAAAAGTCCCGTATCCAGATAATCATCACGTCTCTGCATGCGGTAAAATTGCTTAGTTTTGATGTATAGTCTATCCTTGCAGACACGTAATAATAGATATGACTGAATCCAGCACCCGGCCAAACCTTGACACGGTGAAAGATAGATAATAATAACAGATGCAAAAGGAAGGTCTGGGTCCCCCCAGTAAGTCTAGCCCAGCCCCCCCCCCCCCGTTCGTAGTGCCACCACTGGCTATTAGGGATGGTGTAAACCTCTGAAAGGTTCAGGTTCGTGTGAACGCGAACCTTTTTGGAAGGTTCTGTGTGAACGCGAACGTGAACCTCATGACGTCACGTGACGTCATACTGCTAATTCCAATCCTATCGTTCAATGAAGTGATAGCCTATGTTAATGGGACACAGTGTGTACTGTACACTGTACACGATACCTAGCGACGACTCGGGCCACATAATGACACAATGCTGAATGGCGTTTTAAACGTCGCCGAATGTATCTATCAACTGAGGCAATCAAAGAATATAATATTCCCATAAAACCAATATCTTCCGTCGCTTAGCCAACAATTTCGACGAGGACTTATATCAGGGGTATAAACTTACGCCTTAACGGTATGGGCCGGAAAATGTATTCAGCGTCCGAGTATTGTTACATTAATATTGAGCAGAGTGTAAAACGAGTTGCTATACTTACTGCCGATATTACCCCATTAACAAGTTATACAGCAGTAGCCAACACATCAATCGCACGGATTTGGTTTTTATGATACAATAAACATATGAGGTCAAGATTGACCCCGCTCACCTGCTAGATTTTTTACATCAGCCAACGATATCAATTCCATTGATTGGATGAATAAGCATCATTCACTGACTACATGTAGTGTAATTCGCTTTTTATGTTATGTAATTGCGGGTCAAGCTCACTGCAGAGAGTCACTAAATATTTGCAAACGGAAAGCTGGATATTTCGAGCAAGCTTTTGTAAGAAAGCAAGTGAAAATTTTGAGATTGTCAAGGTGCATGCTCGTTTAGTGTTGATTTTTTATACTGCCAGCACCACGCGTAGAGTGGCTTGCAGTTGAAATACAATAAACTTGAACGAAAGATGTTATAATTAAGTGAAAATTGTAATATATGAAAAAGGTTCACAGTGCAGAACCTACGAAGGTTCTGCTGTGAACGCGAACCTCTAAATTTCCGAGGTTCACACACAGAACGCGAACGTGAACCTCGCGTTCACACCTCAAAACTGCTGCCTCAAAACTGAACATTTCGGACTCTCGCCGTAGCGAAATCAGAGACAATATCCTCAAAATCAATTTTTTGATCGTAGTCCCTTTCTATAGAAAGAATGGATAGAGCTAATAGCCGATCATCCTTCATGGTAGAACGTTAATAAGACTTTATCAGTTCATTAGCTTTGAGAAGCTCCGCTCACAGCTCGCAATTGAAACCACTGTTCAGCGTCAAACGCAGTTGCATTACGATCATACGTGGTTTCACTGATCCGCACCAGCCTCTTAAATCAGTCAATTTCCGCAGTTAACTCCAATTTAACAATACTGATCTTATTTGAAAGCTATTGTTGTGGCACTGATTCCGGAAATACAATTTAAAAGCTGTTCAGGTCAACGGAACCACCCCGAAATAGCCGTCTAAGTCTGAAAGTCGGTATTGTTCCGAATAATCGCTGGATACAATTTCCATTAACGTGGTCAAATTGGTCATTGTGTTGTTGCGCTCCGCTTGTTCGGGAGAATCGGTCTTGATGGCTATTTCGGAGTGGCTCCATTGCTATGCTCAATGCTTACATCTTAATTCGTGTTTTCGGAATTAGTGCGACCGGTGCGACAATAGGTTTGAATGAGACCAGTTGAATATATTTGAGCTCTCGGGTCGCAAGCTACGGGACTACTAATTATTAGCTGCTTCTAGCCGGCTGTGAACACTGTCCACAGTGCAGCCTCATTTTGCCGCCCCCTTGGAGCCTGCTGCATCTGTCGCAGAGCCATAACCGCCAAGTGGCTGCTACGCCATGCACTGCGCCGAGGTCGCCCAAATGTCCTCTTTTTCACAATCCGTCTTCTCTGTTTGTTTTGATGTGTTAAGCGACCATATACAGAGACGACTGAAAAAGGTCTACTCGCACCAAAGTACCCGTGAAAACTGACTTTTTCTAGAGCTGTCGAGGAGGATGACTGACAAAAGTCAACCAAACGGAAACTGTCTTCGGATCTTAAAGTATGGTAACCCTAGCAATAAATATATTAACTAAAATGTATTCGACGTGCAGGAAAATCATATTTTATTGGTTTTGTTCATTCAACATTCCATGGATGAACAGTTCATTCTGTGCATCGCTAATCTCTATCAATGTATTAAATGGTCGTTACTGTTTTGATAATCATGGTGTTTCCGTACTTACCGACTAATAGCACTGCCCAATTCTCGTCTTTCACGTTAAATCCATAGTAATCTATTATATGTGTAGTTTGATGTGTATTGTGGTATGTCTTCTTTCCGAGCTAAAATTTGATTAGCATAAGGACGAGTGGCTATATATAGTGTCGAAGCCGCGGATAAACGTCTTACATAACACCTATCCATTTATTATAGCATTAACTACAAAATATATTTTATATGTGTCGAAGACTTTAGTTTCACATAAGCTTGGTGGTGCAAGTAGTTCGCACCATTCCTTACATTTCGAAATCATTTTGAGCTATTCAGCCACCGTTTCCTTTCAGACTGGACATTAACCGACTATATGAACGGCACCGGTGTATCCCCGGCTGATTTAGGAAACGGGATCCAGACTCTACCGATTGTTATTCGCTACCTCACTCCAACTGCAGTCGGTGTGGTGGGGGTTAGTGCGGTAACGGCCGCTGTGATGTCATCAGCAGACGCGTCTGGTCTGGCGGTTGGCTCTATCTTCGGGAGGAATGTATACAATGCGGTTTTGCGGCCAAAGGTTAAATACATGGTCAACTCTCTGTAGTTATAACCTAATTATTACCATAGTAGTATATCTTTGAATGTAATGCGACGATAATTCTGGTGATATATTGATATCAAACGCCGTCAATGCATAGCATGATATATGGCTCTGATGATGCCGAAAATACATAGCTGATGCATCGCATAATACTACAATATAAGGCTATATGATATTACAGAAAGAATGGTTGACACTAGGTTATTCCTTTCGTAATGCGAACCGTGATAAACCATGCGCCACGACACCTTCATATATCCCTCGATATGAGTATACTATTATATTAAAGCATATTGGCTCCCAACCTTTTTCATCTCGTGCCTCCCTTGGCCGGAATTTAAGCCAAAATTCCCCCTTTAGGAGAAATCTGCCCAATAATTAAAAAAGGTCATTTTTACCGCGCAAACACCTGTTGACTGAGAGAATAAAACGGGTGGTACCGAATGTTTGTATATAGCAGGGATGTAACAACACTTTGTAGACCTCCAAAAACAATGGTCTTGGTCCTAATCAAACAAATTCTGGAAGACTTGACTCAAGAGACCCCCACACTTCCATTTGTACTTTCGCCTTACCATGCCCCAATCGCTTATATAACTGCTGTGAAAAATCAGTATGCATAAATTTATTGGTCTCGCGACTTTTTTTTCTCAAGTTTGCGTCTGCATTTGGTTAATAATATTGGTAATTCATATATAGCAGGGTTGACCAGACTCGAGTCATCATTTTCTGATGAATCGACTTGACTCAAAATACGGAAATGACCAGACATGGGGTGATTACTTCATGAATGTAATCGATTGCGATTACGATTACTTCTGACTGACGCGATTACGATTACGATTACGATTACAGCAAAATCAGGAAGTAGTCGATTACGATTACGATTACATTGGGAAAGTAATCACGATTACTCACGATTACATTTATTTTGCATCGTAGTAGTTATATTGGAAGACAATACATGGATTGCGCTGAATAGGCCTGATGATACAACAACTGTCTTTACAAAAGATGGGACATTTCCTTGTTACGTCATAATGTATCCATTGCCCATTTTATAGAGGACGGTTTATCGCACACAACGTTTTGCATTCTTGCCAGGTCCATAACTGCCGCACCCCAAATTCCCCAATCGGGTGGGGAGCGTGGTTGGAGGGTAGGCTACTGAAAAGTATTTCGTAAACCAACATAAATCATAGAGTATTTTCGAGAGATTTCATTAACTTGGAAATTCTCTTTGAGCTTTGCGATTTAAATGTCTCTAGAAGTCTAGATAGATTGATTTCGAAATGCATACGTCTCCCCCTCAAGAAATAAAGCATGCATCATTCATAGTAATAGGCTTTTAGGTGCCATTCAATACCGCTCCTCGACACATCAAAAGACATATGCAGTTTCGGCAAACATAAGACTCCACGAAGTGTGCTACTAAAGAACGACATTGGCGGAAACTTAGGGTATGTGTCCATTGTCAATAGCCGCGCTGGGTGGGCGTGACTAACAGTCCATTCCTTTCAATCTGAGCCCACGACGCAAATGCCACCCGGGCACCCACCCACAGAGCATTACACATGACAATTCGTGAGTGCGTCTCACGCAAGTTTTTCTTTTAGTCTGATATGTTTGGGCCACTACAAGCAATATCTTTTGTCTATATAACAGACCGGAGGTCACGAATTAAAAGCATACAATAAAGTAATTATTGCAAGATACCAGATGTTATAATTATGAATTTCGCGCCCCCTGCTATTCAGGTTAATCTGGCCATCGGGCAATGTAATGCAATTACCAATATTATTGAATAAATTAAATCTTCAACTTCAAAATTGACTACTCTATGGGGGCACAAGACCAATATTTGGGTGGGGGAAACTTTTGCGGTTTTTATCTTGATTCTAACCTACGCTAACATGGTATATAAGCCGATGGCTACGGCGGCAGGTCCAAATGTTCAGTAAAAAATTGCGAAATAGTGATTGGCGCCCGTTTTGAGTAGAATAATATGAGAATAAGAGAAAGTGAACATAAAATTCTGCCTTCAACTCAATGCAGATAATGTAATGCAGGCTGCCATTACGAAAACGGCAAACCAACGGCTCAGTTATGATATATATCAGCAGCTGTTGATTTTAATGCGCCGTTGTGGAAACCATAATGTTTTATTTGACGAGTACAAAATTTCAAGCCTTTGTCTGGTGTAGGTTCGTACCATATGGGCCTACTGCTCGCCAAGCAGCAAAACTGAAACTGCATTTAACTATAGAATTAGAACTATTACATTCTATAGTTTAAATAAGCAGAACCAAACTTCAATACACAAGTTGCTTAGGCAGAGAGGTGATTAAGTATCCTGTTGCGAGGTAGTGGTGTCTGAAATGTATTGATAACCCGATTTACAGCACGATGGGGTTTCTTACAATCACACTAATGTACACCGAATATCTATTTACTATGTGTGGACTGGACACTTCTCACGCAAAGACGAGCAAAGCTAATAGGCTACCTCTGACGTAATAATGAGCAGTGGCATTGGAAAATCCGACGCTTGTGCTCTCAATAACTGGTATAATACGTATTCATGTTCACGAGTGTTCAGTTTATGTCACAGTCCTTGTACAAATAAAAAGTAATCGTTCTTTCACAAAAAAATCGATTAAATATGGGAAGTAGTCGATTACGATTACGATTACTTCGGGATTTTTTCGAATGTAATCGATTGCGATTACGATTACTTGAAAATGCTGTAATCGTCGTAATCGATTACGATTACTAATCGCGATTACCCCATGTCTGGAAATGACTAAACTCGATTCGAGACAATCTGTGTATTGATTTGACTTGGACACGAGTCATTGTGCATGACTCGAGCCAAGCCATATGACTCGAGACTATAAGACGGCCAAGACCGACATTTCATTGTAATTTCGAAGAACAGTAAAGTGACCACCCTATTGGAATTTCGTCCATTGATCCTGGTACTTGAAAATGCGACAAGAAACTGCTCAAAGTGAGGAAAAACAGTGCATTATAAATTCAAATCATTCAATATCACCAAACAGAGTTGTAACAAGTGGGTTTAACAAGACTTCAACTGGAAACTGAGCATTAAACAATGACTTGTACTCAGACTGGAGTCATAATACCACGACTCGGACCAAACCCTCTGCTCGGTGACTTGGACTCGGACTTGACTCAATGGTGAATTGAAAATGACTCGACTTGACTCGAGTCAAAACTATGAAAGTGCATGAGATTGACTTGTGACTCGGAGGTCGGAGCCTCGTGACTTGGTTACAGCCCTGAAATATAACCAGCACCGTAACTGCCGCACCCCAAACCCCGTAATTGATGAGGGGCCCGAGCTCGAAGGGGGCCCAAAATTATTTCACGAATTTGCATAAATCATAATATATTTTTTGAAAATTTATGCCAATTTTTCAAAAAATTTTCGCGTTGTGCGCGAATTCAAGAAGCCATTTATCTTTAATATTGGGTATTGGGCCATTACCGCGCCACGACCCACCAAGACATACAATCAAGTTTTAGGCCATATAACATGCGACTCCAAGAAGTGTGCCAGAACGATCGGCAGCGAGAAAACCTTGGCCGAAAAGGTCTATGCCTTTATGCTGACCGAAGACTGCGTTCTATATATAAAATACACATAGGTTTAATTGTACATAGGCGTCTAAATGACTGACGCCAAATGTTCCTGTCTTTGCAATCTGAACCTCACAAGATAAATACCATCCCGCTGGGAAAAAATTTATGCCAGTGAAGAAATACCAATTTGAAATCGTGTGCGTCTCTTAGTTTAGAAGCCTACGTTTGGGCGATTCTGTATGTTCTGATATAGCAGACTGGAAGTCACGAAATAACATCATGTAACGAAGTCATATCAACGGGTCCGCCCGCCAGAAGATGTTTAATTATAATTTAAGGGCCCTCCCGTTTTCAAGACACTTCACTCAGCTCTACCGGTAAATCTAATTACGTGAGAAGAGAGGAAAATAAATTGATAGCATAATATATATGCAATCGCCGATCTGATTGACCGATTTGATCATAAATTATCGAAAATTTTGTTGTGATAGATTCGGCACGACATTTGCTAGGGTTATTTGATATATTTGATTGAGAGGCCGTCGCTGGCCTACAAAGATGTCTTGCGAACTGCAGCACATCTGAACTAGTTAAAAAAAAAACAAGGGGGAATTTGTATATGAACATACTTTCAGCAAAAAATAACACCCAGAAGGAGCATACGTTCGGATATAACTGGTTTACTGCATGACAGTTCGAACATGAACAATGTGGGAAATCCGTTACAAATCTAAAGTGGAATTCCTCCCTAAGAATTGCAAAATTCCCCCTAAGGGGGGAAATTCTCCCCGGTTGGGAACCACTGTAGTGTCTCATTATCCTAATCAGCGATAATACTTTCAATTAATGCCGCCGAAAATGAGATAATGTCATTGTGATGTTACTTCTCGCCCCTTGCAATGTAACTAAAGTCTTCACCAACTCAACATCAAGTCTAAAAGTTCTCCCTATCAAAGTAGCTAATGCCTCGTACATTCCCGTCATACAGTGCCGGCAAAACATCTTTATATTCAGTCGGCAAAAAATCTTTACATCTAAATTTTCATAGGTTCGTGGCTTATTAGTATGGACAGAAGCATCGCGGTCACCACAACCCTCATAGAACGTCTTAAGCTATCGTCCGTCTAAACTTTACTGCAAGGTCATGGCTCTGCGTGCCTTCTGCCGGTATACAGTTTTTGATAGAACGGTCGACGATATCGCACAATTTAGCTCACTTTCACAATATTCCGATGGCTTTCAAAATCCATTCAAATACTTGAATAGTTCGAAAGACGATGAAAATGAAAGAATAAGATCATGACTCCACTTCATTAAAGATGGGAGGTTTTGTGATTACAGTAACGATGAGATATTGGGTTCTCAAGAGAGACGATGAACCAATTAAAAGCGGCGGTCATACTGCCACACGGAATGATCCCGAATAGCAAACCTAAGATGAGTTCGTCGATAGCGGAAAAGCTTTAGAGGGGCGAAGTAACGTAATACCCAATCAATAATCTCACAGAAGCATGCTGAGATTATTGAGTAAACACAGAAACTCCCTTCTCTAACAAAGCCGAGCCATGATGTTCTTTTCATGTTTGCACCTTTTTTTCGAACCATTCAAGTTTTTTAATGGATTTTCGGAAGCCCTCTAAATTTTGCGAAAATGGACAGTGTTTCGTGCGATTTCAGCGATCTTACTGTAAACCAGCAATAGGCACGCAGAGCAATGACAGTACAGTAAAGTATAGCGGGACACTAGCTTATGACGTTACATCAATTCAAAATATGCCTACCACAAGAATTGCAACACAATGAAATCTCAAGGCCCCGGATAATATTAGCATTGACTGTTCCTTTATTTCGTTACAGGCATCCGAGCAGGAAGTGGCGTGGATAATACGATTGTCGATAGTTGGATTTGGCATTGCTGCAGCAACTATTGCTATAAAAGTCAAATCAATAATGATACTATACATTCTCTGCGCAGACTTGGGGTATGTTTTAACTTGGCCTCAGGTAAGTACGTTAACGTTTTAACAGCGGGTAGGCCTACGTGTCGTGTAGGCTAAATACTGCCTATGCTGGTACATGTCAACGACTGTTATAGTGATTATGTTCATTTGCAGTTTGTGTGTTCGTTATATCTGGACACAAATGCTTACGGAACAATATTTGGGATCACGGTCGGGATCCTTCTAAGGATTGGCGGGGGCGAATACCTTTTGGACTTTCCTCCTCCCTTCAACTACCCGGGCGGCAGGAACTTCCCAGTGAAATCGTTCGCGATGGCACTGACGTTTTGCACCACAGTTGTCACGTCCTATTTCATGAAATGGTTGCTGATAAACGAGTATATCCCAAGTCGCTTTGACGTTCTAAAAGTGAAGAAAAGGAAGGAAAAGTCGTTCGAGGCTGCAACAGAACTCAAGTCTCCGAGAATGCAATTTTACGTTTCATGATGAAGTGATAATGGGAAATAAACTGTAACTTGCCTATGATTTGTATGTGTAATTACATATTTGATGGCTGCTGTAGCCGGCATAGTCTACTCACTACTCAGTACGCTAATCCAAAAGCGCAAATACGGCCAGGACTTGCAATAATGCATTGCAGCGAAATGCATTAATTGCTGAATCCGAAATGCTACTTTTATAACACTTGCACAACAGAGTGCTATGAACGAAGAGAAGTTCAGTTATCACAGGTAACTCAAGAAAGTCAAATTCAGGGATTTGGCGTACAATTACATCTCCGATATAATAGTTATTGTCTTGGTGATAAGATTTTGTGGCTCTCTTATTAACTCACAACTTGGAACAAACAGTGCATCTGAAAATATGTAGAGAGTCACTGGAAACATTGCACATTTCCAACTTGTTCCGATATCGTTTTATGACAGATAGCCTATATACCAGTACAACCAATTGTTTACATTGCTTTGCTTTAACTGAGTAACTGAGATGAAATATGTTGCCTCAAAATATAACATCCAGCTCATACTACTGAATTGGGGATATCTGTTATAACTAGATAAAATAGCAAGGGCATATAGTATAGCCTACCAAAACTACTTATAACAAACGACGTTGTTACAATATTAATGTGTCAAAACGAGCTCATTTTATGAGTATTCTCAAGCAAAATGCATTTAGCAACATTTACCCTATTTCCATATCATCAAGTACACGGATATGATCAGGTCCAAAACAGCACTTCGTCAGCCCCTTCCCCCCAAACGTTGGTAAACCGAACTTCTGGGGGACCCCCATACTCCCCGTTCCGATAAACGTTTTCGACAACTTGTTACACAGCCGAGCTGAGCTGAGGCGTTGTATTGGGAAATTTAGGGCACGTAATTATTAATTCAAAATATTCATCACATGTTGTTATTTCGTGACCTCCTGTCTGCTATATTAGTGCTACCATGACTTGAGATACGAAAAAGAGGATACTTTTTACAGGTTACGGTAGATATAATATCGGATGATAACGGAGGGCAATTAAAAAAAAATTACGGTAAATATTATTGGTAATTTTTCCCACTTGACCCCAGAAAGCCCCGCTCTTTTACCTTGTTTAGTCAACCTTGCCGTTGTTATCCCGATTTCGCGTCATTTATGGGATTTTTGTTGTTGTCTTTGTGTACAATCGCCTGGCTCTCAAAGCTATAAAGGTGGACAAATTGCCAGAAAGTAGGACATTTGGGCATCCTCGGATAACATTTCCGATTCTTAGGCGTAGTCAGAAGGTGGCCAAACACCCCCCCAACCAATTTTTCAAAAATATCCCTAAATTAACATAACGTGGAATAATATTGGGCAGATGTATTCAACTTGAAAATTTTCCTCGCACTTCGCGCGATACATAGTGTCACTACTCACTATAGATATTATAATTGTTGAGTAATACGCGGCTTCCCATAAAGGAACATGAAAATTAGGTCTAAATAAAAACACGCATGATGTACAGAATTGAATCTAACTGTATTGTTGTGTGCTGCCTGTGGTTGCGGGACAATTGGACACCAGCGGTTCACCGCAAAAAAGACACACCAAGGCATATTAAGTTTCAGCCATCACGAAGTGCGATCCTAGAACTATCCTAGCCAAAGATCACACCGGATGTACCTGTCCTTGCAATTTTAGTCCCGCGGTACAAATGCGACCAGCAGAGGGATTATTAGCCCCCGTGAATAAATGCAATTGGGAATCGTGCGCGTCTCACCAAAGAAGTTTCTCTTTTTATTTCTGTTGGAGCATTTTAGCGATATTTGGAATGGAGTCAACTTTCTCTTTGAGGTCATAAAATAACAGCACGAACGCGCTCTACCGTACTGGCTGATAATGGAAAGGATATATATACCACTGAAACCTGGTGGTCTACACTATGCTGAGAGAGTGTGCCTTAAGGCATCATTATTTATTTTGCACGGAGGCGCACAGACTTGAGTTGGTGTCGGATTTACATATTCAAAAGAGATTGATGGAAGCGAACGTCGGCACTGCTTCGACACGTTGAACGAAATTGAATGAAAATTGAGAGAGAGAGAGAGATGATATTCTTTTTCGCCTGCTTTGTCGACGGAGATGCGATTCGACCGTAAGGACACCTAGTTTGCACCCCCGTTTTTTCTCCTTTATGCTATCCATGGATGCTGGGCACCTAGCTGGATAGCATAGCTACGTTACTGAGCTATTTTCGGTGTCTTTCATTTCAAGTTGGAGAATAGAAGACAGAAGCAAGCGGCGCATTTTATGAAACAGTCTTCGTTGTTGATTGTACATAATGTACAACGTATAATATAGGCTAGGGTTACCATATTTTTGTGACTCAAATTCCACACACTCTATAGCGCCCACTAGCGGGTTTTACAATCGGGTATGAAAAACTTGTCAGTCAATATGACGTCACACTAGCAAAGCTTCGCCTATCGACTGTATGCAGGAGTGAAGTGTAACACAGGTTCTGAATTCGGCCATCTCTAATGTGAGCTCTGGTGATTGCTTGCGGGTCTGCAACAGCTTTCTTTGCGGGACGGATGAAATCGTCTGGTGGACCTTATCCGGTCCAGCTGTCGTGTGTTTGACAGCCCTGTTATACTGTCAGGTCGGCGCGGTTTTCTGGTTGTGTGTTGCAACCAGGTCCGAAACAACATTTTTTCAGCCCCGTTCCGCCCAAAAAAGTGGGCCCACAATAGGGTAATCGATGCAACTTCTTGGGGACTCACTATATATGCATCTCGTTATTAAACTTTGTGAATGAATTCTGTCAATAATATTTGTTCTTTCATATGTTATATTAAAACGCACTAACAGGATACACATCCGGTGGTTTCAACTCTTTTATGGTCACGACCTCATTTCTACTTTGAAAATGTTCCGTGGTTCAGCTCAAAAATTCATAGGCTGATTACTAAAAAAGTTCAGCTTACCCAGACTTACTCACGGCCTTTTTTGGAAGCTGATAGCATCCAACATTTCGCAATCCCCAGAATAAAGGCAAACGACCCGCAGGTTTGGAACAACTGTTGACTAGCATCCAAACGGCATTGACCAACTCTAGGAATATACCGTTATCTTATAATTGCGATTACAATTAGACTTATTTCAGTAACTGATGGTTATTTTTTTAATTGTATTTTTGCGAGGACGTCACGTGGTCCCCATCAATATCATTGTTCTTGTTGTTTGTAGTATTCATGGTGTTTGTCGACTACTGTGGTCATTTACACCAGGCCGATATTCTTTATTTTTGATTCCGTATCTGCTGACTTGTAGCACGGCCCACTTCTAGGCTTTTTGTAATGCACCGCTTACGCGGATGAGATGGCGGAGAGGAGCCTAGATAAACCTCCAACACTTAGGTAGAAATTTTGGAATCGACCTCGGTCGGACTCAAACCCACAACCCACAGCAATATTGTTTATGTTGATTTACGAAAAAAATGAGCCTACTTCAAGCCGTCAAAATTCCGGACATTTAGGCATATTTTAGAATTTCCCCCCGGACGCAGTTTTACAATGATATTCCAGACATGTCCTGGAAATTCTGGACGTATGGCAACCCTAATATAGGCCTACCCTCTGCTCAACAACAGAATTGCCTCGCTCTCACCTACATACAAGCAGGGGTTCGAACCCATTTTTGAAACGCAAAAGTCGTCCTTTTGAAATGACTATTCTGACGCTACTATTCAGTTATTATTCAGTTTGTCGTATCACCATAGTTGCGCGTGGCCACGCCCAATTAGCGAGAAGCTTGTTGCGAATTAGTGAGATTTGTCTGTGCGCAATGTAACGCGACGAAGGTCTCCCGCTGAGATGATCGCGAAATTAGGTCATTGATTGTCGCGCTACGGCAATCGTCGCTGGCCTGATTTATCGCGTCTCCAATCCAACAAGCCTAGTTCCGCTGGCTTGAAGAATCGCATCTGCAATAGGCCCGGTGCGCCCCAAACCATCGATGGCCTGCACAATTGCACATTCGAACCTGCTTTGCCTGGTGCGCACGATATCATCGCTGGCCTACACCAGGGGTGGGAAAACTTTTCATGTCGCGGGCCGCATGCAACATCTAAATCCCTTCGCGGGCCGCATTGGAGTATAAGCGGAATTATAAGCGAGAACACACGCTTTTATTTGATTAAATCGTAATCATATAGTAACCGAAGACATGGAGACAATACACAAACCATTTATAGTTGTTTTGATGAGGGCAAAAGGCACATGTGTCAGAAACATTAACGAGATTATAAGCTCGCCATCCTCAATTAATTCGTCAAAATTAGGGACGAAAGTAGGTTGTGCCGATTCTTAAGAAAGAATGGAAATTTGAATATGGGAGCAACGATCGACTCGCAGATATATGCTGATTCTGCGTTTGGTCAACTTCTAAACGCAAAATGCTGACAGCGTCATTATCAGCATATCACCTGTAAATACGCTTTTGTAAAAGGCTTACCGTGTTAAACTGGCCTCTTCGCGTACCTTTGTGAGGACGACATACACGACATAATTTACTGTTGTTCAAACATTTGATTAATTCGGTTCATTTATTTTGCACCTCATATGATAAATTGTGCCTGTAATTAGGATGGTCGGAATCAATGGTGTTTCAAATTGCAGCAACAAAACTTTTCGATTTTTGTATTGATTTGGACATATTAATATGAATGAAACCGAAGTTATGAATGATTTGCATCTAACTGCGCATAGAGAACGAATCTGCAACACACTTATGAACCGCTATTTAAGCAGCTTCTTGGAGGCACGGAACTTCAATATTCAATTGAATAGTATATTCATAATGAAATGAACTAGAATTTTCGGCTGACATTGTATATTATATCGTCAAATTTTGTGATAAGATTGTTGATATACAATGTTCTTTCCAATTCTCTTATATAGCTGGTTCGTGGTACAGAACTTGAATATAGCTTTCTATACAACATCCATTGTAGCAGTATGTTTATTAAACTCGAAGACTTTAAGACTTTAATTGTAGCCTCTTTTCAAGAGTTATCTCTTATAGTTTCTGACGATTATCCCGGACAAGTGTCAGCCAAAAATATTCGGGTTCATTTCAATATCAATATATTATTCCATTGTACCGTTATTTGCAAGTACAGCATTAAAAATTGGAGTTCTAATCTAAAATCACAGTTGTGAACCGAACCAATAAGTCATTTCCGTTTTGATTTTCTTTGATGTTTAGCAACTAAAATGTTTCAAAATACGTTACGTTGGCTTCGGGCGCGGGCTATTGCGCCAACAATGAAATATTTATCAATATTTTTATCAACTTTCTCGATGCCTTCACTGGTCGCACAAAATAATGTCACGGGCCGTAGTTTGCCCACCCCTAGCCTACACAATTGCATCTGCAATAGGCCAGGTACAAAAGGTATCATCGCTGGCTTAACTATCGCTTCTCCGGCCTAGTATGCTTTGGCTCCTATCTCTCGATGGCTCGGAGACAATACCGTTAAGTGTATGCTGATTAACGATTGTGATTCAACATTGACATCGCGAAACTGAATGACATCGCTTGTCAGCAAAAGTGCGGCCCGTAGGCCTACATGCTTAATTGATTTTCGTTAATACTTAATTATAACCATCAGAAGATGTATGTCAAGGCTTGAGTTATAAAATATAAGCAAGGTTTGAACAACATGAAATCGGTGCCATCATAGAATATATTCCATAAAAACTCGGAAATTTTGACTTGCGCAAATCGTCGGCGCGGCTATACGTAATACGCGTTGATAAGCGCGCGTTTTCAATTGTTCACAAGAGATCAGGGACTCGCTAATTGACAGAACTTCCGGACTCGTTGACAAGCTTATCATACGCATAAGTTCGTCAACACGAGGAGATTGTATAATCGGCATTTACTAGGGATGGTGTGAACGTGAGGTTCACGTTCGCGTTCTGTGTGTGAATTTTTGAGGTTCGCGTTCACAACAGAACCTTGGTAGGTTCTGCACTGGGAACCTTTTTCATATATATATTGCAATTTTCACTTCATTATAACTATGATTTGGTTCAAATGTATTGCATTTCAACTGCGGACTACTCTATGGCATGGCACTGGCAGCATAAACAATCAACACCTTGATAATTTCAAACATTTTACTTGCTTTCTAACAAAAATTTGCTCGAAGTATCCAGCTTTCCGTTTTGAATATTTAGTGACTCTCTGCTGTGAGCTTGACCGTCAATCGCACAACATCAAGAGCGAAATACACTACATGTAGATAGCGAATGATGCTTATTCAATTGATATCGTTTTCTGATGTAAAAATCTAGCAAGCGTACGTGGTCAATCCTGTCTTCATATGTTTACTGTATCATAAAAACGAAATCCGTGCGATTGGGGTGTTGGCTATTGTTGTATAACTTGTTAGTGGAGTAATAGCGGTAGCAAGTATAGAAGCCCGATTTACACTCTGTTCAATATCCGTGTAGCAATACTCAGACGCCGAATACATTTTCCGGCCTGGCCTGCGGACCGCTAAGCCGTAAGATTATATTTCCTGGCAAGTCCTCGTCGAAATTGTCGGCAAAACGACGGAAGATATTGATTTATGCGATTATTATATCATTTGATTACCTCAGTTGATACGTTTAGCGACGAATAAAAAGTCAATATGTACTTCAGCATTGTGCCATTATGTGGCCCAAGTCGTCGCTATGTATCGTGTACAATAATATAGGCTATCACTTCATTCAAATATAGGGCTGGAATTAGCAATATGACGCCACGTGGCGTCATGAGGTTCACGTTCACACAGAACCTTTCAAAAAGGTTCGCGTTCACATGAACCTGAACCTTTCAGAGGTTCACACCATCCCTAGCATTTACGCGTGAACTTAACGCTAATGAATTGATGCTATATTAGTAAATTCGAAAAGATTCGTCCCACGTGTGTAGCATGCCAAATTTCAAAATATTACCACTCGCGTGTCAAATATTATATGTTTTTATCAGGCAAGGAATCTTACTAACAGCTTGTCCAAAGCTGGAAACGGCATCGGTTTCGCCGGTCTATGATTATTACAGTACAGTACAGAGTCTAAATTTGGGTCTTGACGGCACCAGAGTTTTTTTGTGCGTCCTTGCAAATTGAGCCCTGCGGTTTACAGAGGCTACCCACGATATATGCAAGTGAAAATATTATAGACTGAAATAATTTATTAACTGTTAACAAAATTTCGCGCTTAGCACGGCTTAGACATAAATCTGTGGTTTTTAACTTTTTCAAACCCGCGGAACACTTCCGCTAATCTGAAGCCTTCGCGGAACCACAAATTTTCGATGAGCCATACAAACAGAAATGTACGCCAATGTACATCCAAATAGACATTTGATACATTAAAGCAGGTTACTGGCGCACAAAAGGAACTTTGCATCAGCAGAGTGTTGAAAGAACAAAACCATTGAAATTTGATTTTCACATAATACGAAAACATGATGAATATTTATTGCAAATCAGAGTGACTTCTGTTGTTTTTATTCGGATACCAGTTCAGAAATGCGGGGCTTCACAATGGAAAGTTTCATCGTATTGTTCGGTCGAAACGCAACATCGTGATACCAATTGCTTCATTATACAAATGAGCTTCTAAATATTGGAGATTGAAGAGGCATTCAAAAAAGTCTGGAATCCGATTTAGAACCCCAACCTCTCCTACGTACACCACGGACAATTCGACTACTGATCGGGCCTAATTGCCCTGATTAATGATTGTCAAGACGGGCGTATCCGCACAAAGCATATGTACGTGCTGCGTGCGTGTGTGGGCGTGTTGACCTAATTTGACTTGGCAGATTGGACGGCTGAAAAGGGTCATCAACATTCACGTGACCCACGCAATGGGTTCGTAAATTGCATGTGGCATGTTTGCAGAAATGGTTGGTCGCCCTGGTCTACAGTCCCTATACTGCCGCAACATCGCATAGATTTATTATGTGGTCGGATTGCAACTAGGGTTGCATTTAAAACAAACGGCGTTTAGAACAAGGGCTTTTAAAATAATTACGTTTTTTTTTTAATTGTAAAATTATGCCATAATTGTGTAAATACTTTCCAAAAAACATGTTGTATGAGCCTATGGACAATCACCACCCGATAGAGCGGACGGATATCGATATGGGATGGTTGGAAACCTCAAAATAGTCGTTTCAACAGCAATAGTGCGGATATTTCGTCAAAGGAGCTATATTTACCCTATATTTTCAATTGTCAATGTCAATCCACTATGACGTTACAATTGAAAATTCGCGACGTAATGGCATTAAAACCCAAAAACAAACAAACAATAAGAAACATGTTTTAAACAAGGGCCTTGTTTTAAACATGTTTGTTTTAAATGCAACCGTAATAGCAAAGTGTATAATTTTATAAATTATTCAACTTCCTGAATAAAATGGCTGCAGCCATATTATTTCCTGATTTTATGTTCTGTTCGAGACCACATCATATTCAAAACGAAATGCCGCTTTAAGCTGAACACGGATCCGAATCTTACAGAATGGCACATATTCGTATGAATGAGGGAAACCTGCTTCAAACTACATTCACATAATAAAGTTAGCAGGCAAAGTAATGAGCCCGGAAACCGTTAACACTATGGTTGGGGTTATTAAATAGGCATTTCAACAGATATATTCTTGGAATAAAAAAGACGCCCCCATTTTAATGAGAACCAAGGAAGTTATTAGTCGTAATAATTATCGCGCATATATATTTCAAACAATATTGGCGTTTGCTCCATATGGGTGTAACGACAGCATCATGAAAACCCCAGAGCCATCAGCAGAGAGGCTCAAGCTACAAATCATATAAGCCATAAGCGTATGTTATTGAAAACACCGTCAAGGTTTGTGGTGCAAAATATACGGGAAGGCTAGAAATAGGCTCAAAATTGCTATGCAGCGATACTGTCAATAACCAGTAAATACGGTTCACGCAACATGCAGGACATGCCGGTAGATGAGATCTTTCTCTGGCTCTGAGTTGCCTTTGATAGCTCGCTGCAGAATGTTGATCCATACCAAAGCAACTTCGCTGGAATGCCATTCAAACCTACCTGACTGAAGACTAGAGAATGATATAGTGTCCATGTGCGATAGCTTACCAATAGAACACGGACATTAAGACATGCGGGCATCGTCGTGGCGGACGACGGATCCTAACTATGCGATAAGATTCACTGTTGCCGGCGTTGAATATGCATTAGTAATTGTACCTTGTGGCATCATATGTCACTTTTGAGAGAGTATTGGGCCTATTGTGATTATAAGTCCGATGCGTTTATTTCTCTAGGGCCATATAGCGTCTAAGTGAAGTTAAAAATCTGTACTCAATAATATGGACGTCGTTATGCTGATATCAATTATACTTTTCTATATAATAATCGCGGTTGCCGGTATATGGGCGGCCAGAATTACTCGCAATCGGCAGAGTCAAAAGCCTGCAGAAAACATGATTGTCGGAGCAAAAGACATCGGATTAGGAGTAGGAATATGCACAATGACTGGTAAAACTTTACAATTAGAAGATGATGAGATTTTGAAACTATATCCGATCTGCTTTAGCAACGTGGATAGGTGGAGGCGCCTTGAACGGTACTGCTGAATCTGTCTACACGCCGGGAGTCGGTTTGATCTGGTGCGTCGCACCGGTATCGTTTGGATGTAGTTTGATGATATCGGGTTGTTTTTTCACTGGCAAAATGCGACGAAAGGTATTTTAAATACACGAGACAATGTATAGTAGGCTATACGAATATGTTAGTAAATATACATGGGCAACGAAGCCCGAAATTCTTTTATATCACATAAAGTAGAATATTTTCAGGCGGGTTAATTGAACTTGAAATTTTACATCGCACGATTTGAATGTCACTATAGATTTGTAGGTCTTCAGATGCAAAACCTGCTGGATGGGGCTATTCGGCACCGGCAATTCGGTGCCTGTCATTTCCACACTGCCTTCCTGATCATCCGTGCGAAATGAACTTCCTTCCAGATTCCAGATTATTGTATAGCTTGCAGGCACCTAATACAGCCGTTGTTACCGCAGACGAATTTGAGAATTGGATAGCAAAGTACAGCAAATGATATCAGTTAGCAACACACCTCGTTGCTGAAGTTATAAATAATCCAGGTTTCATTGAACCGTACGGGGATGCCATTAGAACAATTGAGGTGCGTGTAGCCGTTTGGTCATTTCTGTCCATATGTCAGAAGAGGATGGCTACTATCCCCCAAGAAGCACTAGACCCAGATACATATTGCAGATACGGCGGGTATATTGCAACAAAAGCAGGCGCTCAAACGCTCCAGTCCAGTCCAAGATCTAACACCAACACAGCAACAACTTTACACAAAGACAAGCCAAACCTCTTACAATTCACTTCCTCTTTCTATATCAGCAGTCAGCACGCTACGCTCTCCGGTCTCCGCGTGACTGGTCACTGGCCAGTGGTCAACTGGTCATGTCACCGGAGATTGCGGAGTGATTATGGTCCAGGAGCCGGGCGATTACATATGGCTACCCTCGCGCTTGCTGCACGGATTCCTTGAAGTGCAGCTAAATTGTAAGAAGCGTGTTACTGAAGAATAAAAAGTAGATTTGCAAGTTTACTATTGTGTAGCGGCATGACATCTGACCTCCACGTAGCAAGAATAATCATGCGTGCAGTAAGTAAGGGAAAAGGGGGCTTCATATGCGACTGAGCTGTTTGAGGATGCGTTTTGAAAAGTATTGTGCCCTGCTGGTTTTTTAATATATTCGTTCGAATCACAGTACTCTCTCGATCCAGCAAGTAGGCCTACATATAAGGAAGTTGTTACCCTCTTCTGATAGCAACAGTTTAGCGACAGAACGGCTGTGACGGTTGTCTACAACTGCTGGTTCTACCTTGAAATATACATCCTAGTTGCCTCAAATTATGGCTCTCGTCGAGATGAAATTTAAAATATGTAGATTGCAAAAGGTCACCGACCCCGGTCCCGTGCTCAACTGACGTTCTTCATTGTGTGTCACATGCTCAAATGTGGGGCGAACGGCTTCATTAGTGTGCGTGTTTTAACATCATATCAATGTTTACGGAGTAAATGTGACTCACACACGACGAATCCTATGTAGCAAACTTTGATTTCGTGTCGGCGTGGCGTCAAAATTCCTCAATTGTGACTAAGATTTGATTGAAAGCGTTGTGTGGCTCTTTGTGAATTATTAAACGGCCGTAAACTTAACGCTGATTGGTCGAGAGACAATGGCCAAAGAACAAATGTACCCGACCACATCTCTAGGCCAATGCGTGTGTCTGAATAAAAGGAGTATTTCAATTCGTTTCAACACCGTCTTATCTGTTCATTAGATTGCAGTCTGGGCATGTCACTAAAATAGCTAACTGATTATAATTGTAGTTTCAGGTGCTGAAAAGCAGTGTTGGATCAGTTGAGTGTTGACTCAAGTCAGACTCGAGTAAACTTTTTCGTATGACTTGACTTGACTCGAGTCACGTTTCAAAAATGACTTGACTTGACTCGGAGCCTAAACTAAACGATCACAGCTTACGTTGTCGAAGTAGAAGATTAATGTAAAAGCAATGTGTCTCTGTTTCTTTGACGACTCAATGTGTAAGTTGTGCAGTGCTCACTACTCATCTTTAACAACCCTCTTTCATGATTTAAATTGAACAAATAGAGTCGGTGCATATATATTCGTACTGATGTGTTGATGCGTAGTGCAGGCTATTGTACCATATCAATTTGTTTTAACTTCTCGAGGCTTCGTATTCTGTCCTATATTTTGGCTGATAATTACTGACTGTAGCGTGTAGCTGTACACTGTACAGTTACTCGCGTATTTTATTTGCAGTTTTACTCGTCCGTGAGCGATACAACATCTTTTTGCATGTATATTTAACTTTATATTCGTTATTTGAGTCAAGATAAATGGCAAATTAATCAGTCTGTTACTTATGTAGCAAAATGTTGAGACTTTGAATCATCTCATACTTCGAAAACTCAATTCAATTCAAACCTCGACTTGACTCGAGTCAACTCCAAAAATCGAGTGACTTGATTTGAATCGAGTCACCTTCGAAAATCAATTGACTTGACTTGGCTCGAGTCAAAATGCGCAATGACTCGAGATGACTCGTGACTCGAACACTGCTGAAAAGCAAGCGGGATTAGATAATTTTGAGCTACTTATGCGAAGGAGGTTTTTCTACAATTACCATGTCTTTTAGAAGTCCTGCGCTTATTGCGTTACAGTTGTGGTATGATCTGATCGCCAAATCAAAATATAATATCGAATTGTTTCAGAATTACCTGACTGTCTTCGATCCCATCTGCGACTCACTGGGAGAAAAACTTACGGTCCTGTACGTTTTCATAGAGATATTTCAAAATATTGTCTACACAGGAGCAATACTCAACGCTCTCGGCAAGTATTATAGACCTAATAAGTCCTTTCAAGTACCAACCGTGTCAGGTATTTCCATATTATTCGCAGGTGGCACCATCGAGGTTGTTGTGGGTCTATCGCGAGAAGCATCGATCGTTTCGTCTGCCGCAGTCGTAACCATTTATACGTTGTTGGGTGGATTCTACGCAGTAGCGTACACTGATGTCATTGAGCTTGGGTTTATGGTGGCTGGGTTGGTCAGTAAATAAAGCATGGTTGAAATATTCGTCAATTAGGTTTTGAGTGGCATTAGCAACATAGTTTACGCTTCACAATACGAAAATTACTACGCGTTAAAATTGTGCGTTAATCAACAGTTGGTTCGTTCAGGTGATCGCCACGCCCTTCGCGATTTCTAACGAGGCCGTTTCAAGCATAAGCGAATCATTTTCGCGCGAGGGCGGGTGGTCTGGTACATGGGATCCCAATACCGCTGGCTCGTACGTTGACACTGCCTTATCAACGGTGAGTTTGTAGACGACATATACACGATGGGTTGCCATACGTCCGGATTTTCCCAGCCATGTCCGGAATTTCAGTGTTCAAACTGCTCCCGGGAGGAAATCCTAAAATATGCTTAAATGTCCGGAATTGTGACGGCTTGGTGGGAGATAAAATAAACAATAACATGTTTTGGGTCAAATTTACGCTACTTGTATATTTTTCTTCACGCCTGGCGCGATTTAGTATTGGTTTTAATATGGTACATCCTCATTCGCAAAAAATACAATAACAAATAACTAAAAATGACCATCTTACTGAAATAAGTCTAGGATAGGGGGAGAGAGGATAAAGATCTCAACCACTTTGTTCTCTCCTCATTTGGTTTGTGGTTTCTTGTTTCTGTGCGGTTCTGATTGACGGTTTCCAGGCGCAGAAGCCTATCTAATCTTGATATACCCTGACGTAAAATTGGCGTAATTCAACTGCCTGACGCTCCAATGTTAATCACTGAACAAATGTATTATTCAAAATTGGCGAGTATAGAGCAGGATTCACAATTAATTCAGCGTCATCGAAAATACCCGACTTAAATTCCCGACAGGCGCGTTATATACCCGCAAGTGAAAAGACGAGACTTATATTAATTAAATTACTACAACGATAGAATTACGTATGGAAATTAACACTGGTCGACAAAATTTCACTTATTTTTCAACCGAGATCGTGAGTATGTGATTTTAAGGGGATTTTATACGCTGATTTCGAAACTGCCCTAAACCTCTTCTAGCACATCACATTTTAAGATATCCCAAAATTTTTATTTTCCGAAAAAAGGATTAAAAAAGTTGAAAAAATACAGAAATGTTTATGACACCTGAAAATGTTTAGGAAATGATTTTCTTTTAAATACATGACATATCGACGGTATATTGTCAATTCAGCACGAAGCGAGAAGAATTAATCTTCATCTTCATAAAAATATTCCCTCAAATCAGCCGAGATGACGACCCCGTAGGTTCGCCATCGATCTGCCATTACAGTATTTTGTGGAAGCTCACTGTACCAGATCCCACCTCTCTCTGACCATCCCTTCATTCCAAAAAACCTTGGTAGCTAGTTTCCATAGCCGGAATGTCCTGGTGAAATTGATTGACTTGTTCGGTAATAACTGCACCATTTGCAAGCATTGTACTGAATAGCTTTCAAAATGTTCTTTCAGGTAAACTCAATGTGCTCTATGAATTGACAACGTTATATTTTTATCGTGTAGAAATACAGCCTTTGTACTTCTCTTGGAATGGTCGATGAAAAATCGCCAGACATCAACATTGTGTTTTTCACCGTCCTTTTTAACATTAATCATCAACATCGAGACGTTAGCGAAGGTGTCCATGTCCAACTACTTTGAATGCGACTTTAAATGGGCACTGGTCTCAAAATAAAGATAAAATCGGGAATTTTTGGTCGCAGCCGTTTTCCTCAGAAATCCACCGTAATGAAGCTGCAGCAAATGGAAATTCTAACTATTCCCATCACATTTCCCGCCAGTTGAATTGATAACGTTCAATGGTGGCGTGACTGCGAGCTCCGCTGCTTCTCGTTGCGAGATAGTTGGCACGATATCTTCTTTTGCAATGCGACCCAACCAAAGTGTTGTTGTGGTGACTACATTTGGGTTGATTTTGACTATGGTCCATGGCCATCGGCCATGACCCAATGGTTGAATGCCCCTGTTCCAGTGTTGGGATGACTCGAGTAAACTTTTTCGTATGACCTGACTGCCTCGAGTCACTTTACCAAAATGACTTGACTTGACTCGTCGCTTCAGAAATGTGACTCGAAGCAAAATTCACGAGTCAATTTTAAGTCACCGAGTAAACGGTGTCGATTAAATCTCTGTATCTTGTGTATGTTCGGATTGTTCACGATACACCGGTGTCACTTGTGAGAGCAACCAGTCATTCACTGAAAGTACGTTTCACTGATCGTTCATTGCTTCATCACAAATAAATTGACCGCAAACGAAATGATCACAGCTCACGTTGTCGTATAGTAGTAGTAGATTAATCTAATAGCAACGTATCTCTGTTTCTTAGACGACTCAGTGCTTACGTTGCGTAGGGCTCACCTTTACCAACCTTCTTGTATGATTTAGATCGAGCGAATATACTTTGTGTGTCTATGCTCTCACGGATTAATAGATGAGTGGGTAAGGGTTATGTATTGTACGATATCAACTTCTTTCAACTGCTCGAGGCTTCGTATTCGATCCTCAATTTTGGATGATAATAACAGACTGTAGCATGTAGCAATACAGTTACTAACGTATTTTATTAGCAGTTCTATAACTGTGCGTTAGTGATGCGACGCCTTTATGCATGTATTCAACTTTATTTTCGTTATTTGATTAAAGATAAATGGCCAAATAATATGTTCTTCACGCAGCGAGCAAAAGTAATGACTTTTAATCATCACTCCCACTCAGAAAATTCAATTTGACTTGACTCGTGACTTGACTTGACTTGACTCGAGTCACCTTCAAAAAACGTGTGACTTGACTTGGATCGAGTCACCTTAGAAAATCGATTGACTTGACTTGACTCGAGTCAAAATGTGCAATGACTCGAGATGACTAGTGACTCGAAGGTAGTGACTTGATCCCGACACTGCCCTGTTCTAGGCTTTTGTAAGACACCGCTTAAGGTGGGAGTTAATTTCATTAAAACGCCATTCTAAATTCCGTGGTAAGGGGCTGGCTTAATCTCTATATATCTCTGTGAATCATCCGAAGGTTCTGTATTCCGTCCACAATGAGCTAGCAATACCAAAAATAGGAGGATTTTGGTATCATACGCTCACAAACTCCGTGACATAGGTGACATGCATAGATAGGCCAATAGTTTAAAGCAAGATGCTCTTGTAGCTTTTTATAACAGCAGTCTTAATATATTCATTTCGTCTCATAAAGCTACTTGGTGCGGTGCCTATGCAAGTTGTATTTCAACGTCTTCTGGCGATAGACACAACATCGAACGCGAAGATAATGAGCGTTCTCGGGACAATCTTTTCCATCCTACTCCTGATTCCTCCAGTACTAATTGGAGCAGTTGCGTCATCAACCAGTGAGTTTATCATTTGAAGGCGATGCGAACCGAAGGCTCTTGTTCTTATCGCGGATCGTGATACATATTTCTATAGATACATCTCAATGATCCCATCGAAACAGTGCGCCCAAATTCTGCACCTTTGGTTAAATCATAGCGTCCTACAGTGGTGTGGACACAACTAAATTGCACTGCTCGCAGCGAGTGTATTATGAAATTTGTATCAATCAAAAGCTATTACTCCACGGTACTGACTGCGGATATATATATATAGAGAGAGAGAGTGGGCCTTTCTATTCTATCCAACCGAAATACATAACAACAGTCAGCAATAATGGTGGCACAGAAAGTGCACATGCATACTGCACAGCATAGGCGCCGAGTTACGGGGTGGTGGGGTGGCGCAGCCACCCCATGACATAATTATGGGGTGGCGGCCACCCCATACAAAATGCTTAAACGCCCGCCGTCTGTGCTGTCAATTAGCGAGTCTGTGATTATCGCGTAAATGCCAACTATTTCCTATTAACCGATACGCGCGCGACTAATTGTATACGCAGCTTAAACCAGTGTTTAACGGCCAAATAAATTGTAATCCGTGATTAGTAATCATACAATCGACGCGAACTCGTTTACGACGTCGATTTCGACACGCGTGCTCTGAGAAACACCAGATCTCTCTACCGGACGAGCGAATTCACGTTATACTTCTCTCAATTAATTTGTATTTGCACGCATATTCGTTTACAAAATAATTCTTGAGTTAGTTTCTTGATAGCCTTTTTAATTGGACCGCGAAATAGGACAGTGTGTTTGTGTATGCCTGCGAATTGAAAGTCATTCCTGCACTAAGTGCGCATATTCAATTGCAAAGAATTGTCGCGATGTCAGACTCGGAACTCCATTGTGCCATACGCAAGTTGAGGAATTAATGGTTAGAGGCGCGCTTTCTCGTTTGCTATCATCTCTAGGCTACTAATTCTTGTCTGCTTTACACATTCGTAATCCCTCGAAGACACTTATCAGTGTTTGATCTGTTATTAACACTGTGCATTGTGCAGTGCACGGCGTTGAATTATGTCGTCAAATATTGATGCAACAAGAGATTCTCGGTGGCGGAAATTATGAAGTTATTCGATTATTTTGAGCGGGAACCTTTTTAGTTCCAATAAACTTCATTGCTGGACGGACTCTATCGGGCACAACTATGTCGCGGATCGAATTTCAAACCATCGGGATTTTTATTTCCATTGATAAGGTTGCGGCTTGTGCAGCCATAATGCTCTTGCAGCAATATCACCTGGATAATTTAAATCGCACCATTTCACGACCAAATTCGACTGCCTGATCGGGACTTGCGTCTGTCGTAGGTCCCGGGCTGAATAACCAGCGCGTTGTCGGTATTAAAACCCTAGGTGCGTAGCCAGTGAGTTTCTCATTTAAAACTAGAAATTTCAGTCTTTTTGAAATGCCAATTCACTAATTCGTATTATCGATGCTTCGTACTGAAAATTAGCGAGAATCATTTGTATGCGAAATGGGTCATCGATGTCTCATTGGTACTATCGGCGGTGGTATGATTTAGCGCCCCCGCATGCAGGCCTACTACCGTCTGCAGAATCACTTTCGCCAAACAGTAACAATCTCTGAGTGTAATATTGTTAGTGTTTGTGTATCGTTTTTTGATTAAAACTTATGCCCGCGTCGGAACAAATTGTGCTCTTTGTCATTGCCGAATCTGGGTATTTAGGTATGACTAGCGCACCCTGTAATTGTAATTATTGAAGATTTGCGGCATGTCTGCGATTTCGTTATCAGCGCAACCTTGCTGGCCGATTGTACATGTACAGTCCGATAAAATTGATCACTACTAAGTATTTCGCGCAACGTACTGATGCTGATTTCAGCAAACTGACGATCCTTATTAGATGTACAAATTCGACCTCATCACTAGAAACGTAGATTTCATCGCGCGCTCTGAGAAACACCATCTCCTATCGCGATTTGACGACCAAATATACGTTCACCTTCTACAAATTAAAGTGCATTATTTCCATCGTTGAGGGCCGCAAGCCGCGCTTAAAATATTTTGTGAACCATTTTTTGTGATAAATATTCTCGTAGCGCAAAGTTGAACAGTGTTTTATTGTGTGTGCCTGCTAGTTGGAATTTATTCCAGTGCCCATAATTCCAATTATGCTTTGCGAACGTAAATCGGGAAATGCATCAATGCAGTCATAATCGATGTTTTAATCAGCAACCAATTGTCGCGATGTGAGCTACTTAATACTAAGTAAAAATCCAAATCCATAGCGTTGGCGGTAAGGGATAATTACTGATTGGCCGCGCGCGTTTGTAATCATCATTCTTGCCTGTCTTTCGTGTTCCTGAATTGTCGCGCCGTGTTATTGCTCAGTCCAGCGACGAAAGCAGAGTGCGCGACAATCAATGACCTACTTTCGCAATCATCTCAGCGGGAGATCGCGTTGCGTTAGACCAGTGGTTCCCAACCTTTTTCGACTCATCGCCCCCTTTTGAATCTCCACACCGATCATCGCCCCCCAAATATTGGGAACCGAAAAACAGCACTTCGTCAGAACACCCCCCTCCCCCCGCCCGAAAACAAACGCTGGTCTTTGGTCCCATAGGGTGATCAATCAAATCCCAGACCCCCCTCAGCCAGTGGGCTTTTTGTCGCTACATATCAGCTATACCCTATTTCATGTACTGTTTGGTGAGCCACGATATTCCGCCTAAACGCGCGGAGCGCGACAAATTTTTATAAATTCATGTTTGAATCGGTCAATATGGTCGATGTGGTATGTTGGAAAAGGTAGGACCCCTAAATAATAATTAAACATCTTCGGCCGGAATCGTTGTTATATTGACTTCTTTACATGATGCACTTTCGTGACCTCCTATATCTGCTATGTCAGAAGATATGGAAATCGTCAAAACGTAACTAACTAAAAGACGCACATGATTTCATATTGGTATTTCTTTACTGGCAAATCATTTTTTATTTGCGGGATGGCATTTGTCCTGTAGGGGGTCGCCAGGACAGGAACATTCGACGCCAGCCATTGAGGCGCCTATAGACAATTAAACATATATGTATTGTATATATATCGAAGTTTTCGGTCAGCACAAGGGCATTCCTTTTCGGCCAAGGTCTTCTCGCTGCTGATCGTTCTGGCACACTTCTCGGAGTCGCATGTTACATGGCCTCCAACTTCATATGTTTTGGTGCGTCGTGGCTCAGTAATGGCCGACGCCGAAGTCTACAATTTCCATAAATCATGCGTATTTTTGTTGGGTGACGGGGAACCCAACATCAAGATACATGAAAATATTAAATCGCGCCCAGCGCATGAATTTCGAAAAAAATTCTCTATCATTCATGTTAATTCACGAAATAATTATGGGCTTCCTTCGATTTCGGGCCCCCACCCCCAATTGGGGGGTTTGGGGTGCGGTAGTTACGGTCCCGACTCCAATATAGCCGTTTTAACGCGCCATCGCCCCCCTATCGCCCCCTTCGCTGTTTTCGCCCCCTATATCGCCCCTTCGTCCGTTTTCGCCCCCTATCGCCCCCTCGTTATTTTCGCCCCCCTAGACCGCCAAATCGCCCCCTGGGTGCGATATCGCCCACGTTGGGAACCACTGCGTTAGACTGTGTGATGCGATATGCGTGCACAGAATAATCTCGCGAATTGGCCCCGCGTAACACTGATAACACGGCTTGTTGAATTGCAACTGGATATTAGCGTCAGAATGGTCATTTCAAAAGGAAGGGGTTTTGTGTTTCAAAAGGAGGGGGTTTCGACACCCCCTGGCTACGCGCCGGCCGCCACCCCATGCAAAAATAAAAGTCGGCGCCTATGCTGCACAGTATTTGGTGTCACATAGGAATGATCGATGCGACCTTGGAAGTCAACTAGTCTGATCACACCCGCATCAAATAGGTAGCCTACACTTGTCTCCACACATTCTGGCTATGATAGCTAATGGTTAAAGAAGGAGTTTAAAAAAATTGAAAGATGGTATCAAATCAATGGAGCAGTGTCTGGGGGAGGTATTCTGCTCATGACCCTGGAACATCCTAAACAATAATTGCAAAAATACATTTATTATAAGTCGAACACATTTAGGTTCACATGAACTCGGCGGTTTCAGTCGTTCGCAGCATTCCTCGTTTATGTATATTTCGCAATCATCTTGAGCTATTAAGTCCCCGTTTTCTTTCAGACTGGACATTAACCGACTATCTTAACGGCACCGGTGTATCCCCAGCGGATTTGGGGAACACAATCCAGACTCTGCCGATAGTTATCCGCTACCTCACTCCAACTGCTGTCGGTGTGCTGGGGGTTAGTGCGGTCACGGCGGCTGTGATGTCATCAGCAGACGCGGCTGGTCTGGCGGTTGGCTCTGTCTTCGGGAGGAATGTATATAATGCGGTTTTACGACCAAAGGTTGAAAACACTGTCAACTCTTAGTAGTAGTAGCATAAGTAGCCTAGTATATTGATGAATGATATACGTCGATAGAAAACATAGCTTCTTCGTAATAACCGATCACCGTGTAAAATGTAGCACATCAGTCGTTCCCAACGTGGGCGATATCCCCCCACCCCACCCCAAGTGTGCGATTTTGAGAAACAAGGGGGCGAAAATACCAAAGGGTGATGGGGGCGAAAATGTTAGAACATCCTGTGATATGTATTTGATTAACACGGCCAATAAATACACGCGAAGATAGCTTATTCTGTATATGATACGAAAGTTGACTAAAACAAGGTCAGCTCGGTGGAAAGAAGACACGCAAACCGGTTTCAAGCGCACCTACTCGGAAAAATGATCATTTGTTGGTCAATTCACCAGCGATCAGAGTTAGGTGAATGAAGTTCCCGTATATATGTCCGCTTTTTACGGATCCGTAAATATTGGGGGATGAGGGGCGAAAACTTGTGTCGAGCTTGATAAGGCGGCGATGATTCGCAAATGTTGGGAACCACTGATGTACATTATAGATAGATATAGTACACTAAAATGTGATAGAAATGCTACTACCCACCATACACGGTTCGAAAATATGCGCGTAATATCACAATAAAGGATATGATATTACAGTAATAGAGAATAGTTGACCCTGTATTAATTCCGTTCGTAATAGTACAAACCGTGATAAATTGTGCGCCATGACATTTTCACATAGTACATCGATATACTATAATATGTAGAATGTCTCATATTCATAATAATCGTTTAGGAAAGGAAAAAACTAAATTTATTTTTGTCCGTCGCCGTGGTGTTTTTGAGGCATATACACCGACTCATGATGAACATAAACACGATCTGTACGACTGTACCTAGGCATATACACTATATACAGCCTTGTACGACGTGCATCCATGCTATCAAAGTAGCCAGCGCTAAGCAGGGAACAATTGTTACTAATCAGGTCTTTGGTCAGACCCAGCCGGGGATCGAACCCACGATCTGCCCATAAAGAAGCCCGACGCTTCACCATTATGCTATCTTGTCGGGCGTGTATACTTGAAAATGATACTGCCGAAGATGATCGAGACAATGCCATTCCGACTAAAAAACACTGTCTGTCCATTATACCTGATTGCGGACTGAAGTCCTCACCAACTCAACTTCAAGTGTGAAATTTCTCAAAGCAGTTATTCCCTCGTAGATTTCTAATAGATTTAGGACTATTTCTATTAATACCGTTAATCTTAATCATGTTATTATTAACTCAATCAATTCAAAATACCACAAATATTGCAACGCAATGAAATGTCAAGACTATGGATATTATTAGCATTGACTGTTCCTTTATTTCGTTACAGGCATCCGAGCAGGAAGTGACGTGGGTAATACGATTGTCGATAGTAGTATTCGGCATCGCTGCAGCAACTATTGCTATAAAAGTCAAATCAATAATGATACTATACATTCTCTGCGCAGACTTAGTGTATGTTTTTACATGGCCTCAAGTAAGTCCGTTAACGTTGTAACAGCGGGCTCGTCTCGTGTACTGTATATGCCTAATCTGGTAAGCGTATCAACGGCTGCTATCGTGCTTTTGTTTACTTACAGTTTGTGTGTTCATTGTGTCTGGACACAAATGCTTACGGAACAATATTTGGGATTATGATCGGGATCCTTCTAAGGATTGGCGGGGGCGAATATCTTTTAGATTTACCTTCTCCATTCAACTACCCGGGCGGCGGGAACTTCCCGGTGAAATCGTTCGCAATGGCACTGACGTTTTGCACCACAGTTACCATATCCTATTTCATGAAATGGCTGCTGATCAACGAGTATTTCCCAAGTCGCTTTGACGTTCTAAAAGTGAAGCAAAGGAAAGAAAAGTCCTTCCATCCTGCAACCGAACTCAAATCAACGAGCATGCAATTCTAAGTTTCATGATGGAATGATAAATGGGAAATGAACTGCAACTTACTTATTATTTTTATGGGGGAATTTTATATATATACAGGATGCTCGCCGTAGCCAGCGGTCTACTCAGTATAGTCAATTCAAAACTTGCGCACCAGACCGCTATCAACGAACACAAGTTCAGTTATCATGTAGCTCGGCAAAATAAAATTCAGGGAGATATGGCGCAAAATTACATCTCCGATAAAATAGTTAATGTATTGGTGGTAAGTTTGCTTGGCTGTCTTATTAACTCTAATTATCCATTTAAACAGCCCTGATGCACCAATTATATCCCCAATTTCGTTGTGTCATGTCATGTCAGCGCTGCACGTTGCCTAATCATCGAAGACGGAACTTAAAATATATGGCCTACACACGGGATTATTTGGGAATCACAAAAGAAGCTCATTACAAGGAAAACTAGTGTGGTAGCGGCAAGATGTGGTCAAAGTAGTCTGGAAAGCTACTCAAGTGAAAGTAGAAGTAGTGACGCTGAAATCTACCCAAGTAGGAGTAGAAGTAGTCCTTTTGAAAGCATCCTAAAACTACTTCAAGTAGAAATAGAATAGCGACGCTAATATCTACTCAATTAAGTAAGTATACAGTTGTGGGAAGCAGTTATAAATACAACAGCTGGAAACTGAGCCCTGTGGAAGGTACAGAGAGGTGCGTTTGTGCTGTTACATTCCAAGAGGTACAAGGTTTCCACACAACCGAATTTGGCCGCATCATGGGATGCAAATGATAGTGTTGATTTCGAACAGTGGTTATTAACTTTTGTTTACTCCATACGCCATTTCAGATGATGTCATGGAATCAGACACTGTATTGACGATTTGCGCAAATATAACCAAAAAAATAGCAGATCGTAAATATGTCATTTGCATTTATTTCACTTCGAGAAGGAAAATGCAATAGTCCGCTTGGTTTTGAACATCCACGTGCATGTGCCCCGGTCCCAAAAAAATCAGATTAATTTGAAGATCTCTCCGAACGACACCGAGCATAACGAGAAATACAACTATAATTTGTAAAAAGAGAGAATATATATATTCCATGTATTTTGTCCGGACAATTTCAACGGTGGTTGACGATAAACGGTCTAACGCCTAAAAGTCAAATATCAATTTTTCCATATTCGAAAAGTGAACACACCCTGTGCGGCTAGAATTCTTCAATACGATAAGATAGTTATAGGCCAGATTACGATGCTGTAGTTATAAACATTTTTTCTGAGCCATATTGACTGTTATGAAACATGTCATATGGGCGGCAATACGTTATGAAATGAACCATGCATCTCGGTGACCAAATTTTATGGACCGATACTTCTATGGAGACATAACTTGTCACTACATAGGGCCTATCTATTTTTGTCTTCAAATAGATGTCGACCGGGATGGGTGAGTCTGAGTCGCAATTTGCGATATGATCATTGACCGAACGATTTTCTGAGGTATACAATCCATTTGACGTATGGAAAGTAGGATAGGGTTACCATATTTTTGTGACTCAAAATCCTGACATTTATTAGCGCCCACTAGCGGGTTTTAAAATGAGATATTAATGCAATGTCTGTCAGTATGACGTCACACACGCAATGCTTCGTTGTGAATTCTCTTATCATTCCGTGTTTACCTACTTGTAGCATGGTCCACTCCTATGCTTTTAAGACACTTCTTACCTAGGGCCTAGAGCAGTGGTTCACTGGTTCCCAACGTTTTTGTCTTGATTCCCCACTTCAGATTCATTCAGAGTCTTCATTCCCCGCTACCAAAAACTCCTATATACCCTTTAAAAATGACACTCTATAACAGTGGTTCCCAAACTTTTTCGGTGTGAGGGCCAAATTTAGAATTTCAGAGTACGGTCGGGGCCGCACGAATACTACGGATATGAAACGGACCCAAACAGTCATAATGGCTATTTCGGAGTAGTTTTATTGCCCTGGCGAGATTTCAAAACTGTACACCGTTTACCGCTAATTGTCTGCTGCATTGGGTGTCTGTTGAGTGAATCAGCTTTTCTCGTCTAAACGCGCGAAGCGCGAAAAATTTCTTTAGTTTCATGACTGAATCGGTCAATATGATCGGGAGTTGCATGTATTGCTATCAATTTTCATCTTGTCTCTGTTCACGTAATCTGATTTACCGGTAGAGTTGAGTGAGGTGTGTTTGTAAAGGTATAGGCCCCCTCAATAGGAATTAAACATATCCGGGGGTATACCCGTTGGCAGGAACGTAACGGCACTTCGTCAGGACGCCGGGCTCCCATAGGGTGATAAACTGACCCCGCATGACGTTGTTCGCATTTGCCACGAAATTAAAGTTGTACTGTTTATTGAGACAGCGCGACGCCCGGAAATTTCGATAATCCATGATAAAATCGGTGAATAAGATCGGGAATTGCCCACGTAATCCGATTTACCGGTGGAGCTGAGTGAGAGGTGTCTTTGAAACTGCAGACCTCGTAAAATTAAACATCTTCGGGCGGGCAGACCCCTAGGTATGACTTCTTCACATGATCTTATTTCGTGACATCCTGTCTGCTATATCAAAAAATGTAGAATTGCCCAAACTCACTAAACTGGAAGATCACACGATTTCAAATCAATTGGTATTTCTTCGCTGGCATATGATTTTCTTTCCTGCGGGATGGTATTTATCTTGTGAGGTTCAGATTGCCAACACAAGGACATTCGCCGCCAGTCATTTAGGTGCCTATATGGACAAATAAACCTATATGTATTTTGCATATATAACGAAGTTTTTGGTATTTCGAAGTTTTTGTTGAGCATAAAAGCAGTCCTTTACGGCCATGGCTTTCTCGCTGCCGATCGTTCATACTTATTGGAGTCGCATGCTACATGGCCTAAAACTTCAAATGTCTTGGTGTGTTGTGGTGCGGTCATGGCCAACACTGATATGCCCATTTCTATAAATCTTGCGTCATTTTTCTTAGGAAAGAGTACCTAATAATCAAGATATGCGGCGAATTGAAATCGCGCCAAGCGCGAAAATTTTTCAAGAAGTTCTATAAATTTTCAAAACATACTCTATAATTTATGCCAATTTACGAAATAATTTTGGGCCTCATCGAGCTCGGCCCCATCAATTGGAAGGTTTGGGGTGCAGCAGTTACGGCCCTGAATATAGGACTACCAATTATGCTGCTTTTAGCCGACTAAGCACTATGTATCTCGGCATATTCAACCGTGAGTGACGTGTTGCAAATATAAATTTTATTTTTGTCATAAATTGATTTCTTAATATATGTTGGGGGCCGCAGGAAGGCTATCTGGGGGCCGCACTTGCGAATCACTGCTCTATAACATTTGGCCAGACGTTTACCATGGACTTGCTATTGGAAAAGTGTAAAAAGAAAGCAGATGATATTCAACAAATGAAACATTGCAACGAAAGATAATACAAAAAACATCACAGTTTGCCTCACAATCCATCCGAATTATGCTGTTGTTTTGTGAAAATGAGTTTTTGTGTACAACACGCAATATAAGTTTCGATATATACATTCCAGAGCAGTTAACTTATAATGGTAATCGCGCATGTGTCTCCGTAAATATGTAGACTATCTTGTACATAATGTTTACCAAATGCGTCTATTCCCCACCAGAAAATATTGAATTCCCCACCGGTTATGAACCACTGGCCCAGAGGCTATTGGGCCATCTCTGATTTGAGCTCTCGAGATTGCTAGGCTTGATATTCACATTTGGTCTGCGCTAGACTTCTTCGCAGGGTTGTAATGACTCGAGTTATGACTCGACTCGAGTCACGATTTTATGATGACTCGACTTGACTCGAGTCATTTTCTTAAAATGCGGAAATGACTCGACTCGGCTCGAGTCAATCTGTGTATTGACTCGACTTGGACTCAAGTCATTGCGCATGACTCGAACCAAGTCATATGACTCGAGACTCAGACGGCTAAGACCGAGATTTCATTGTATATTACGAAGAATAGTAAATTACCACGCTATTGGGAATTTGGGATTTCGTCTACTTACAGTGGTAATTGAAAATACGACCAGAAACTGCTAACAATAAGGAAAATTAGTATATTATAAATGCGAACCATTCGATATCACCAAACAGAGTTACAAAAAGTGACTTTAACTGGAAACTCGGCAGCCAACACAATGACTTGGACTCGGAATCGAGTCATAATACCATGACTCGGACTCGTCCCTCTGCTCACTGACTTGGACTCGGACTTGACTCGGTGGTGAATTGAAAATGACTCGACTTGACTCGAGTCAAAACAATAAAAGTGAGATTGACTTGTGACTCAGAGCCTTGCGACTTGGTTACAACCTGTTATGTTCGTGCATTTTACGTTGGTATCGTTTGTTCTTTAATTTCTAGGATTAGTAATTACCGCCAATCATTATTTCCTCGTGTGTCGTGCTTTGAATTTATACCCTGTGTTCTGTTGTCTACGGGTCTTTCATTTAACTGCACTCTGGATCGTGTCACTGCCGTAAAGTTATACTTCAGATAATATACTGATTCCGTATTGCAACCTCGTCGCACTGAGTTATTGTTCAAACAAGATCAAGAACATAACAATTGGTGTCAGAAGTCGGATTCATATTTTTTCTGCGACTGAGATACATCATGGAAGCAAGTATATTGAAGCTTCTAGAGAAGCAGCAGGAAATGATGGCTGAACAACGCGCACAGCACAAAGAAGATATGGCACAGCAAAAGCTGCAGCATGAGGAGGCCATATCGCAATTGGTGCAGAGGTTGAGTCCCGGTGCGTCAACATCTGAAGCTACCGCTCCCAAGTTTGATTCATTTGTAAAATCAAAGGAGAAGTGGGACCAATATCTGCAACGATTCAACCATCACCTAGTAATTTACGGCATTTCCAACATGGAGAAGAAAAGAGCGTGTCTACTCTCATGGGTTGGACCTGAAACGTACTCGCTCCTACGTAATTTGGTTGGTGCTGCTGATGTCGGTGCACAATCCTTCGACGCGTTGACTGAGAAGTTGTCTACACACTTCAAAGACTCCATTCATGTGCAAGCTGCCAGGTACGAATTTTACAATCGCAAAATGCAGCCGGGACAATCGTATACGCCGATTGGATCGCTACTCTACGCGGAATCTCCAAGGATTGCAGCTTCACATGCTCAAGAGAAGGCTGTGATCAGAGCTACGTTGATGAGCTAATGCGCGATCTCATCATTAAAGAAACGCCGCACGCGGATGTGAGACGGCATTGTCTAACACAAACCAATCCATCCCTTGACGACGTTCTCAAAGTAGCCGCAACATACGTGAGAACGCTGGAAACTGATAGGCTTATCCAGGGCGAGAGTAGCGACAAAGAAACTTCCATCGTCAACAAAATGACGGGAAGTTATCAGAAGGAGAAAAAACCTTTCAAATCCATCCAGGGCAACTTCCCGGAAAGACTGAAATCCTGCAGCCGCTGTTTCATCGATCACCAGAGAAAGGACTGTCAATATCGACATGCAGTATGTCAGAAATGTGGTCGTAAATGTCATATCAAACCTGTGTGCATGTCTACCAAACCTAGCATCACTCAACAGGTCACATCCGTCAATTTCTGCTCAGCACTCCTCTCCTTCGACATCGATCAACTATATCGACGCGTAAGAAACCAGCTCTGGATCAACTCCAGCATCAACGGCATTCCGTTGCCGACACAGTGGGACACTGGTGCACCCTCCGCCATGGTGGGATTAACTGGGTACAGAACTTTGGGCTCTCCGAAACTCTCCGCATACCATTGCTCTTTCGTAGCGTACGGCGACAAGCCACTGAAAGTGAAAGGCATTTGCACTGTAACCGTGCAGGTGGGTTCCGAAGTTCGAGTTGGTTTAAAATAGGCCTTTTGCAGGACTTCGATCACGTGACTAGGTCGCATAGCAACCACAAATTGGTTAGCAAGCTACTTTCTCGTGCACCTGCTTCAGTGCTAAATATCGCATATTGTACTGTTGATTTCTGGTTGTAAACGTTTCGGAAATTTGTTGTAGAAGTCATCAGAGATTCACCTATGCTAGATGTCAATCATGTACAAAGCATTTAGAATGATATCGTCAGAATTACGCAGAAATCCATCGGTAAGGTAGTTGTATTACGGTACTCAACTCTGATCATATGTACTTAAATTTATGCATTTGAAGTAAAGCGATTGGTTTATATTCTGGTAAGAGTATTTGTTAGTTCAAGCAGAACTATTTGTCTGTTGTGGAGCATGATTTTGGATGGAAGATATGACTGAAGCAGACGGGACCCGCAAGGATCAGGATATACTGTCTGCTGGTTTGGGTGCTGGCGTGCTGCTATAAAACCGCTGAACACATCGGAAGTATCTTTTGGGAGAACCTGCGATCAAGACTAAGCAAAGCAGTGCACTTTATTGTTCACTTATACAATGCCGATCTTATTAGCACTACTTCACAACTGCGATTGAAGTGGATTTGGCAAATCACACGCGATTTTGATAAATAGTTGATGTCATATATGTGCGCTATTTAGCGAACTAAGGGAAGTAACTATCAAATAACTCTTAGAGCAGCTCAAACGCAGTGACAAGATCGGTCATCCTATACCCAGAGGTGGTCAACGTGGTCATTGTTGGGAACCGAGTAGGCCTACAAGTAATGCCTCAATTTATACTCCAGTACAAGTAGCACTAATTACTTCCAGGACATGTCCAAAGTACTTCAAGTGGAAGTAGAAATGAATTTCTGAAAAGTAGTCAAGAAATTCGTTACATGAAGTAGATTTGGTTGGGTCCCTTAGTTTTAGAAATTAATGCCACGTGACTGTAAACATTTCATGTTGCATCTTCTTGATCAACGCAAAAGGGTGATGACACCACAAATAAGTGCAATTTTCAAAAATTAAATTAGTTACCGTGGTACTGGGGCTATTTTTCCCAGTTGTTATGACAACCTCACGCTTGAAGGGGATGCAATCATGCGCCAAAGCTACTTTCTAGTTGACAAAATCCCCAAACTGACAAAAAAGTACTACCTAAAAAGTGTCAAGTAGAAGTGGAAGTAGCCTTAACTCATAATGACGCTAGTACTCAGGTAAAATAGTAGGCCTACTTCGTTGCTGACCCCCTCTGTGTATTGGTTCAACCAACTCAGAAACATCCTCTAAAGACGACGAACATTGTTTCTTTTGCATTGACTCCGTAATATTCTGAACTTATGATATTCTTTGATTCATTGAATTTACAAATAAACTTGGAAAGAAGTGCAATTTATTAATTTTTGTGCATTCGATACCCAGAGCATAAGAAATAGTTGAAGAAAAATACATGTTAACCTTATCAAGTTCAATAACTGCCGAGACTCTTATGCCTATGTATTTTCATCTACCTCCATAGCCACTTGTCTAGACAGATTCATAGCATCTACGGAAGAGCGCTTGTCTTGCTGTACACAAATGAAATATCATTTTCGAAGCAGACATCAACATCGGGAAAGAAGTTCAGGACAGTTAGTCAGTGGCCAGATCATCTGCTGACATTTTCTGTTGGCATGAAACCACGCTGCCTTCTACTGCATGACCGAATTTTATGTGGTGATAATAATTGGCTCGAGGCTGAATTCTTGACGAGGGCATCATCACTTTCTTAGTTGCCTATGTTCGGCTCTCTTGGGATAATCCATCAGATCATAAATTCGTATATATGTGGTAGAGCCATGTCTTGAAACTCAAGATATTTGCACTGTGCCAAAGAGTGAAGTAATCCAATCCAGGCAATCAATCAAGTAATCCAGGCCTCGGGACAGTTTGTTGCACCCTCAATTGGAGCTGATGATCATTTTTCTTCGGGTAGTGGCACTTGGCAGCATGACAGAATGATCAATAACTTGTAATATAGGTGTAGAGGTCTAAATATTTTGAATTGTTTAACTGAGAAGTCATACAATAGCATAGGATGTTTAAGATATATATAGTATGTAGCACATGGCATGAATTCCTAACACATCAACGTACTGGTACTGGCAGTCATTGTCTCTAGGCTTAAAAATAGCAGTATCCTATATATATTGCAATCGATATCAATCATCAAAATGCTGCAATGATTATCAACTACCACTACAATACAACTATAGTATATAGTATATATATACTATATACTATCCACACCTAACTTAATGCTGCAATAAATATCACGCAGTCAAGGTCCTGCGAATTTTGTGTCATAAAATCTAGTTGACTACCAAATAACGGCTACAATGTCGATCATTTTGACGCAAGGAGTTTACATAGTTCATGAATCGAACACATCAAACATATTTGAATCCGTGCGCATTTCCATGACACTTGCGTTTTATATAAAACGTTTACAGCCCGAAAACGATAATATACTGTATCCGAAATACGGCTACGTTAACGACGGATTTCTGTGTAATTCTGACGATATCATTCTATATGCTTTGTACAGGATTGGCATCTAGCATATGTGAATCTCTGATGACTTCTACAACAAATTTCCGAAACGTTTACAACCAGAAATCAACAGTACAATATGCGATACTTAGCACTGAAGCAGGTGCGCGAGAAAGTAGCTTGCTAACCAATTTGTGGTTGCTATGCGACCTAGTCACGTGATCGAAGTCCTATAAAAGGCCTATTGGTGGTTCTCGACGAACACCATGGGCAAAACATTTTTGGTCTCGATTGGAGCGATGCTTTCTCCATGACCGCTAAGGGAACGTCTGCTTTGGATGCAATTTCCTCGCAGATGGTCAAGTCGCAATCATGTAATACTATTAACATTTGTGATTCGAACGACAAATTGGTATCTTTTCAGTCCAAATTTACCTCCGTTTTCTCTAATTTATTAGGACGATGCACCAAGACAAAGGTGACAATTCACTTGCCACATTTCACAAGCCACGACCTTTGCCGTTTGCAAGGCAAATCCCTGTTCAAACCGAATTGAATAGATTAGTCAATCAAGGTATTCTCGAACCAATCAATTACAGTGATTGGGCAGCACAAATTGTTGCCGTAACTAAGTCTAATGGATCAGTACGCATTTGTGGTGACTTCAAAGCATTGAATCAACAAATTCAGATAGATCAACATCCCCTGCCCTCCTTGGATAAAATCCTTCACAAGTTACAGGGTGGTTGTATTTTCACGAAAATTGACCTTGCCGATGCTTATTTTCAGCTAAAATTAGAATGCGAAGAATTTGTGTGTCATCAACACGCAATTCGGTCTATTCCGTTCTCGACGCATGTGTTTCGGAGTCGCATCTAGTTCCGCAAATTTTGAACGCTGTATTTGATGCCATGATCGCCGGCTTACCCGGTGTTGCTAGTTTTATCGATGACATAATCGTTACTGGCATTGATGAACGCGACCATTTTCGCAACTTATCGCTACTCTTTGAGCGCCTCACCGAATACGGTTTCACCGTCAACTTCGCTAAATGTGAATTTTTCAAAAGTAGTATCGAGTATCTTGGTCACATAATTGACAAGGATGGCAAACGCCCGTCTAACAAATCCGTTGAAGCAATCAAACAGTTGCCTAAACCTCAGGATGTTCGCCAGCTACAGGCATTCCTCAGGCAAAGTCAATTATTATCGCGCGTTTATTCCTAATTTCACGAATAAAGCCGCAGCCTTGTATCGCCTTCTTCAAAAAGACGCGGAATTCATTTGGAATACGGACTGTGACGCAGCTTTTCGCATTCTCAAAAACGACGTAATCGACGCTACGCAGTTAGCTCATTATGATGTAGACAAGCATCTCATTTTGTCAACGGATGCTTCCCAATTCGGAATCGGCGCTGTCCTCTCAATCGAGCACAATGGCGAAGAGAGACCGATCGCGCACGCATCGAAAACGGTTTCCGATTCGCAAAAATCCTACTCTCAAATCGAGAAGGAAGCTCTGTCAATCATTTACAGAGTCACTAAATTTCGTCAATTCTTGTATGGTAGAAAATTTACGCTCGTAACGGACCACAAACCGTTTTTAGCTATTTTCTCGCCGGACAAGAAAATTTCCGTGATTACAGCGCAACGCTTACAGCAATGGGCACTAACGCTCACGGCTTACCAATACGATATTCGCTATAAACCGACTAATCAGCACGGAAACGCCGACGGTTTATCTCGCCTACCAAAGGGTCCAGACCCTGAGTTTGACGAACTGGAATTTCGTGAAAACGCGGAGGTCGTTCACGCTATTAATATGGCATTCCATGGCTTACCGTTAACTCGCAATGAAATTCGCGACGCGACGCTGAAGGACAAAACCATGAAACTTGTAAAATTATATGTCACTCATGGTAATTGGAATCCAAAGACGCACATTGATGATTTTTATTGGTTTTCGACTCGCAAACATTCGCTTTCTCTGCACGAAGACATAGTCATGCTCAACATTGATGGTTTTCAGCGCGTAGTAATTCCGCAGTCACTTCGCTCGCGAGTCTTATCATTGTTGCACGAAGGACGTTGGGGTATCGCGAAAATGAAGCAGATGGCTGGACGATACATCGCATGGCCTTCCATTAATCGCGGCATTGAAAATCTCGTGAAGAGTTGCGACGCTTGCCGCAAAGTTATGAAAGCGCCTGATCGTCAGTATCGCGAATGGCCCAAAACATGTGAAAGCTTTGAACGGATTCACTTGGATTTAGCAGGTCCAATAAACAATAAAATGTTTCTTGTCATCGTCGATGCGCATTCGAAATATCCTTTCGTTAAAGTAATGAATGTCGGTTCTACCACAACCTTGTGTGTGGTCAACGCTTTGAGGGAAGTCTTCTCTATCGAAGGCTAGCCCATAACAATTGTCACGGATGGCGGGCCGCAATTCACATCGAATGAATTCGATACGTTTTGCTCTAATTTGGCAATCAGCCATATCGTATCACCGTATTTTCACCCTGCCTCGAAGCGGAGCGTTTCGTCCAGACTTTAAAAGCTGGATTAACAAAAAATTGCGACGGGGAAAAAGATGTCAACTTCGCGCTCCAAACACTTCTCGCTACGTACCGATGTGCACCGCACCCGGGCATAGACTGGAAAACGCCTGCCGAGATTTTACATGGTCGACAGCCGCGCAATTTGTTAAGTTTGTGCTCGCCCTTCGATAAATCGAAACCCGTTACGTTGCACGTTACAATCAGTCACTCATTTCGAGATTGGTTCCTCAGTTTACGCTCGCAGTTACCGAAGCGGACCAAAGTGGGTTGCTGGCGTGGTGACGGAAATACTGGGGCGTGTTGTGTACGTTGTAAAAACAGATCATGGGTATTGGAGGAGGCATAAGAACCAACTCCAACCACGCTTGGTTTCAGCTGGCAATAATACACCCACACAGGAAGTTGTTCAACCTCAGCAACCACAAGTTGAGCAACCATTGGTCAGGAATAGGGCAGCTAGTCCTGCTCGATCGTCGGGCAGACGTTATCCGCTTAGAATTAGCACACAAACTGATTTCTATCGGCCAACGTAAACCGCGTCCTTGTACTTTCAACTTACAGGGGAGGACTGTTATGTTCGTGCATTTTACGTTGGTATCGTTTGTTCTTTAATTTCTAGGATTAGTAATTACCGCCAATCATTATTTCCTCGTGTGTCGTGCTTTGTATTTATACCCTGTGTTCTGTTGTCTACTGTCTTTTCGTTTAACTGAACTCTAATCGTGTCGCATGTCTTGACGTTATTCTGCTGTTTAATATACTGATTTCTTATTGCAAACTCGTCGCATTGAGTTATTGTTCAAACAAGATCAAGAACATAACACAGCCCTCCTTCTTCTCTGCATTTTATTATTAATATCCATAAAAATAAGAGTTTTCCCGTAGCGACACAAGTCTACTATTTGGTGATTCACAAACGAGCCAGAATAAAGTTGAATGCAACATTCAAGTATTTGTTTTATCCGGTCAATATAGCCGTCTGGTTTCTAGTCGCGGACAGGGACGAACAATTGCTAAAGTTCATCAGTGAATTCTGACTAATAATATTGATAACATCTAAAGCAAGAGTGGGCAGACTTTTGGGTGCGCGGGCCGCATTCAACATCTGAATCCATTCGCGGGCCGCACTATATTAAATTGAGATTATGAGCCAAAACACAATGTTTTTTTTTAATTGCAATAGTGACCGAGGAAATCTGAAGATAATATATATATATATGTATATGTAAAACAAACCAGACATTGATTGGGGGATATGATAACGTACACGCGTCAGAAACATTGACAAGATTTTATAAGCTGGTCGACCTCAATAACCAAATTGTCAAATTAAGGATGAAATTAGGTTGTGCAAATTCATAGAACAGGGTGGAAATTTGAACCTATGGGTATTTTAGGCAACGATCTGTTTCGCTGATTCTACTTTTGCATTACCCCCAGGCAAGGTTGTAATGTCTCGAGTCATGATTTGATCCGAGTCCGACTCGAGTTGCGGTTTTTCGGTGACTCGACTTGACTCGAGTCATTTTACTAAAATACGGAAAAGGACACCACTCTATTTGTGTATTGAATCGACTTGTACTCGAGACATTTCGCATAACTCGGCCAAGTCATATGACTTGAGACTCGGAAGGCCAAGATAGGCATTTCTTTGTAACTTCGCAAAATAGTAAAGTTACTGCATTATTCGTATTTCGTCTATCAGTACTGATAATTGAATAATCGGGCTAGAAACTGTTAAGAGTGAGGAAATTAGAAGATTATATATTACCGTAGCAGAGTTGTGAAAACATGTGTTAACCAGTACCAGAACTGGAAAGTTAACAATGAACACGATGGCTTGGACTCGGACTCGAGTCTCAACGAGGTGACTCAGACTCGTCCCTCTGCTCCCCGACTTGGACTCGGACTTGACTCGGCGGTGATTTCAAAATCACATAAAAGGGAGATTGAGTTGTGACTTGATTACAACCCTGCCTTCATGACACACAATGCGGACAGCATGATAACCATGCTACCTTTAAATGCTCTCCTGCGATTCTTGATAATATAAATATCAAATACTTCTACACATATTCAGGACGAATCTACCTAACACGCGCGCGAATATCTTTGTTTCAAAGTGCAGCACTAAAAGTAATAAACTCCATGAAGTTGCCAATTTAACATCACACTCGTGAGCCAAATTACGTCATTTCCGTTTTGACTTTCTGTGATGTTTAGCAATTGAAACCTTTCAAAATGCTCGGCCCTTGAGGTCAGGCTATTACGCTAGCAATAAAATAATAAAAAGAAACATCATAGTAAGACAATAACTTAGCATTGTCATGGTAAAATATATTCAGAAAATGTTTAGTCAAGTCGCTACAATAATTAGATAATTTTATTATATTTTTATAACGTTTATTGAGGCTTTCGGGGGCCGCACAAAACGGTGTTGCGGGCCATAGTTTGCCCACCTCAGATTCAAAGGAACAGGAAGGAACGTAATTTATTTTTGCCCATGATGTTTTCGCGACATATACACCGACTCAACATATAGTTAGACATATGTTACTATTAAATATTTATCCTCTCTCTGTCCAACGTGGTCAGAATTAGCGGTAAAATGGTGGCGGCGGCGATGATTTCGAAAATGCACGGCACGTAGTTGAACGTCATTACGTCATGCTCCTTTCACACGGATAAGATTAGTCATAGGCGTAAATGCATGTTCGTATCAGTAAGCTGCATATATCCAGTGGTTCCCAATCGTCCCGACTCCATTTCCAACTTGAAAATGTTCCGTCGTTCGCCTCAAAAATTTGGTTAGCTGATTGCTACAATAAGGTCAGTACCTTTGCCCAGTCTTACTCACGATCTAAATCGGAAGCTGATTACGTTCAACATCTTCGCGATCCCCAGAATAGGGGCAATAAAAGATTCGCAGGTTGAGAACCACTGTCTTTGAATAAACATCCAAAAGGCCTTTACCGATCTCTAATAATGGCGATTATTATTAGTCATTTTTATTTACTTTTGCTTGTTGTTTTTGCGACGGAGAGGTACCATATTAGAATCAATATACGTGGCAATACATCGCGTGTACCGCGACGAGAAATCTACAAGTAGTGTAAATTTGCCCCAAAATATGTTTTATTATGTTGATTTACGAAACAAAATTCTGGACATTTCAGCATATTTTAGGATTTCCCCCCGGATGCAGTTTGAACAGAGAAATTCCGGACATGTATGAAAAACGGACGTATGGCAACCATAAAGTAGGATCATTGTCACGGTCCAGGCAAAACTGCCGAAGCATGGAAGTATGGTAAAATATTCCGTACCATACTTGTAAATTTCCATAACACACCATACTTGGACATTTCCATATTCCATACCGAAATTTCGTTCCATACCATACCATGCCCTGCTGGTGGGCCTGATGCTTTTATCAAATGCAGAACCCGGGAAGGGCCGTAACTGCCGCACCCCAAATCCCCCAATTGGGAGGGGCGAGCTCGAAGGGGCCCGAAATTATTTCGTGAATAAGCATAAATTATAGAGTATTTTTGGAAATTTTATGTAACTTTTTCAAAAAATTTTCGCGCCGTGCCCGATTTCAAGTTTTCAAATATGTTGATTATTGGGTACTCTGCCCCCAAGAAAAAATTCGTAATATTTATAGAAATGGGCATATCGACGTTGGCCATTCCCGCGCCACGACGCACCAACACATATAAAGTTTTAGGCCATGTGACATGCGACTCCAAGAAGTGTGCCAGAACGATCGGCAGCGTGAAAACCTTGGCCGACAAGCAGGGCATTGAAGCCGCAGCCGGAGCCCCGGAACCATGCATTTTTACCGGAGCTGGAGCCGGAGTCGGTCTCGTCATAAAATTCAGCCGGAGCCGGGGTCGGAGCTGGAGCCAGTTATTTGAGGCGTAGCTCCGGCTCCGACGTGTTTCATAAGATGCTATTATATATGCAACAACCATATCTGCTGAGTTCTCATAATTCAACAGCAGGCCTTCGCAAAATTAGGAATATTTTCCTCTTTGACGCTACCTTTTCCGACTAATCATGTTCCTGTGGATTTAACAGCAGAGCAGTCGTATGTTCAATGTTCAATTTTCCAGGGTTGTAACTTGTAACCAAGTCACAAGGCTCCAAGTCACAAGGCTCCGAGACACAAGTCAATCTCACTTTTATAGTTTTGACTCGAGTGAAGTCGAGTCATTTTTAATTCACCACCGAGTCAAGTCCGAGTCCAAGTCATCGAGCAAAGGGTCGAGTCCGAGTCATGGTATTATGCCACGAGTCCGAGTCCAAGCCATTGTGCTGACTGCTCAGTTTCCAGTTAAAGTGTGGTGAAACCCTCTTTTTATAAGTCTGTATGGTGATATCGAATTGTTCGCATTTATAATATACTATTCCTCAGTTTTAGCAGTTTCTGGTCCCATTTTCAAGTATAGCTACCATTACCAATAGGCGAAATCCCAATAGGGTGGTTACTTTACATTCACTATTCTTTGAAATTGCAATGAAATGTCGGTCTTGGCCGTCTGAGTCTGGAGTCATATGACTTGGTTCGAGTCCTGCGCAATGACTCGAGTCCAAGTCGAGTCAATACACAGATTGACTCGAGTCGAGTCGAGTCATTTCCGTATTTTGAGAAACTGACTCGAGTCAAATCGAGTCATCAGCTCGAGTCACGACTCGGGTCATTACAACCCTGCAAGTTTCATACATTAGTGCCGAACCTCGGTATGCGAAATATGTCTGTGAATATTGTGGGTATTCGGCATATCCGCAATTTCATCATCCGCACAAACTTGTTGGCCAATTGTATACGGTTCGGAAATAATGTTCACTATGCATTTTCGTTGCACATCTCGATATGACGGGCACAAGCCGAGAAATTCCATCTCATCGTTGCTATGAATCGGATGAGCAGATACTCGTTCTTTCGTGATAGTTCTTTATTCAGGCCGCGGAATTGGACAGTATTATTGAGTATGCAATTATGCATGCTAATTGGAATTCATTACTACGCATCATCGTCATTCACTCCAGTCAGGATTTTCGAGCGTAAATAGGATATGGCAGAAGAGTAGCCCAAAACCCCATGGTATTTTATGTTGGAGACAAATAACTGATTTGATACGCGATTTCCAATTTGTAATCATCTGTTTCGTAAACTTGTAAATGTGCAATGTGCATACTGCATAGTTTAATTCGTTATGGGCATGGCGCAATGTGCATGGCACAGTGTTTAATTCGATTATTCGATTCGTTTTAACGGGATAATAATATATTCCGATAAACTTGATCGACACCGGATGGTCTGGTAACGAGTGCACCAATATCGAACGTCAAACCATTGGCCATTTGGTAGAAATCGAATTTCTATTGATCACGTCGTTATATCCGCCCATATTGCTCTTACTACAGTTACAGTTGAATAATAATCGCGCAGTTAAAGATTGAATTGAGCTGTATGACTTAATGTTAACGAGTACAGTGCCAGTGTTAAAACGCCGCATCAGAATTTGAATGCTGTACGCAGCAATGGCACGGAGTAAAGTGCGTTCTAGTGCAACTATGATGTTATGGACAAATAACAAGTATTCATTATGTCGTCACAGGCCGGCACGGCGGCACCTATGTCTTCGTTGCTGCATCCGATGTTACTGACGGCTGACAGACTCTAGATTGCTATAGATAACTAACCTATGTGTAAATTAGTAATCTATATAGACCAGGGGTGACCAACCTTTTCGGCTAAAGGGCCACATGAAATTGACGAACGAGTGTGCTTCCCACTAGCCGCGCTAGGCGCGTAAAATTTTCAAAGGTAATATTATTATTACTTGGGTATATTGCGGGTCAACTGTATAGTGCAGTGGTTCTCAACCGGTGTGCCGCGGCACACTAGTGTGCCGTTTACGTCTCGCAAGTGTGCCGCGAGCGATTTCTTCAGAATTTCGAAATTATGCGCATAACACTGCTCTACACAAAATTTCAGGTTTGGGTTTTGATTTTGGCTAATTGATTTTGGCTAATTTGGGGGCGCTGAATCCGAAAATGGCCTCCGATTTTCTCCATCACATCACGTTTTTGAGATATGAAATATCCCTAATTTGAAAAAAAAAATCATTTTTTGACCCCCCTCTGTTGTCAAAACAAGGAATTCGGATGCAATAAACACTGTTTTACCTGCAATAATCTAGCTTTAATTAGCAAACACGCATTCCATGTTAGATTCATACACATTTGAGTTGTCATTATTAAAGTTTTATGCCCCGGAATTAAAAATAGGCGTGCAAAAAAGCAACCATAATAAAATTAAATGCTACATTATGCTGGCGAACATGTGGATAGGACAGTCGCAAGGTATTATCTGAATTACAGCCTAGCGTTCACACATTATGCTCATATAGACATTCCAATGAAGTGCAGAAATTCTGAAGACAGGGACTTGGGCAGGGCGACTTCAGAAACAGTAAAAAAAGAGCTTTCATAAAATATGAAGTCTTCACTTATAAGCTTAAAAATTCTCTTTTGAGGGACTTTCTTTTACGAACAGCATCTGGAATTTTTCTTTTCCAATTCCATCAATAGTCGGCTATCATACGAAAATCCAGGTACAGCTGGCAACTGTGTCCTTGTCCTTGCTCGTACCGGATTTTTACTGGTGTGGGAAATAAATGAATCCATAAATCCCACCGACCTTGATAACGTGCCTCCATAATTTTAATATCTTGGCTGAAACGCTCACCCTGTTCTTCACTAACTTTCCCAAGGATTCGTCTGAACTCATCCGCATGGCTTTTCAAATCGTTAACTTTGATGCTCATCCTGCATCCCAAATCTTCATAACTAAGCAGTAGCTCCCTTGAGAGATCTTTATAATTTTCTGCTTTTTTGTTTCCCAAAAAACAGCACCGAAAGCATTCCAAGCTCTAGCCTCGAATGGCAACATTGATTATATACAAGATTTAATCCTTTAATAATTGCCTAATTTGAGGTCCATTGAAAATCCCAGTTCTTTTGTCTCTTCACTGATACCAGAAAAAAGCATAACATCTATCTTTTAAAACAACCCCCTTCACAATCTAAAGCATTTACATATTGTTTCATGAGACCAAGTTTGATGTGAAGAGGAGGCAAGAGGATCTTTTTTATATCAACAAACTGATCACGTATGATATTGTTGTCTCCTGGCGTCAAGATGAGCCTTGGAGGCCACTCATCTTTGTTTCAGTGGTGATTCTTGACCCTGCTGTCCCGGTAGCATAGGAAACATGGGTATTCGGTGTAGCCCCAGCAAAAAGTTCACCATTTTCAAATCTACACTGTAAAAAATAAAGGTGTCCATAGACATGTTTACACCTGGTACCTCTTAATACATGTCCGTCATGTAAATCCGTACGACAGGTTTAGTTCCACCTGTTGCCTAACATGTTTCTGCCCGTCATGTAATCTCGAAAACACGTCTGACCTGAGACTTCAATTGACCTTTCACCTTGGACCGACTGGCACAAAATCTGTAGCCAGGATATGAATAGACACTTACGTGACCTTTGACACGAACCAATCAGGTTGCAGCAGGATGTAAACAAAGAACAAGCCCGGGCAAGCTTACTATGAGCACTTATGGAAAAAGGTTGAAAAATGAAGGTTTTAAGCAAGATTACGTTGAATTGGGAATGACTGGCCTTAATGAATAGTAATAGCGTAGAGCTAGTATGTGGTTGCAACTTTTAATCTAGGATGAACATGAATCGTGGCAAGTACGCACCAGCGTGCTGTGTCCAAATGCACGGGTTTTTGACAACTTTTCTGATTAAGCGAAGATTGTTGTATACTATACTATAGGATTGTGGTAATGCATATTTTGACGATTTCATAGGCTCCAGGTCTCGAGCAAAATTTTCAAGCATATCTCATGTTCAGAAATATATATACTATAAAATATAGCTGCTGCCACACATCACAATTTTTGTGTATTGATTATGAAACTTGAAAGCTATGGAGATTCTATCGAATTTATGGATTTGAGTGGAACAGCATCTTCTTCTAACACCGCGGAGAAAGCTACGAAGTATTTCATGGAGCGCTATGCACACGATTTAGGGATAAAGATTGAGGAGACAATCCACTCTTTTTAGAAGGAATATTCTAGTGAACAGCCAATGTTATCGTAACTTGCGGAAAAGTGAGATAACACACTCAATGGAAATACACGTTCTCGGAAAATCCATTATTGATTCGTCTTGCACTTGTAAGACAGGGTAAGTAAGGAAAAAGACATTTTTTCAGAGACTCCTTCAATAGATATTTTAACCATGATTTATTTTCATATTAGGTTCTGATATATGCTCTCATGCATATGCATTGATTAAGACAATCCAGCACCTGAAGCTAAAAAGACTACATTGTGATTTGCATCAGCATCAGTGAGCTCCATCGTGATTGACAAGCAATCTCTCCACCGTACTCGCAACCGATCAACTCCTGCCTCAAGGTAGATTTTGGTGTATCTGGTGTTTTCAGTTTTATAACATTCCATCAAACACAAATAATCCTAGAACATTTTCATCTGGAGAATTGTTCATTCAACAAATTGGGCATCTAAATGAGCTTCAATAATGCACACCACTGGAATATCTAGACATGCACTGTTGGTACAGACTGACCATGGCACCACGCAATTACGATCCGTAGCATGCTATTAGGCATTACGATATTGACAATGGAACTGAATTTGCACAATTGCCGAATATGTTGCGTCATTCATTTTTAATTTTCAATCTTGAATTAGAGTATGCAATTAGTCCATATATATTTGGTTAGTTGTGATACACAATGCTGCATAGTATGACACCAGACAAAATTTTATATTCCTTGATTCTTCCGATCAGCTGTTCAATATGAATACGTTCTCTCGCCATCTTTCTTGTTGTGGAACAGTCTGGCTCAGGCATTTGACGGTGTGTAAATCACGTGCAGGAATATTTAAATCTAGATTCAATTTCTTGATTTCAGACTCAATGGTGAATCCCTTTTCTGCCATGATAGCATTGCCTGGCTCACCATAGCTGAACTCCATCATTTTCTTACATTTCTTGTCGAATCCACATATTTAACTAATATTTCGATCTGAAATGCTCCCTGTAAATAGTTCCTGCACAAAAGTAAGTGTACCACAATCCATCAATCCTTTCAAAGTTGTATGTGATTTATTGACAGTCAATAATCATTCTAGATTTGAGAAATCATGAATGAATGCAAATGGTGCATTTTTAAGAACCACATACCTACATGGCCAAATCGCGATTTAATGAAGCAGTTACATATGGCTGACCCAATGGTTAAATACTACGCTTACAGCAATACTATAAATTTGACGTCAGTAGGATAAGTCGGGCGATTCAGAAAGAATTTAATATAGTCTAGCATAAAATTTCAGCTTCTCCGCATCTTTTGACATTATGATGCTCCTCTGAGAACTGAACTTCACTAGCAATAATTTTCCGTCAATTTGTAATTTTCCTGGACGAGTTTACTGTTTTGTGATTCTATACTTCTTCCAGAAATTTGATTTTCTTGCGTTTTATCCATCGACTTCCCCTTTCTGCAGCTTCATAAAAGATATCCATCAAGCCTGCACAAAATATATAATATGTTTATTTTACAGAGCAATACTGCTGTGCAGGCACCTATCAAGGCGTACTCGTCCGACTCGTACAACGTATCACCGCTACCAATTTCAACTATTCGTCTCATTATTGAATATATTGTTTTCAACAATTAGGGTGGAGCCCAATTTCTCTACTGAGTAGCGATTCTCTACTCAGCAACGATTTCGTAACTCAACTCACGCCAAAAAGGATACTCATACTCAAATGCGTCCAGATCGGCACTCAAATCTAAGTCAGCGCACCACCAGACTTAAGTGTCAATTTTCACGGTCGGGCAGCCAACTGCCGGCAACACCCGCCAAATACCGTAGTACCGGCACTGTCGTATATAGCTGGAATAGGTACACTAGTGAGGTTCTGCTGAGCGAATGAACGCAGTGGCGCTTGGACGGATATTGTGTTTATAATTGTATCTTCTGTACCCTTTCGACTTCTTGTCGTACGGCATCTCGGTATACCGGAACGGTAACTTCTGCAGTCTCAATGCGCTAGCATCCCCCCCCCCGCCGTGGCGGTTCTTACGGCGACAAAAAGCCCAGAAAAAGACCTGACAAAGAGAAAGCACTCACAAGGAATGGAAATAACTAGAAAGGGACGTGGCTTCAAAAAGATCAACATCGAAAAGAACTGTGACATCGGGCACTCTAGGCCGAGGTGGATGTCAGTAGAAAAAAAGATCGCAACTGCGTGTCGTTCGATATCCTCCCATCTGTTCATTACATCGCATTGTGTCTTATCGCATTTTACATTGTGTGTGACTTGTTCAGATGAATAATATAACTTAACGATACTTATTATTACGCATGCTCTTCCCACAATTAAATGGATGAAACATCTTGCACAGACCCCAGTATGAACCTCAGCAGATAGAGTTCCAGCAGTGGTGGCCTTACGAACGGGGGGACCCTGGGCGAGACTTACCGGGGGGGCTATAAGTATCTAACCGTAACTTCTGGGGGGGCTCCGCCCACCAGACCCCCCTTTCCCGCGGTAACGTTTGACCAGGTGCTGGATTCGGCTATGTCTATTATTGCATGTGTCTAAGGATAGACTACATCAAGACTAAGTAATTCTACTGCATGCAGAGACGTGATCATCATCGGGATACGGGACTTTTCTAACAAATGCATAGATTTGATGATGATTGACACATCCGTACGGAATCATATTCTTGCTTGGTACACAGATTTCCATGTTTATTCGTTATTATCCTTATAATCTGAATAGGGGGGCCCCTTCGACCAGGGGAGCCCCGGGCGACCGCCCACCTCGCCTACCCCAAAAGCCACCACTGAGTTCCAGGTAATATCAGGGTTAGGATGGAGTCGCTATACCTTCAAGCCAGTTTAGACGATAGCAGCAATATGCTATTGGAAATAAGAAATAGATGCATTATTTGTTATTTCTGGTCTGCACTTACGTGTTCGCATCATGTGAAACTTATCTGTATATATTTCGAATGGGTTTGTAGCGTCTAGCAAATATACTTCTGTGGGGCATAGGAACGTTCCGGGTATCTTCAAGGATTTATATATTCATATTAGGTGATCTTTAAAGAGTGTGGATCAGCTGAGGGTATTCATTGCATTTAGATAAATCAGTGAGAACTGCGTCTAGTTTGTAGGCCAGTGACGAAATAATGACGACAGCGTCGTGTTGTCATGACAAAATCGTTCACGCGTGTCCGGTCGAAGGCGAAAAAAATCTGGCAACGCTATCTCGGAAAACGACGTCTGGAAATCGATACTCAACTGAGTAGAGAGAATTGGCGCGCACTCAACGCTGAGTAACGATCGATACTTAGTTGAGTATCGATACGCATTTGAGTAGAACTTGGCTGAGGATAGGAATTGGGCTCCACCCTTACACACCATCAAGCAACAAAACTGGAGTGGAATAAAACGAGACACACACCAAGTCGATTGTGGCATCAAGTGTGACTGCATTTCAGATTGGACTCATTTTGAAACACAGAATTGATTCATCTAGATCAGTGGTTCCCAACCTTTTTGACCTATCGCCCCCTTTTCAAGGTCAATACCGATCATCACCCCCCAAATTTTGTGTACCGAAAATTGGGCATACAAACCTGTAATCACCGGCGGGTTGACTAAAAAAAAGGGTCAAATTTTCGGCTCGATGTCTAATTTGACACACTTTTGTAACTAAATTTCCGTGGGTTGACTAAAAAAAAATAAAAATGAAAAAAATGTCAGCCGTTTTGACGCGTCATTGCCCCCCCGCGAATCGCCCCCTTCGCTATTTTCGCCCCCTTTGTGCATTTTCGCCCCCCTGACGCCCCCTTCGTCATTTTCGCCCCCCTAGACCGCCAAATCGCCCATGTTGGAAACCACTGATCTAGATTCTAGATTATGTCACGATTCAATATTTTTGGTACAATAATAGATATGTCATTTTCCTAATAAAACGAGAATTCAGATGACTACAAGGAAGTCCACATGCCTAATAAAATGAGAATTCAGATGACTACAAGGAAGTCCACATGCCTTTATCCAGATTTTACATTCTTCCATGCATGTCATTGGCTCTGGGAAAGGTAAAAGCGCACACCAGGAACGGTCTGGGTAGCCATCTCCATGTTACGCAGGCTATTAGCACAGTGTTTATCAGGCATTTATCCTGATAGATTCAATACACGAGCTAGAACAAAAAATGACGATTTCAGCCGGGAACAGATCATGTTGCCTAACATATATCATATTAATATGATCATTGAATATGCAGACAAGTGTCCAGTGTAACAGTAATTTGCTAGATAATGATACAGACTGTAGACTACTATATACTAGGCTTACCATACGTCCTCTTTTAAGAGGATTTGTCCTCTTTTTTGCCTTTATTGAAAGTGTCCTCGGAGGACGCCCTTTTGTCCTCTTTTTGGAGATTTTGTCCTCTTTTTTGAAAATTTAGGTCAGATTGAGAGGAAATTGCGAGTGATATGCCGTAAATTAGCGCAGAAGTGAAGCTCCGGCGGGTATTTCGGAGGGAAAAGCAGTGATTTTAGCTCTGAGCGAAAAGAAGGCTTTTTTTTTAGTAAACCGATCTCCAAGTGGGAAAAATTAACCGGTTTTTGAGAATTTCACTCCGGTTTTGCAAGTTGCAAATATCTGAAAAAGTGTCCTCTTTTTTGATTTCCAAAATATGGTAAGCCTACTATATACAAATGTCGATTCCATAAATAGAACGCATATAACGCCACATAATGGATACCACACATATCCTGACTCAATATTCCTCTAATACATTCTATTCGCTACGACAATCCTATAGTATACGACTAAGGATAATACAGCAATAGTTGCTTCATCCGAAAAGTTGTCAGAAATTCATTCATTTGGACATACCATGCTGATGCGTGCTTGCTGTCATTCATGCTTATTGTAGGTTATAACACTGCATATACATACTAGCTCTACGTTATTACCATTCACCAAAGCCAGCTATTCCCAATTCAATGTAATTTTGCTAAAAACCTATATTTTTCAACCCTTTTCCATAAGAGCTCATAGTAAGCTTGCCCGGGCTTGTTCTTTGTTTACATCCTACTGCAACCTGATTGGTTCGTGTCAAAGGTCACGTAAGTGTCTATTGAAACAAGCAATTCAGTGTTGGATCAAATGATGGTATATTGAGAACAAATGCATCAAACAAGAAAAATTCTGAAATGGCGAGAGTTTCGGATAATACGTAAGGAAATAAGAATACTATAACGGCTAAAAATATTGACATGTCATGGCGCAATTCATTTACTACTAACAGCCACAGTACCGAACGTTAAGAAGTTTTGGAACTTATACAATGAAAGAAGAGTTATATACAACAAAGGCTGAAAATATTGGCCTGTCATCAATGAATTAATTTACTACGAAAAGCCACAGTGTGAGCCGCAGAGTGCCTAACGTTAAGAAGTTTTGGAACTTATGCAATGAATGAAGAATTATTACAACAACGGCTAAAAATATTGGCCCGTCATCAATGAATTAATTTACTACAAAAAGCCACAGTGTAAGCCGCAGAGTGCCTAACGTTAAGAAGTTTTGGAACTTATGCAATGAAAGAAAAATTCTTACAACAACGGCTAAAAATATTGGCCCCTCATAAATTAATTAATTTACTACAAAAAGCCACAGTGTAAGCCGCAGAGAGCCTAACGTCAAGATGTTTTGGAATTTATACAATGAAAGAAGAATTGTTACAACAACAGCTAAAAATATTGATCCGTCATCAATGAATTAATTTACTACAAAAAGCCACAGTGTAAGCCGCCTAGTACCTAATGTTTTGAAGTTTTGGACATATGTAATGAAACCAGAATTATAATAACGGCTAAAATCATTGACCCGTCCTCACAAAATTAATCAAATTAAATTACAATGAACAGCCACAGTCAGCCACACCTAACGTTAGAAAGTTTCGAAGCGTATATAATAAAACAAGAATTAATATACCGGCTTGAAACATTGACCGGTCCTCGATTAATTAAGTTATTACAAATTGTCACAGTGAAAGGCGCCGAGTACCTAATGCAATGACACAAGAATTATAACGGCTAAAAATATTGACCTGTCCTTGGTGAATTATTCAAATTAATTTACTACGAACAGCCAAAGTCTACCTAACGTTACAAAGTTTCGAGACAGCCGCAGTGTACTTAACGTTCGGAAGTTTCGAAGGAGAGTTCGTGACGACGGACCATGAATTAGAGGCTGATGGAGCGAACTTGATGTTGAACAGCCAGTATATTGCCAGTATTATGGCCATAGCATGATGGAAGCTTCTGACGCCTTTAGTAACTTTGCCAGAGAAGAGAACTTTCCATTCATTCAGGATCGTATTGTACTTGATCGTCGGATATAATTCTATGGCTCCTGATAAATAAAAATGATATTAGCTTAGTACTATCGATGTGGTCTGAGATTAAGAATTGAGTTGAGTATGAGGCCAAATAATAGGGTTACCATGCGTCCTCTTTCAATAGGATTTGTCCTCTTTCTTGACTTTTTTAAAAATGTCCTCGGAGGACGCCCTTTTGTCCCCTTTTTTGAAAATTTAGGTCTCATTTAGAGCGAAATGCGAGTGATATGCCGTAAATTAGCACAGAAGTTACTCTATGGCGGGTATTTCGGAGTGAAAAATGGTGATTGGAGCTCTGAGCAAAAAGTTGACCTTTTTTAAAATTTTTCCAGTCAACCGGTCACAAAGTGGGCAAAATTCACCGATTTTTGAGAATTCTTCTCCGGTTTTGCAAGTCTCAAATTTCTGAAAAAGTGTCCTCTTTTTAGATATCCAAAATATGGTAAGCCTACCTAATAAGTCATTACCGCGCGAGTTGGGGTCATGCAAAGAGGTAAGAAAACGATCGTACGTGATGGTGCTTTCAAGGATATCGAGCGAGCATAATGGTACCCAGAGTGGAATGATTTTAGCATCAGTCGTAACACTGCAACTTTCTAAGTGAAATAGGAGGGGCCAATATTGGTTTCACATCATCTTCTTTGATTGGACGCCATATACTAGTGACAATTTCACCATGGTGTCCTACAGTAGCATGGACACGGGAAAATCTCGTTACTCACTGATATTGGATTACATCATTCTTTCGACTTACAGTGACCTGTCGAGATACCAATTTTTATCGAATACAGTGTTAATACAGCAATACAGTGTTAATAGTGCCATAAATTGCCTTTTTGTATGATGCGAATGATGTAGCCTGATGGCAGTGAGCCATGCGATTTGCTTGTGTCCACAACACAGTGACATAATGCTTTCACATACACCAAACAACTTACTTTGTCAACAAACAGGAAGCTGCCATAGTTGTCATTGTAGAATTGAAGATCGTTAGGATCCCGACCATTCACCCCAGTTCTTAACGGCCTGAACGAGAAGTGTCAGAAATCAATGCCAATGTACGTTTTGACGCGACTGCGACGTCGTAAAGTAAATCAGCGACTTTGAAACCTTGCGCGGGCCCCTCTAATGTTGATAAAGATTTTCAGTCATCCGACAGGAGGTAACACGGTTGGGCAATGGTGAAAACATGACATATATTACTACGCAGCAAATTCGATGACAATTATGTTACGACAAGCAAGTGTGCAGTCATGTCCTGCAAGGAGTTGCAGGTCGCCTTTGTATAATTCTGGGCTCATTTGACAAGGAATATTCCAAGCTTGGACATATGAATATCAAGGTTGCAGCGAGGCTGCGTACATCGCGTTGTGCAAAGGTTTCACCGCTGACAATATTTCTGCGAGTACTAATAAATATTATAATAAATTTCTAGAATCGCCTTGCAGCCCGAGGGATGGTCGCCCTTATATCTAAGGAAGAAATGTCTACGTCTGGAAGTATGTGCGATTAAAAAATTCAAGAAAACTAAAATCTGCCCAAAAAGAATTTAAAAAATATCTTTAGGTCACCGACGAGTTTTATACATTTTGAAAACTGACTTCACTTTTTGCTAACCCATGGTAATAATTAGGGCCATTCAAAGCCATATTTCGTTCGATGCAACAGCAAGTCGTGAAATCAATTTCAACACAAAACCGTATCCCTTTGAGCTATATTAAAGCTATGAAGTCACATTTTCCTGATTAGGTCATAAAGCTCAAAATTTACATTAAGAAGCGATTGGACAAAAACGAGGTTTAACAAATAATGGAGCTGGAAATACAAGATATTTCACCAGCGCTTTATGCATCCCTGCAGAAGTGGCAACCCACATCAGCGTCTGTGGAGCACTCAGTTTCCTTACCAAAGTCATTTTACGTCCGAATCGTAACTTCAAAGACTTTAACATTTCACACTACTACTGTACTGCAGCAGTGATTTAGAATAAAAAAATGGACGTGTATAACTGTTGTTGCATAGGTTGTACTCTTTAGTTCCGTCAGTGCCGATATTTGCATGTAAAAATACACCATTCTCACATAAATTCATATTTTCAAAAAAATAAGGTCATATTATTGATTTTCTAAGGTCATATAAAAATGGCCCTAGTTATAATATATATGTCATTTGTTGTGTCATGAAAAATGATTGCTCATGTCACAAATGCCGAGGGATTGTGCCGTCAGTGACTTGATCATAACACTGCTTTATACCTACGGTACCCAATGCGCATCGACCAAGATCGGGTAAATCTCCAGCAGACTGTGTTGACATCCCATTCAGAATGGCCTCGCGACGCGATTCGAATGTTCTTTTCATCCTATCCAGAATCGTTTCCTTGTGAGTTATTCTCCACTTGCCTTTTATTGCGTTTCGATGTATCTCGATGCTGCGCTCGTCGTATGTGTAGAGTATACATGTTGACTCTGTAGGACAAAATAGATCCTAATCAAAACATGACCGGTTATCGGTGCAAGGTTTACTTCTTGCCAATGTTCCTTCTAAGCTGCTCGCATGCGCACAGACACGAGAAAAATTAGACGTAACATTGTCTGCTGGCGTTATCAGTATCATATCAAAATATTCATATTGAGGATATCTAGATGAAGAAAGCATGATACTAAAATGCTCACATTGCATGTTGAGACTCGAGAATTCTTGCAGCGTTGACTAGATTTTTCCACAAGCTGCAGAGATTTCCATTTGTCGCAGCGTCCATGCTTCTGCTATTTCAAGTTCAAGACGAGAACTTCTTTTTCATGGTGTCTTCGCCATTCCCTCAACTTGTTGCAGAGCTTATCTTTCCATGATCCCTGCAATGTGGCATAGTTGAAGAAAGGTTTGGATCAAGTTAGGACCAACTTCTGACATGTCTGTCACCAACATTGAAAAATTGGAATGTAATGCAGCCTCTGCTGTATGATATTACACATTGATATTAATCGTCAATAATTGGTGCGTGCATACGTCGTAGGACTAGCCTATTGCATGAACGTGGTAGGGGGATTGTCATTATCAGTGACTTGATCCCAACACTGCTTTATACCTACCCAATGCGCATCGATCAACATCGGCTAAATCTCGAATAGACTTTGTGTTGATATCCCATTCAAAATGGCCTCATGACACGATTCGAATGTTTTTTTCATCCTAACCTGAATCTTTTCTTGTCACGTATAGTCTTTTCACCCACTCGACACTTATTGCTTTTTGCTGTACCTCGATGCAGTGCTCGTCTCCTGGAGAATATACCGATGCAGATTGACTCTGTAATAAATATCTTCATCAAAGCCCAGCGAATTATCACCTTGCCGGTAATATTGAGTCAGTTTATTGCAGAAATATTAAAAGTTTATTTCAGGCCCAACTATTTCATAAGAACAGACAGTTCCTACCAGAAATGAAGATAAACAGTAGCCTAAAATTCTAAGGTAATGGGGAGGAAACAGGCAATTTACATATACAAGATCACAATTTCATCAAAATTAAGATTTTCAGGGTGAAAAATGTCAAAATTGTCAGAATGTCAGATTGTATCGGTCAAAATTTTCGGTTTTTAGATAAAATAAAATCACTCATATCAACATATTTAATTCGGGAAACAAAAAAGTACTACCGTAAATTTCCAAGTATAGTACGCCCCCATGTATAATACGCACCCCTAAAATAGCATGCAAATTCTGGGAAAAAGCCTGTACCCATGTATAGTACACACCCTGCATTTCAGTACATGAATAGTTCCGATTTCGTATACGATGTCATTCTATTTTGCGATGTCACTCTTGAACAATCATTACATAACGATCGCTAATTAAGTAATCATCATACAATTAGCGGGATTGTCTTTAAACGATAGTAGATAGCAGTTAAAGCCTGCGAAGCGGGCGGCGCGATAGTTCGGGCTAGCGACACGACACCTTGAGCACGAGGAGACCTTTTACAGATGCGATTGCTAATAATTATACAATTAACGGTATTGTCTCTAAACGATAGTAGATAGCAGCCAAAGACTGCGAGGATGCGGGGAGTTAGTTTAGGCCAACGAACCGACATCCAACATCTTGCTCACGATGCCTATTATAGATGCGATTGCGCCTAGGCTAACGGTTATGTCATGCGCAACAGGTCTGTTGGAGATGCGACTGATTACGCAAGCGTTTATATCTTGCGCACATGGCCTCTTGTGTATGTATAAATTGCGTATGCGATTGTTCGGGCCTGTCGTTGACGCGATGAATTGGCGAAAATTGCAGCGCGCGAGTGTCTGTTAGTGACCTAATTTCGCTTGCGTTCAAACAGCAAACCAACTCAGCAGGAGATCGCATGCTTTTGCATACGACTCTTGATAATTGGATACACGCTTCCCACTAATTACTACGCGTGATGGCTGAAAGTGACACGCGATTGGAAACAAACATAAGAATGAGGATAAGTGTGATTTCAAGTTTTTTATCAAGAGAGATTTCTTCCAAGCGTGTTGTTCCCATGTAAAATACGCACCACCCGATTTTAGGGCAAAAAATCGTGAAAATTTTGCGCATTATACATGGAAAATTACGGTAACCTATGGTGGATTAGTAATCTATATAGACCATGAATGGCCAACCTTTTCGGCTGAAGGGCCACATGCAATTGACGAACGAGTGCGCGGTCCACTAGCCACGCCAAGCGGGTAAAATTTTCGAAGTTTTTAAATGAACAAGGTCAATAATATTATTACTGGAGTATTGCGGGTCAATTGTATACCACCCGCTAGGCTCAGATTGCAAGGACACGACTATTCGGCGTCTGGCCACATCGATAACGAAGATCTCCAATAATATGCGACAATCATTTTGTGCCTGCATTTCACCATTGACGATCTTTATGCGAGCGCAAACGCGAAAAGACTTTCTCCCGTAATTGCGAATACAGTTAGACTCAATCGGATAAATTAGGCGTTTTTTTTTTCGTTTTCAGTAGCGGGTAGGCTATCCAAGCAAGAAATCGTGCGAAAATTAAACACGCAAAGCGTGAAAAAAAATTTCGCTGCTATTCTAGTTTATTGTAATGTACGACAGTTTACTGAAAATGTGACTGGACCCTGGATCTGCCAATGCGTCAGAACTGATATTTTAGTCATCAACATCCCAAGTGTCGCAGTCAGAATTGTAATTTTTTGTTGGCAATGCAAGTTTGCAATCTGAGCAATTCATTTTCGATAATATAATAGGAAATTAGCTAACGGGTCACGCAAAACCCTCTCGCTGGCCACCCCTGATATATACAGGCCAATGCGATAATTTCGGAGCCGGAGCAGCAGCTGGAGCAGGAGCAGTTTCAATTTGCGGCTGCTCTAAAGCCCTGCATATAGCACGGCGTGATTTTGACTAAAAATCTATATTCGTTTCTATTACAGATATCGAACAAGACAAGATAATTTTAGTACAGTATGATCACCATGATCATCGCTTTACGATGATAATTATGTTGTCATGCATAGAATATAATTACTCACTTACATCTTCAAAACCAGTCATATTTTCCCATATCTTTGGCAGACAATTCATAAAAATCGCCGTTCCATTCAAGCGATTTGTCGTAATATTCCGTGGTGAATTTTCTGTCCTAGATGGTACTACGAACTACACATCTCACAACATCATAAATCTCAGGTAGGTGATCAACTGTGATCACCTTTCTAATATTACCATGGATTATCAGCATTTTCATATTTAATAGCACTAGAGTAATAAATCGCTAACCAGTCTGATGAATCTGAAAAATAGAACGCCATGTTGAAAATTACGCAATTCTAATTACTGGTACTTTTCTTTATCGGCATATAGTTCCCTAATAAACTTTGAAACATATTCTATGATGCAGTCTAATGTAGCCATCTCACCATCAATGTTCCCTCTAAGCTGCGCCCGTGCGCAAATGCACAGGGCTAACACGGTCTCTGTGCACAGAAAATGTAAGTTGTGCACACAAAATCCAATATGATGACCTTTTTTTTAGTCTTTACGCACTGTTGTCCAAGGGTCTGCGCAGTGAGTTTGTGAGTGTGCTGCTTTGAGCAGACTCGTCAAAAATTAGAGGAACATTGCTCACCATATTGTAATTTACCGATACAGTATACCAGTAAATTATGGAGTCTCTGGTATAATATTTCACCAGGTTGTAAAACACAAAGGAAACCGGTTTCTGTCAGCCTCACACTGAATAACAGTGTAAATATCGGCCAAAGCCTGTCTTGAGGATACCACAAATGTGACAGTGCCCGTTAAAATCTTCATAGAGAAATATTGGACCACCTTGATCCTGATTGACAACATGGATTCTCTTTTGCCGTGTTTGTCACATAATTTTACAGAGCAAACTTGTCCTTCCATATCTTGCATTCGACAAAATGCAACATATTGGCTGGGTATACACATCCTCCCAATATGTTAACTGGCTCAACTTTCTTGGGTTCATCATTTACATAGTTAGGCGAAGACATTCCCAACATGATATACTGTAATCGACTGGTTACCGTATGCACTCTGAAGGTATGGTTTGTGCTGAACGTCATCGGTGGATTGCTGTCTCCACACGGTACCATACTACAGGTGAATGCGGTACACCAACGATGCACATAACGTACATGATTTAGCAAGACTTTCCGGGATGAAAACTGACCACAAACGCATCTTTTAACTGGGCAAGCCCAATCCATAACAGTCAGTCAGCGTCGACAATAAATTCTGTTCTCAGTGCGGTTGGCTTGCTGGCGGCTTCCCGGCAATACAAGATTCTCAACCAATCATGGCGCATACTGAAATCACGTGTGCCGTGAACTTTTTCAACCAATAACAACGGATACTAAAATCTTGTGAGCCGTAAACTAATAGATTACAGCCATTTTTCAACCAATCACGACGGATACTGAAATCGTGTAAGGTGTGAACTAATAAATTACGACGAATACTCACATGTTTTATATTAGATACCTAACCTATAAGGATAGATTCGCCACAGCTATCGTCACGCTTGCTTGCTCAGCAATATGAACGTTACATAATTTCATATCCCATAGCTTCAGACCCGAGCGCTCAAATTAGATATAGTTGATTTCATTTGAAAGCAACATTCTGAAAATATACATTAAAATTTCAATAGAGCAATGGAATTACCCCGAAGTAGCCTTCAAAATCTGAAAATCAGCATTGTTCCAAACAATCGCAGCGACGCAGCACAATGGCCGTAACGGTGTCCGGTCAATACCGAGAAAACCATTACCGAGAATGCCATTACAGAGAATGGACACAACCGAGAATGGACATTACCGAGAAAGGACACCACAGAGAATGGACATTACCGAGAATGGACACCACCGAGAATGGACATTACCGAGAATGCAATATATGCAATGCAGGCATGCTATGCATATGAGCAGGTCGTGTGTGTGCATCAGGGCGTTGCCACATTCGGTATCGATGCTCAGGTATTAATTTCTCGACAAAATCAGTCCCAGTAAGCTATATTCTTGACATTGGCCATTCTCGGTAATGCCCATTCTCGGTGGTGTCCATTCTCGGTAATGACTATTCTCGGTATTTTCAATTCTCGGTAATGTCCATTCTCGGTAATGGTTTTCTCGGTATTGGTATAGAGCCGGCCCTAACGCGTGGTTGCGAATGTTCGGAACAATGCCGAATTTCATACTTTGGGGTGTATTTCGAAGGCGTTCCATTGCCCTGATTAGATTTTAATGCATATTTTCGGAATCAGTGCGACAGTAGCTTTCAAATCAGAGCAACGTTATTCCAAACTGAAACGCAACATGTTTTTTACATAACATGTTACGTTTCAGTTTTGAACTTGATTAATTGGAAAACACGTCGCGTTTTCGGTTTTAAACTTGATTATTTCGAAAACACGTCGGCGTTTTTTGTTAATAAACGTGTTTTTGGAAAAAACATGCAAAAAACACGTTGAATACACGGTATATTTTTTACAGTGTAGACAGATGAGCCAGCCATGGTCATGCTACTACAACTTTTCGAGAACGGTTTTGATGTTCTGATAATCTTATTTCATTGTTCATTGCGATAAAATGTCACGCTTGTACCAACTTTGTTAGTTGCTCTTTTGCCCGCTTATTTTTTATTCCAAGGCATGAAATTTTAATAAATACAACGCAAATTTGTTTGAATATAATATAGAATGCTTGTTTGCTAACTAAGGCTGGATTATTGCAGATAAAACCTTGTTTATTGCATCAGATTTCCTTGTTTTGAAAACAGAGGGGGGTCAAAAATTGATTTTTTTTCTTCAATTTAGGGATAATTCATATCTCAAAAACGTGATGTGATGGAGAAAATCTGAGGCCATTTTTGGAATCAGCGCCCCAAAATTAGCCAAACTCAGTTGTCAAAACCCAAACCTCAAAAAAAAAGTTGAAATTTGTAGACCAGTGTAATAATTCTAGTCTGTAACAAACGATCAATCATGTAAATCGAGCGTGATGGGAAGTTTGTACATTTGGCAAATCAAAATTGATATTATGCCCGCAATCAATATCCCCCTCGAATTCGCTTTACCGGGTGGATCGCGTGCCTTGAGGGCTGAATTCTGTTTTGCACTATACATGTTCGATCGCACGCAGAGAAGAACAGACAAGGCCTCGCCTGACTGACAATGCAGTTTTCTAATCCTCACTGTCTCCCCAATCACCAACGATAAATCAACTTCTTTGGTATTGACGTTCGCGTTTACAAATTCTAATTTCAAACATGCCAATCCCCATTGTGATTGTTAGGTATCGCGCCGACACTTAGGTTAAAATGTAGGCTTGTAGCGCAATGTTGTGTTACTGTCGACGAATATGAAAAATGAGAAGTAATGTTGATCAAATTATATCAGTTAACAAAAACCTCTGTGGTTATAATCTTGGTTTGTTGGAAGTATAATTGAACTGCGGGCGGCTGCCATTAGAACTATTGAGGTATGGCTATCCTCACGCGTGGTACACGATATGCGTGAAAATATAATATTGTATAATCCTGGTATAGTGTACACCTCTACGCCTCCGTATTCGTTAGCGGCGATGGCGCTTGACCTGTTCGACCCAATGCGGCAGTGGGCAGATTTATTGTCAAACAAATCGTTTGAAATCGTCGAAGTTTCTGTGAAGTCGTATATCGAAATCCTTCCTTTTGCCTTCGTCGGAATACGCCCTGTTTGTTGCAATCACGGAGCAACGATATTCTTGCCCGATGAACACGACGACTTTCTATCACGGCATTTAAGCTATATAAGGACGTTTTACGTACAAAAGTTTATTAAAATATAAAAGTTTATTTTAAAAAAGTAGTACAGAAACATTTTGGATTTACTGCAGAGGTGGTCACATTAGTCGGCGTTACTACTTGGTGCTAATAAGTATTCTGTTAGTTTGCAGGTACCGTAAGCCAAAAAAGTCCATAAACACTGTGACAGTGTGCCGCGAACTATTTTTCGTTTCCGAAGGGTGCCGCGAGGTCAAAAAGGTTGAGAACCACTGGTATAGTGTATTACGCCCACTGGGCTCAGTTTGCAAGGGCAGGACTATTCGGCATCTGGACATATCGATATCGAAAATTTCCGCTAACATACGACAATCATTTTGTGCCTACATTTCATCGTCGACGATCTTTCTGCGAGCGCAAACGCGAAAATACTTTCTCGCGTAATCGCGAATAATCTATAGTTAGACTCAATCGGCTAAATCAGGCGTTTTTTCATTTTCAGCTGGGGGTAGGCTACAAAGAAAGAAATCGTGTGAAAATTCAACACGCGAAGAGTGAAGAAAAATTTTACTACTTTTTTAGTTTATTGTAATGAACGACGATTTACTAAAAATGTGACTGGACCCTGGATCTGCCAATGCGTCGGAACTGATATTTTAGTCATCAACATCCCGAGTGTCGCGGCCAGACTTATCATATTTTTGGTTGGCTTTCCAAGTTCACAATCTGAGCAATTCAATTTCGATAATATAACAGAATTTCGATAATATAATGGGATATTAGCTCGCGGGCCACTCAAATCCTTCTCGCGGGCCACATATGGCTCACAGGCCGCGGGTTGACCACCTCTGACATAGACAGACACCTTCGACAGTTTTCAGGGCCGGAGTCGGAGGTGGAGCCGGAGCAGTGGTATTAATTCGGCTCCAGAGCTGGAGCAGAAGCTAATATATGATAGAAGAAAGCTCCGGAGCCGGATCTGGAGCAATGCAAATTTACGGCTGCTCCAAAAACCTGCCGACAAGGACTAGCCTACCCTTATGCTGACCGAAAACTTCGTTATATATACAAAATACATATAGGTTTAATTGTCCATAGGCGCCTAAATGACGGGCGCCGAATGTTCCTGCCTTGGCAATCTGAACGTCACACCATCCGGCAGGGAAAAATTATAGGCCAGTGAAGAAATACCAATCTGAAATCGTGTGATCTTTTAGTTTAGTACGTTTGCGCAATTCTATATTTTTTGATATAGCAGACAGGAGGTCACGAAATAACATCATGTAACGAAATCATACCAACTGGTTCGCCCGCCCGAAGATGTACAATTATTATTTACAGGCTCTACAGTTTCAAAGACACCAAACTCAGTTCTATCGGTAAATCTGATTACGTTAGCAGAGAGGATAAGAAATTGATAGCAATATATATGCAATTCCCGATCTTATTGACCGATTTTATCATGAATTATCGAAAATGTTCGCGCATCGCGCTGGCTCACTAGACAGTATAATTTTAATTTCGTGGCAGCAGCGAACAACGTGATGGGGGTCAGTTTATCACCCTATGGGAGCCCAAGACTTAAGTGTTTTTTATTTTATTTGGGGGAGGGGGCGTGACAAAGTGTTGTTTCGTTCCCGCCAACGGGTATACACCCGTAGATGTTTAATTATTATTGTGGGGTCCTACCTTTTCAAACACACCTCACTCAGCTCTCCCGGTAAATCAGATTACGTGAGCAGAGAGAGGATAAAATTGATAGCAATATTTATGCAATTTCCGATCATATTGACCGATTAAGCCATCGAACTATAGAATTTTCTCGCGCTTCGCGCGTTTAGGCGAGAAAAGTCAATTCACTAAACGGACACCCAATGTAGATGACAAGTAGCGGTAAACTGCGTATAGCCTGGGGGCAAAGCCCCCATACGTTCGGTTCATCACAATATGGGAGCGCAAGACCAACGTTTTTTTTTTGGGGGGGGTGGCGAAGTGCTGTTACGGCACTGAACCCGGGTATAACATCGCCTATTCCTGCCATCTTTCCCTAATCCGGTACCGATAACTGCGATGAAATATGCAGGCCTCAAAATATCAGATCCGGAACGTACTACTGAATTAGAAATTAAGGGATAGGGATATCTGTTGTTGGCGGATAAAAGGGCAAGGACATTATGCCTACCAAAACAATTATAATAAACGGCGCTGTTGCCATGGCAGTGCGTGTCAAAACGAGCTCAAGCATTCTCAAGCAAATTGCATTTAGTAAAATTTACCTTATTTCCACACCGTCCAGTTGGCGTACGATGCTACATAGATATGATCAGGGCCCAAACAGCACTTCATCAGCCCCCCCCCAAAAAAAACAGTGGTTATTGGCCCCTCACAGGATGGTAAACCTGGCATCTGGCGGGCTTGAATCATCCCTTCAAGCTCGATTTTGAGCAATCGAAGGCCATAAATTCAGCCATTGGCGAACATATGTTGGATAATCCCGCTTCTGCGAAAAATTATCGAGGCGACAGATTTCGCGTCGTTGGGAGGAACCGTTCACACTTCCATTTGTGTGCCTTGGACTCGACTTTGTCAAAATACACCAGCCAAAGCTGTGACAACAAAAGCACTTCGTGTGCCATCTCAAAATAGTACCTTGAATGCTCTCTTAGTCGAAATTTCATGCTGGTGACCAATGTTCCCATCAAGCGGCGCCAGTCAGTCAGTGATAGTCTGACACAGTCTGCGAGAACAAAAAATCTGTGACGGGCACAAAATAACATCCACCAGTGGTTGGAAAAAAATTATCACTGTGTCCTTCGCAGAAGGCACTGCGATGCTCATCTGACCAAACTGACTACCATTTTAGATGTACAAATGTAATTTGTAATCAGTAGGGCAATTTTTTGCAACTTTTGCAACTTTTTTTTACAGCTGTCGGCAGCTTCCTAAATACTCAGAGGTTATGCAGAATGGTGTTTTGAGCTGTTTGGAGGAATCCTATATTGCAGCATTTTGCAACTTTTCTCGATTTTTTTCAAGCCACTTTTTGCAGCTTTTTCGATATTTCAAGTAACTTTTTGCAAGCTTTTTTTCGATTTTTCATGCAACTACCTTTTTACAGGAAATATGTGTTACTATATATGAATAGATTGCTCGATAATTTCACTATCGTTTAATTTTGCTACTTCTACTTCGTAATAATTTGTGATCTACTTACTTACTTTTCGCTATTTTCAGTTTGTCAAGTAGAAGTAGTTTAATCCTCAAATCCGGAAGATAGCTTGAGGAATTTCGGGGCTGTGTTCACGGAGTATCATCATATTTTCATGACAGTTGAGTAAAGCCCAGAATTTTCGTCGCACTTCGAGCTCAGTGTATACGGTGTAACCAGTATGATTTCACGAAAGTATCGGTGAATATAATTTAGGTAGCGGGTTGCGTGGTTCCGTGCACACCGCTATGTCGCCGTTCGCCCGTATGAAATATTTCATCACAATGGCTCATCATAACGTTTGAAACTGATGTTTCGGCATCTAGCGTTTACTTATCAGATCGTAGCCTAGCAGTCCATGGCGTGTCCTAAATAATCTGAAAATGTGGACTCTGACTTTTTTTTAGTTTTAGATATGTTTTAGCATACCACCTTTGAAACTTTCAGGACAAAAGACATGAAATACATTTTCCGCTTTTAGAAGTAGTATTTATATTTCACTTTTCAATTCCCAGTATCAAATACTTTGAGTTCTAATTAACCTCAGTTCTTTTGTCTGGATAACATACATGTTGAAGTATAAGAACAAGTGTAGTAATGCCTTTAATTTCTGGAAATAAAGCTACACAATATAGCATTTTTACGATCCACCATATTTTTTATTAACCTTTACTAATCGCGCAAACTGTTTACAGCGTATCCTATACAACTTCTCCGTATTTCTCTTCGACTAAACTACGGGCTTTATAATATGGAGGGGTGTGCGATACCATGATATTTTCTAAAACGTTCTGTTCGAGTATACAGAGGATCAGTATCGCATTTCGATATCAATACTATAATTTTCATCCCATGATGCGGACGAATGCTTATGATGTGTTTGCGATTGCGCATGTTATTTGTTGTTCTCTATTTGATGACACTTTTTAGAGGAATCAGTTTCCAAGTCAACTTTCCTTGATTTCTATTTCGCTTTTCTAATCATTCTAGTTGTCTGATTTTAATCTTGATTATTTGATTACTGTTCTACTTCCCTATTCGCTTGCCTATATTTTCCTCGTTGCTGTTGCATCACTCTTCATACCATCGAGCAACGGACGAGCGAGCACTATTGCGAACCTCGCTTGTATTAGCATCTTAGTATTCTTAAAGCAAATCCGAAGTTCGCATTGTTTATTATTCGATTTGGGTTGCTTGATTCTGTTTGAATACAAGACTGATACGCAAGGTTAGCGAGTCCGGGAAGCAGATTGAGTGCAGCAGACAGGATTCGACGCCTGGTGAATCGGCACTCATTGACACGGAGTGTCGCGTCGAAACATGCTGTCGAAAATTGAATACCTCCTGGTATGCATCAATATGAATCAAGCTCGGCACCTTTCGCATAGCTCAATTAGCACCTTTTGACAATCCATGCGAACGAATTACGATCGTTTTCACGACTACTTACTCACTTGAGTAGATTTAAAGTCGGTCAATTCTACTTCTACTTCAAGTAGTTTTAGGTTGCTTATGAAAGAAAGTACTTCCTACTCTTACTTGAGTAGATTTTTTCGTCACTACTTCTATTCTACTTGAGTAGCTTTCTTGACTACATTGACCACCTCTGCCTTTTAGTGTACCTTTTGTGAAAAATAAATGCAACTTTTTACTGCAACTTTTATGAAAAATAAGTCCAATTTTCCACGGATTTCACTGCAACAAAAACTTGCCCTAGTAATCAGTAATTCGTAATCAGACGAAGCAACGCCATTTCCGTAGAAACGCCAGAGCAACAGCCATCCCATCTCTCTATCGGACGAGCAAGTTCCCGTTCCTCTTTCGTGATTTTTGTTACCTGTTATTTCCTGAACTCCTTTCTGCTATATTAGGGTTATCATTAGGGCGATTTTTAAATAAAAAACGGATGAATTTTGATCTAAAAAATCAAATTTTGCCATTTTTTCCTAAAAAAAACTTAATTGTGACCAGATTTTTACCTCACGTATGCAAATTAGGTGTTTTCGTATATATAATGGTAAAATTGTACCAATTATCGTCATTTCTGGTTGGAACTGTCTGTCCTTATGAAGTAGTTTGGGCTGAAAAAACTTTTTTTAACTTGAAAACTGACAAATTTTTACAAGAAAAAAATTGTATTTTAACGAAATCTGGCTGAAATATTCCAGTAGTTTCATCACGTATATTATGGTAGAAATAATTAAAATTTGTTGTAGTACAACGAAAGATACTTTCCTACATTCTCGGTTAGAAAGTGTCTGTTCTTTCTTACTAAGTAGCTTGCCACGAATGGGGAAAGAACGTTCAACGGCAGCAGTTGTTGGCTGACAACACTGAAGTTGTGCGTATGTTGCTGGTGACAAACCATGCTGCTTCATTCTGACAATGTTGTCTACATCACAATTTTTCATCATGCGCTTCTTCATAAAAGAACCACGTAATGCCCAAGCAGTCTTGCTTCTGTTAGGATATTGTGGTACGTTGACCATAACACCATGTCTACCTATTTGTTTCATTTGACCGTTTATGATTGACATTGAGCAGACAATGGTCCGTCTACAACGGTAGGCCTATAATGTAGGCTAAAAGCTGTCAAATATCAAATCATAAGTTCACCGACAGTGCAAAATCTACAGTCCAGTGGTTCTTAACCTTGCCTCCAGCGCCCCCAAGGGGCGCTGGCGATTTTGAAGGGGGCGGAAACGCTCAGGGGGCGATATGGGGGGCGCTACGCTCAGGGGGGCGCTGGAGAAAAATGGCTTCGCAGTAGGTGATGTGGTAGTAGGACATATCCTTAATGAGTATTCAGAGCGAATTAACACCGAAAACTTCGTTATATATAGCCTACAAAAGACATATAGCTTTAATTGTCCATGGGCGCCTAAATGACTGGCACGGAATGTTCCTGTCTTGGCAATCTGAACCTCAGAAGACGAATTCCACCTGGCTGGGAAAAATTATATGCAAGTGAAAAAATACCAATTTGAAACCGTGTGCGTCTTTTAGTTCAGTACGATTGGGCGACAGGGATATATAGAACTAGATATCCCTGTTGGGCGATTCTATATTTTTGATATAGCAGACAGGAGGTCACGAAATAACATAATGCAACGAAGTCATACCAACTGGTCCGCCCGCCCGAATGTGTTTAATTATTAGTTACGGGCCCTACAATTTCCAAGACACCGCACAATGTTTTGACGAGTCTGCGCACACTCACCAACTCACTGCGCAGACCATTGGACAACAGTGCGTACCGACTAAAAAAGGTCATAACTTCGGATTTGTTGTGCGCAACGTAGATTTTCTGTGCGCAGAGACCGTGTCAGCACTGCGCACGTGCGCAGCTTAGAGGGAACATTGCACCTCACTCAGCTCTACCGGTAAATCTGGTAACGTGAGAGGGAGAGGACAAGAAATTGATAGCAATATATATATGCAATTCCCGATCTTATTGACCGATTTTATCATGAATTATCGAAAATTTTCGCGCTTCGCAGTGGCTTGCTAAACAGTACAGCTGATTTCGTGACAAAAGCGAACAACGTGATGGGGGGCGGTCGGTTTATCACCCTATGGGTGCCCAAGACCCAAGTTTTTTTTCGGGGGGCCTGACGAAGTGTCGTTTCGTTCCTGCCAACGGGTATACGCCCGAAGATGCATAATCATTATTGAGGGGTCCTGCCTTTTTCAATCACACATCACTCAGCTCTACCGGTCAATCTGTTTACGTGAGCAGAGAGAGGATAAAAATTGATATCAATATATATGCAATTCCCGATCCTATTGACCAGTTCAATCAATAATATTTAGTGAAATTTTTCGCGCATTGCGCGTCTAGGCGGGAATAGCTGGCTCATTAAATGGACACCCAATGTAGATGACCAGTATCAGCAAATAGCGGATAGCCAAAGGGGGGTCTTGGGGCGAAGCCACCCGGAAGTTTGGTTTATCACCTTATGGGGGGGCCAAGACCAACGTTTTTGTTTGGGGGGGCTAACGAAGTGCTGTTACGACCCTGGTAACGAATAAACTGTACCTACGGGCACGCGCGAATATGTTTAATTATCAAAAACGTGCCCTTTATTTCCCAATACAACAGCTCACTCACCGCTACTGGTAAATCTGATTACGTGGACTGAGAGCGACGTATATATGTAATTGCCACCTATTCATTCATGCATTAAAGGGGCACTGCACTCAAAAAATGATGTGGTCTCAAATTGAAGGGCAGAACGAAAAAAAAATTTTGGCCGCAGCCGTTTTCTTCAGAACGCCACCGTAATGGAGCTGCAATTTATTGAAATTCCCATAGTTGCACCCGGCTGCAGCTGTCGCGGCTCCGGATAATTTCTTAACCCGTTACATGGCACGATGACTTCATCGTCGCACTTGCTCGACGCGATTACGAGGACGAACTTTAGATAGTTGTCAGCCGATGTTCTGAAGCAAATATGTCTTACACGCTAAGGTGGTGTAGATACGGCGTTCCACGGACGATATTCAGTCACTAGATTTTTCTCGTAATCGGGCCTAGTGTATTCTATTTCTTGAGGGCAGAAATAGATCATGTCCTATTCTTATGTTATGTATAAAAAATTTCGGCACTTCTTCGATGGCAGTCAGACATCGAAAAGTGTTCACCATGATCACCGATGAATGTTTTCCATGAACACGAAAAAAAAATTATAAACGTCAAAATATATTTTTTTTTTGTGCCTTTCGAAAGACGAATGTTAGGGTTGGGGTGGGGGGTATTAGGGTGGGGGGAAAGGGGGATATTAGGGTTGTCGGAGGCGATATTAGTGTTAGGATTGGTGGATGGGGATATTAGGGTTGGCGGAGGGGATATTAGTGTTAGGATTGGTGGATATTAGTGTTAGGATTGGTGGATAGTAATATTAGGGTTGGGGTGGGGGGTATTAGGGTGGGGGAAAGGGCGATATTAGGGTTGGCGGAGGGGATATTAGTGTTAGGATTGGTGGATGGGGATATTAGGGTTGGCGGAGGGGATATTAGTGTTAGGATTGGTGGATATTAGTGTTAGGATTGGTGGATAGGGATATTAGGGTTGTGGTGGGGGGTATTAGGGTGGGGGAAAGGGCGATATTAGGGTTGGCGGAGGGGATATTAGTGTTAGGATTGGTGGATGGGGATATTAGGGTTGGCGGAGGGGATATTAGTGTTAGGATTGGTGGATATTAGTGTTAGGATTGGTGGATAGTAATATTAGGGTTGGGGTGGGGGAAAGGGGGATATTAGGGTTGGCGGAGGGGATATTAGTGTTAGGATTGGTGGATGGGGATATTAGGGTTGGCGGAGGGGATATTAGTGTTAGGATTGGTGGATGGGGATATTAGGGTTGGCGGAGGGGACATTAGTGTTAGGATTGGTGGATGGGGATATTAGGGTTGGCGGAGGGGAAGTTAGTGTTAGGATTGGTGGATGGGGATATTAGGGTTGGCGGAGGGGACATTAGTGTTAGGATTGGTGGATGGGGATATTAGGGTTGGCGGAGGGGACATTAGTGTTAGGATTGGTGGATGGGGATATTAGGGTTGGCGGAGGGGACATTAGTGTTAGGATTGGTGGATAGTAATATTAGGGTTGGGGGAGGGGGAGATAGCGTAGTCGTAACGATAAGCGCCCACCAATCTGGCGGACCCGGTTCGATTCCCGTCGGAGGTTTATGTGGGCTCCTCTTCCCTCGCCGTTGCCGCTCTTACGGAGACAAAAAAGACCAACGAAAGAAAGCACTCACAAGGAATGGAAAGAACTAGTAGAAAGGACCGCGGCTTCAATAAGATCAACATCGAAATGAACTGCGACATCGGGCACGGCTTCGATAAGATCAACATAGAAAAGAACTGCGACATCGGGCACTCTAGACCGAGGTGGAAATTAGATTAAAAGGATCGCAACTGCATGCGTGTCGTTCGACATCCTCCTATCTGCTCATTACATCGCATTTTGTCTTATCGCATGTACATTGTGTGTGACTTGTTCAGATGAAACATATAACCCAACGATTAATAATATGATATTATTACTATTAGGGTTGAGGTGGGGAATGTTAGGGTCCATTCATTACATTCAGCACCCATTACCATCCGTTCAAAAGATACATATTTTCCAATTGCCAAGACAGAAAGTATCGAATCTTTCATTCGAGCACGGGGTTAGATCGTTCTAGTTCATTACAAAACTGATTCAAATATAAGCGAGTGATTAATATGATGCCTATTGAATCAATAGGTTACGTCAATTCACGCGGAGTCATCATTACAAACGATGGAAAAACATAAGCGGGTGAATTCAAGCCTGCAGGCTCGTGCCGCTAGGACATACTTTGCGATAGGTGATGCTGGAGCAAACTGATGATAATCAGTATGTTGATATTTCATCCTTTCGAATACACGAAAAGATTGCGATTGAACGAAAAAATTGGAAGGTATTGAAACAATATTTAGTAGTCGTTGAAACCGGACATTCGGACACCACACTTCCTGTAGCCATAAGACAGTGTAAAGAGGCACTTACGTCGTTGTAGCCTTGTAGGATGGGCAGTTGGACACTGAATATAAAGTAACAGAAGTGATGGGATGATAGCCTAATGAAGTGGCATGTTTCGGAATGATGGGCCGATATATCAAATTGAGATTTGAATGTGGACGTTCTTGACGACTGTCGGGATGGCCTTCGAGGCTTTTAGCGATGTCTTTCCCAAACTTATTTCCACGGCGTATTTCAATATCGAATATATTCCACATATCGATAGGAAGTCTTGAATCGACAGGTGAAGTCAATGCACGCATTCATGGAAGAACACGAGCATATGGAATTATAGATAACAATGTCTTGGCGAACGGGACTTAATAATTTCGATTTTCTCGACGGCAAATTGAAAGTTGAAAAGTATCGGGATAGACGTCGTTGAATGACCAGTAGCCAAAACTATTCTTTCAAACTATTGGTAAATATACTCCTACACAACTTGTGAAGCAGACGCAGTACAAATACAGTTGATGCCATGCAGCATTCACAATCAATCCTAATGAGTATTGTATGATACACGATAAATAGCCTATGCGGTATGTATTTTCATGACAAGTTGATTCTGCGTGTGTACTAAGTTGTTTCTGCTTGTGTGTACTAACTTTTTGACTTCTTAGGGTGAAGCAGAACGCACTAACACCGTACTGATGCATCATTAGTGGTGTGTTTCACTCATTTCCGCCCGTAGGAAGGGTGTGGAGAAACGATTTGGTACCCGAGTGATGCTGTACCGTAGAACCTTAGCTAACCTATTCCTTGAAATTGACATGATGCTGCCGGCGGCGATTACCAAGTTGAAAAAGTGGCCCTTTACTCTTTTCGAGTTGGTAGCCCCTGCTCTGATATCAATATACCACTATATGTCACTGCATGCACATTGCACCATGCACAATGCACATGTCTGTCTGAGGAGCACTGGAGACGGTACAATTCACGCATTGTTTTGTTAACGAATGAAATATAATAAATGTAGCAAAGCCAACGAAAAAATACAGTGTAAATCATGGATGTAAATAAGTATAAATTCAAACAGGATAGCGAGTGCGAATCTGATTTATCAAATTCTGAAATGGATCGTCGCCGAATTTGAGGCGCCACATGAATTCAAATAAGTACGTATCCAGGAGAGTACGATGAGTCCCGCACTCCCGCTTATTTCTCTGTTTCGCTCGGGCCCACATTGATTCAACGTGATTTGTCGTTGCGTGGGAGATCGGGTCCACAAAGTTTAATCTGTGGTTTACTGTGAGATGCTGGTAGCCCAAATTGCTCACCGTATTGTACGCTGCCCAAAGATCTGATATCACAGTCGTTCCGGGCAGGATATAATGTTGTATGATGGGCAAAAGAGTACCAGCATCTCGTCTCTCGACTTCCACCAGGAATCCCTCTTTCGATTCAACGTCGATGCCCCCGAACACCCACTGCGTCTTGACCGTTCTTCCAATATTATGTTTTCTGCGGACAAAGGCCGACTCGTCGATTTCAACGACTCTTCCAGGGCCGCCCAATTGAAGTGGATTGTCCACGAAATACTCGGCATATATGTCTCGGACGTAGTTGCGATAGTTACAGATGGTCTCATCGCTAGCGATCCCGCACTCCCGTCTAACATTTTTGTACGACGCCATTTCATACGAGTATAAATACAGCAATTCGATGGTGGTTTGAAGTTGAAATCTGGTCCCCTCGAAAAAACTATTTTTCACAATTTGCAATGTCGTTTTGCAGTCGCGGTCTCGACATTGCCAACGGAATCCGATTTTTGTGTGTCACAATGGATTCCGATGAAGATCATCATTCTTCGAAGGGTATATATCGCCTTGCCTCAGTTGGTCGTTCACGTGCTGGCAGAAAGTCCGGTCCACTATAACATTATTAAGGTCAATCTCTATCCCAACGATGCAAGCCTATATAATCTTGATTCCATTATAGATAATTAACTAACATACGGTAGGTCAGTTATCTCTAATTCCATATGGTCGTGTTAACCATGAATGCGTGTATTGACTTCACCTCTCGATTCGAGACTTTCTATCTATATGTAAAATATATTCGATATTGAAATACGCCGTGGAAATAAGTTTGGGAAAGACATCGCTAAAAGCCTCGAAGGCCATCCCGACAGTCGTCAAGAACGTCCACATTCAAATCTCAATTTGATATATCGGCCCATCATTCCGAAACATGCCACTTCATTAGGCTATCATCCCATCACTTCTGTTACTTTATATTCAGTGTCCAACTGCCCATCCTACAAGGCTACAACGACGTAAGTGCCTCTTTACATTGTCTTATGGCTACAGGAAGTGTGGTGTCCGAATGTCCGGTTTCAACGACTACTAAATATCGTTTCAATACCTTCCAATTTTTTCGTTCAATCGCAATCTTTTCGTGTATTCGAAAGGATGAAATATCAACATACTGATTATCATCAGTTTGCTCCAGCATCACCTATCGCAAAGTATGTCCTAGCGGCACGAGCCTGCAGGCTTGAATTCACCCGCTTATGTTTTTCCATCGTTTGTAATGATGACTCCGCGTGAATTGACGTAACCTATTGATTCAATAGGCATCATATTAATCACTCGCTTATATTTGAATCAGTTTTGTAATGAACTAGAACGATCTAACCCCGTGCTCGAATGAAAGATTCGATACTTTCTGTCTTGGCAATTGGAAAATATGTATCTTTTGAACGGATGGTAATGGGTGCTGAATGTAATGAATGGACCCTAACATTCCCCACCTCAACCCTAATAGTAATAATATCATATTATTAATCGTTGGGTTATATGTTTCATCTGAACAAGTCACACACAATGTACATGCGATAAGACAAAATGCGATGTAATGAGCAGATAGGAGGATGTCGAACGACACGCATGCAGTTGCGATCCTTTTAATCTAATTTCCACCTCGGTCTAGAGCAGTGGTTCCCAACCTTTTTCGACCCATCGCCCCCTTTTCAAGGTCAACACCAATCATCGCCCCCCAAAATTTTGTGCACCGATAATTGGGCATACAGACTATAAAAAAAGGTCATCTTTCTCCGCTCAGAGCTGCAAATAACGTTTTTTCTCTCCGAATTGCTAGGTGGATGACTAAAAAAAAAAAAAAAAAGGTCAGCCGTTTTGACGCGTCATCGCCCCCCTATCGCCCCCTTCGCTATTTTCGCCCCCCGTCGCCCCCTTTGTCCATTTTCGCCCCCCTATCGCCCCCTTCGTCATTTTCGTCCCCCTAGATCGCCAAATCGCCCCCTGGGGGGCGATATCGCCCACGTTGGGAACCACTGGTCTAGAGTGCCCGATGTCGCAGTTCTTTTCTATGTTGATCTTATCGAAGCCGTGCCCGATGTCGCAGTTCATTTCGATGTTGATCTTATTGAAGCCGCGGTCCTTTCTACTAGTTCTTTCCATTCCTTGTGAGTGCTTTCTTTCGTTGGTCTTTTTTGTCTCCGTAAGAGCGGCAACGGCGAGGGAAGAGGAGCCCACATAAACCTCCGACGGGAATCGAACCGGGTCCGCCAGATTGGTGGGCGCTTATCGTTACGACTACGCTATCTCCCCCTCCCCCAACCCTAATATTACTATCCACCAATCCTAACACTAATGTCCCCTCCGCCAACCCTAATATCCCCATCCACCAATCCTAACACTAATGTCCCCTCCGCCAACCCTAATATCCCCCTTTCCCCCACCCCAACCCTAATATCCCTATCCACCAATCCTAACACTAATATCCACCAATCCTAACACTAATATCCCCTCCGCCAACCCTAATATCGCCCTTTCCCCCACCCTAATACCCCCCACCCCAACCCTAATATTACTATCCACCAATCCTAACACTAATATCCACCAATCCTAACACTAATATCCCCTCCGCCAACCCTAATATCCCCATCCACCTATCCTAACACTAATATCGCCTCCGACAACCCTAATATCCCCCTTTCCCCCCACCCTAATACCCCCCACCCCAACCCTAGCATTCGTCTTTCGAAAGGCACAAAAAAAAATATATTTTGACGTTTATAATTTTTTTTTCGTGTTCATGGAAAACATTCATCGGTGATCATGGTGAACACTTTTCGATGTCTGACTGCCATCGAAGAAGTGCCAAAATTTCCATCACCAATCAGTGTGCCCCCTGAACATTTCAAAATTCAGAGCGGTCACAATTGGTTTCGCATTCAGGCTGGAGATGTAAGATGAGGGTTTGAGAGTATCTTAAAATTATGGCTTGGGGATTAGTAAGATTACAATATAATGAATATATATGTTTTAGGGTCAGCTGCGGAGTTGTGGGTTCAGGTTAGGTTTGCGTACCGTTATTTTTTGGTTAGGGATGATGAATTTTCCTACAGTACCCGAACCACCAATTTTGAATGTCATGAATTTAGTCATGTTCATGGGGAACCCTGACTGGCGGTATTCGAGTTGTGGATAAGAAATTACTGTTACCCTGAAAAACGGCTAGCATAAAGTGCTTTTCAACCTGTGTGACGGTTCGTACTTGTGCGAACGAAAATATGATAACCCTACCTTGTAGGAAATAGTGTGTGATGCCAGTGTTGATTTGAATGCAAAGTATTGGAATCTCGGCACACATTCATATAGCTTTGACATAATACGTCGATTTAGTGGAAAAGTGATATTGTTGCGAGTGAATATCGTTCATGGGTTCGCCCTTTAAGCTTCGAAATAAATCACTGCACGATACCCGCAGAAAAAGGAACGAAGACCTTGAGAAAAGCGGAAGTGCGATATCTGATTTTTCTACTGCAGTGATTTTAGTATTTGATTAATCAGCAATACGATACACCAAATGTGAAATAATGATGCTCTGTACCTACAGGAAGGTTTACAAATACAAAAAGTGATAAGCTTTTCTTTTTGTGTAATAAATTCCAGCTGGCTGGTGCGAATTAATTTTTTTGTTTTTTAAAGTACGAATGGAGCTCAAAAAGGTTGAAAAGCACTTGTCTACGGTATTGTCTTGCTCTACTCAGAGTCTTCGTAATAGTGTATAGAATATACATTGACATTATAGCAAGCTACAATGACATGGAGAAGTTGTGCCGCTACATCGTGTGATGTCAAAAGGAATGACGAATCGCATACTCCTCATAAAATTCCTTCTGAAATTGTACTAGACGACAGTGGTTTAGTGCCCTAGGAGTGCTCCAACAATGTTGCAATGGAAAAAGTTGGTATGGAGCCATTGGAGCGTGCCCTGGATGCATTACTTGCTCAAGGTTTGTCGATTGAAACCGTAGTGACTGACCGGGCACCAAGCATCAGGAAATTGTTGAAGGATAAATATCCATCAATCAATCCATCAATCAATCACCAGTTTGATATGTGGCATGTCTGCAAAGGTAACTGAATACTGTTATTATTTGAATCTTCTTTTGCCTTACTAACCATTTCTCAGGACTGAAAAAAAAGTTGGCGTCTCTGGGTAAGAAGAAAGGTATGGGAAGACTTACTACTATGGACAAGAAGCATCATCACTAATCACTTTTGGTGGTGCTGTCAGTATTGTGGTCAAGATAGCAGTGTAAGTCTACATATCAACTATGTCTGACTTCACATATTAGGAGCTTTTTATATAACAATATGCAATTGCAGGTGCTAAAAAGAAGATGGTTATCTCTTCTGCATCACCGGCGAACATGAGTGGACAGTTGACGGGGAGACATATTCCTGCAGCTATGGCACTTTGACTGGGGATCAGTGCCTAAGAACTAGATATTTGCAATGTGGATCTCCTAGTTTCAAAAGCATTGAAATCTTTGATAGAAAATAAAAGTTTGATCCGGGATTTGGAGCAGATTACTCCGTTCAAACATACTGGTAATTTTTATGACTCATCACATCTGCACACCAGTTATCGGAGCATGGTCAGATCATTACAATTCACGCCTTCCTTTTTTAGGATCAGGTCAGCAAAAGAGTGGATCTTGAAAAACATGTATGAAAAGAAGACGAACCACTATGCGAGAGAGCTTTTGAGGCGAACTACTGAGAATCGCACTGGCATCAACTTTCCCAGTAACATTTCAAGAAGTGTGCATCCAATCAGCATTGCACCAGAACCAGCCCCCTCTAAAGAGGAATTACTTTCAAAACGTCGTTCTAGAACGTGACTTACTTACAATACATCCCTATCTTCGAGTTGAATGGCATGTGGTACAGTGCTGCGTAGCTTACTAGCTCAATTTCATTCTTCCACACTGCCTGACTGCCCCGTTGTAAAGTGGGCTATATATAGTCATCGTTTCTTTTTTATTATTTATTTTAATAAATAACGAGTAAGCAAAGTAGTAATGTATCAGGCAAAGCAGCCATTCGTGGAATATAGAATGCAAACAGTTCCAGTTCACTGTCTAATAATACAGTAACAGAACTGATTTCGACTTAGTAGCCGCAGTGTTATCAACTTATCAATCACAGTTCGTTTTCTATCGGCCATTTGAAACCGACATACAGTCCATCCTGTTTTTGCTACCCAAAACGTCGCCATCAATAAGACACCAAGCGATATTGTCTGCAATTGGAAAATATCAAAGTATATTGCAGCAATAAAAAAAATGCTGAAAAGTAATAGCAGCATATATATATGACGGAGAGTATAATGCTCCCAATTTATAAAGTGTAGGCATTTATATAAAAGCATGCGAGAAAAGGTAAAGAATGCAGGAAATTGCCGTTTATATCCAGGAACCATGTCATAAGTCCCAAGACCCTGTCGCTTGCATATAGTTCCAATACTAAACAACACAAAATGTTCTAGGACCCACTTGTTAGAAAGCCTTATGCCAGGACCATGTGGTTGATTGTTATGTAGGAGAAAATCGTCATGTTCTGCAGTACATCTTGAAAATGACAGCTGTATCTGCATCAATATACAACTGTAACGGCATCTCAGTATCGTTCAACTGGCAAATACTATAGAGTCATGAGAAGCTCCAGACACAAATCCTCCTGACCTGACACCGTACGTTGAGCGCCGCCTTGGTGTGCAAGACATGAGTCCTTCATAACATCGACTGACAACTATCTAAAGTTCGTCCTCGTAATCGCGTCGAGCAAGTGCGACGATGAAGTCATCGTGCCATGTAACGGGTTAAGAAATTACCCGGAGCCGCGACAGCTGCAGCCGGGTGCAACTATGGGAATTTCAATAAATTGCAGCTCCATTACGGTGGAGTTCTGAAGAAAACGGCTGCGGCCAAAATTTTTTTTTCGTTCTGCCCTTCAATTTGAGACCACATCATTTTTTGAGTGCAGTGCCCCTTTAAAGAAAATTTTGGCACCAAGGGCGACCAGGCCACACAAACTTTGCTGACCATCGAAATCACGCTACGGGGTTCTTGGGGGCGAAGCCCTCGGAAGTTTGGTCTATCACGCTATGGTTGCGCAAAGCAATTGTTTTTAGGGTGGTTGACGAAGTGCTGTTATGGCCCTCCCTCTTACTCATTGTCTTTATTACATTCCTTACAATATGAGGTTGGGGGGCGCTGGAGCACGACAATCTTTAAAAGGGGGAGCTGGAGTAAAAAAGGTTAAGAACCACTGGCCTACAGCTACAACTCCGCTACCAGATTGTAGCAGTCCGAAAGTTACATCGAATGAGCCTATCGGCGTATTCCTCGCTATTGTAGTTTAGGAGATATTGGCAGATTTAGCCATTTTGGGGGTATGAAAATTTATGAAAAGTTCAATTCGACCAAGATTTTTCTATGTTCCCGAGGGCCTACAGCTACAACTCCGCTACCAGATTGTAGCAGTCCGAAAGTTACATCGAATGAGCCTATCGGCGTATTCCTCGCTATTGTAGTTTAGGAGATATTGGCAGATTTGGCCATTTTGGGGGTATGAAAATTTATGAAAAGTTCAATTCGACCAAGACTTTTCTATGTTCCCGAGGGCCTACAGCTACAACTCCGCTACCAGATTGTAGCAGTCCGAAAGTTACATCGAATGAGCCTATCGGCGTATTCCTCGCTATTGTAGTTTAGGACAGTGGTTCTCAACCGCCGGTCCGCGGACCAGTGCCGGTCCGCGACGACTATTCTGCCGGTCCGCGAGACATTTTGTAATTTTATAGTTCAATTGCAAAATAAAATAAGTTGAAGTTATCTTAATTGATAACAGAAGCAACACATCACATTTAGAACTGACTACAAACATCCTTATTTTATTCGTACCACGCATTTCGTAGTACGTCTGGTGGTGTGGTAGTTGGAAATGAGCAAAGGTGTTTGTCTTTGTCGCGACTCCGAAACGATTCTTTTCTCGATATTATCGAAGAAAAGAAGAACATTCAAGTTGGTGTATTCCAGGGGTTCCCAACCTAGGGGTCACGACCCCAACGGGTCAGTTTACCCATTCTACGGAGTCGCGGGGACAGAAATGGAATACCAATGACCATTACAAGAATGTCATTGAACCGGGTGCTATCTGCAGTTTATTTCTGATTATTTTAGTTCATTTTGCAAAATAGAAAATAAAACGACCCCTAAAACATGCGAACGCGGCAAACAAGGTATCATCAGATCAGTCGAAGCGTCGTGCTGAAGCGCCACCCACTATAACGTAAGGTTGGAGTCTGGCCACCTCTATTAAATGCACAATGTCGTGAGCCTAGAAATCAATGGGATGGCAATTTTCCTTCCAGGAAAACTTCAAGTGACCCGATAGCGCTATGTGTTAACAAGTGGTTCTCAAACTGGGTTCCGAGGTTCGTTCGGGGTGCAAGAGACATTTTTTTGGACCGTGAAGCACGTTCTGAAAAATTCAAACTACCCAGAAAAAAAATAATTTTTGGAATATAACACAATTCCGGCAACTTATTGTTAAATCAAACTCGATGGTGACCGACATCATAAAATGTTATTAATGAACATAAAGTGGAATATTTTGGTGCTAAATTATTCAATTTTAAATTCAAGTCTCGCCTCGCGCGCTTTGGTGTCACTATGTATTTCTCGATTTTATTGTGCGTATGCCCACCCAGGAACAAAATACGCATAAATTTGCAGAATTGAAATCTAAAGAATATTCTTGCATACGCAATTATGCGAGCACCGCTCAAGGCCGCTGAAATACTTTCATCTGGGGGCGCGTAAAGAGCGGCTGCATTATCGGCACTGAACGTTTCCGTGCCAGGACGCACCAATTAGACGTAGAGCGGTTTGACCAACGCGCGACTTCACGAGAGTGCGCTGACAAAAAAAATCACTGGCGGTATGTTGGCCGGAACCATCGATGTTGATATGTTCAGTCACCAAAATAGTCGTCACCGAATAGTCCTAATTTAAGCCGCGCGCGGTACAAATGTGACCCGCGGAGGAAAATAATGCTCCCTGTGTTACAATGCGAATTGAAAAATGATTTTTCCTTTATTTTAATCTGTTACGTGTACGTGACTCCTGTAATATTAAAGTAGCCACAATCATTACCTGGGTTCACGAGTTTGCAACATGCTTCAACAAATTAATTGCTGTAATATTGACAAAATTTACTTCACAAAAACTTCGCGATTCACCCGACAAGAAAGTAGCTGTGTACACTGATTTTCATAACACTTATTGGTGCTTACTAAGCCGAAAGAAACAAAATTAATAAGTCTCACATATGCCGTTAGCTAATTCGGCTCGTTCGTGAATCGCGTCGTAATACCGATGGTGAATTGGATGTATAAAGGGTATAGTGTTCAAATTACCGGAAGCGGTACGAGGGGTCTGAAGGATTTTTCCCCCAGAAATTATGTTGATCGCCCTATGACGAGCAAGACCACCGTTTTTAAGGGTTTTGTGTAAATTTGGTAAGGGACCGTGAGTCATACAAAAGATTGCCAAGGGACCGTTTCGTGAAGTAGTCGTATAGTCGGTCAATCCACGGCCTTCGACACACTACCGCAGAATTTCATGAATGACGTCATGAACACAAATAAAACCCTCAAAATGTCACTCTCCGGTAGCATTTTTGCAAAAAATAGTTGCATGCTTTTATCGCACTTGCATTTCGGGTTCATTCCATTTTTTAAGGTCCACCGGTCCGCCGACTATTGTTTGAAATTTTACCGGTCCACGAGCTCGAAAAGGTTGAGAACCACTGGTTTAGGAGATATTGGCAGATTTAGCCATTTTGGGGGGTATGAAAATTTATGAAAAGTTCAATTCGACCAAGATTTTTCTATGTTCCCGAGGGCCTACACTGTACAAACGAAATGCGGAGGTGAAAATTTTTTTCACTTTGTAAACAATTTTGAACATTTTTGACCTAACGCTACCATTTTTACAGAATTTTGACTTGTTTTGACACCTCAAAAAATCGCCCTAGTTATCATATTTTGATATCCATTGGGTTACCATATTTTGCTAAGTTACGGCATATATAATAGCGAAGGAGAAAAAGGGTGGTTGAAATATTTTACGGTAAGTATTATTGGGTGTACTGAAAAAAGGTCAATTTTATTTGGTCAACTCAATATTATTTCTCGTAAAAAAATTTTAAGTTACACTTTTTTGAATCCCAAATTATGGTAACCCTTACGTTCACAGCATCCCTATTATTAGTCGGTCGGCCAGTGCGTACAATAGTAACTGTAGCGTCGACTCCTATCGAGCAATATACCGGCGTGTCTTGCAACAAGTCGCTGCATCGACCGTTATATACTGACTGAAATATCGGAAATAGCTCACCGATTGATGTTTTCACTTGCTGTGCTGATGTGTAGTGGCATAGCAGCATATACTGGCGCCTCTGGCTTTTCTTGAAGACTGCAGAAAATTTCGGAATAGTTTCATGTTCGAGCAATCTTTTCAATAAAAATAATAATTACAACGTGCCGTGTCACAGAATTTCAATATTGCTTGAGAAATAAGCCTCACTGTCTCAGCGTAAAGGCCAAAATTAAAGACAAAAAAAATGGGGAACAAATGTATAATGAAATAAAAGATCAATCGCCGCCTCAAAATTGAACGTTTCTAGCTTTCGCCGAAGCAAAATCAGCGATAATATTTTAAAAATCAAGTTTAAAAACGTAGTCCCTTTTTATAGAAAGAATGGATAGAGCTGATAGCTGATCATCATTCATGGTAGAACGTAAATACGACTTTCTCATTTTGAGTTTTGAGAAGCTCGCCTCTCAGCTCGCAAATGAAACACCAATGATCAGATAAAGTTTCAGAAACAAGCATAAATATGGTGTCGAATTAAGTATAGGTGTGATCAGGGCCGTAACAGCACTTCGTCAGCCCCTCCCCCCAAACGTTGGTCTTGGGTCCCCCATATGATGATAAACCCAGACCCCTCTCACGTTAGACGCTGTTTACCGATCATCTACATTGGGATCCGTTTAGTGGGTAAGCTATTCTCGCCTAACTGCGCGAAGCGCGATAATTTTCTATAATTCATGATTGAATCTGTCAATATGATCGCGAATTGCATAAATATTGCTATCAATTTATATCATCTCTCTGCTCACGTAATCAGATTTACAGGTATAGAGATGGGGGAGGTGTGTTTGAAAAGGTAGGACCCCTTAATAATAATTAAACATCTTTGGGCGATACCCGTAGGTAGGAACGAAACAGCATTTCGTCACCCCACCCCCCACCCCCCCCCCCCCTACCCCAAAAAAAAAACTTAGCTCTTGGCCTTCCATAAATAAAATCGATCATTCATGATAAAATCGGTCAATAAGATCGGGAATTGCATGTATATGCTATCAATTTCTTGTCCTCTCTGCTCACGTTATCATATTTACCGGTAGAGCTGAGTGAGGTGTCTTGGAAACTGTAGTGCCTGTTGGTATGACTCTGTAACATGATGTTATTTCGTGACTGAACTAAAAGACGCACACGATTTCAAAATGGTATTTCTTCACTGGCATATAATTTTTCCCTGCGGGATGGTATTTGTCTTGTGGGGTTCAGATTGCCAAGACAAGATTTTGTATATATAACGAAGTTTTCGGTCAGCATAAGGGCAGTCCTTTTCGGCCAAGGTTTTCTCGCTGCCGATCGTTCTGGCACACTTCTTGGAGTCGTATGTCACATGGCCTTTTTATCTTGGTGCGTCGTGGCGCGCGGTAATGGCCAACGCCGATATGCCCATATCTGTACATCTTGCGTATTTTTTCTTGTGGGAAAAGTCCCTTAAAATCAAGATATTCGGCAGATTGAAATCGCGCAAAGCGCGAAAATTTTTTGAAAAGGTTGCATAACTTTTCAAAAAATACTCTATAATTTATGCTAATTCACGAAATAATTTGGGGCCCCCTTCGACCAATTGGGGAATTTGGGGTGCGGCAGTTACGGTCCTGGGTGTGATTTAGTTAATCGCCAAATACATCAAACACTCATGCATTGCGATCAAACGCGATTTCATGTCTTCCCACAAGTCTAGATCTTAACAAATCTTCTCATGATTAGCCGTCTCTCCGTGCTGTGTACCAGAGTTGGATCAATTGTAATTTGTAATTGAGCTGAATGTAATTGATCAAAATTTTGCTCAATTACAATCTCAATTACATTTTCATGGAAACCTGACAATCGCGACATAAAATAATCAATTAATCAATCATTTATTCGTCGCACCAGTGAAAATCCGGTACGAACCAGGACGACGACGAGGGGCCTTGAGGCCTTAGTAAACCAGTGTTGGGATCAAGTCACTACCTTCGGGTCAATTCGAGTCATTGCACATTTTGACTCGAGTCAAGTCAAGTCAATCGATTTTCGAAGGTGACTCGAGTCAAGACAAGTCACTCGATTTTCGGAGGTGACTCGAGTCAAGTCAAGTCAAGTCACAATTCAAGCCAAATTGCCCTTTCGAGGTATGAGGCATGATTACGTCATTGTATTTTGCTAGCTGTCTGAAATACAGATTGAGCGGTCATTGATTTTGAACCGATGAACGAATATAGAGTTAAATATACACGCAATTAAGGCGCGGCATCTCTCACGTATAAGTAGAACTAATAAACTACGTAAGTAATTGCACAGCCTCAGTTTATAGTTACCGCAGCCAAAATAGAGAATAGAGAAACGAATTGATGAGATGCAATACATTACCCTTTTGCAAATTGATATGATACAATTCGAGCCTGCGCCAATGGTTGAGGACTATATAAACTGTTAGCATGCGAGCGTCATTGAATGATTGGCCGCTCTCATGGTTTAGATCAGCGTTGCGCGAACAATCCGAACATATGTAAGATACAGTGATTTTTATCGACACCGATTACTTGATGACTTGAAATTGACTCGTGATTTTTTCTCCAAGTCACGGGTCAATCCACATTTCTGATACGCGTAGTCAAGTCAAGTCAAGTCATTTTAGCAAAGTTACTCGAGTCAAGTCAAGTCATACGAATAAATGACTCGAGTGTGACTCGGGTCAAGTCATGACTCGAGTCATCCCAACACTGTAGTAAACAGTCACCACATGTAATAATTAACCTATTTACACCGGTGTTCTATGCGTGCTGCGTTATAACTAGATAACTCAGTCACGCTAAACTGTTTCCCATACTTCAGTAGCAACAGAAAACTTTGTGAATTACAATATAGGCTAAACCAGTGATTCTCAAACTGGGGGCGTGCCCCCTTGGGCGGCGTGAAAGCATCTGAACGGGGTGCGACGCTCCAGTGAACTGAAATATTTTCCGCACTTGGCCCGATTCACCTCCGTTTTATGGTTATTGTTTGGTGTATAGTCTGAAGTTCGTATTGGAGAATTCTCTAATCAACAGTCATTCATAACCTTCCATACCATCAAACTATATGTAAGGATTGCTAACTTTCTGGTTTCATTGTGTGATATGACGATAAGTGGGGCACGAAATATTCACTGTCATAAAGGGGGGCGTGTCTAAAAAAGTTAGAAAACCAGTGGGCTAAACTAAATCTTGATATTTCAAAAATGGTTGAACAGCAAATAAACTCTTCTGAAACCTGTGCTGAACCATTTCCTACAATACGGTCAAAGTTTTTTTTTTAATCTCAGACCAGTATACCGAGGCTTGTTGCAACAATAGCAAAATAAATTCAATTTTCCAACCATTTAAGGCTTCATCAAACTTGATCACGCATTTGTAGAGATGTTATCCCAGTCTTACCTCCAATCTTGGACTAATTTACTGGGGCCTGGCCAGAAACTTTTCGCACCCTTATGTTCATCAAATGCAATCCAACAGTTTCCGAGCAAGTGAAAATGTAAATGCGAATCAAAATATTGTAATTCTTAGTTATCAGGGGGTTCTTTCCTTTTGCATTTATTTTAATTTTACGCACCTTATCGGTATCAACCTTATCGCTGACGCCTTACCAATTACATTTCATTATCCTGACTCAGCTCTGAGTAGCCTAATCGTTTGATTACATTTCATTGACTGTCCTGTAGCCTATTTGCTGTTAGTCGCTCAAACCTTCGGTTCTTAACAGTCGCTTGAAACATTTTTCTGTGCTTGTAGTTTTCAGTACTCATGATTACGAATAGTTCGAATACGATCGAGTTTTTTTTTAATTAAAGGGTATTCTACATATCAGGAATGAAACATGAATAGCTTGAGATTGTTGCTAATTACGTCGCTACGGTTGTCAAAGAACACCTCGCTACTGAATCAATTACCTGTTTAAAAGTAATTGTAATTGTAATTATAATTGTAAAAAATTACATGTTTAACAGTAATTGTAATTGTAATTAAATTTGATATTTTTAGCATTGAGTAATTGTAATTTTAATGTAATTTAAACATGCAAGGAAGTAATTGTAATTGTAATTGTAATTGAATTAAAATATTGTAATTGATCCACCTCTGCTGTGTACACTGTACAGTGTACCACTGTGTAGCTTCATTTTGGAGCCTGCCGTCCCTGGCGCAGAGCCAGAACCACCAGGTGACTGCTACGCCACTGGTGATGTGACAATGGATATCGTGCGTTGAATGTTTGCTATTGACTTCCTATACGCTTGAATCTGTTTCATTCGTGATGCTGAGGACTTGCAGTGAATCACGAATAATGAATTACCGTAACATTCTTTTTTGAAGAAGTAGTCGTTGTGACAACAGTAGCCTACATACACTCTTAGCGAAAGCATTGTTGTGTATACTCAACTCATCCAAAGAGTGATATCCGGAAACGGAAACCGAACCTATAACTCAGAATTATATCGCGGTCATAAACCCTACGTGCATACCTTTTCCTACGTCCATGCATGATTTGGATCAAAATGTTGTACTCGATTTATACCACGGTATAAGTATAGGTAGCTTCTGCATGGTTTCGTGTGCTACCGGTGTATATTCACACCCATATAACAGGGGTGGTACAAGGGGGGAAATAATACATTCTACAGAAATACACTCTCTCTTCGTTGAGAGGTGTACCTTAATCACATATACACCTCGTTATTCATTCTGCTCCGACGCAGAGTGAGATGGTGTCGGATTTATATATTCAAGAGAGATTGATACAAATCGAATGAATATTGATCTGAATGATTTCATGTTCAGTTCCTGCCACGTTTTCATTGCCTAGGCGTCACCTATATAAGAATTCAATCACACACATTACTGGAGGTCTGGCGATAAGGTGCATGGGAATTGGACATGGTATTGTGAGCGCAACACTCATATCTCAGTCTAGAATTCTAGATACTCGACATTCTCGAAGTGCTATGTTTATGGCCAGGAGGATTCGTTTAGTTCAGTGGTTCTCAACCGGGGGTCCGCGAAGCAATTTCAGGGGGACTGCGGGACCTCTAAATTTGCAAAATGATTGGTAACGTAATGTGTAATTTTCAAATTCGGGAAAGCATGAGGCAGTTTTCGTCCACAGCTGCTAAAACCTCATTACTTACATCAACAGAATAATCGTATGACATGTAATATCCTACTGTGCAAATTCATTTTAATTTCCAATAACCTACTGATACATACATATTGCTATCTAGAGACTTTTTATTGGGATTTGTGGAAAAAATGAAAATATGGAGATAGTAAGGTCAATCCGATTGACTTCGTAATGTTAGAGAAACCTTTTCGATTTGAAGTTGTCAGTGTCATGAAACTAGTGAGCTGTCGTTTGAAATAAAAACTGCTGAAGTATTTTCCCTAATTTGAGCCAATGAAGGGATTGAAACCTCGCCACGAAATCCATTTTATCCTGTGATATACATAACCATACCAGTCCAGAAAGATAAGATTGAAATGACTATAGGCATGACATGATATGTTCATTAAAAATATGTTTCTTCATTATGGTGCTATAAATGTTGCAATCACGCCAAAAGTGTCGTAGGAAGCGTTACGCATTAATATTATATTAGCCTCCATCTATCTTTGTGAAAACAGATTTTCGGCATTCGTTCATATCGAAATCGAAGACGAGGAGTTTCATGACGCAACCATAGTGCATGTACCTCAATAAATACAGCTGCAAAATTAGCTTCGAAATAATAATAAAGTCTACCCAATTTCTACATAGTATGATGTTATTTTCATTTTGTTGCTGTTTATCACAAGCCTACAGTTCATATTTGTAAAAGACGGCGGTCGCAGCATAATTGAGCTAAATTTGAACTAAAACTTGAGGAGGTCCGCGCGGGTGCGTGACGGTCACAAATAGGTCTGCGACGCCAAAAAGGTTGAGAACCACTGGTTTAGATCTTACTAGCTGTATGTAATCGTAGCTCCGATCCAGCTCGTTAGCAGGCTCTTTTCGGTGTCTTTTATTTCAATTTGGAGAATAGAAGACATAAGCAAGCGGTGCGTTATATTTTACAGTCTTCGTTGTTGATTCTATATACCCTCTGCTCAACTACATAATTGCCTCTCTCCTATATACAGGGCACAGTATGGTATGGAATGGGAATATGTATATGTATAGCGGGGGTCGACAACCTTCCGCATGTAGCATTCGAAAGGAATCCCACTAACCGCTTTTCTGAAGCTAGAAACGGCTTTGGTTACGCCGGTGGTTCTTACAGTACGGATCGGTACAGTACAGTACAGTACCGCCCTTGCAAACTGAGCCGAGTGGTTTACAGAGGCGACAGTAGTTATTATATTCGCTTGTGAGGTGCGTGGGGTTCTTATGGTTGCGGCGGTGATTCGCCTGGAAACCGGGGGTGGCATGCTAACCTTTTTGACCCCCCCTCTCGGCGGTGATTCGCCATGTGTTCTTATGGGTGCGGTCGTGATTCGCCTTTTCAGGTATAGGCCGTGGCGGTGATGCGCCGTGAAAACTCGTGGTGGTGATTCGCCTTTTTTGATATAGGCTGCGGCGGTGATTCGCCTGTCATGTATTCTTACGGAGTCTCTGGTGATTCGCCATGTGTTCTTATGGGTGCGGTCGTGATTCGCACTATCAGGTATAGGCTGCGGCGGTGATTCGCCTGTCATGTATTCTTACGGGGTCTCTGGTGATTCGCCATGTGTTCTTATGGTTGCGTCGGCATATCGTACTTTCGGGTATGGACAATATGGACATCTCTCGACCGGTGTTGAATATGTATCAAGTAAATAGTCACGTGATTGATCCTTACATAATGTGTATATTCCAAATTATTAAATATGACCGATTCGAGTTAATCCCAACCTTTACGGTGAGTGTGGTATAATATATCGTTATTCTTATGGCCGCGGCGGTGATTCGTACTTTCGGGTATAGACTGCGGGCGACATGTCGTACTTTTAGCAAAAAAGGGTGTGAAATAGTTTGCGAAATCTAGGAATCACTTGCTTGGTAATATTTTGGTAATTAGTTTGCCGCAGAGCCGGCGTAGACGGCGGTTCAAATACCAACAATAGCCGCGTTCACATACTTACACTTCAAAAAAGGTGTGAAATAGTTTGCAAATCCCCGCGATCGCTGACAAGATAATGTCTCGGACATAACCATCTTTAGCGACTTGGTGTTACAGGCATATCGATCACTCACGCGGTGAAATTTTCGTAAGCAGTTTGACACAGAACTTGATTTCACTCGTAAGATTTGATAAGTAACGAATAACAGACCGCCAGTGTCGGTAACTTGAATAGCGACAAATTGTCACTTATTTCCGCTCTAACCCAAATCCTTTGTGAAGTGAACGCTTATTCAAAAGGGTGTGATATAATTTTAAAATCCAACGACCACTCACCGGGTAATGCTTCAGACATAGCAATCCCTCATGCCCGCTCACAAGGTAATATTTCGGTAATTAGTTTGTCACAGAACCGTCGCAGTCGGTGATTCGAAAACCAACAATTTGTCACTTGCCCGCGATCGCTATATGTTTCACACCTCCGGAATAGTGGCTCACTTTAGTTGTATGATAAGAATCATGAAAATATTCAAGCAATATGTCAATTTGTCAACTCGAAATGAAACTTGCTACACAGCTCAAGTTGATTCGTATCTGAATGTGTTAATTCGGTACAATTCTAATTATTTTGAGAAATCTTTTCGTGATCTTTTGATTCGACCGTAACCTGAATATTACTGACATCGACTTTCAGCCACATTGAATTATTCGCACATCCCGCGCCGCTGTTTTCACACCTATAGAATCAATACCAACTATAACTCTACAAGAATCAAGAATCACAAGTACGTGCATTACACAGTTATTGTCTTTATCAACTTGAAATCAAACCCTTAACAAAAACACGCATCTTATCACTTGTCAACTCTATCATGAAAATCCTCGAACCCGTATTATTAAGAATGTAATAGTACGGTATCGGAATCCATTCGCGAGATGTACTAAAGGTAAATCCAAATAATCCAGAATGAAATATTTGGACTTGACATAGTGTGAATAGAATTAGGTTTGACAAACATGACTACCAACTTTGATCCAGTCACATTTCAAGATTACACTTTGAAACAATCCTTGAAACTTACAACTCTATTCACGACTGAGTTTTCCATTTGTCAAATAGAGTTTCAGTAAATACTATCGCGATATTTTAATGTGTTACTACACACAATAGAATCAATCAATCGCCCATTGTTGTAAATATTTCTATCTTGACAACCACTTATGCATACCGCGATCGACTTGTGACGCGATGAGTTAAATCGGAATATTTCAATCTATTTGTCGAAACCTTGAACAAGCTATCAGGTTATTTTTTGTTGCAATTGAGTGAACGGGAATAGTATTACGTCTCAACATTTTAACATCTTGCCATACACAAAAGAGTAAAATACAAAAACCTTGTCAAGTTAATCCGTTTGTAACTTACCCAACCAACTCAACAGTATCCTTACGAAAAGTAGACAAGACTACGCGAGTAATCACTACAATCCAAAGTCCATAGCAAGTTCGGTTGTATTCATAGTCCGCCAACTCGTATTTTTTATTCAACTGTAAAAGTCGTTACTATTCTGTAACCTAAGGTAATTACTACTCGGTGCGCGCAACTTGAGATTAACATATGTTTTGAGTATATGATATTTGAATGTCTGACCAACGTAGTTGAGAATTCATTTCTTACAATCGAACGCAGGCGTTATATTGAAAATTTTCACGATGTAAACATTAGGGATGGTGTGAACGTGAGGTTCACGTTCGCGTTCTGTGTGTGAACCTCAGGAATTTAGAGGTTCACGTTCACAAACGAACCTTGATTGGTTCTGGACTGTGAACCTTTTTCATAGATTACCATTTTTCATGTCATTATATCATCTTTCTTTGAAATTCTTTGCATCTCAACTTAGTACCATTCTAAGCATAGTGCTAGCAGCATAAATATAAACATCTCGAAACGGGCATGCACCCGCCAATCTCAAATATTTTACTTGCTTTGTTATAAAAGTTTGCTCGAAATATCCAGGTAGTTAGCGAATGATGCTTATTTAACCAATCAATGAAATTGATGCAGTTGTCCAATGTAAAAAGCTAGCAGGCGTATCGGGTCAATCTTGACTTCATATGTTTATTGTATAAAAATAATCCGTGCGATTGGGGTGTTCGCTACAGCTGTATAAATTTTTATTGGGGTAATATTGGTAACATGTACAGAAACCTGTTTTACACTCCGCTCAATATCAAGCTATAGCAATACTTAGACCCAGAATACATTGTACCGTTGAGGCGTATATATGTGCTTGCAGGTCCTCATCGAAATTGTGGGTAAAGCGACGAAAGATATTGGTTTTATGGGACTATGATGTCATTCGATTTCCCCAGTTGATACATTTGGCGTCGTTTGAAACGACAATATGTACTTCAGCATTCTGGCATTATGTGGTCAATAATATAAGCTATCACTTCACTGAAATGTAGGGCTGGAATCAGCAATATGACGTTATGTGACGTCATGAGGTTCACGTTCGCGTTCACACAGAACCTTTCAAAAAGGTTCGCATTCACACGAACCTGAACCTTTTAGAGGTTCACACCATCCCTAGTAAACATATGAATTGACACATTGATTTTGACATGTGAGATTTTGTAATAGTCGATCATGACTTGATTATTAAATTATGACATTATTAGACCAGAGTTGTGTTGAAGGTTATTACGATACCAACAAACTTTTCAGAAACATTGTTATTAGCATATCGATTTTTGAAACTAGATTAACATGTCTGAAATTTTTTGATTGGGAAGATTAAGCCGTGTTCGTAAAAACCACGCAGCGTATTGTGGATAGCAGGAAATATTTTACAAATGTAATTGTCTCCACTAACCAAGACTAAAGATGAAACAACAATTTCCTTTGTTGAACAATAACCGGTACAATACTTTATCATCGTAATCTGCGGTGAGAATTGAAACACTTTCGCGCATTACCCGGTGTCAAGATATCGCACTAGGTGAATTGTCATACCACCGCTTGATTAATGCTTAATCCGTTCGCACCATTTCACATACTTTGATCATTACAAAAGTAAATTGGAATATGTTTGCTAGATGCATTCAATTCAGTTAGAAATGTCTGGTACACAACAATCGTAATATCAAGGAAGTACTTGCTACACTGTAATTCACTTAACGTGTTTTGCATTGTTGTTCATTTGTAGTATTGATTGTTTTTGAACCCCCAAATAATAATTCCCGACATGAAACCAAACCGCTGAAAGTCGTTACCATCACAACGAAACAATTTGTACGATGTTTGCCAAATGTATCCTATAGTTAGGTGTACTAGAATTATTTGTCTAACACATACACCGACAATGCAATCGAAAATTTTTCCGTTGTCACTCGCTAAAGTAAATGTCATCACAATAATCTGTCACTAAAAGACGTTACTTGTATGTGATTGAATCCCTAACAATTAACCCACTAAACCGAACTCTAAAGAAATTTTACTCACTCGACGGATATGAAACAGCGTCGCTTAATCGGTTTATATCGTTTTTCTAAAGGTAAATCATATCCATCCAATAGAAAACAAGCTTGGTAATGAAACCGAAGTCTTCATTCAATATTTTGTTTGTGTCAAATACTTTACAATAAACACACTGGAGTGGTTGAGCTTTACATCATCAGACTGTAATCTGTAAATCAAGCTTACATCCGATTTGCAACTGTATCGTTTACCTAACCGAGAGACATTTTTGTCATTTAGTGATTGCCGAACATACCAAACGATACACATTCACTTCCGAAATACTGCGTTGATCTCAATTGTCTTTGTCGTGAGTAGTTAGTATGATCGGTCGTGACGGGCTATTGGTTCTTATGGGCGGGGTGGCGAGCGGCTGGAAAACCGGGGGTGGCGAGCGGCTCTTATTTCTTATGGCGGGGGTGGCGAGCGGCTATTGCGTCTTATGGCGGGGGTGGCGAGCGGCTCTTATTTCTTACGGCGGGGGTGGCGAGCGGCTGGGAAACCGGGGGTGGCGAGCGGCTTTTTTGTCTTATGGCGGGGGTGGCGAGCGGCTATTGCGTCTTATGGCGGAGGTGGCAAGCGGCTCTTATTTCTTATGGTGGGGGTCGCAAGCGGCTGCGAAACCCGGGGTGGCGAGCGGCTCTTATGTCTTATCATGGAGGTGGCATACGGCTATTGCGTCTTATGGTGTGGGTGGCAAGCGGCTATTGTGTCTTATGGGTGCGGCCGTGAATCGTACTTTCGGGTATAGGCATCTCTGGACCGGTGCCTCGAAACTCGTGTTGAACCGGTAACCCTTTTCGGTATATGAATCGCTCAACCGGTGCTAATAAGTTTGTCACAGAGCCGTCGCACAATAACCGCGTTCACAAACTAAACACTCCAAGAAGGTGTGAAATATTGGTAAAATCCCGCGATCGCTCACAAGATAATACCTAAGACATAACCACCGCATTCGAGTTAATCCCAACGTTTGCGGTGAATGCGACTTCGATATATCGTTATTCTTATGGGTGCGGCGATGATTCGTACTTTCGTTGATAGAATGCTAGCGGCATGTCGTACTTTCACCAAAAAGGGTGTGAAATAGTTTGCCAAATCTAGGAATCAGTCGCTTGGTAATTAGTTTACCACGGAACCGGCGTAGACGGTGATACCAACAATAGCCGCGTTCACATATTAACACGCCAAATAGGTGTGAAATAGTTTGCAAACCCTGCGTTCGCTGACAAGATAATGTCTCAGACATACGCGACTTGATGTTACAGGCATATCGATCGCTCACGCGGTGAAATTTTCGTAAGCAGTTTGGCACAGAGCTTGATTTCACTCGTACGATTTAATAAGTAACGAATAACAGACCGCCAGTGTCGGTAACTTGAATAGCGACAAATTGTCACTTATTTCCGCTCTAACCCTAATCCTTTGTGAAGTGAACGCTTATTCAAAAGGGTGTGATATCATTTTAAAATCCTACGACACTCACAGGGTAATGCTTCAGACAAAGCGATCCCTCATGCCCGCTCACAAGGTAATATTTCCGTAATTAATTTGTCACAGAGTCGTCGCAGACGGTGATTCGTAAACCAACAATTTGACACTTTCTGGTATGGTCGCTATATGTTTTTGACACTTTGTCCGTGTTTGTCTTTAGTTGTATGATAAGAATCATGCGAATATTCAAGCAATGTATCAATTGAATGAAATGAAACTTACTACACAGCTCAAGTTGATTCGTATTTGAATTTGTTGATCCGGTACAATTCTAATTAATTTGAGAAATCTTTTTAACGTGATCTTTTGATTCGACCGTAACCTGAATATTACTGACGCCGACTTTCAGTCACATTGAATTATTCACACATTCCACGCCGCTGTTTTAACAGTTATAGAATCAATACCAACTATCTCTAACCCGATAATATTCAATCATTTTGGTAATTTACCAACTTTAAATCCATTCGCGGATGTACTAAAGGTAAATCCAAATAATCCAAAATGAAATATTTAGACTTTGACATAGTCTGAATTGAAATAGATTGACAAACATGACTACCAACTTTCCCGCAGTCCCATTTCGATATTATATGCACATCGATTTGAAACAAGTAATGAAACATTACAACTCTATTCGCGATCCCGCTTTCCGTTTGTCAAAGAGATATTTTAACATCTTACCATACTCAAAAGAATTCTTCACAACATTAACAATTGTTAAAAATCTAGTTTTCACTTACTTGATTATATCACTACAACTCACAAACTTGAATTAATTCATCCTGGCTGTATTCGTATGATCGGTCTTTTTTATTCGATTGTAAAGGTCGTTACTATTCTGAAGACAAAGCATTTACTAATCGGTACATATACGATTTGACTTGGACATATTATATTTTGAGTATACGAGATTTGAATGTCCGAACAATAACTGAGAATTAATTTATCACAATTAAATCCGTATATTACATCGTAAAAGATATTGGGGGGTCAGCAACTCTGTACGGTCGTAGTTACAACCACATTAACTAATCTACCCAGGCAACTCGTCATGATCATTCCTGAAATCAACACAAACACGACCACTGACTTGAGTTAACCGCGAAACAGCATCAAGTTTTAAATCCGCTTGCAGCTGACGGATTATTCGAATGCATCGATGGAGAATATTATTGAACTCGTCGGTATTGTTACTTCAACAAATTACACCGACTGCGAAAGTTAATATCGAATGGTAAGACTTGATCACATATTTGTTGATCACAGACATGACAAAAAAACATTACCGAGATTTTATAAACTAGTCATATTACTCTACACATCTATCAATATCAAAATGCGAGTCATCCAATTTTTCAACTAAAGTAACATTGCACTTTCGGATTCGGTATAGTCATACAAATTGTATTAAATTCAACATCAAAACAAAAGGATTTTTTTTTAGTTTATTGAAATCAAATCATTCGTCTTCGACTTGTGCTTTTCTAGATTGCACGCAATAATTCGTTACGAACGAGCTGTAACCAAAGTTAAGAATTCTTTGTGTCCACAGATATAGAAGATGAATATAGCTAACACAATCGCGAATCGATGATTAAGAGTATTTCACGGATGTAATAAACTTGTTAGTGTCGCCTATCTAAAAGTATGCATGCGTTCGATTTCCATACCGACTGTTGCGATGTTTAGGATTCGTTTACAATGACCAAGAGTGAGGATTTAACATCAATGTCGTTACTGGAGGTATTCACAACAGAGAATCGAAACATTACACAGTGTGAAAATATATCTTTGATATCAAAGCACTATCCCAAGTACACGATTAATACTCAACTCCGTTCACACTTTCTATAGAACGTGCTAAATGTAAAATATCACGAGGTTGCACTCTAAGACTTTAATCATTACAAAAGTAAATTGAATATGTTTGCTCGACGCATTCAATTCAACTAGAAATGTCTAGTGCACAACAATCGTAATATTAAGGAAGTACTTGCTACACTGTAATTCACTAAACGTGTTTTGCATTGTTGTTCATTTGTAGCATTGATTGAAATTGAACCCTCAAATAATAATTCCCGACACGAAACCAAACCGCTGAAAGTCGTTACCAACACAAAGAAACACTTTGTACGATGTTTGCCAAATGTACCCTATGGCTAGGTGTACTAGAATTATTTGTGTAACACATACACCGACAATGTAATCGAAAATTTTTCCGTTGTCATTCGCTAAAGTAAATGTCATCACAATACTCTGTCACTAAAGATCTTACTTGTATCTGATTGAATCACCGATAATTAACTCGCTAAATCAAACCATAAGGAAATTTCACTCACTCATCAGATATGAAACAGCGTCGCTTAATCGGTGTAGATCGTTTTTCTAATGCAAATCATTCCTGACCAACAGAAAACAATTTTCACTCACCTTGTAATGAAACCAAGTGGTGGACCTTCGTTCAATATTTTGTTTGTGTCAAATACTTTGCAATAAACACAGTGGAGTGGTCGAGCTTTACATCAGCAGACTGTAATCTGTAAATCAAGCTTACATCCAACTTGTAACTGTATCGTTTACCTAACCGAGTTGTATGCACAGTTTGATATTTTTTGTTATTTGGTAATTGCTGAATATACAACTTCGAAATACTCCCTTGAACGTAATTTCCATCATCGTAATAACCGAAGTACATTTGTGTCGAATTCGTAACAGCCGACTATGACATGATAAATTTTTGACAAGTTATGCTTGGAAGATTGGTTGTATATCACGAAAAATAATTACCGCTCATATTGATACTGTTATCCATTGTTCGGTATTTTCAAACGAGTAAAATTTATTACTTGAGTTACTCCGCTTAATGCAAATGTAAACACAACCGTCTTTCAACATCGCAAAGACATCGATACAAAGTATACAATCAAACGCAACAAGTTTTACTTTTGTAGGTTGTGTATGGTTATCCTGCATAACTCATTTCTTACCAAAGCCATATGAAATATATTCATGTTACACGAAAATATTCACTCATGCTACAAACCTGTAAAATGATTGGCGGTGCTTTCAAACTGTTTCGATACCTCAAGAACTTTATTGTCTGAATGGTTGTTCATGTATCGTAATAATCAAGTAGTTCAACACAGAACTAGTATTAACAGAAACACCAGAGTTGTGTACACAAAAGTTTGTATGTGTACAGTATACGAATACCATGTGTAAGTCCAGCACAATTGTGGTATCCATACGAGTTTAGTTAACACAATTTACGACACCGAGGTCGCGTCATCTTTCGTAAGACAACAAACCAAGGCTTCAGGATATGTCCATGTCATAGCAATGAATCGGCTACTCCAACAACAACAGAGTGCATATGTTTTCTAGTTACGGTGCTTACATCTTACACTCAAATCAATCTACTTTGCTAACGAAAAGTGGTGAGTCATCATATGGTTATCCTCACTAGTAAAACATACTATCATACAAAATGATCGTTATAGTTTGCACACCAACGGTACATCGTACAAGTAACAAGTCTCGAGAATCCAGTTATTCAAAAAACGTGAAATTATTTCTACACCAAGTCGTTACGTTGACGAAAGCGTATATTGTAATATCATGATCGATTTGCATTCGTTGGTCAAAAACTGTCACTACTCTAAATAATTCTTTTGCACTCAAACACAAACGCATATTTGTCACCATTCGTTTTCATCAAGTACGAGTTCAAGAAACTTACTACGACATGAATTTTTATTTTTATGTTGTGTAAATAGGTAATAATTAATTCAAGTAACACTATATCAACATCATCGAGTTGTGCTAATAGATTTACATGTGGTCTTGTGGTTTTCATCGGGACATACAGCACGAACTAACTGTAGACGCCTCTCTGTTGTACAGCTACTCGGTAATCGAAATGCTTTAACATGTAAACAACGATCTTGTTTCGTCACACCAAAAATATGTTCACTGTCGCGATACTCCGCACAAGACGTGCATAGCCTTTTCACACTCGTAATAGTATACCAACGTCAAGCGATAACGTTTAACAAGACCAACGACACTGAACCCACGACGTTTACCTATGTAAAATTACCACTTTCACTTGCCAGTCCATCGTTTACCTGACTAAACATATTATTTTCCTTTGGATATCTGATGTTTACTCAGAGTAAGAAACCTTTTTCACTTGGAAATCTATTTTTTCCTTGGCTAACAAACCTTTTTTCACTTGTAAATATGTTTTTTCCTTGGCTAACAAACCTTTTTTCACTTGGAAATCTATTTTTTCTCTGGTTAACAAACCTTTTTCCCGGGTAACAAACCTTTTTCCCTGACAACAAGCCATTTTCACTTGGTGGTCCGTCGTTTACCTGAGTAAAAATATCCTTTTCCTTTGGGGATCTGGCGTTTACCCGGTGTAACAATACATTTTCGCTTGGAAAAATACTTTTACCTAGAGTAACTAATCATTTTCTCCTGGGTAACAATCCCTTTTCGTCTGGAAACTATCATTTAACTGAGTACCAATACCGTTTTCACTTGGAAATACATTTTTTCCCTGGGTAACAATACCATTTTCGTTTTGAAAACTGACAACCACACCGGTCAATTTGATATTTTTGTATATTGTTACAACGAACAGTGACGGAAATATACACAGACTACCGGTTTCAGAGTACACCCCATCGGTCGTATCACGTCAATATCATCGGTTAACCACATACAATATACTCTTGTACACCGAAATGCACGCTTTGGAAAATTGGACAATAGGCTGCGATAGTTCTGTGATGTCCGGGTTCGTGCTTTAGATTTTCCAGAGTCAAAATGTCTGAATAAAACACCTCCTCGACGACGGTTGGTATGTGGATAACGGTGTTCGGCAAACGGTTGGATTTATGTCGCCCATCGCGATAACAATTCCTGGTCGAGTTTTCCTCCGGCATACTTGCTATATTGTGTCTTTATTGGTCAATGTATGTCTCGACATTCAGTTTGAAATCGGAAATGATAAAGTATGTAACCGGATCCGGATATCAACTCTGAATCGATAAACCAATGAACAATATTCAAAGTAAACATGTCACACCCTGTGTTTCCACGAAAAAATACCATCCTGACATACGTCGCGCTTGTTTGCCCACTTCAGTATACGCGCAAATGGAGGTGTGTGACATTTCATGCAATGTGTTGGTATACAAACATCGATCCACAGACATTATCATAGCCGGTAGTTTTGATGTAGATCGAATGTCACCCGATAACAATACCAATAAGCCACATTGCAATGACTCTGAATCCGCGCTATTACATCGATATTTCGGCACCGTTCGCTGATTTACTCGATGGTGTTATCGTGTTGTTACATTGCAAGATAGTCATGACCCTATCTCCGGACAGATCACCCAGACCAATTGGATACATCGGTCGATATCCGTCGTGTTGTCGACACCGAAGTTTTCTGCTGAGACTGCAGCGTTTGACCAAGGTGAACTATCGAAGTACGGTGCTCGAAATGATTGCGATCAGTCTTTCAGTCACGATGCATGGATGTCGCTACTCCCACATAACGACTCCAGATAAATATCGTGCAAATCTCGGACTGATACTGTGATCCAATAAGGTGTGTCTCTGTGAAGACTGCAATCGTACACCACAATAGAACACTACCTCGTGATTTCACACGCAATCAAAAAGCACATCATCGTAAGGGTCCATTTCGCCCGGTGCCATTTCGAAACGGTCATCGCCACAAGAGATCGGTAACATTTTGAAACTATCATCACCACAAGGCTATCGACGTCGTTTCAGTTGGTCATGTCAATCCGTTTTACAAAGTACCGTTTTTCGAGTCCCTGCACCATAGTGTTACGACACAGGCAAGATGCATCGGTGGAAATAATAAAACACAGAAGGCACACTTTGGTGTTATTTGACATAGGTTTTACACCTGAAGAACCTTACATTCGAGCGATGCCTTGGAACGACGCTTGTATTATTGACGTCGAAGGAACAGAAATGTATCGATTTATCGGTTTCGTACATATCCAGCAAAAATCTGGTTATATGATTGTACACGGTGAATGTCTGTGAACGCTCTATTGGTATATTCTGTGCAGTTCACTTTCACCGTCGTGCGAATAATCCATGTTACGGTTCCATGTTTGTGTGTCTGTATGTCATGCTCAGACGGACTCAGAGTCATTGCAATGTGGCTTATTGGTATTGTTATCGGGTGACATTCGATCTACATCAAAACTACCGGCTATGATAATGTCTGTGGATCGATGTTTGTATACCAACACATTGCATGAAATGTCACACACCTCCATTTGCGCGTATACTGAAGTGGGCAAACAAGCGCGACGTATGTCAGGATGGTATTTTTTCGTGGAAACACAGGGTGTGACATGTTTACTTTGAATATTGTTCATTGGTTTATCGATTCAGAGTTGATATCCGGATCCGGTTACATACTTTATCATTTCCGATTTCAAACTGAATGTCGAGACATACATTGACCAATAAAGACACAATATAGCAAGTATGCCGGAGGAAAACTCGACCAGGAATTGTTATCGCGATGGGCGACATAAATCCAACCGTTTGCCGAACACCGTTATCCACATACCAACCGTCGTCGAGGAGGTGTTTTATTCAGACATTTTGACTCTGGAAAATCTAAAGCACGAACCCGGACATCACAGAACTACCGCAGCCTATTGTCCAATTTTCCAAAGCGTGCATTTCGGTGTACAAGAGTATATTGTATGTGGTTAACCGATGATATTGACGTGATACGACCGATGGGGTGTACTCTGAAACCGGTAGTCTGTGTATATTTCCGTCACTGTTCGTTGTAACAATATACAAAAATATCAAATTGACCGGTGTGGTTGTCAGTTTTCAAAACGAAAATGGTATTGTTACCCAGGGAAAAAATGTATTTCCAAGTGAAAACGGTATTGGTACTCAGTTAAATGATAGTTTCCAGACGAAAAGGGATTGTTACCCAGGAGAAAATGATTAGTTACTCTAGGTAAAAGTATTTTTCCAAGCGAAAATGTATTGTTACACCGGGTAAACGCCAGATCCCCAAAGGAAAAGGATATTTTTACTCAGGTAAACGACGGACCACCAAGTGAAAATGGCTTGTTGTCAGGGAAAAAGGTTTGTTACCCGGGAAAAAGGTTTGTTAACCAGAGAAAAAATAGATTTCCAAGTGAAAAAAGGTTTGTTAGCCAAGGAAAAAACATATTTACAAGTGAAAAAAGGTTTGTTAGCCAAGGAAAAAATAGATTTCCAAGTGAAAAAGGTTTCTTACTCTGAGTAAACATCAGATCTCCAAAGGAAAATAATATGTTTAGTCAGGTAAACGATGGACTGGCAAGTGAAAGTGGTAATTTTACATAGGTAAACGTCGTGGGTTCAGTGTCGTTGGTCTTGTTAAACGTTATCGCTTGACGTTGGTATACTATTACGAGTGTGAAAAGGCTATGCACGTCTTGTGCGGAGTATCGCGACAGTGAACATATTTTTGGTGTGACGAAACAAGATCGTTGTTTACATGTTAAAGCATTTCGATTACCGAGTAGCTGTACAACAGAGAGGCGTCTACAGTTAGTTCGTGCTGTATGTCCCGATGAAAACCACAAGACCACATGTAAATCTATTAGCACAACTCGATGATGTTGATATAGTGTTACTTGAATTAATTATTACCTATTTACACAACATAAAAATAAAAATTCATGTCGTAGTAAGTTTCTTGAACTCGTACTTGATGAAAACGAATGGTGACAAATATGCGTTTGTGTTTGAGTGCAAAAGAATTATTTAGAGTAGTGACAGTTTTTGACCAACGAATGCAAATCGATCATGATATTACAATATACGCTTTCGTCAACGTAACGACTTGGTGTAGAAATAATTTCACGTTTTTTGAATAACTGGATTCTCGAGACTTGTTACTTGTACGATGTACCGTTGGTGTGCAAACTATAACGATCATTTTGTATGATAGTATGTTTTACTAGTGAGGATAACCATATGATGACTCACCACTTTTCGTTAGCAAAGTAGATTGATTTGAGTGTAAGATGTAAGCACCGTAACTAGAAAACATATGCACTCTGTTGTTGTTGGAGTAGCCGATTCATTGCTATGACATGGACATATCCTGAAGCCTTGGTTTGTTGTCTTACGAAAGATGACGCGACCTCGGTGTCGTAAATTGTGTTAACTAAACTCGTATGGATACCACAATTGTGCTGGACTTACACATGGTATTCGTATACTGTACACATACAAACTTTTGTGTACACAACTCTGGTGTTTCTGTTAATACTAGTTCTGTGTTGAACTACTTGATTATTACGATACATGAACAACCATTCAGACAATAAAGTTCTTGAGGTATCGAAACAGTTTGAAAGCACCGCCAATCATTTTACAGGTTTGTAGCATGAGTGAATATTTTCGTGTAACATGAATATATTTCATATGGCTTTGGTAAGAAATGAGTTATGCAGGATAACCATACACAACCTACAAAAGTAAAACTTGTTGCGTTTGATTGTATACTTTGTATCGATGTCTTTGCGATGTTGAAAGACGGTTGTGTTTACATTTGCATTAAGCGGAGTAACTCAAGTAATAAATTTTACTCGTTTGAAAATACCGAACAATGGATAACAGTATCAATATGAGCGGTAATTATTTTTCGTGATATACAACCAATCTTCCAAGCATAACTTGTCAAAAATTTATCATGTCATAGTCGGCTGTTACGAATTCGACACAAATGTACTTCGGTTATTACGATGATGGAAATTACGTTCAAGGGAGTATTTCGAAGTTGTATATTCAGCAATTACCAAATAACAAAAAATATCAAACTGTGCATACAACTCGGTTAGGTAAACGATACAGTTACAAGTTGGATGTAAGCTTGATTTACAGATTACAGTCTGCTGATGTAAAGCTCGACCACTCCACTGTGTTTATTGCAAAGTATTTGACACAAACAAAATATTGAACGAAGGTCCACCACTTGGTTTCATTACAAGGTGAGTGAAAATTGTTTTCTGTTGGTCAGGAATGATTTGCATTAGAAAAACGATCTACACCGATTAAGCGACGCTGTTTCATATCTGATGAGTGAGTGAAATTTCCTTATGGTTTGATTTAGCGAGTTAATTATCGGTGATTCAATCAGATACAAGTAAGATCTTTAGTGACAGAGTATTGTGATGACATTTACTTTAGCGAATGACAACGGAAAAATTTTCGATTACATTGTCGGTGTATGTGTTACACAAATAATTCTAGTACACCTAGCCATAGGGTACATTTGGCAAACATCGTACAAAGTGTTTCTTTGTGTTGGTAACGACTTTCAGCGGTTTGGTTTCGTGTCGGGAATTATTATTTGAGGGTTCAATTTCAATCAATGCTACAAATGAACAACAATGCAAAACACGTTTAGTGAATTACAGTGTAGCAAGTACTTCCTTAATATTACGATTGTTGTGCACTAGACATTTCTAGTTGAATTGAATGCGTCGAGCAAACATATTCAATTTACTTTTGTAATGATTAAAGTCTTAGAGTGCAACCTCGTGATATTTTACATTTAGCACGTTCTATAGAAAGTGTGAACGGAGTTGAGTATTAATCGTGTACTTGGGATAGTGCTTTGATATCAAAGATATATTTTCACACTGTGTAATGTTTCGATTCTCTGTTGTGAATACCTCCAGTAACGACATTGATGTTAAATCCTCACTCTTGGTCATTGTAAACGAATCCTAAACATCGCAACAGTCGGTATGGAAATCGAACGCATGCATACTTTTAGATAGGCGACACTAACAAGTTTATTACATTCGTGAAATACTCTTAATCATCGATTCGCGATTGTGTTAGCTATATTCATCTTCTATATCTGTGGACACAAAGAATTCTTAACTTTGGTTACAGCTCGTTCGTAACGAATTATTGCGTGCAATCTAGAAAAGCACAAGTCGAAGACGAATGATTTGATTTCAATAAACTAAAAAAAAATCCTTTTGTTTTGATGTTGAATTTAATACAATTTGTATGACTATACCGAATCCGAAAGTGCAATGTTACTTTAGTTGAAAAATTGGATGACTCGCATTTTGATATTGATAGATGTGTAGAGTAATATGACTAGTTTATAAAATCTCGGTAATGTTTTTTTGTCATGTCTGTGATCAACAAATATGTGATCAAGTCTTACCATTCGATATTAACTTTCGCAGTCGGTGTAATTTGTTGAAGTAACAATACCGACGAGTTCAATAATATTCTCCATCGATGCATTCGAATAATCCGTCAGCTGCAAGCGGATTTAAAACTTGATGCTGTTTCGCGGTTAACTCAAGTCAGTGGTCGTGTTTGTGTTGATTTCAGGAATGATCATGACGAGTTGCCTGGGTAGATTAGTTAATGTGGTTGTAACTACGACCGTACAGAGTTGCTGACCCCCCAATATCTTTTACGATGTAATATACGGATTTAATTGTGATAAATTAATTCTCAGTTATTGTTCGGACATTCAAATCTCGTATACTCAAAATATAATATGTCCAAGTCAAATCGTATATGTACCGATTAGTAAATACTTTGTCTTCAGAATAGTAACGACCTTTACAATCGAATAAAAAAGACCGATCATACGAATACAGCCAGGATGAATTAATTCAAGTTTGTGAGTTGTAGTGATATAATCAAGTAAGTGAAAACTAGATTTTTAACAATTGTTAATGTTGTGAAGAATTCTTTTGAGTATGGTAAGATGTTAAAATATCTCTTTGACAAACGGAAAGCGGGATCGCGAATAGAGTTGTAATGTTTCATTACTTGTTTCAAATCGATGTGCATATAATATCGAAATGGGACTGCGGGAAAGTTGGTAGTCATGTTTGTCAATCTATTTCAATTCAGACTATGTCAAAGTCTAAATATTTCATTTTGGATTATTTGGATTTACCTTTAGTACATCCGCGAATGGATTTAAAGTTGGTAAATTACCAAAATGATTGAATATTATCGGGTTAGAGATAGTTGGTATTGATTCTATAACTGTTAAAACAGCGGCGTGGAATGTGTGAATAATTCAATGTGACTGAAAGTCGGCGTCAGTAATATTCAGGTTACGGTCGAATCAAAAGATCACGTTAAAAAGATTTCTCAAATTAATTAGAATTGTACCGGATCAACAAATTCAAATACGAATCAACTTGAGCTGTGTAGTAAGTTTCATTTCATTCAATTGATACATTGCTTGAATATTCGCATGATTCTTATCATACAACTAAAGACAAACACGGACAAAGTGTCAAAAACATATAGCGACCATACCAGAAAGTGTCAAATTGTTGGTTTACGAATCACCGTCTGCGACGACTCTGTGACAAATTAATTACGGAAATATTACCTTGTGAGCGGGCATGAGGGATCGCTTTGTCTGAAGCATTACCCTGTGAGTGTCGTAGGATTTTAAAATGATATCACACCCTTTTGAATAAGCGTTCACTTCACAAAGGATTAGGGTTAGAGCGGAAATAAGTGACAATTTGTCGCTATTCAAGTTACCGACACTGGCGGTCTGTTATTCGTTACTTATTAAATCGTACGAGTGAAATCAAGCTCTGTGCCAAACTGCTTACGAAAATTTCACCGCGTGAGCGATCGATATGCCTGTAACATCAAGTCGCGTATGTCTGAGACATTATCTTGTCAGCGAACGCAGGGTTTGCAAACTATTTCACACCTATTTGGCGTGTTAATATGTGAACGCGGCTATTGTTGGTATCACCGTCTACGCCGGTTCCGTGGTAAACTAATTACCAAGCGACTGATTCCTAGATTTGGCAAACTATTTCACACCCTTTTTGGTGAAAGTACGACATGCCGCTAGCATTCTATCAACGAAAGTACGAATCATCGCCGCACCCATAAGAATAACGATATATCGAAGTCGCATTCACCGCAAACGTTGGGATTAACTCGAATGCGGTGGTTATGTCTTAGGTATTATCTTGTGAGCGATCGCGGGATTTTACCAATATTTCACACCTTCTTGGAGTGTTTAGTTTGTGAACGCGGTTATTGTGCGACGGCTCTGTGACAAACTTATTAGCACCGGTTGAGCGATTCATATACCGAAAAGGGTTACCGGTTCAACACGAGTTTCGAGGCACCGGTCCAGAGATGCCTATACCCGAAAGTACGATTCACGGCCGCACCCATAAGACACAATAGCCGCTTGCCACCCACACCATAAGACGCAATAGCCGTATGCCACCTCCATGATAAGACATAAGAGCCGCTCGCCACCCCGGGTTTCGCAGCCGCTTGCGACCCCCACCATAAGAAATAAGAGCCGCTTGCCACCTCCGCCATAAGACGCAATAGCCGCTCGCCACCCCCGCCATAAGACAAAAAAGCCGCTCGCCACCCCCGGTTTCCCAGCCGCTCGCCACCCCCGCCGTAAGAAATAAGAGCCGCTCGCCACCCCCGCCATAAGACGCAATAGCCGCTCGCCACCCCCGCCATAAGACAAAAAAGCCGCTCGCCACCCCCGGTTTCCCAGCCGCTCGCCACCCCCGCCGTAAGAAATAAGAGCCGCTCGCCACCCCCGCCATAAGACGCAATAGCCGCTCGCCACCCCCGCCATAAGAAATAAGAGCCGCTCGCCACCCCCGGTTTTCCAGCCGCTCGCCACCCCGCCCATAAGAACCAATAGCCCGTCACGACCGATCATACTAACTACTGTCGTGATAATCGAAGTACATTTGTTTATTCATGACACACGAAAATATTCGATATTCTCATGCTACGAACATACGCAATGATTGGTGACGCTTTCAAACTGTCTCGATATCACAAGAACTTTATTGTCTGAATGGGTGAAATATTTTTCTGTATGTGACAGTTTGTGACGAAATGAAAATAGATTCGTGGTTTTAATTGAATTGTGACTGTGTTGTTTTAATGTATGTTTCAACAGGTAGATTAGACACTGAACAACAATTCGACTCACAAAAAATGTTTGTTGTATGATTTGTCACTGGTGTGCAAAGGGTTAGGAATATTTTTGTATGATAATATCTTCTAGCTGTTTTGTTGTGGGGGCAATCATGCAATGACTCAGCACTTTTCGTTAGCAAAGTACATTGATCTATGTGAAAGATGTAAGGACCGTGACTAGAAAACATGTGTACTTTGTTGTTGGAGTAGCTGATTTACTGCTATGGCATTGACATAACCCTCTGGAAGTGAGTATGCTTTTCTTTCACGAAAGTTTACGTGGCTCCGTTGTAATAAATTTGTGTTAACTAAACTCGGATGGATACCACAATTGTGCTGGACTTACACATGGTATTCGCATACTGTACACATACAAACTTTTGTGTAAACAACTCTGATGTTTCTGTTAGTACTAGTTCTGTGTTGAACTATTTGATCATTAAGATACATGAACACTGGGGCTGTTCAAAAATAACCTTTTTTCCCGGATTCCAGCCATTCACTGATTAAATTGTCAGGTTACCCTAAAGAACGCTGCACACCAAATTTGGTTCGATTCTAACAAGTATAGAACTCCGCAGATCCAATTAAAATTTTTAATTTATTATGGAAAATTGAAAAAAGCGGAGTAATGTGAGTTTTTCGTTGATAAATCGCGGATTATCCACCGATCAAGGATAATCCGAGAATTCTCATCGAAAAACTCACATAACTCCGCTTCTACTGGTCGGAATTGACTCAAATTTGTTTTGCAACGTCTTTGAAGACAGCTCAACAATTTCATGGGGTTGGCAGAAAAATTAGGAATTTTTTTTTTTCAATTTCCCTAATAAATTAAAAATTTTAATTGGATCTGCAAAGTCCTATACTTGTTAGAATCGAATCAAATTTGGTGTGCAGCGTTTTTTAGGGTAACTTGACAATTTAATCAGTGAATGGCTGGAATCCGGGAAAAAAAGTTATTTTTGAACAGCCCTAATGAACACCCATTCAGACAATAAGGTTCTTGTGATATCGAGACAGTTTGAAAGCGTCACCAATCATTGCGTATGTTCGTAGCATGAGAATATCGAATATTTTCGTGTGTCATGAATAAACAAATGTACATCGATTATCACGACAAAGGGAATTGAGATCAACGCAGTATTTCGGAAGTGAATGTGTATCGTTTGGTATGTTCGGCAATCACTAAATGACAAAAATATCTCTCGGTTAGGTAAACGATACAGTTACATGTCGGATGTAAGCTTGATTTACAGATTACAGTCTGATGATGTAAAGCTCAACCACTCCAGTGTGTTTATTGTAAAGTATTTGACACAAACAAAATATTGAATGAAGACTTCGGTTTCATTACCAAGCTAGTGAAAATTGTTTTCTATTGGATGGATATGATTTACCTTTAGAAAAACGATATAAACCGATTAAGCGACGCTGTTTCATATCCGTCGAGTGAGTAAAATTTCTTTGGAGTTCGGTTTAGTGGGTTAATTGTTAGGGATTCAATCACATACAAGTAACGTCTTTTAGTGACAGATTATTGTGATGACATTTACTTTAGCGAGTGACAACGGAAAAATTTTCGATTGCATTGTCGGTGTATGTGTTAGACAAATAATTCTAGTACACCTAACTATAGGATACATTTGGCAAACATCGTACAAATTGTTTCGTTGTGATGGTAACGACTTTCAGCGGTTTGGTTTCATGTCGGGAATTATTATTTGGGGGTTCAAAAACAATCAATACTACAAATGAACAACAATGCAAAACACGTTAAGTGAATTACAGTGTAGCAAGTACTTCCTTGATATTACGATTGTTGTGTACCAGACATTTCTAACTGAATTGAATGCATCTAGCAAACATATTCCAATTTACTTTTGTAATGATCAAAGTATGTGAAATGGTGCGAACGGATTAAGCATTAATCAAGCGGTGGTATGACAATTCACCTAGTGCGATATCTTGACACCGGGTAATGCGCGAAAGTGTTTCAATTCTCACCGCAGATTACGATGATAAAGTATTGTACCGGTTATTGTTCAACAAAGGAAATTGTTGTTTCATCTTTAGTCTTGGTTAGTGGAGACAATTACATTTGTAAAATATTTCCTGCTATCCACAATACGCTGCGTGGTTTTTACGAACACGGCTTAATCTTCCCAATCAAAACATTTCAGACATGTTAATCTAGTTTCACAAATCGATATGCTAATAACAATGTTTTTGAAAAGTTTGTTGGTATCGTATTAACCTTCAACACAACTCTGGCCTAATAATGTCAAAATTTAATAATCAAGTCATGATCGACTATTACAAAATCTCATATGTCAAAATCAATGTGTCAATTCATATGTTTGCATCGTGAAAATTTTCAATATAACGCCTGCGTTCGATTGTAAGAAATGAATTCTTAACTACATCGGTCAGACATTCAAATATCATATACTCAAAACATATGTTAATCTCAAGTTGCGCGCACCGAGTAGTAATTACCTTAGGTTACAGAATAGTAACGACTTTTACAGTTGAATAAAAAATACGAGTTGGCGGACTATGAATACAACTGAACTTGCTATGGACTTTGGATTGTAGTGATTACTCGCGTAGTCTTGTCTACTTTTCGTAAGGATACTGTTGAGTTGGTTGGGTAAGTTACAAACGGATTAACTTGACAAGGTTTTTGTATTTTACTCTTTTGTGTATGGCAAGATGTTAAAATGTTGAGACGTAATACTATTCCCGTTCACTCAATTGCAACAAAAAATAACCTGATAGCTTGTTCAAGGTTTCGACAAATAGATTGAAATATTCCGATTTAACTCATCGCGTCACAAGTCGATTCCGGTATGCATAAGTGGTTGTCAAGATAGAAATATTTACAACAATGGGCGATATTTCATTGATTGATTCTATTGTGTGTAGTAACACATTAAAATATCGCGATAGTATTTACTGAAACTCTATTTGACAAATGGAAAACTCAGTCGTGAATAGAGTTGTAAGTTTCGAGGATTGTTTCTAAGTGTAATCTTGAAATGTGACTGGATCAAAGTTGGTAGTCATGTTTGTCAAACCTATTTCTATTCACACTATGTCAAGTCCAAATATTTCATTCTGGATTATTTGGATTTACCTTTAGTACATCTCGCGAATGGATTCCGATACCGTACTATAACATTCTTAATAATACGGGTTCGAGGATTTTCATGATAGAGTTGACAAGTGATAAGATGCGTGTTTTTGTTAAGGGTTTGATTTCAAGTTGATAAAGACAATAACTGTGTAATGCACGTACTTGTGATTCTTGATTCTTGTAGAGTTATAGTTGGTATTGATTCTATAGGTGTGAAAACAGCGGCGCGGGATGTGCGAATAATTCAATGTGGCTGAAAGTCGATGTCAGTAATATTCAGGTTACGGTCGAATCAAAAGATCACGAAAAGATTTCTCAAAATAATTAGAATTGTACCGAATTAACACATTATTCAGATACGAATCAACTTGAGCTGTGTAGCAAGTTTCATTTCGAGTTGACAAATTGACATATTGCTTGAATATTTTCATGATTCTTATCATACAACTAAAGTGAGCCACTATTCCGGAGGTGTGAAACATATAGCGATCGCGGGCAAGTGACAAATTGTTGGTTTTCGAATCACCGACTGCGACGGTTCTGTGACAAACTAATTACCGAAATATTACCTTGTGAGCGGGCATGAGGGATTGCTATGTCTGAAGCATTACCCGGTGAGTGGTCGTTGGATTTTAAAATTATATCACACCCTTTTGAATAAGCGTTCACTTCACAAAGGATTAGGGTTAGAGCGGAAATAAGTGACAATTTGTCGCTATTCAAGTTACCGACACTGGCGGTCTGTTATTCGTTACTTATTAAATCTTACGAGTGAAATCAAGTTCTGTGTCAAACTGCTTACGAAAATTTCACCGCGTGAGTGATCGATATGCCTGTAACACCAAGTCGCTAAAGATGGTTATGTCCGAGACATTATCTTGTCAGCGATCGCGGGGATTTGCAAACTATTTCACACCTTTTTTGAAGTGTTAGTATGTGAACGCGGCTATTGTTGGTATTTGAACCGCCGTCTACGCCGGCTCTGCGGCAAACTAATTACCAAAATATTACCAAGCAAGTGATTCCTAGATTTAGCAAACTATTTCACACCCTTTTTTGCTAAAAGTACGACATGTCGCCCGCAGTCTATACCCGAAAGTACGAATCACCGCCGCGGCCATAAGAATAACGATATATTATACCACACTCACCGTAAACGTTGGGATTAACTCGAATCGGTCATATTTAATAATTTGGAATATATACATTATGTAAGGATCAATCACGTGACTATTTACTTGATACATATTCAACACCGGTCGAGAGATGTCCATACCCGAAAGTACGATATGCCGACGCAACCATAAGAACACATGGCGAATCACCAGAGACCCCGTAAGAATACATGACAGGCGAATCACCGCCGCAGCCTATACCTGATAGTGCGAATCACGACCGCACCCATAATAACACATGGCGAATCACCAGAGACTCCGTAAGAATACATGACAGGCGAATCACCGCCGCAGCCTATATCAAAAAAGGCGAATCACCACCACGAGTTTTTACGGCGCATCACCGCCACGGCCTATACCTGAAAAGGCGAATCACGACCGCACCCATAAGAACACATGGCGAATCACCGCCGAGAGGGGGGGTCAAAAAGGTTAGCATGCCACCCCCGCTTTCCAGGCGAATCACCGCCGCACCCATAAGAACCCCACGCACCTCACGAGCGATTATAATAACTACTGGCGACCAGCGATACATGAAAGTGACAATCTTATTCACCGAATTAGCGAATCCATTCGTTACCTGATAAAAAATTGCGCTTATAAATGCTAGAACATAAATATGACTCAAGTTATCATGGCCTGATGTTATAGGTTTTGATTCGTATAGTAAAATAAGTCTTGTGGTGTTTCCATCGTTAGCTAATCCGGTTCACTCCTATCGGATGGCTAAAAAGGGTCATCAACACTCAAGTGACCCGCGCAATGGGTTCGTACATTGCATGTTGCCCTTTGGCCGAAAAGGTCAGTCCCTATATACTGCCGTGACATCACATAGATTAATTATGTGGTTAGAGTGAAACGGGTATGATTTTATAAAACATTTAGCTGCAGTTTGACGACGGTGACTTCCTGAATATTGCGTAATGCTTCTTTAAGCTGAACACAAATCCGAAGCTTACAGGATGACACATCTTCGTATAAATTATGGAAACCTGCATCAAACTACATTCACAAAATATAGTTAGCAGGCAAAGCAATGAGCCCGGAAGCCGTTAACGTTAGCGTTGGGGTTATTAAATAGGAATTTCAACAGATCTTTTCTTGAAATCACAAAGATCTCCCGATTTCACTGAGAACCAAATGAGTTATTAGTTAGTAATAATATTAATAATTATAGCGCCTATTTATTTTAAACAATATTAACGATTTCTCCATATGGGTGTAACAGCAGCGTCATGAAACCCCAGAGCCGGCAGCAGCGTGGTCCGAGCTACAAATCGTCCGCAGGGTGAAATCCCGGAGGCGGGCGCATACGTTTGAACAACCCTACTGTACGCGAATTTTATTGAAAAATCAACCAAGGCTTGTGGAGCAAAATATAAGGAAAGGATAGAAATTGGCCCAAAATCGTTGAGCAGCGATATTTTCTATAACCAGTAGAACAGTGACGGTTCACGCAACATGCAGGAAGATGAGATCTTTCTCCGACTGTGAGTTGTCTTAGATAGCTCGCTGAACAATGTTGATCCAAACCAAAGCAATATCGCTGGAATGGCCTTCAAACCTACCTGACTGAAGACTGGAAGATGGAACAGTGTACACATGCAATTGCTACGGACACTACGCTTGCACAGGCCTATTGTCGCGGCAGACGATGATTCCTAACCTAGCAATACGCGTACACTGTTGCCGTTGAGTATAAATTGTTAATTCAATCCTGTGCAATAGGTCAGCTTTGAGAGAGTAGCGGGCCCATATTTTGATTATAAACACGATGTGTTTATTTCTCCAGGACGTATCGCTTCTAGACGTAGCTAGGAATTCGTAATCAATATTATGGATGTCGTTATGCTGGTATCAATAATACTTTTCTATGTAATAATCGCGGCGGCTGGTATATGGGCGGCCAAAATGACTCGCAATCGGAAAAGTCAAAAGCCTGCAGAAAACATGATTGTCGGAGCAAAAGACATCGGATTAGGAGTAGGAATATGCACGATGACTGGTAAAACTTGACAATGATAAGAGGATGAGGTTTTGAAACTATATCCCATCTGATTTAGCAACGTGGATTGGTGGAGGCGCCTTGAACGGTACTGCTGAAACTGTCCACACGCCTGGACTCGGTTTGATATGGTGCGTCGCACCAGTATCCTTTGGATGTAGTTTGATGATATCGGGTTGGTTTTTCGCGGACAAAATGCGGCGAAAGGTATCATAAAAACACGCGACAATATATAGTAGGCTATACAACTATGTTAATGAATATATATTTAGAGCATATGCAAGGCAAGGGAGCCCGCAATTATTTTGCAAATCAACGCAGAGTAGAATATTTTCTGGCGGATTTAATGAACTTGAAATTTTTGTTCGCGCGAATTTAATGTCACTAAATTTCTAGAGACCTTTGAGAGACTTTGGTCTACAGCAGTTGCTCGCAACGAGGTCGATATCGCCCCCGTTGTGTGATTTTAAAAATCAGGGGGTGAAAACAACAATGGGGGCATGACTCGAGACCGGAGGGTGGCGAGATAGCGCAGTGGTATAATCCGCGGCTGCAACACCAATGGGTGCGGGTTCGAGTCCGACCGAGGTCGACTTCCGAATTCCGATATCTAAGTGTTGGAGGTTTACCTAGGCTCCTCCTCGCCACCTCATCCGCATCAGCGGTGTCTTACAAAAGCCTAGAGGTGGGCCGTGCTATAAGTCGGCAGTTACGGAAAATACAAAAAGAAATATCGGCCTGGTGTAAATGACCATAGTAGTCGAGAAACACCATGAATACCCCAAAAACAAACAAACAAACTCGAGACCGGGACGGCCAAGACCGACATTTTATTGTAATTTCGGAGAATGGTACAGTTACCACACTCTTGTTATTTCGTCTATAAGTCTATTAGTACTGGCGCTTGAAAATGCGACCAGACGCTGTTAAAAGTGAGGAAAATTAGTATATTATGAATGCGAAGCATTCGATATCACAAAGCAGTGTTATAAAAACTGGGTTTAACAAGACTTCAACTCGAAACTGAACAGTCAACACAATGACTTTGGGATCGGACTCGAGTCGTAACCAGAGGGGGTCAAAATAGTCAATAAGCTACTCAAGTAGAAGTAGAAATAGCGACAAAAAATCTACTCAAGTAGGAGTAGAAGTATTTCTTCCGTAAGCAACCTAAAACTACTTGAAGTAGAAGTAGAATTTACTGACTTTCAATCTACTCGAGCAAGTAAGTTGTTATGAAAACGATCGTAATTCGTTCGTATGGATTGTCAAAAGCTGCAAATTAAGCTATGCGAACGGTTCAGAGCTTGATTCGTTTTGATGCATGCCAGGAGGTATCCAATTTTCGACAGCATAAGCCTTCGTTCGCATCATGGGATGAAAATGATAGTATTGATGGAAATGCGATACTAATCCTCTGTTTACGCGAACAGCCCCGTTTAAAAAATATCATGGTATGGTGCCCTCCCCCATATTATAAGGCCCGTAGTTTAGTCGAAGAGCAATACGGAGCAGTGTATCGGATACGGTGTAAAGACTTTGCGCGATTAGTAAACGTTATTAAAAAATATGGCGGATCGTTAAAATGTCATAATGTGTAACTTTATTTCCGGAAATTAAGGGCATTTCCACACTTGCTTTTACACTTCAATATGTATGTTCTCTAGAAAAAAGAGCTGAAACTAATTAGAACTCAAAGTACTGGGAATTGAAAGAGAGATATAATTACTACTTCTAAAATCGGAAAATGTATTTCATGTCTTTGGTCCAGAAAGTTTCAAAGGTGGTATGCTAAATGAGGTCTAAAGCTAACAAAAAAGTCCACTTTTCCAGATTAGGACACGCCATGGACTGTTAAATTACGATATGACAGGTAAATGCTAGATTGCTAAACAGCAGTTTCAAACGTTATGATGAGCCGCATATACTGTTTTGAAATATTTCATATGGGCGAAGGGCGACAATGCGGTGTGAACGGAACTACGCCAACCCGCTACCTAAATTATATTCACCGATACTTTCATGAAATCATACTGGCCACTCCGTAACCACTGTGCGTAAAGCGCGACGAAAACTTTGAGCTTCAACTTTTATGAAAATTAAATGTTGATACTCCGTGAAAACAGACCCGAAATTCCTCAGGCTATCTTCCTGATTGGAGGATTAAACTACTTCTACTTGAAAAACTGAAAATAGCGAAAAGTAAGTAGGTAGATCAGAAAATATTACGAAGTAGAAGTATAAGTAGCTAGAATCAGACCTACTTGAGTAAGTACCAGAAGTAGAGGGAAACTACTTGAGTACTTCGAAAAAGTAGAAGTACGTCGTTACTGACCACCTCTAATCACAACAGTAGGAATGACGTGAAAGTTCAAATATTGACCGTTATCTGACCCAGAAATATATCGCCAACACACCTATCTCATTACACTCGACGACAATGATGTGGATTGATCTCGCGTTCACAGATATGTCATTCCCAGTAAAGAGCAGGACTTTTTACTACGTGCTGCGTATATACTGTGATACGGCCAATCGTGGTTTCAAGGCTTCCACAGTAGGCAATGGTATTGAAACCATAATTCTCCGAAATAAATTATGCCCTTGGGGCGTTTAATTTTAGCAATCGAAAAAGTCCATCTCTCACTATTCGACCCGAATGATTAGAATCAACACTCGTTTCGGTGTGAACGTAACTACGCAACCCGCTCATGTTCGCCGATACTTTCGTGAAATCATAATGGTCACTCCATATCCACTGTGTGCGAAGCGCGACGAAAATCTTCCTGGTTGGAGGTTTAACTAATTCTACTCGACAAACTGAAAATAACGAAAAGTAAGTAAGTAGATATAAAAGTAATACAAAATATTACGAAGTAGAAGTAGTGGGAATTAGATATACTTGAGTAAGTACCAAAGTAGCGGAAAACTACTTCAAATCACTTCAAAAAAGAGAAGTACTTCATTATTGACCACCTCTGGTCATAACAGTATGACTCGGACTCGACCTTCTGCTCGACGGCTTGAACTCGGACTTGACTCAGTTGTGAATTGAAAATGACTCTACTTGACTCGGGTCAGAAATATAAAAACGAGATTGACTTGTGACTCGGAACCTTGTGACTAGGTCACAACCCTGGATTTTAGTAAGATTGGCATACGTCCTTTTTTCAGAGGATTTGTAATGGTTTTTTTTCCGCAAAATTGAAAGTGTCCTCGGAGGACGCCTAAATGTCCTCCTTTTAAAGAATTTGACATCATTTTTATAAAAAGTACTACAATGCCATGAAAAAGGTCACTTCTAGGCAAAATTGGTAAGCACAATTGTAAAAAAGTGGGTAATGTGGGGGTCGATCAAGATAAGACGACCTTTTTTAGTCAACACAGAAGATTTCGTAGAATAATTTCAAATTCACCATTTTTTTTACTTGAGCTTTCAGAATTTTTGAAAAGTGTCCTCTTTTTCAGGTCTCAAATTATGGTAAACCAACCTTTAGACATCGTCATTTCGGCTCCTTTCATTTCCACATTGTCTTCCTGATCATCGGTGCAAAATGAACACCCTTCGAAGTTAAATGGAAATTTAAAAATAAAATTACTGCCATTGGCATCCGGACTTTCGATTATTAAGTAGCTTGCATTAATTGCATGCGGGCACCTAATACAGCCGTTGGCTGAGCTACTCGTGCGAAGTACTCTTTACGCCAATTAACATGTCTTCTGGACGCCCTGCGATCGCTGAGATACCGTTACGGTACGATCTGGTAGCCAAGTCAAAATTGGATGTCAAATTTGTTTCAGAATTATCTGACTGTCTTCGATCCCATCTGTGAGTCACTGGGGGAAAAACTTACACTCCTGTACGTTTTTATAGAGATATTTGGAGTGACCGTTTACGCAGGCGCAATACTCAACGCGCTCGGTAAGTATCGGGCCAATCCAGTGCACACAATTATACCAATCGTGTCCGTTTCCATATTATTCGCAGGTGGTACCATTGAGGTTGTTGTGGGTCTCTCGCGAGAAGTATCGATCATTTCGTCTGCTGCTGTCGCAACTTTTTACACGCTTTTGGGTGGATTCTACGCAGTAGCGTACACTGATGTTATTGAGCTTGGATTTATGGTGATTGGGTTGGTCAGTATCCATAATGCATTGTTGAGATATTCGTTCATTATGTTTTGAATGGCATTAGCCAATAATTACTTAAACTTCGCAGTACGAAAATTACTAAGCGTGAAAATTGTGCGTTAATTGACGGTTGGTTCGTTCAGGTGATTGCCACGCCCTTCGTGATTTCTAACGAGGCCGTTTCAAGCATCAGCGAATCATTTTCGCGCGAGGGTGGCTGGTCTGGTACATGGGATCCCAATACTGCTGGCCTGTACGTTGACACTGTTTTATCAACGGTGAGTTTGTAGTCAAGACGAAGATACCTTGTACTTGTACTTACATTTACGAACACGGTACGTCATCTTTGGAAGCACTGTCAGCCTTACTGACGTGATTAATTTCTTTAAACTGAATCCGGGAAGCCTGCATTAACCAATGCAAATTAAAAGTTAATTTCGAGTAGCGATATGTTCGATTTGAGCAAGCATCTTGAAGCCAAAGATCACATTGCCTTCGTGCTATGAGATTTTCCTATCGTTACATATAGCACCATTGTGGGCTTTTTGGGTGCGACACGCACGAAGCGTTGTTGTGGACTTGTGGTAACTATATTTTGGATTGATTTTAACTATAGTCCATGGCCATTGCACACTGGTTGAAAACCCCATTTCTAGGCTTTTTAAGACACCGCTTAGGCGCTTTCGGTGCGAGTTAGTTTCATTAAAACGGCAATTTAAATTCCTTAGTAAGGGGCTTGCGTAATCTCCCTCTCTCCCTGTAAATCAGCCGAAAGATATACCATAGTGTCTTATATGGTGTCGACACAAGCAAATCTCACGGCTCAGTGAAATTGATTCACGTCACAATATCCATTTGGCTACAGGCAATTTGACGGTCATTTTTGACCGGCTTGTCGAGCATTAAATTTGGTGAAACGGGTATCAATCGAAAGCTGATTCTGCACTGATTACGAAAATAAAAATTTTATTCCTCTTGCGGCCCTGGAACCCCCACAATCAGCCTCTAATTTTTCATTGTTATGGAGATTGGCATTGGGACGCAACAATGCTGTCTGGCGAAACGAGAGACGCAACAATGCTGTCTGGGTCCCTTTCTCTTGAGCTACTCTCTCGTTTCACCAGACAGCATTGTTGCGTCCCAATGCCAATGACCGTCAAATTGCCTGTAGCCAAATGGAAATTGTGACGTGAACCAATTTCACTCAGCCGTGAGATTTGCTTGTGTCGACACCATAGAGGACACTATGGTTATACGTTCCGTCTACACCAGTGGTTCCCAAACTGTGGGGAATTCCCCACTGGTGAGGAATTCAAGGGTTTCTAGTGGGGAATAGACGCATTTGCTAAAAATTATGTACAGGACAGTCTACATATTCATGGAGACACATGCGCAATTACCGTTACCAGTTAACTGCTCTGGAATGTATGTATCGGCAATTATATTGCGTGTTGTTACCAAAAATTTATTTTTAACTTTGGATGACCAATCTTGACCCTCACAATCGCATCCAGCACGACCAGTTTGACGTGAAATAACGCTTTCCCGAAATTTTGAGCATTACTGGTATCGGTTCACAATACGTTTTCTGTTGCAGTTATAGGCGATGGTCTGCGTACTGGTGTGGTTGTGTGTCATGTGTAGTCAAACCAGCAAATAGCTGTTCTGTGATGACAAAAGTGTTGGGCAATGGGGAACAGGACCGTAACTGCCGCACCCAAACCCCCTAAAATTATTTCGTGAATTAACATAGAGTATCTTTTTGGAAATTTATGCCACTTTTTCAAACAATTTTCGCGCTGGGGTGCGATTTAATATTGCCGAATATCTTGGTTATTGGGTACCCTTCCCCACAAAAATACGTAGAATTTATAGAAATGGAGGTTTCGGCGTCCGCCATTACGGCGCCACAGCGTTTTAGGTCATGTAACATGCAACTCCGAGAAGTGTGCCAGAACGATCAGCAGCGAGAAGACCTTGACCGAGATTGAATGCCCTTGTGGTGACCGAAAACTTCGATATATATAGGCTACATTATACATAAATGTTTAATTGTCCATATGTGGCTAAATGGCTGGCTTCGAATATTCCTGTCCTGGCGATCTGAACCCCACGGGAAAAATGCCATCCCGCAGTGAAAAATTATTTGCCAGCAAAGGAATACCAATTTGAAATCGTGTGTGCTTTTTAGTTTTGGCGATTTCCATATCTTTTGACATAGCAGATATAGGAGGATACGAAATAGCATATTGTAACGAAGTCAATATACCAACGGGTCCGACAGAAGATGTTTAATTCTTATTTAGGGGTCCTACCTTATCCTACACACCTCACTCAGCTCTACCGGTAAATCTGATTACGTGAGCATAGAGAGGAGATAAAAAAAAATTGATAGCAAAATATATGCAATTCCCGATCATATTGACCGATTCAAACATGAATTATGTAAATTTTTCGCGCTTTTATTGGAAATATGGCGACGCACTAAACACCAAATCCAATGCAGATGATAAGTAGCGAGGAAAAAGTGTTCACTGTACAGGCTCAGGGGGCTGAGGGGGAAGCCACCCAAAAGTAGGGTTTATCACCCTGTGGGGGCCCAAGACCAACGTTTTTTGGGGGCGGCTGACAAAGTCCTGTCTGCTGTTACGGTCTTGGTGGGAAATGAAGGCTCGAAATAAATCTGAAGTGCGGAATGAAGACAAAAAGGTTGGGAACCACTGGTCTACACTGAAATAGCAATGCCTAAAATAGGATGCTTACCTATCATATGATTGCAATCTCCGAGTCATAGGTTCCATGCATAGATATGCCAATAGTTTTAAGCAAGATGCTCTGGAGGGTTCTATATAGCTTTTTATAACAGCAGTCTTAACATTTTCATCTCCTCTCATAAGCTACTTGGAGCGGTGCCTATGCAAGTTGTATTTCAACGTCTTCTGGCGATGGACACAACATTGAACGCCAAGATAATGAGCGTTTTCGGGACAATATTTTCCATCCTACTCCTGATTCCTCCAGTATTGATTGGAGCAGTCGCCTCGTCAACCAGTGAGTTTCTCCTCTGATGATGGTGCGAATCAAAGCCTCTTGATACATCTCAACGATCCGTTTGAAACAGTGCGCCGAGATGTTGCACCTTTGGTTAAATCATAGCGTCCTACAGTCAACTCGCATGGCTCGCTGAGAGTGGGGTTTCGTCATTGTCTGCATTTGGTCAAAGGCAGTTTGCTACATTATTTAGACTGCATGGCTTGTCGAGCGTGAAATTTGATGAAATTGGTATCAATCCAAAGCTATTACTCCACGGTATTGATTGCGGAAATATATATTTTATTCTGCTCTTGGCTCTGGAATCCCCTGAACATTTATTGCAAAAATACATTTTTTATTATTATAGTCGACACGCATTTTGGTTCGCTTGAACTCGGCGGTTTCCGTGGTTCGCACCATTTCTCGGTTACGTATATTTCGCGATCATTTTGAGCTATTCACGCACCGTTTTCTCTCAGACTGGACATTAACCGACTATCTTAACGGCACCGGTGTATCCCCAGCTGATTTGGGGAACGGAATCCAGACTCTGCCGATAGTAATACGCTACCTCACTCCAACTGCAGTCGGTGTGCTGGGGGTTGGTGCGATCACCGCGGCTGTGATGTCATCAGCAGACGCGGCTGGTCTGGTCGTTGGATCTGTCTTCAGGAGGAATGTATATAATGCCGTTTTACGACCAAAGGTTGGAAACATAGTCAACTCTTGGTGGCTGTGGCATAAAGTAGCCTGATATGCGGCGATAAGTCGTAACAAACATAGCTTTTTCGTAATAATCGACAACCGTGTACGTAATAGATCCACTAAAATGTGATAATAAATGCTACTATAGTAGCATTATATATGCGCCATATATATACGGCTCTGCTGATGTCGAAAATTCGTAGCTGATTCATCGGGTGATTTTCATATAGTAGGCCTGCCTTGATATTAGTATTATATTATAGAATGTCTTATAATCATAATCATCAATAACACTTTCAAATGATGCCGTCGACAATGAGATATTGCCATTGCGCCTGGAATAACACTCTTTACTAGGGACGGTGCGGACCCTGAAAGGTTCAGGTTCGTGTGAACGCGAACCTTTTTGAAAGGTTCTGTGTGAACGCGAACGTTAACCTATGACATCACGTGACGTCATAACGCTACTTCCAACCCTACATTTTCTTAAAGTAATCTATTAATATACAATTGTACATGATACCTAGCGATGACTCGGGCAACATTATGCCACAATGCTGATGTACTTACTGACTTTTTTTAACTTCACCCAATGTATCCACTGGAACAATCAAATGCTATAAGAATTCCACAAAATCAATATCTTCCGTCGCTTTGCCTACAATCTCAATGAGGACCCGGCTTGACCGGATAGATGTATTCTTAAAATTGAAAATCCAGTTTCCATACAAGCGCCAGATATTGTGTTATACAGTATAGCCAACACCCTGATAGGGTATATGCAACAAGGATGTCAAATCAAAATAGGTCCCGTACACCCGGAGATTTGATTACATTAGACATTGATGCATTCTTTATATCAATTTCGCAGTGTAGTGAAACTTAGTGTGTTTCGTTTTTCATATTGTGTGATTGCGGGCAAGGCTCACAGCAGTGCGTCACTAAATAGTCACAAACGGAAATCTGAATATTTCGAGCAAACTTTCGAGCAAATAATTTGTGAAATTGGCAATTTGCATGCCCGTTTAGTACTGAGTTTCTTTTAATGCTGCTGGCGCATTGCAGAGAGTGGTCCAAAGTTGAAATGCAAATAATTTCAACCAAAGTCACGTTATAATGACGAAACACTTGTATTACATGAAAAAGGTTCGAAGTGCAGAACCTACCAAGGTTCGTTTGTGAACGCGAGCTCTCAAATGTTTGAGGTTCACACACAGAAAGCGAACGTGAATCTCATGTTTACACCATCCCTCCTCTCTACCAATTATACCTGCTTGCACACTGAAGTCCTCACCAACTCGACTTCAAGTCTAAATTTTTTTTGTCTCAAAGCTTATTCCCTGGTAGAGTCCTAATCTATTCAGGACTATATCTATTAATACCGCTAATCTGATTCACTTTATTATTAATTCAATATATTAAAAATACTACAAATATTGCAACGCAATGAAATCCTAAGACTACGGAGATTATTAGCATTGACTGTTTCTTTATTTCGTTACAGGCATCCGAGCAGGAAGTGAAATGGGTAATACGATTGTCGATATTAGGATTCGGCATCGTTGCAGCCACTATCGCTATAAAAGTCAAATCAATAATGATACTATACATTCTCTGCGCAGACTTGGAGTATGTTTTTACTTTGCCTCAAATAAGTCCCTCAACGGTTTAATAGCGTGCACTGTAACACGAGAAATGGTCAAGTGATTGTGAGCCTCACAGCTCAGTAGTGCCCTCTCTGGTTGGATTTTCCCCTCGTGTCTTGATAGTCACTTGTTGAAGTTTAGTCGCTTTGTTGCTTGTAATATCACTGGATCAGTGATTGAAGTTAGGCTAAATTTAGGGATATAATGTACCATAGGGCATTATTTGTATGTTCAAGTATTGTATAAGTTTAAGCCATCATTCAGGTGATTGTATTTTATTGTTTAGATTGAAAGTTTAGAGCCTAGAGAGTTAACTGTTGTTAACCGCTATTGTGACTATTGCCTCGACGTTGACGTGATCTTTCTATGTAGTAAATTGCTATCCTATTCTGTAACTGTTTGAGTTACATTTGACCGGGTCTCAGGGGTAGGCTCGGATTGTAGGAAGCAAAGGAAGTGAGGTGGTAGTCTCAATTCGAGTTGGCAAGCTACTCGACAAGCCTAAAAGTGTTACAGCCAAAACTCTAATCAAGTAAATATAACGAACTATCGTTTGAGCTAGGCAACGACCAAAACGTCCGTTATATTTAAGTTAACAACAATCTCAGAAGTAATTTGAAGACTATCAAACGGCAACCTTTGATAGAAACGGTCGTCCACAATTTGATATATCCAAGTCTATTGTATAGACTTGGCCATTGTTGAATATCAATTGCTGCAAGTGGAGTACCGGTATTGTACCATTGACAACTGCTAGTTGCATTCGAAGAGCTGACATTGAATTGATTGTTAGAATCAGCTTTAGTAGCAGTTGATACAAATTCGTAAGTCTATTGAGGCTGGTGTTCCCAATAGAAAATTTGACTGCTAAGCCAAGGGTTCTCAGCAGAAGTATTTTGCATTTGAATGAGATATAGGTTCTCATATGAGGCTAGTGTCCTCCATACATGAAATTGTCCTAGTTGTAATTGAAAGTGGAAGCAAGTTCAGGAATTGTTAATTGGCCCACCATATGTAATAAGCAAATTAGTTATAGTTCACGCCAGTCAAAACGGTAATGTGCAACTGAGGTTTCCAACGTCTCTCCAATTCGTAACTGATGAAAAACAACAATGACCATGGCAAGAATTAAGTGTGTGTCTGAAGAAGAATTGATTCAGAAGTTGGCCGAACTGCATAGAAGATATGAAAGCATTGAACACGAAATCTTGACCCGAGACGTAAACATCAATCTTCTGAGACATCAAAGTGATCTACAGTGTATGTTTCAAGAATATTCTACACTCTGGAGTTTATATCTCCTCGGAGTCGAAAATGATCTAGAAAAGATTGCATGTCATAAAGATCATGATAAACAAGTGAGAATTTATCATGAATTCCAAACTAAGTTGGAGAGATGCATGCAAGAAAGATCGAAACATACACGTTCAAATTGTATTGGAAGCAGTCGTCATGTGTCTCGGCGATTTGGAAATTTTTATTCTGCCAGCATACATGATAGTGTAAACGTGAAGAGAAAAGAAGCAATAATCCAAAAGAAAATGGCTCATTTGAAATTGGCTCATCAGTTCAATCGCGAAGTTTTGGAAGATGAGAAAGTAATGATTGAACGTAAAACGTCACGATTACGATTGAAGCAAGACTTTGAACTTGCTTGCGTTGAAGCAAGTATTTGGAAATCCTCAGCTAACGTGCACAAGTTACATTCATACTCGCAGAAGAATACTGAAGAAATCGCTGTTTGTCAAAGTACTGCTCTGAAGCAAAGCAGTGTAAATACAGAGACTCCAGTTTCCCCTGCCCTCGTTGGATTGGCTGTGAAAGGCCTTGGCAACACTGCACAAGTATTTGTCAATGGGACAAGCAAAGACAAATGTGATGCAAAAGGTCAGGATGTGGAATGTCCAAGTAATTCTGAAGCTGCAGTATTCAATTCCACTGAAGTCGATGTTATCGTCGATCCTGTCAATGCGCCACACCCAATTGAAGATTGCATCAATGCAAATACTTGTGCTCAGGACCTTGGTATTTTAAAAGGAAACTATGACAACGTTGAGGACTGTGACACAGAATGTTCTCAAACCACAATGGTTAAATTTGACAGTGCTAGGTCTTGTAAATTTCCTGATATTGGAAAGGCGCTGAAGTGTAATCCGGAAGACGTTCTCCATGTGAACAGAGTTGATAATCATATTCCGGAAGATACATTGTTGTGTGAACACCCAGGTTGTTCACGTGATGCAAAGTTTGAAGGTGAAACCGAATCACCTAATGCGCATGATGAAGTATCAATACTTCACAAGTCAAGCCATCCTGATCCAACTGATAATGGTCAGGTAGCAAAGATGCCTGTGCAATTTGTGCATAGAGAAGTGACAGGAAATCAATTCACATTTGAGAAACGATATTCTCTTGATGCCAATATTGAAAAGTTGATGACACAGGTGTCAATGGATTGCGCATTGGATTCAAAGATTGAAGCATGCTCTCGTTCCATAACTGGTGACGATGGGATTCGCGATGTGAGTGCTGATTTCCAATCGCAATTGTTGAAGGATCCACAAGGGTATTCTGACAGCACTGAGTTTGATGAAGAAGCATCTCTTTATAATGGGGCTTGTCTTCAAGAGCTTGCTCGGTTTGGTAGCATGGACAAATCAATGTTGGAGTTGGCTGCCATTTGGATTGGCACTGACATATTGTCATTATCCTTCTTTTATAAGGAGGTGCAAACCGAAACAGCTTTGGAGACCTTGAAGAAGATTGAGTGTCTGGTGAATGCCATTGTGCGATGTGGATCGAACTCCGATGTCTCCCAAAGAAGAAGAGTGGAACCTTTCCTCATGGAGTTCCAGTTTTTCGTTCGTACTTGGTTGATTGTACAGCCAGTAAACAGATGGTTGTTCGAAAATGTTACTTGAAGACTGTTGATATATTTGAGAGATTTACTGAGGTCTCACCAACCTTTTGAAGAACATTTGACATTTATTGATAGTGACATTGTGGCATGAGTTGATTGGTAATTTGAATTACTTTTCTTTGGCTTGATAATATCTCGTGCTATTAGGTTAAGTCGATGTATTCTCGTAATTCCTACATCTGTGGGGGGGAATGTAACACGAGAAATGGTCAAGTGATTGTGAGCCTCACAGCTCAGTAGTGCCCTCTCTGGTTGGATTTTCCCCTCGTGTCTTGATAGTCACTTGTTGAAGTTTAGTCGCTTTGTTGCTTGTAATATCACTGGATCAGTGATTGAAGTTAGGCTAAATTTAGGGATATAATGTACCATAGGGCATTATTTGTATGTTCAAGTATTGTATAAGTTTAAGCCATCATTCAGGTGATTGTATTTTATTGTTTAGATTGAAAGTTTAGAGCCTAGAGAGTTAACTGTTGTTAACCGCTATTGTGACTATTGCCTCGACGTTGACGTGATCTTTCTATGTAGTAAATTGCTATCCTATTCTGTAACTGTTTGAGTTACATTTGACCGGGTCTCAGGGGTAGGCTCGGATTGTAGGAAGCAAAGGAAGTGAGGTGGTAGTCTCAATTCGAGTTGGCAAGCTACTCGACAAGCCTAAAAGTGTTACAGCCAAAACTCTAATCAAGTAAATATAACGAACTATCGTTTGAGCTAGGCAACGACCAAAACGTCCGTTACATGCACGTGTCGTGTTTATAGGGTTGCATTTAAAACAAATGGTGTTTTAAAGCGCTATTTGTCTAAAACATGTTTTAGAAATTGTTTTAAATGAATGTCTTTAAATATAATTGCGTTTTGTTTTATTTTCAAACGTTGTATAATTATGCCATCATTGTGTAAATAATACTTCCGGAAAATCTTGCCATATGAGCCAACGCACGATTTGCACCCGATCTAGTCAACGTATAAAATGTAGAATGGCTGGAACCCTCGAAATCGTCGTCGGCTCAACAGCAATGTTCCCTCTAAGCTGCGCAAATGCGCAGTGCTGAAACGGTCTCTGCGCACATAAAATCTACGTTGCGCACAAAAAATCAGAAATGATGTTTTTTTTATTGTTGTTGCGCACTGTTGTCCAATGGACCACGCAAGCGCGCAGATTCGTGAAAATTAAGATGGAACATTGCCAGGGCCAAATAGTGTTATCACTGAAGTCTGAAACCGAGGTACAAGTGCGCCCCGCAAAGGTAACTATTGCGCTCCGTGAGGAAATTAGAGTTCACCTTCACAATCACCTGCGCCTCACGGAAGATATTTTTTAGTCTGGCTTCGTACACGTGAGCGATACTGATATCATTTCAATAGCGCATTATTTTCTGGGAATGGCGAAATAACTTGGTTTAACAAAGTTATAAATAACAATGGGCTAGCTCGAAGTTAACCTGCGAGAAACCAACGAATGATAGTCTTCTTCGCGTGGCATGAACATTGCGTTAGATTTACTCAGGACCGTAACTTTCGCACCCCAAACCCCACAATTGGGGGGGCGAGCTCGAAGGGGGTCCAAAATTATTTCGAGAATTAACATAAATCATGGTGTATTTTTTGAAATTTATCAAGAATTATTTTTCGCGCTACGCGCGTTTTATTATTGTAAGATATCTGATGGTTGGGTACCCATTCCCAACAAAAATTAGGCATGATCATGGCCTACTAGTAGGCCATGGCATGATTTATAGAAATGGGCAGTTGGGCGTCGGCCATTACCGCACCATGACGCGCCAAGACATATGAAGTTAAAGGCGATGTAACATGCGAATCCAAGAAGTGCGCCAGAACGATCAGCAGCGAGAAAACCTTGGGCGAAAAAGACTGCCCCGGTGCTGACAGAAAACTTCGATATATACAAATATATGTGTAATTGTCCATGTCCATGGGCGCCTAAATGGCTGGCGCCGAATGTTCCTGTCCTGGCGATCCGAGTCCCACAACAAGGCAAATGCCATATCGAGGGAACATTATTTTCCAGTTAAGAAATACCAATTTGAAATCGTGTACGTCTTTTACTTTAGTACGTTTTTGCGATTTCAATATCTTTTGATATAGCACATAGGGGGTCACGAAATAGCATCATGTAACGAAGTCATTATATCAACGGGTACCCCCGAAGATGTTTTATTAATATTTAGAGGGCCTATCTATTCCAACACACCTCACTGGATCAGCTCTACCGGTAAATCTGATTGTGTGAGCAGGGAGAGGATAAAAAGTGATAGCAATATATATGCAATTCCCGATCATATTGGCCGATGCAATCATGAATTATAGAATTTTTTTCGCGCTTCGCGCGTCTAGGGACGCTACTACTAAATGGGCACCCAAAGTACATGATAAGTACCGGAAGAAGCCTAGAGCCGTAGGGGGTTAGTTTTATCACCCTATTGCAGTGTGGTTGCGCACTGTTGTCCGAGGGCCTGCGCAGTGAGTTGGCGTGTTTGCGCAGACTCTTGAAAAATTAGAGGGAACATTGCTCAACAGTAATAGCACGTAGATAGAGATCATTGGTAAGGAATGGGTGTTCTGATGATGATGACCGCCGACCGTAAAAATGCTGCATAACGATGTAGTACCGGTTAAAGATGTTTTGGTCTGTTTGTGTATAGATATCTAACAGGGATGTATCCCTGATATATAATATATAACTAACCGACGGATAGATACGCAACACTCGTCATGTATAGGGCTGGGTGAAATCGAGTACCTGAGTGATTCGATTCTGAATCACGTTATATGTAGGGCTGGGCAAAATCGAGTACCTGAGTGATTCGATTCTGAATCACGTAAAATGCTTCGAGTCGAGTCGAGTAATCGAGTATCACTCGTTATGACGTCATAGCAGAATATTAATTGTCAAAGTTCAAATATGTACCTTTTAAGCGACCACAAAGAATAAAATGCCTGTTATCCATCATATTAAGGATCCTTTGTTATTTTTTCGACCATACCGATTTGAATGCATTTGGTGACAATATTGTGGGATGATCATGACTTCGGAAATGTGCTATTTCCAGTTACGTTCGTAGCTTTGTACTTCATGTTTCGTATGCTACGATACGGCCAATCATGGTTTCAAGGCTTCAACAGTGAAATTAGCATAAACTCGTTGATCGTTGATAAACTCCTCGTTGATAAGTCAACTTTCAGTGGTGAGGAGCGTATAATTTCAGTACTCGAAAAAATCGTATTTTACTACTCGACTCGAATCATTAAAATTAATACTCGATTCAGATTCGAGTACTCGAATCATTGTGCCCAGCCCTAGTTATATGTAGGGCTGGGCAAAATCGAGTACCTGAGTGATTCGATTCTGAATCACGTATTACGCTTCGAGTCGAGTCGAGTATTCGAGTATCACTTATTATGACGTCACAACAGAATGTACTATGTCAAAGTTGAAATTTGTACCTTTTATGCCACTATCCGTCACATTACTGATACTTTGGTATTTTTTCGACCATACCGATTTCATTGCACTTCTTGACAATGTTGTGGGATGATCATGACTTTGGAAATATGTTATTTCCAGTAACGTTCGTAACTTTGTACTATGTCTCGTATCCTGCGACACGGCCAATCAAGGTTTCAAGGCTTCCTCAGTAGAAAATGGTATCAAAACTATAATTCTCGATAGTGAATTAACTTTCAGTTGCGAGGAGTGTATAATTTCAGTACTCGAAAAAGTCGTCTTTTACTACTCGACTCGAATCATCAAAATTAATACTCGATTCAGATTCGAGTACTCGAATCATTGTGCCCAGCCCTAGTTATATGCTCCGAGTCGAGTCGAGTGATCGAGTATCACTCATTATGACGTCGTAGCAGAATGTAATATGTCAAAGTTCAAATATGTACCTTTTATGCGACCACAAAGAATATAACATCTGTTATCCATCACACTGAAGGTACTTAGGTATTTTTTCGACCATGCCGATTTCATTGCACTTGGTGGCAATGTTGTGGGATGATCATGACTTCGGAAATGTGCTATTTCCAGACACGTTCGTAGCTTTGAACTGTATGTTTCGTATGCTACGATACAGCCGATATGCCGATAGGCTTCAACAGTGAAAATTAGTATCGAAACTAATATTCTCGTTGATAAATCAACTTTCAGTGGCGAAGAGCGAATAATTTCAGTACCCGAAAAAATCGTCTTTTACTACTCGACTCGAATCATTAAAATTGATACTCGATTCAGATTCGAGTGCTCGAATCATTGTGCCAGCCCTAGTCATGTATGCACGCAATGTCTAAATTACTGTTCGGCAATCCGAACGCAACATATAATTGCTAATCCCGTAGTTGACGACCCGAGCGTTCAAATTAAAAAACGCTGATCTTATTCGAAAGCTGCTGTCGCACTGATTCCGAAAATATACATTAAAATCTGATCAGGGCAATGGGACCCCCTCGAAATACACCTCAAAGTCTGAAAATCGGCATTGTTCTGAACAATCGCAACGACGCAACGGTCATTGTTATGGTCATTGTGCTGCGTCCCTGCGATTGTTTAGAACAGTGGTTCCCAACCTTTTCGACCTCGCGGACCGGGAAAACTTCAAAACAAATCTTGCGGACCGGTGAACTTTCAAAAACTAGAATACATCCTAAATTTAATTATGACAACTTGAATGTAATGTTGGAACCTTCATATCATGACGCCTTTTTGATACTAGATATTTATACGCGGTTCTATTGAATTCTCTGCAAGTCGAAGTTTGCGGAGTCCTGTTAAATTCAAGTAACTTAATTGTGATTGTTCGGTGTCATTTGAAAGAAATGTGACTTTGTTATTAGCTATAAGCTCTATTTTACCGCGAAGAGTTGGTTAATTAAAGCTTGTTCAGAAGTCACCTTAGCTTTCCCATAGCACTTGTCTGGAGATAGCTGTAGGTTACTTTTTGACCGTTTCGTATTTTAACACTTGTACCATTGTAACGAACGACTAAAGTAGAACATGAACTCCTCTATTGTGACACAATGTCAAAGCTCGATCACAATGCGAAATTCGAGGCTGGTTTTCGGGGATTCCAGGACCATGAGCAGAATAAAATTTATAAATAAAAGTTATATATAATCAGTACAGCGGCAGCTTTCCATTGATGCCCGTTTTATCGAATTTAGCGCTCGGCAAGCCGGTCAAAAAAGGCCGTAAAGTTGCCTCTGACCAAATTGAAAGTGTGACGTAGACCAATTTCACTGAGCCGTGAGATTTGCTTGTGTACACACCATACAGGACACTATGGTGACACCATGTAAATACGTTCCACACTTCTAATTAAATTTGAAATTATATGTTTATATGTTTATTTCTCTAATTAACGGACAATCACTCAACTTCTTGCATTTGGGAATGGTCATATAAAATTCGAATATGTCCGCGGGCCGACCGGAAATCTGTCACGGATCGGCGGTTGAGAACCACTGGTCTAGAACAATGCCGATTTTCAGACTTTGAAGCATATTTCGGGATGATTCCATTGCCTTGATGAAATTGTAATGTATATTTTCGGAATCAGCGCGACAGTAGCTTTCAAATAGGATCCAATTTATTTAATGTGAGCGCTCAGTTCGTCAGCTATGGGATTAGCAATTATGTTGCTTTCAGAATGCTGAGCAGTAATTGACTCTGTGTGTTGCGCATCTATCCGTAGGAAGGTTATTTGTAGTTGATGACAGTTGGTCGGAAAGCCTTTTTTCTGGTCAATGGTCAATCCATTATGACGTCATAATTAAAGATTCATGACGTCATGATGAAAAAAACAATAAAAAAACATGTTAGTGTTAAATTGATTTTTGTTTTAAATGCAACCAAGGTTATACTGCCTATGCTGATACGCATATCAACGGCTGTTATCGTGCTTTTGTTCAATTACAGTTTGTGTGTTCAATGTATCTGGACACGAATGCTTACGGAACAATAATTGGGATTATGGTTGGGATTCTTCTAAGGATTGGCGGGGGCGAATATCTTTTGGATTTACCTCCTCCCTTCAACTACCCAGGCGGCGGGAATTTCCCAGTGAAATCGTTCGCAATGGCACTGACGTTTTGCACCACAGTTGCCGTATCCTATTTCATGAAATGGTTGCTGATCAACGAGTATATCCCAAGTCGCTTTGACGTTCTAAAAGTGAAGCAAAGGAAACAAAATTCGTTCCATCCTGCAACCGAACTCAGAGACGGGGTTAAACCAAGCCCCGAACTACTGCCATCTCCGGCTAAGCAAATTTGCGTTGTCACCATGTTACAGTTGCATTGTGGGGGATAGGCTGGACGACTTAGTACAGGCGCTTATGGAAAAACGTACAGTTTTAAAATATATTTGATTCGTATTGGGTTTGTAGTATTTTATTCGAATGGAGCTTTGAATGAATAATCATCGTAATATTCAGGATTTGTTTCAGCCCAATATCTCGTGTTTATATCTGTGTTATCTGTGTATTTCGACATGTCGAAGATATCTCGTTTTGGTGGTAGCGTTTGTTGCGCCTATGGGTGCAGTAAAAGGCAGAAAAAGATATCCACGGAGTCATATATGAGAAGTAATAGCGATGGTAGTAGCGATGAAGAGTCTTTGGTAAAGCGTCGGCATCCAAGAACATTTCACCGGTGAGTGAATGGCAGAATATGCAGGGCAGCAAGACTATCTTTGAAGAATCAGTTTCTATTTTCAATATTTCCTGACCATCACAGTTAATCAATGTCCAGATAAGCCACATCATTAATGATTAGGCCATGTTAAAGTGTCATTATACCAGAACATTTTGTCACAAGTATATGGATGTTGGTATGATCAGAGCATATCAGACTATATCAGCAGTCTCAGCACCATGTCAGTTCATCAGTATACCTGTAATAGCATGACCAGCCAGGTCACTGTTTGTATTCTGTATGGGCAGTTCAGCCAATAACTTGCTTAGTACTCAATCCTTGCTTGAAATTGTCGTGAAGGTTGGAGTTAGGACTAGAAGGAAAGGTATAATTGAGGGCCACACGGTTTTGTCCAGCATAGTAGAGTAATAATTCTATATTTCTGGTGCCAGATGCTCACACTAAAGTTCAAATTGCTAATTCCGTGGCCGAGTTCATTATAGCTTTGTACGTGCGAGACGTTCGATTTGTCTCGTAAGATGTTTTTTTAGGTTTACCTTTGGCTTTAGATTTAAAAGGTTACCTAATAGTTTATCCTTCTGGGGTAGAAAGTAACAGATATATCTAAATCAAACAAGATAATTTCACATATGTTCCTGCTACTTTTATCATCGTTCATAACAGAGAATGGTCAATTTGGTGTGCTTCGTATCATAGAATTACTTGTGAACTGATACAATGTTCTCTACAACGCAGCTTTCCTACCAATGATTCCCTGAAAGAAAGATGGATAGAATGTATTAGAAGAAAAGACTGGGAGCCAGCAAGATCGTCGGTCATCTGCTCTAATCATTTTTCAGAAAGTGATATTTACCGTGTTGGCGGGAGAATTCGTTTAAGGACGAATGCGGTGCCGACAAGATTTCTGAATTTTCCAAAATATATGAGGCCAAAGGTACGATAGACACTAGACAGTGACTATATAGTTATGAAGTTTGAGTTCCAATTACTATACCTTTATTTTAGCCCTAGTTAACATAAAATTCACAAATTTCAGGCTTCAAACAACCGACGAGTGAGACCTTCTGCAGTTCCAGATAAGAAACGGCAATATGAAGCACAAACCGCTGAACCTGAAGTAGTTCTTCACGACCACAGCTACTGTGCGCACACGTCTCCTCGAAAAGTCGTTCAACAGCAACGCCGTAGGGTCGCAGAAATTAAAAAGAGGCTGGTTGCAGCCAGAATGAAAACATACCGTCTGCAAAAAAAAGTGAAATCTCTGGATGAGGTCATTGCATCTCTTAAGAAGAACAATTTGATAAGCGATTCGTGTGTGGAGGTAATGTCACAAAAATTCAGTGGTCTACCAAGTGAGCTCTTGCAACGTATGAAGCTACAAGCTGGTGGAAGAGGAGTCAAATACTCTAAGGAACTGCAATCATTTGCAATGACGCTTCAGTATTATTCCATTAAATTGGAACTAAGATCAGAATCGGTTCGTTTCTTATACCTCGTTCGCAGATATTAAGCCCTAACTTATCCCACATTTGACTTTCAGATCACCGTTAATTACGCCGAAGGCGACGTAAAGTCGATAACAATTAATTTATCTCTGTTTTTATTTTTTATGTTGTTGTTATAATAGAAAAATTCGTTTCTCATAACCGAAGCTGGTGTTTCTGAAAACGAGAGTTCAGCATTTTGGTAGGAGACGGTACAGCGCGGTATTTCGTGTGACGAGGCAGTACAGCGCGTTATTGCGTGTGACCACAGAAATGGTTGATCTAAAGCCAGGCTCGAGTGCTTCATCTAGTAGGGTAGGCAAGTATCGTGGGCAGAAAAACTGAGTTGGAATGTTCACATCTCCAGTTGGTTTTGAATCTAAACTAATTTCTGGTTTCATGAAAGTGCAAAACGAGCCAAGCTTCATGTACACACGTATATGGGTAGCTATAGGTGTAATTATGATAAAATACGGTGTAATTATGATAAAATACATGTACGCCATTTAGATTGTATCTTGTGCCGTTTTGATTCGATAAAATTAATATTTATTATGAACTCCCAAAGTGCACAGATTGCTGTTACAACCAACATAGCCCCAATTTCACTGTGAATTGGGCAATTCTAGCTACATCTGAATAAGGACCCATGCGTTTCTTGTTTCTCTCATTCAATGAACTCATTCAGTCACTTCTACAGAAATCACTACCCCATCGCCACACATAGCAGACATATCCTTACTTTCTCTTTTTTGGATTTATTTAAATACGCTGAACCAATAAATACGTAGAATAACCACAATGGCATTCAGTTGATTTCAGCAGTGCCTTTTGATATGTCCCATGATGCTGAATTTTCTCCATCAGCAATATTCACAGCTGGCAGTTATAGCATTCACATCAGCTCCATTGAAGTATGAAGATTTTGAATCCAGGATAGGTAATTCCGAGGCACGCTCCGATAATAACTTCAAGCTGACAATCGTAGATGCTTTTACTTCATATAGATACATATATCTGAAAGATAACTGAACTGGTATTATACATCTTTTGACAGCTTGGTTATTTCTGTACACGTAAAATATGCTGGATACAACGAGTAAAGCAATCTACATCAGGAATATAACCACAAAAAATACATAAGATGACACATAGACAACCTTATTTTACCACGAACAGTCGAAACCACTTATATCTTCGACATGTCGAAATACACAGATAACACAGATATAAACACGAGATATTGGGCTGAAACAAATCCTGAATGTTACGATGATTATTCATTCAAAGCTCCATTCGTATAAAATACTACAAACCCAATACGAATCAAATATATTTTAGAACTGGACGTTTTTCCATAAGCTCCTGCACTAAATCGTCCAGCCTATCCCCCACAATGCAACTGTTTCTAGTGACAACGTAAATATCGCGAGTAGCGCACTCCAGTGTTTATATAGCTCAGTGGGTTAAACTATAGAGTATGACTGGAGTGACGACTCGATTGTTCTCCCATTGTTAGCCGGCAGAATGGTCACGGTCAGATGGATGCACCCAAAACAGGATAGCTCAGTGCTTGTTTCAATGGCGTTCAAGGCGATTCTTCGTGTATTTCTTGAAGTTGCGTCGGAATTAGTTAGACAGTTCAACATTTAGGCAGCGGTGGCGAGTCGTTATGACTAGTGAATAATACCTTGTAGCCTTTGTTATATTTTTCGCCAGATTTAGATCATATTTCGACACGGATAGAAATCGGTATCATGACTGATTCAGCTGCATCACTTTGGGATGACTGGGAGGGACTAACTGAAATGGAAATTGAAGAATGTTTCGAAGGACTCGATAACTGGAAAGGTGTGATTTGTGAGGAATGCGAAGCATCCTTTCCGACTGTGAAAGCTCTGAAAAAACATTACAAAAATCATAAAGTTCCCACCAGTACTTGGGATATATCTGAGGATGCTGTAATTGCTGTTTTAAAGAGGGCTTGTGTAAATAGCAAAAAAATACTTTGAATGCGCCCCATCATTCGAGGAACTAGACGTGACCAAAGCTGTTCCATTGGTGAAACAACTCCATTCTGAATATTGCAAACTTGGTGTTGACGGATCTTATCAACATTATTCAAATATCTGTCACCAAGCTAACAAGTTGCTGGGTTTGCCGCAATTGCCAGCTTCATCATTACTTTTGAAGATGTTTGATTCTCTCGTGTGCGGTAAAGAACAGGATCCAATCACAGAGATTGGAGGAGTCAACAGCAAGGAATCTGGTAAGTAAATAGCCTTTGATACTTTGCCTTTCCATGGAAAAACTTTGACATGTTTTTAGACATACTTGAATATATTGGTGAAGTGCTTTTAGGAGCCATTTCTAAGCAAGCTAACGAAGCAATTGCCACATGCCTAACATCTGCAGCGCCATCGGGAAACCTCATTAAAGTGATGCAGAAGAAAGTCGGTGGATTGAAGAGCCCGTCTGAACAGTTTCATGGCATGGTTCTCCGCTTTTATGTTATCCACAGTAAAGAAGTGGGAAAACCCCTGAAAAAGATCAATTTTTTCAGGGTACTTGACGCAATTCACTGTGATCCATTCTATAACAAATTAATTCATACTGTGTCACTTCAATCTGGCTCAGACCTAAATGAGGTTGAGGATGTCATGGACAAGGCAATGAGACACTTGAACAACATCTTGTCTCACAATTTTGCAAAGTTTGCATTGCATGAGAAGCAAAAAAAGTCCTCCAAATTTTCCAAAAGTTTGCGAGATGGCTTGAAAAAAAAATGAACAATATGCTCTTTTAGTATGGTAGTTTTTTCTCTCTGTGGCAAATGCTGCCTATCCACATTGAGGTTCCCTACCTAAAAAAGGAAACCAATGCGTTGGTCGAAACCTTGACGTGGTGCATTGGCTTACTACTAATGTCGACCGGCAGACGTTTTCCTGTGTTCTTGGCAATGACAACGAGTTCCCTTCAAGTGCGATTTTGCACACTTTCAAGGAGTATAAGCTCTGGCTATTGTGAGTCGAGCTCAAGCAGAACATTAACATTACACAAGGCTCTTGTTCTAGTCATCAGGGCCGTAACAGCACTTCGTCAGCCCCCCCAAAAAACGTTGGTCATGGGCCCCCAATAGGGTGATAAACCGAAGTTCTGGGGGGCTTCGCCCCCCAGACCCCTCATTGGCTATACGATGTTTACCGCTACTCATCATCTGTGTTCACCGTCCGTTTAGTGGGGCAGATTTGGTCGTCCACACGCGCCAAGCGCGAAAAATTTCAAAATTCATGATTTAGTCGGTCAATATCATCGGGAATGGAATATATATTGTTATCAATTTTTATCCTGTCTCTGCCCACGTAATCAGATTTAATGGTAGACCTGAGTGAGGTGTGTTTGAAATGGTAGGACCCCTCAATAATAATTGAACATCTTCGGGCGTATACCCGTTCGCAGGAACGAAACAGCACTTGGCCAGGCCTCCCAATAAAACTTGGGTCTTGGGCTCCCATAGGGTGATAAACCGCCCCCCCCCCCATCACGTTGTTCGCTTTTGTCACGAAATAAGGGCCACAGTTTAGTGAGCCAGCGCGAGGCGCGAAAATATTCGATAATTCATGATAAAATCGGTCAATAATATTGGGAATTGCATATATATTGCGATCAATTTCTTGTTCTCTCTGTTCACGTTGTCAGATTTACCGGTAGAGCTGAATGAGGTGGCTTGGAAACTGTAGGGCCCGTAAATAATAATTAAAAATATTCAGGCGGGCGGCCCCGTGGGTATGACTTCGTTTCATGATGTCATTTTATGTTCTCCTGTCTGTTATATCAAATAATATAGAATCGCCCAAATGTACTAGATTAACGACGCACACGATTTCAAATTGGTATTTCTTTACGGGCATACAATTCTTCCCTGCGGAATGGTATTTGTCTTCTGAGGTTCAGATTGCCAAGACAGGAACATTCGGCGCCAGTCATTTAGGCGCCTATGGACAATTAAACCTATATGCATTTTGCATATATAACGAAGTTTTCGGTCAGCGTAAGCGGGCAGTCCTTTTTGGCCCAGGTTTTCTCGCTGCCGATCGTTCTGGCACACTTCTTGGAGTCGCATGTTACATGTTCTAAAACTTTAAATGTCTCGCCGATATGTCCATTCCGATAGATCTTGCGTATTTTGTCTTGGGGAAGAGTAGGCTACCAAATAACTAAGAAAGTTGACAACTCGAAATCGCACGCAGAGCGAAAAATTTTTGAAAAAGTTGCATTAATTTTTGAAAAATACTCAATAATTTATGCTAATTCGCGAAATAATTTTGAGCCCTCTTCGAGCTCGCCCCCCCCCCCCCGATTGGGAGGTTTTAGGTGTGGCAGTTACGGCCCTGCTACTCATACTCAAGTTTCTGCGGTTATCGGACAGGCATTATATAAGACTACAAGACAGTTGCAATATTATTTGTTATATTCATACTCGAGTTTCTGCAGTTAATATAGGACATATTTTCAATCAACGATATTGTGAATTGCATATCGGTATAGTTCAATATCTTTCCACTTGTTCACTTTGTAGTATTCTTCAATCTTTCTTTCCATGAATTCATCTCACAATAGCCAATGCACACGAACCAGATATCCCATACCTTCTGTCATTATATTCATATACGTAGCAAACTCTACAAAGGATCAAAGCCACAATATCACATCAATCTCGTGAGAAATGTATCATAGGCTACACAGTATTATTCACCAGTCATAACGACTCGCCACCACTACCTAAATGTTGAACTGTCTAACTAATTCCGACGCAACTTCAAGAAATACACGAAGAATCGCCTTGAACGCCATTGAAACAAGCACTGAGCTATCCTGTTTTGGGTGCATCCATCTGACCGTGACCATTCTGCCGGCTAACAATGGGAGAACAATCGAGTCGTCACTCCAGTCATACTCTATAGTTAAACCCGCTAGACGCCAACCCGCCACAAGCCAAACGCCACCCTGCGGCTGAGTCTCTACGTGGCGTCTGGCGTGTGAACGTGTTGAAACGAACTCAAGTCTCCAAATATCCAATTCTAAGTTTTATGTTGGAGTGATAAATGGGAAATGAACTGCAACATACTTGTTTTAACGGGGAATTACATAGATATATTTGATGCTAGCTATATAGCCGGACATTTAAGCCGTTTCCATGTGCGGCCACCACTTGGCTTAGCCCGCATTGGCTGATCCAAGGAATGGTGGCCGCGTTTCCATGTACAGTACATGATCATGATCAGCGGCCGATAAACCTCGGTGAACAAAAATTGACAATCGGTACCGGTACTTAGTGGTGAAAAGTTCGTGATGGAGGATATATCGACGTTGAAGTACCAGCTAAATAGTTTGTGAAATTCTATAGCTTTTAGAGATGTTTCTGTCAAGATACCCGGAGTGGTGAACAAGGCCTATACAGCGAAAATCTTCCAAAAGGAACTTTTGCTGTAGGGTGCTACAGCGTATAGCTATGGATAATATTAGGACAGTATTTAAATCAGCAACGTTGATATCCCGCCGAGGATTGTTGTTAATGCGTCCTACCAAATACCGCCGATGTAGAGAAGGTCGCCGAACCATTGCTGTCTATCCTTTCAATCCTGACTATGATTTTATAGGCTACAAATTCGTCTCTGTTTGCATGTTTCAAATATTTTGTTATTTTAATAAAGAAACTGTAGCTGCACATAATACACCTACAAACTATATCCAAGCGATCGTGACTCACAAATGTATTACGCTTATTCCTGACGCGTTACCGTTCGAATATTAACATTCTGATACATTCGTACCGCTCTGACTTGCACGCTCAAAAGGTGCCAGTCAGAGAGCATGTTCATATTATTGTTGTTGTGATTACAGATTGAGTGTAACTGTACTTGTCTGGCGTTCTCAGTATCGAAATGAGAGTTACGTAGTTAGTTAACTACTCAGTAGGAAACGAGTTCCTACAAAACCATCAATTCAACAAAGCATCAGTCATTGATCTATCCAAACATATTCTGATTGGAAATAGATGTCAGAATATTGGTGATAGCTAGTCGTGAAGGCGGTCCATTGGCTGCGTCATCCACATTCCACATGCTGGCAATTTGTTGCAAATGTCTTTCCGCATACTCCTTCAATAATTCGAGCTGTTCGTCGAGGTCGTCGCTTATCACTTTCAGAGCCTTTATTATTCTTCCAGATTTCAATTTCCTTCTCTTGGCGTTCCTTGAAGTACCGTACCTGCATTATAAAAAAATGAGTACTGGTAATAAGCTATACAGTATACAATCATCTTACATACCGCGATACCGGTACCACATACACAGAAAATCTGACGAATTACCACGAATGGGATATCAATAACGGAAGCTGACGTTCCTGGCGCGCCTTCCTATACTCGATAAACACAGTCCACTTGCACCACAAAATGCGGTTGATGCATCACCGGCAACTCCAGGCTGCTTTCAAATCATTCTGTTTTGTTAACTAACAATAAAGTAATACGTCTATCAATAGTAAAGTCCAAATTCAAATATTACCGCAATTAGCTGATCCTCGATACACAAGAAACGCCCCAGTGACTGCGATAGTGAACAGACGACCGTAGCCAAGAGCGGAGCAAGATACTCTGCCAACCGCGAATTACTCTGACAACCGCTGACCGATCGGGGCAACCACTTGGCAGAGTAATTTTGCGGAGTCATGAAAGCTATGCCCATATATGGTCACTCTGCCAACGAAACCTGCACATGGAAACGGCTTAATTGTCATACCTAAAATTCTGTGCTATGTAATGAATCACCAATATATAATATATATAATGAATAATCAATATATATCGAAATTACGGCAAAAATCGCTTTATCTTCTGCGTTTTGACCAGGGCTGTGGAGTCGGTAAATTTTACCACCGACTCCGGCTCCGACTCCGACTCCACACATTTTCAATATACCGACTCCGACTCCGACTCCTGAGTCTTCAAATGTACCGACTCCGACTCCGACTCCTGGGTCTTTAAACGTACCGACTCCGACTCCCGACTCCGACCCCAGCATTATTACCAATTTACTTCGAAAATTATATGCCACATTGTCGGTTGAATGACTATAATATAACCATTAAACATATGCGAACATATGATTAACTGTGGCATGCTAAATTGTTTCATTGTGGCACAGCTCGAATTATCCACTATGCAATTAACCTGAAATAAAGATTTGCTAAATATCCTCCCTTTTATTCAAGTTTTTATAACATGGACTCTCTAATATCTTGAAATGTATGAATCATTCAAATATGGCAGATATCCAATCCTATGTATAATAAAAATGTAGATAAAAAATCCAAGTGTAGCTCTTGTGTATGACTCAGCAACTAATAAAGAAATTGAACTTACTAATTCTGTCATTGCACACTATCCTGATTACTAGCACAAACACTCTTACTACTAATAAAAGACATTGGTCATAAATGGAATTTAGTTGAGTAGTCAAAGACCATAGCCTATGTCTACTCTACATGTACTTAATCAAGTATTCAAGGATTGGGACTTGCAGTCTTTCTTAATCATTTGTTCGACCCAAACAGCTAAGCTGCACTACAAATATTTTAATTTTTTTCAAGTGGGAAGCATCGTTTGGTCATATTTACATCATTTTTACAATTTTACAAAACCAGCCGATGCATTTTCTCTGTCACAGTATCATGGTATAATTCCAAAAATTGCATCAATTTTGACTGCATCACGAAAACGCATCTTGCGATTTTCTTCCCCTCTGCAACGGAGTTGTAATTTGCAAGCAATGTCTAATTTTATCTATATCAGGGGTGGGCAACTTTTTCGGCGAAAGGGACACCTGAGATTTACGAACCATTGTGCGGGCAACTGGAATGTTGATAACCTTTTTTTAGTCGTCGATATAGGAGCGAATCGAATTAGGTAACATTGCAAACAAGACTTATATTAATACGCTCTAAAATTGATAACAATATGTCATGCAACTGTGCGGTGCGCAATCATGCCCTGGTCGCGCGAAGCGCAAAATGTTTTTGCAAGATAACGACTGAATTAAGCTGTAGCTATATAAATAAATATGTCGCTAACATACATTGGGGGTCGCATCTGTATACCACTGGGCTCATTTGGCAAGGACGGGATTATTCAACGTTTAGACATAACAAAATCGACGGTATCAGTGAACAATTGAACATGCCTCTATCATTTTGTGCAAATTTTTTGTCGACGATCTCGCTGCGAGTGCACAAGCGAAGCAGTATATCCTAATTGCGAATATAGTTAGACTCAATTCTGTGAATAATATGTATTTATAATTTTCAGAAGGGGGCTCAAATACTGAATGCAAGAAATCTAGTGACAATGAATTATGCGAAGTACCGAGAAAAATTTCAAGTCAAATAAATCTGCTATGAAATATTCTACTTCATGGTCATATACGAAGATCTGGGATAAATGTGGCTGACCCCTGGATACGTCAATGCGTCAGAACTGTTGTTTTAGTCATCATCAAATTTCGTGGTCATGCTAATCAAATTTTGGTTGGCCTTGCAATTGTACCTGATGTCATAAATAATTTCGAGAATTACCTCGCAGGCCACACCTAATCTTCTCGTGTGCCAAATTTTGCCCGCGTGCCACGGGCGGGCCGCACCTGATCTGTATGTTTAATAATAACAGTGATTGGTGGTACATAAAAATTCTATTGAAAATTCTTTGAAACCAAATGTTTTCATGATAGAGAAGTTGGAGTCGGAGTCGGAGTCGAATTCATAGTCATTCTCACAAACTCCGACTCCGACTCCAGTCAGTATTTTCCCACCGACTCCGACTCCGACTCCGACTCCAGCTATGATAGTTTTCACGACTCCGACTCCGACTCCGACTCCATCAAGCGAAAATTACGCCGACTCCGACTCCGACTCCTCCGACTCCGACTCCACAGCCCTGGTTTTGACGCAAAAACATGCTCTCGTGAATACGAATGAAGTCCAGCGATCGAAAGCCACCCGGATAATGAGCGTTTAAATTCATGTACCGCCAGTTTTCTGTAGAACTTGATTCGTCCAACCATTGAAGTGTAGGCTATGCAACGCGTGGTAAAACACAGAAGTCACTACCATTGCGCTAAACTTCATGGGCGGCGCGGATCATCTCAGTATTATTTAGCTAATGTCTGTGGCAATCCGCCACCGGTCAAGAAGAGCAAGACTTCTAATTTCAATGTGTCGGCGGAGAGAAAAAGTAGAAGGCAATGCAAACAAGGGCGTAGCCAGAAAACATTTATTTGAGGGGGCAGTTTAAGGAAGCTCCCCCGTGGGAACACCTCGCAGAACCGTATGTAATTCCATGGGCAATTTCATCACTATACCCTTTATACATACGATTCTTAGACGCACACACACACACACACACACCCTATGGAAGCTCCCAGTTGCCAACTATAGCTTGTATAGGGCGATCGTTTCATGGACGAGCCAGGAACCAGGAAATTATTGCAACAAATGCAACAGTAAAAAGCCCAATCTGATGATCACGGATTGGGTATAGAATTGCAAAGTTGATTTGTCCAGTATTTTATCGGTGACGGCTGTGACCGGCGGATATTCAAGGATTGTTGCTACCCAGGGCAAGAGCTACCACCTGGTCATTGTTATTGTGCTCATTGCACTGTAGATTAATCTCAATAAAGTTACTTATTGTCATTCATTTCCATGTGTATATGCAGTCTTAGGTACAGGGTTGTAATGACTCGAGTCATGACTCGACTCGAGTCAGACTCGAGTCACGATTTTTTTGTGACTCGACTTGACTCGAGTCATTTTCTTGAAATGAGAAAATGACTCGACTCGACTCGAGTCAATATTTAGATTGACTCGACTTGTACTCGAGTCATTACGCATGACTCGACTCAAGTCATTGACTCGGCTCATTTTATATGACTTGAAGGTGAAGAATTTTGCGAACCACAATGGTTAGATCAACGCATGTGACGAATTCGGTCGACATCGCTATTTGTCACCACTGCTTTCGTTGCACTCGTCTGATATCAGATATGCCGCCGTAAAAACAAAAGACAATGGTACATAGTAGCAAAGAGCAATGCATTGTACAAAATCATCCAGTGGTGAAGAGGTAATAGATTCTCCGCCATCAAAGTACTCAAGAATTTTCAATTTTACAAGCAAACAATTGAAGCAAAGTCCAATTAGAGCCAATGAAATGACTCAGATGGTCAAGTAGCCTACTTGGAAGAGACTGATAAGATCATATGTAGATCTGAAGGCGATGATTCTTTGCATTTTTGGCGACTAGAATGGATGAGTATCTAATGCTCTTCAGTGTGGTTTAAAATTCCTGCATCTAATGCACCAGTGGAACGTGTATCCAGTGGATGTGGATTATTCTAAGGCCACGCCGCCTCAACATATATGAGAATCTCCTTTCCACTTTAGTATTTTTCAAGTGTAACTCATTGATTTTATCTGCTGTCTATCAAAACACACAATACCCTCCGTCCATTTGACGTTTTATTAGGTATGTGCATTGTGCACGTGAGTAACAATGAATGGCTACTGTTGTGTGATGTTTGTACAATAGGGCCGATCAAAAATAACTTCTTTTTTTATTATATTGGGTGGCTACTTGATAAAATTGTTACGTTGTATAAAGAGAAAACTGAATCTGGCTTGATTTCAAAAAGTGGAATCAATGATATGAGAGGAGAAAATTTTGGATTTGGAAATACATGGAGTATTTTTAGTAAGAAATGATTTCATACAATATAATTACATAATAGTTGTAAGTTGACTATTTTTTCATATCCAAAATATTCCACTCTAATAACTTCGCTTCTTCCAGTTGAAATTGAGCCAAATTTGATATGAATCATATTTTTACACAATCTAACAATATCATGAGATAGCCGGTAAAATCCGAAAGTCTCTATTTGTAATTAATTCAAAATATTTTCTCTTAGCATTGCTTTTTACTGGTTGGAATTGAGCCAAATTTAAGTTCTTTTAGTTAGATCATCTAACAATTTTAAGAAGTAGCCTCCTTTTTGAGATTATGTCCTCATTTTTGAGAATTTTTTTGGTAAATGTAGGGCAAATTCGACTAAGATAACAGTAAATCAGCACTAAAGTAACGCTCCGGCGACTATTTCGGGAGCTGAGCAGGAAAGTTGACCTTTTTCTGGTCAACCACCTGATATAATGTGAAAGCAAAACTGTACCCATACATAAACGTTTATCTGTTGATTCTTTACCAGCTTGTATCTAGCTGGACGTGCTTCGTAAGTTCTCTATCAGATAGTATGTAGACGTGAATTCGTTAATTCTCTATAAGCTATTTGTGAGCGGTCGTCGATGTGCTCGTAATAAAAACTGAATGCTTGTATTTGTGATATATCAGACTGACAAGACAGATATTTGATTTAAAGTTCTAAGATTAGTAAAGTTATCGTATTGGCGGCCTGTCTCGTCTATCTATAGCATCGGTAAATGAGGCCAGGAACTGTATGTTATCTGCCTAAATAAACATGTGCCAAGACTATGATAGGGACAAAATAAGCATGTTTGGCAAGCAAGGAATTCGATATCACCCAAGCAGGATTGAAAACATATGTTGAACATGACTTCAATACTGTGACTTGGACTCGACTCGAGTCAAAACACTATGACTCGGACTTGACCCTTAAAACGGTGACTTGGACTCGGACTCGAGTCGGTGATGAATTGAAAATGACTCGACTCGACTCGAGTCAAAACCACAAAAGTCAGATTGACTCGTGACTCGGAACCATGTGACTTGGTTACAACCCTGCTTAGGTATGAGATAGCTGCGAGTGTAAAGAGAGGCAGGAGAGACTAGACGCCGATACTAGCCAGGGGTAATCGTCAGCAATTGGAGCAATCGAAATAACTTTCGTCCAAATTAGAATGATGTACGCAGTTTTTTAATTATATGAGAATTACTGATTTCGCAAAAACCGGGAAATTGAATTAAATCCCGAATCAGAAAGAAATGCAAAATTCTGGTTCAGTTCGTGCGCCCGATATCTAACACGGCGTCTCAAAATTACAGACGCCGAACGCCATGTAGCAAATCACCCGCCACTCTGCGTTTCAACCCTTTCACACGCCAGACGCCATATAGCAATTCAGCCGCCAGTCTGCGTTTCAATTCGTTCACACGCCAGACGCCACGTAGAGACTCTGCCGCAGGGTGGCGTTTGGCGTGTGGCGGGCTGGCGTCTGAGCGGGTTTAACCCCTGTTGTAATCCCGGGATCGGGACTGCTTCAAATCCCGGGATCCCGGGATCGGGATTTCCCGGGGTCCCAACGCTATCACCACCACGCGGCCCGCGAGGTCATATTTTGCGAACGGCCACCTGATGTGGAGAAATTCCGGAAGAACGCTTAGTAAAGTCTTTTAAAATGCCGAATTTGATTTTAGCTTAAACATATTGTTGTTGTTGTTCAAAGTAAGCCATTCTACTTTGCCCAATATCACTATTCCTTCGGTTCGGCATGGTAATAATATCATTCCATGGAGGAAGAATTTGCTGATAATAATGTCCATTCTCGGTGGTGTCCATTCTCGGTAATGTCCATTCTCGGTATCGTCCATTTTCGGCAATGTCCATTCTCGTCATTGTCCTTCTCGGTAATAGCATTCTCGGTATTGACCGGACACCATATTGCCTCGACGTGCTATGACCAACCACTGCCAAGACCGAGATGCTTAAAACACGACTTCGGGCTCTTCAAAATACGAGGGGATCGTTTTCCCACCAGTAGGCTACCGCGTCTATACCTAACCCCACTATATCGATGCAGGAGTGGCCAATCTTCGGCAGTAGAGGGAAAATTATACGGATGTGTTGGCGGCCGTCAATATGCAAATTGAATTTACGAATTGACTCCCTAATTAATGAGAGGTGTGAATTTATCTTGAAATTTTCTTCACGCTAGGCGCGATTCAATGCGAGTTGATTTTCGATTGTAGTTGTGTCCTCTTTAATCTGAGCCCCACAGTACTGATACGAGGAGCAGAGGAAAATGATGCGCCCCCTACAGAAATACGAATTTTTAATCGTGTTCTCTTCATCACGAATGTGTTTTTATGGTAGGCCTGCGTTTGAACGAATCCTATATATTTCCACTATACCGACAATTCTAATGGGAGGTCATGCAACAATCATCATTGGTTTATTAGCAATTTTATCAGTTCAATACACCACAAAAAATGCGATACAATGAAAAGACAGGAAGGTGTCGAAGCGACAAGGAGCAGTCTATGGAATCTGACACCCACCTTGGCCTAGGCGATGTAAAGAGGAGGCATGCACACTGAATGAAAGTAAAGAAGATAGTATAGAAAAAGAAAGCGACAATAAATAGGGCGGCATGTCATGGGAAGCGAGATCGATAGGTCAGTCGTGGTCCGGTAATCTTGAGGATGGACTGTATTTATTTAGTAGTAATTGCTTGTATTTCGACTTGAATGTGGACATGCTCGTCGACTGTCGGATGGCCGGCGGGATACTGTTCCACACATCAGGTCCGGCATATTTGATAGAGCGATGATCTTTTCGGTCGATCATATGATATTTGGACGACGTGGACGCGCGTGTGTTGTACTTGTGCGCTTTTGATTCCGAGGTAAAGAAGTCATTGAAATATTCGGGGCAACGACCGCAGTGGAACTGATACATAAACTTGGCGATTTCTAGTTTCCGCATATCTTCTATGTTTAGGACGCCGAATCTCTTCAGCAGCGACTTGTTGGATGGGCAGCCAGGCCCCTTTGGGGCCCTAGCTATGATTCGGAGTACTTTATGTTGTAGTTTTTGCAGTGGCTTGAGTGCAGTTTTACTGGCAGCCCCCCAACAGAGGATGCCATAGTGTAACTTCGATTGGATTAAGGATTTAAAGAGTATCAGAAGAACCCATGCTGGCATGAAGCGCCTAAGGCTGTAGAACAGGCCGCACTTCGGTGATAATTTAGTTTCTAGGGACTGAATATGACTCTTCCAGGACATGTTCGAGTCCAGTAAAACCCCGAGATATTTGGCATTATCTGTGTTGGAAACGGGCTGACCAGCGATATTAACGGTTAGGTTATTTTTTGAATTTACTGTCAGCAATTGCGATTTCGAGGCGTTTATGCAGAGGTTGTTCTGGGCCGTCCACTCATGGACTTTGGGCATTTGGTCACCAGTCAGGGCATCCAGCTCTGCCGTCGAAGATGCTGAAGAGAGGAGGTGGGTATCATCAGCGAAAAGTGTGGTGTTCAATGAAGAGGTTTCAAAAATGTCGTTGACATATAAGGTGAAAAGGACCGGTCCAAGTACTGAGCCTTGGGGCACACCACAGGTCACCAGGTGAGGAGAGGACAAGGTGTCTGAGATCGCAACCATTTGTTGGCGTCCAGTGAGGTAACTTTTCATGAGCTCAAGTTGTGGGCCCCGAAGTCCGTAGCGCGCCAATTTCGAGATGAGAATTTTATGATCTACGCAGTCAAACGCTTTTTTTAGATCGAGAAAAATGCTACATCCCACATTTCGCTTCTCTGAGATATCATAATACTGTTCGGCCACTGTTAGGAGGGCATGTGCGGTTTGGTGTTTGTTTCGGAAGCCAAATTGTTGAGGGGAAATGACAGACATTTTGGCGAGGAATGAGGACAGGCGGGAGAGGAGCAACTTTTCGAATACAACCCCGATGCATGGGAGAACGGATATCGGACGGTAGTTGGTGACATTAGTTTTATCCCCAGCTTTGTGTACAGGGACTACTCTGGCTTTTTTTAGATAGCTTGGGTAGACTCCATTTTCTATCATGAAGTTGAAAAAATGGGCCATATATTGACCGATATGCATGCTTATCATTTTTAAAAACCATGATGGGATTTGGTCACAGCCGTCGGCCTTGTGCGATTTCAGTTTGTGGATGGCTACTTCTACTTCGTATTTGGTCGTAGGTTCAAGCACAATTGACTGGGATATCGATCTCACCTCTGACCTGGCCGACACAGGTTTTGTAATAGAAGAAGCAATATTTGGGCCTACGTTACAAAAATATTCATTGAAGTGATTCGCGATGGCCGCCGGGTCTGAAAGTTTGTTTCCGGTATCCGAATTCACAATTTCCGAAACAGACTTATGGCCTTTTTTTCGATGTAGGAGAGAGTTAAGTCCTGACCATGTTTTTCGAGTGTCCTTTATGTGTCTGTTGAAAAATCTCTCATTGTACTTTGCTTTTGCCTCGGAAATGAGATGCATGGTGCAAAGGGGACTAATAAAATGTCGTCCACTCAAAGATGCAGCACAGCATTACTATCTTCCCTAAGTTTTAGAAGACACCCCCTGCGTCAACTCTACCGGTGACTCTGATCACATGGGCCGAGAAAGAATAAATATTTGATAGTAATCTGTGAAACACTAAAATGTAATGACGAAATTCACTCATTAAGATGGAATAATTTTCGTGCTCAGCGCGACTACATAACGAATCCCTGTGGCTCTTCATAACATGACTATACTCACAATGTCGGTGCGGATAGTAATCCGATATGAGTAAATAGATTAGTCTGGAGTGTACCGGCAATGGAAATGGACACTGGACAGTTTAACGTGGGTATATTTGGCCCCAGTTAGTTCATTAAGACTATGCACCGGAATGTGGCCGAAGGCTACATATGAGTAATCGAAATGCGGCCGTGAACAATAAAAAGGTTGGCCACCCCTGTTTTAGTAGCTATACAGAGTGTTCTCAGGTATCGTCAGCTCGTAGTTAAAAATATAATGAAGTTGATGATAATGATATTTTTGCAGTATTTGTGTTTCTTCAATAAAATAATAATTTTTTCTGGTGACTATTATGTCCGTGGGCCCATGTTAGAGAGCACAGCATTATACTAACGTAGAGTTGATATACAATGTTCTTTCCATTTCTCTACTAGTTGCTGACGATTACCCCTGACGAGTGTCAGCCGAAAATATTCGGGTTCATTTCAATATGATTATACTATTCAATAACGTAGAGTTATCAAACATGGTTGTTAAACTGCGTTGCCTTTATTTTAATCTCGATATTGAGGTCATGCGGCCCGCGGCGTCTAGGAATTTTGAAAAGTGGCCCGCGACCCGTTTTGAGTTGGCGACCTCTTGTCTGTATGGATTTGGATGGTGTTTCGCACGATTGTGAGTCTTGAAACTTGGTAAGGTATGCCGTGAGCGTATCTAACACTGCCTCAAGTTCCATGGTTGCTACCCTAGGATTAGGGTAGCAATTTCGTTTTCGAAGTCGAGTGTGAGCTGATCTGTCATATATCGCAAACAGATATTATTCAAAGGCCAGTATTATTCTCTATTGATTGTAGCAATGTTGCATACCGAGATCAGCCATGAGATTTAGCACGCTTTTTTATTCTATTGTGGAAAGTTGTGGAAAGTTTCAAGTTTGACACTGAATTATTTCGGTAGCGTTTTCGTGTCCGAAGTCAAGTGTGAGCTGATCCGTCATATATCGGAAACATATTTTACGCAAATGACGGTATTGGTAATTGGTATTTATTGATTTTAACAATGTTCCATACCGAGATCGGTCATGAGATTTAGAGTGGTATATGTCTTGATATTACAATGTCGGATACTGTACCAACTCTCAAGGTTGACACTCAAAGAGGGCAGTAATGTCGTTGTCGAGGCTGAGAATTGTATGGGTGCAGTACCGGAACTGCCACACCCCAAACCCCGGAATTGTGGGGGGGGGCGAGCTCGAAGGGGGCCCAAAATTATTTCGTGAATTAGCATAAATTATAGAGTATTTTTTGAAAATTTATGAAACTTTTTCAAAATTTTTCGCGCTGGGTTTCAAAGTTGCCAGGTTTCTTGATTTTGGGGTACTCTTCCCCCAAGAAAAAATACCCAAGATTTATAGAAATGGGCATATCGGCGTTGGCCATTCAGTGTTGGGATCAAGTCACTACCATCGAGTCACGAGTCATTTCGAGTCATTGCACATTTTGACTCGAGTCAAGTCAAGTCAATCGATTTTCAAAGGTGACTCGAGTCAAGTCAAGTCACTCGATTTTTGGAGGTGACTCGAGTCAAGTCGGGTCAAGTCAAGTCAAGTCAAGTCACGAGTCAAGTCACATTTCAAGTCAAGTTGCCTTTTCGCAGTATGAGGCATGATTACGTCATTGCAATTTGCTAGATGTCTGAAATACAGATTGAGTGGTCAATAATTCCTAACCGATAAACGATAGAGTTGAATATACTCGCAAGAAGACGCTGTATATCTCTCACATATACGTAGAGCTGTTGAACCTCGTATTTGCATAGCCTCAGTTTAAAGTTACCAGCCAAAATAGAGAATAGACAAACGAATTGATAAGATGCAACACGGTACCCATTTACCAATTGATGATACAATTCGAGCCTGCGCCAATGGTTGAGAACTATATTAACTATATTCCATTTCAATAAGAGAAGAGGTTTGGTTAAGGTAAGAACAGAGAACATAAATATACATTTCGCTATTTTATTAGGCTACTTTACTACTCGAGTTACGACAACGTAAGCTGTAAGCTTCGATCACTTCGTTTGCGGTCAATTTATTTGTGAGAGAACAATCGAGACTCTGTGAAACGCACAATATTTGAATGATTATTCGCTCTCACTGGTTACACCAGCGTTTCGCGAACAATCCGAATATATGCAAGATACAGTGATTTTTATCCACACCGATTACTTGATGACTTGAAATTGACTCGTGAATTTTGGTCCGAGTTGCGAGTCAATCCACATTTCTGATACGCCGAGTCAAGTCAAGTCAAGTCATTTCAGCAAAGTGATTCGAGTCAAGTCAAGTCATGCGAAAAAGGTGATTCGAGTCTGACTCGAGTCAAGTCATGACTCGAGTCATCCCAACACTGTGGCCATTATCGCGCCACGATGCACCAACACTCATAAAGATTTAGGCCATATGTAACATGCGACTCCAAGAAGTATGCCAAGACGATCGGCAACGACACAACCTTGGCCGAAGAGGACTGCCGTTATGCTGACCGAATACTTATACTTATATATACAAAATACATATAGCCTAAATGACTGGCGCCTAAAGTTCCTGTCTTGACAATCTGAACCTCACAAGACAAATGCAATCTCGCAGTAAAAAATTATTTGCTATCAGTGAAGAAATACCAATTTGAAATCGTGTGCGTCTTTTACTAGTTTAGTAGCCTACGTTTGGGCGATTCTAAATTTTTTGATATAGCAGACAGGAGGTCACGAAATACCATCATGTTACGGAGTCATGCCAGGGGGCCCTATATATACAGTTTCTAAGACACCTCACTCAGCTCTGCCGGTAAATCTGATGAAGTGCGTAGAGAGGACAAGAAATTGATAGCAATATATATGCAATTCCCGATCTTATTGACCGATTTTATCATGAATTATCTAGAATTTGCGCGCTTAGCACTGGCTCACTAAACTGCACGACTAATTTCTCGGCAAAAGCGAACTACGTGATTGGGGGTAGCTCCCAAGACTCAAGTCTTTTGGGGGATGGGGGCCTGACGAGGTGCTGTTTCGTTCCTGCCAACGGGTATACGCCCGAATATGTTAAATTATTATTGAGGGGTCCTATATACCTTTTCAAACACACCTCACTCAGCTCTAGCTGTAAATCTGATTACGTGAGCGGAGAGAGGATAAAAATTGATATCAATAAATATGAAATTTCCGATCATATTGACCGATTCAATCATGAAGTTCGGATTATTATCATATGCGGGGCCCAAGACCAACGTTTTTTTTGACGAAGTGAGAAAGTTTAATACAACCAAATCAGGGGTGGGCAATTATTTTCCTCGGCGGGCCATATTAGAAATTAAAAATACGTTGGCGGGCCGAGTGAAAATTTGTAACTATATATTCTTCAGCGTATTTTAATTTCATTTTTAAATTACATTGTAAGTAAATGCTGCTCAGTGAATGTGTTGATATTGGGTAATGAGAAATTGACGGTTAATTAAAAAATCTCTATTTGCCGTCATGATTGGAAACAATGTTAAAAATGTATCATGATATTACAAAATATAAAAAGTGCAACCAGAATGCTAGCAATCCCAACAGATAGATTGATGGCATAAGGTTATGGCTGTTGATGAGAGAATTCTGAAATTGCAAAGTCGGAGAATTCACAAAACAAAAACGACAAGCTGGGGGTAAAACGCGTAGAGCGCGAGAAATTTTTTCATTAAACTTTGACTTCGCGCCACCCTTCTGACGCTTTCACGCCCACCAGTGCACTGAAATGTAAATGCAATAGTACAACACTTGTTTTCTTGGTCGCTGCCTTCCGAGCAGTGTGCAGCTTAAATAGCCTTTATGTTGAGCAAAGCATGCAGTTTTTCTGAACTTCGCCCTCCCTTGAACGAGTGTTTCATGTTTTTGTCATAAGACCGACCTTAATTAAAATCCTTAATCTCGGCGACACGCTCGGCAAAAACTAAAAGGACGGGTTTACCCCTGACTCCAGTATACAAATATTCAGTGCTCTAAGTCTAAACCTAAACCTTTTTGAATTTCAGTTTTCGTCTTTCTTTTTTGGTATGCCCGCTAATCCTTTATGGGTGATTGATAAGATGAGTCATCTCGCGAGCACTGATTAACCTGTTTTACGAATTAGGGATTTGGAAACGTATCACGTAACAATTTGAAACACATACCGTATAATGCGTAATGTGACAATGGCAACCAAGAAGGTTTGAACTAAACCAGAGGTCTCAAACACGCGGCCCGCGAGACCATTTTGTGCGGCCCGCGTCTGCATTTTGGAATTTCAAGTATTCAACAATATATTCAAGTGCCGTATCTCTTTTTTATTTATAAGAACTTGAATTTCACGCTAAAACTACTATAAAATAACCGAAATCTCAACAAACTTCACTATCACATCACTTTTAAAAGCTACCATGCTATGGAAGATCGGCTATTACGTCTCATTTCTAGTTTATAATGATAAGACATGGCCCGTTGATGATTCGTGACTGAAAATTGTGATTTGGTTTGATGCGACCTTTTCGTTACTCGATTTCGGATTGACTGGGTGATTAAATTAAAATGACTCGAGTTGAGTCGGGTCAAACGTCAAAATCAGAGAAGTTGCGACTCGGAACGGTGACTTGGTTGGTAATCCTGCGGACGCAACAATCTATGATACTCTCATGGACAATAGTAATATATCAAAAGATTGTAGCTTGCGCTGCGTGGGGTACATAGCTATCTAATCAGGTCAGTATGGCAGCCATTGGTATTCTGTGAACCCAGTGACGTATAGTTCAATATATGCTAGGTGTTGTTTGTTCTCTTTATCCATGTTATTATCGTTGGCGAGTAAGGTAGCAGTACGCTCTACAGCTGTAACACCAATGAATTCTTCGCCGATTGGACATTTCAATTCCAGGGGTTCTAAACCAGGGTCCGTAGACTCCATCGGGGTACGAAGCACCACATCAGGGTGTACGAGATGCATTGTGGAATTAGGCCGATATGCTGTGGAATATTTTCTTGGCCAATTGATTCAACTGGAAAATAGTCCACGCGCTACGCGCGATTTCATGTGAATGGGCTTTCTGATTTTTTTTATATAGGTACCATCAGAAACTGTGGTTTAAATGGACAGGGGCTACGAGAAATCTTATCGGAAGCACAAGGGGTACGATAGCTAAAAAGGTTAAGAAGCAATGCTATAACTATGGCTCAATAATGATTATATTTAAGTTGGTATTGGTTATTCATATATTCCAATATAAATCGAAGGCAAAATCTAACACTGATTTAGTTTGAGTTTGGCAATGACAGTAACAACAGCCGATACTTATCACCACTGTATCAAAACCATGATTAGGCTACACCGCTCAAATGCTCTGATATCAGATCAATCTTTAGTAGATTTTAAAATATTTTACATATAATTGTGGCACGTTAAATGTCCACTAGCTGTAATATTATAACCCGACAGTTTTACGATGTCATGACTCATGAGGCATGCTCTCGTATGATGTCTATAACTCTATAATTTAAAAAAATCATACCCGGCACAAAATCAATTTTATTTAAATATATGAACATGTGTTTTTTTTCGTGTCAAGAGTGAATAATGCAATAGTAAATTACATTGTCACGATGTTTGTGGAATGCCTGTCTGCAAGATCCCGTCAAATAAGGCCTACTTTGTAATTATGCATTGAACATCCATAAGATTGGTGGTGCGGCCCGCGGCGTCATCAAAAACTGGCAAATGGCCCGCGAGCACATTTGAGTTTGAGACCTCTGAACTAAACTATATGGAAAGAATGATTTCTTGTGGTTTCAATTACGCATTCGACGTAAGTAGGCAGCGTAATCGTGGCAATGTTAATGACCATGATTCAAAGTAAACGAATTTCCTGTTCATTCGACACAGCCGATGGTTTTAGTCATTAAAAAAGCAAGTTTTATGTTTTGAATTCCAAGCAACCCTTCGCGGGCCGCACAGAATAGCTTCGCGGGCCGCACTTTGCCCAGGTCTGAACCAAATACTCCAGTGCCATGCCGCCTCGCCGTACTTACACCTTACAGTCATAGTAGTTATTGTGACGAATAATAGTCTGCTAGCATATTAGCTTGTAGTCTGCGAACAACATTCTAGTTTTTGAAGCTTTGCGTTATTGCAACGCCGTGCTGACTAACATATGGGTGATGCTCATTGTTACTACAAAGGAATTAATGATATTTTATAGTAGTACAAATACAACAAGACGAAATATCATGATCATTGATCATAAACATCATTTTATTTTCAAATATGAACTGCGCAAGATACCCGACAGCGATTTCCAGCGACTAATGAATCGATATTGGGGCTAGCCAAACAAGCTACTGGAAGACTATATCTCATCCTAAAGATTGGTCTTTTGGGGGCGACCTATGCCGTTTTCTAAGCGTGTCGGTCTTGGCAGTGTCTGAGCCATTGTACGTAGAGGCGATATGCTTATGCTTATTGATATCTGCTGACTCTCCATCGATGGAATGATGTTGACATTGCCGAAGTCGTTTCAGCTAGTGTGTAATAGTGTTGTTGAGTACGGTGAAAAGCTTATTTCCAAACAACAACGATAATAATTGGAAACTGAAATGTATTTTAGCATTTCCAAATGCTTATATTTCGCCTTCTTCCAAAATCACAAATCAGCTCGCCGGCCGCGATTGCGGTGACCCCTGGTGTAGAACAAAACGAGCCAAGTTTGGTGCACAGACGTCCATTCTCGTGGTTATGGGAGTGCACTGTGATTTGGTATGAACTGATTTTTGCTGCATTTATTTCCCATTCACAATTTCATTCGATTTCAAAGTTTTTTGCGGCGAATTCGGTAAATCTAATTCTAATTCTAATCTGATTTGGAAAAAAACTGTGTAGCTCTAATTCTAATTCTAATCTAATTCGGAAAATCTGTGCATATCGATACATTGATTCTGTGTAACTGTGATATCTTCTCTTAATATTGCTGCTCCATGAATATTGCATTTTGTACGACATATTTTGTTACCCTATTCAGTTGTCAGTTTATGACAATATTTCTTTTAGTTGTTATAATTTGTGGCGTTTTTCTCTGAATAACCATTTACTCCGGTACCGGTTGACTCGAAGATCTTTATGATCATATCACCGGAACGAGTCAATACCGATACCGAAGCACTGTTTGTCTATTGCATATTTATACTTTCATTTTGCCGTCATCGGTTGACGAAATAAATCTCTCTCTCTCTCTCTCTCTCTCTTTCTCTCTGAAAATGAATGCTTATTGCTTATATTCGTTGAGCTGGCCGTCCCAGATGATCAGAATATACTACAAAAAGAATCAGAAAAACAATCAAAATACGCATGCAGACCTCAAAACGGAATATGAGAAAATGTGGCGATGCAAAATAAACATTGTACCGATAGGGCGATAGTCATTGGCGCTACAGGAGTCGTAAGCAAAAACTCATGAGACATATCCAACAGATCCCGGGTAACGCTCGATTCGACATGATCCAGAAGATCACGCTATTGGGCACTGTGCATATTCTTCGCAAGGCCTTGAATGCAACACTGGACTAAAATTACACTTGTGAATCACAGCATAATTTATGTAATTTTGATTCTTCATTTTCAATCGTCTCTACCTCTGCTCTGTAACCCTTGCCAATTATTCATCTACTGCAATTCTGTGATCTGACATCTTCATGTATTGCATAGTAATAACTAATAACAATTTGACTGTATTACTGAAATTTAAATAAAAATTACTCCAATCTCGCCATTCTCCTTTGGGGGCAGGTTGCTCCCCGGATGATGTGTGTATTAGGGTTATAAGTTATGACTAAAAAAAATTGCCTGTAGCAGGAATTGATGAACATTTTGGTATAAATTAATAAAATCATAATCATTTTGTTCCAATCGAAAAAAATGTCCCGCACAAACTAACATCAATTTTCGACACTGGTCCAAATATGGAAAAAATTTAAAATTCAGAGATATTCTTTGCTACAAATTTAATCTTCAAATATATGTCCTTTTACACTTATTGTAAAGTTCATTCATCAATTTGACCTCCCTTTCTGTTATTATGTTAGTGCCAGGGTCATCTACGACGGACATATCCGACTTCCAGTGGGGTTTTGGGGCACTTTGTCGCTGCAGGACATTCGACTGCAAAGATAGCAGCAAATGATCTTTGGTATATTCTAGAGCTCGACCGATATTGGATTTTTGGGTCGATACCGATAAAACCAATATCTCACACCTTAGCCGATAACCCCAATACATTCAGCCGATATTCAAAAGAAGTTGGATGTATGCGTAAGCACATTTTCAAATCTTCAGAGGGCATTTATTTGAACATCTTTACAGCCATTGTTATACTTGAACATGAAATGAACTAGAACGGCTGCATCTGGACACCTGTAAAGTGTAAGCTATATGAAATATATCAATGTTCTCAGTCTAGCGATCAAAGATTATAATTTTCTGGCTTCCTTCCGCCATGTTGTGACGTCACACGCAAATTGCCGTTAATTTTTCAACTCCAATGGCCGATACCGATAATTCTTTCAAAGTGTGATATCGTCTCGATATTATCGACGAACCGATAATCGATCGGGCTCTAGTATATTCCATCCTTAGACATCTGGTTAGATTACCAGTCTTCCTGAAACGCATTTGCGATAATAAGCATCTCCAGAGTTATTCTCTATCTGGGGAAGTGGAAGTACGCAACACAACCCTTGAGCACCCTCTCGCATTGCGTAGAGATGGAAGTTTATGCCATTTGATCAGTGGTAATCTATACTATTTTCTTTGAAAGAACGGCATGTTCTGCACATGCCATAGATAAACTTAAAATCATCCCTACATCCTCGGTTTTCTAATATTTTCATCTGAAATTCGTGCTTGGTGGATTGCACCTATTTTTCGTAGTGTTTTACCACATCATCTCCAAATTTGTAGCTGAGAGTTGGATTTCTTGAAGACGTTGGATCGAACAACTCTAATATATGCTCTAAGAATCGATAATATGATGTTGGCAAGGGATATGAAAACCCATGCTCATCATTGCATTTCGCAGTTTCGAAACAACGCCATTCTGCCGTCCAGTATCAACAGATGCTACGGTGTCACATATGATATATGAGATTTTCAAATTTTCCTGTACATCATATTCTTCTAAGCGGTTTTCTAGACCGCCGAAAATACCTAGAGTTGTTCTACTTTCGCCTTTCCGAACACCCAGTTTGATTTGTGCCAGACAAATTGAAATTATACGATATATACACTCATACAGTCTACATCTAAAATCGGAATTAATAATTATTTATTAATTATTTAATATTGACTGTAAACAAGAACACGATAGGAATAATTCAATCTGGGCGATCAAAATGTACCAAAATACTATTTTAAATCTTCGCAATTGGAATTGGGTCAGTTAAATTCAAATCAGTCGATAAATAAATTATATAGTCTGTATCTACAAAAGAAAGCCTATCCTCCATACAGTGAAAACTGGAAAATTTTTGTGCGGGAGGTTTTTGTTCAAACAGTCTTAACTTTTGTGAGTTTTGAGATCAGGACACAAAAGCTCATCATTTGTGACTACAGGACACACAAAATTTTGCAATTTTTTTTCTAGTCATAGCCCTAGTGTGTATATATACTGTATGAGTGTATATACCAGTTTTACTGTGAATAAAGAATATTGGTGCTACAGGGGTCGTGAGCAAAAAACTCATGAGGCATATCCAACAGATTCCGGGTAACGTTCGATTCGACATGATCCAGAAAATCACATTATTGGGCACTGTGCACATTCTTCGGAAGGCCTTGAATGCACCACTGGACTAAAATTACACTTGTGAATCACAGCATAATTTCTGTAATTTCGATTCTTCATCTTCAATCATCTCTACCTCTGCTCTGTAACCCTTGCCAATTCTTCATCTGCTGCAATTCTGTAATCTGACTTCTCCGTGTATTGCATAGGAATAACAATTTGAATGTATTACTGAAATTTTAAAAATTTACTCCAATCTCGCCATTTTCCTTTGGGGGCAGGTTGCTCCCCGGATTATGTGTGTATCTACCAGTTTTACTGTGAATAAAGAATATAATAATAATAATACTGCCTCTTAATTAGCCTATATACTGTCGGTCAAGGTGCGTGTCTGATTGCAAGACTACTCCAAGTCGTTTCTGCACCTTCCTATCTTTTCATAATCTTGTGGTGTAGGCCCTATTGATTTGATAAAAACGTTAACAAAATGATGATATGACGATGAATCGTGTCACAAGTATCAGTGTACAGAAAAATTCGTCACTTGTCGGCTGGTGGCGTATTGAGCCGTGGAAACCACTCACAGGTTAATACGCAAAATGGAATATCAACCCACAAGCTCCGCCGACGAGAATTCCTACCTCCACCTCCATCCAAGCTCCTCATCTCCAGCCAATCCGCGAAAGGTGTGTCTTACAAAAAGTCAAGAACGAAAGTTGACCGTGCTGTAAATTGGCTACTCCAGGAATCATACAAATAGAATATCGATATCAGAATATGTCCACAGATGCCCAAACACCTTGAACACCAAAAATATAGCATTGTCGTACGGTCCAGACTACGTATGGTTGCACAGGCGGGATTATACATATATTCATTCACCTGCACTAATAAACTATATGCGTTTTTAGTAAGTAGTAGCGTGACGTCGTGTTTCCAATAATATGACTTGACTAAAATTCAACTTGTATTATCTAATCTAGTGACTTCATTTATCAATGTTCGGCGACCAAGTTACGTCGGGCGTCAGCAACTACAATCTTGAGAGTCTCCCTTTAATCTGCAACCTGCAATCAGCACAACTCGCTTGACCTTATTTATTGACGCATAAGTCGGATAGCGCATGCCAGGTTTCCTTTCACATGTGCTCAGAAAATATGGCGAGCACCACGCTGATTTGTGTGACTCATCTGTATTGTTGAGTTTACAATATAAATCAGAGACAGCAGACTACTCATCGAGATTCGTGAAATCTAGCGCAATCCGCATAGCCATGCTAAAAGATGTTCCTTGCTTTTAAAAAACGGATTGGAAGAAAGAAGGCGGCACGAAATGTGCAGGGGATAATAAATTTTAAAAGATGCTTTGTGAGATATAGCCTACGTTGGAACAACCAGGGGCTGGAGGACGAATGCTTGAGCTCGATTTGGTCGATAATGTGTTGGTTATGCGGCTGTAGAAGGTTGGATGTCACACAGCCACAGCGTAGGGTAGTCTTCGTGATACGAATTGGTAGACCTTACAACGGCATAATCATGACGGAGGAAAATTTATTCTTCAATAAAATTACCCAACATACTACAAAAAAGCAATAAGAGAAGCATTGGTTGATTTGTCTATTTGCAGAATTGTGGCAGAAATGGTTTAGTAAGTTCATAGTAGTTTAGTAGTTGATATTGTAGTTTAATTACATTATACAACGTATAGGAATTTTGTGAGAACTCTGTAATGATTTTGTGCAGTGTCAATCAGAAAGATGGACGAATAGCTTGAATACGCATAATAAGGTATCGTCAAATTTATCTATATAAGCTTTCTCATAGCCTATTTTGAGTTATCTGACGGTTACGATTTTTTTGTTTCCTGATTGCTCTGAGATAACCTGCTCACTCGTTTGACGTAAATTAGAAGGTAAGTTTTTATACTTGTTCGGAGCGATATAGTTTTATCATCTGTTACTACAGTAATTAGCCGGCGGCAGTTAGTAGGTCAATTATCCTACATTGGCGCCATTAAATAATTTTGCTGATAACTCAAGACATACATGATATAGCAGGTATATTTCTAGTGCAATCCCGATGGTTTTACTTGTCGAATGGTTGCGATTTTTACTGCCATTAGTTAAAAAATACCCACCGCAGACAGTGTCATGGGTGTAGATCCGACATTTATACTATGTAACTTTCTGGGTGTGCTGATTTATCATATGCAATTTGCTTGTGGAACGCATATACTATTATATACTCCCAGTCCCTTTCCATCTCAAAGTATCCAGCGTAGAATGGCATTCCATCTATTCGAAAGCGGATATTCTAGTGATAGTAACGGGCTTCGCATTTTAGTTACGATACTTTTTCCGTATGTATGTATAATACATATACATATACATATACATGGTATATGTAGGCTACTGTGTGTCTCTAAGATTATCTAGACATATTGATGCTGATTTAGATCGGAAATTTATCCATGTTTTTTACGGGCATCGGACAATTTTCGTACGTCGGCGCCGAACGCGCAGGGCGTTGTCACCGCCTACCATTCGCGATCTGATAGAGTCAGTCGGGTTCGGAATGTATGCCGTTCATTCTTCTAACTCAGTTATTCAGTTAATAACTCATACAAGACATTGTTAAGTAATTAAAGTTTTCTGCAGTGTTCCCAGTGACTTTTATATTCACTTCATTCATAATAACCATGTCATTAACGCACATCTCGTAGTACCAGAGATGTAGCTTTGATATATATACTATTTAAATTGTGTCACATTCTAGGTAAGTAGGTATGCGTAGCATATGCGCTGTATGCACCGAGATTCTAGTACACATGTGATATCACTTACTCCCTTGTTATCGCAATTTAACTGACAACATATCAGACTTTCGATTGTATAATGTATGTAGGCGAGCCGACGACTTTCCCGCTGTATTTGTAATGGGTGTCAAGATTTCGTAAAATAAATAATGTAGGGCTGTAGGCCTATATTCTGTATATGCGTGTCTGTATGAGCTATAGATAGATAGATATTGTCTAGGTAGGCCTATATATCGTAGACTACCCACTACCCACATCGCCACCTATCAACTCGCAGGGCGTTTTCATCGACTCGGAGGGTCACTCGGGTTTGCAATCTTGTCATTTCATGAAATCATATTGAACAATCGAACTGTATGACTGGGGTATTTACTCAAATGATAATGAGTAGCGTACTGTAAAGTCGTATTGATTAATGAATAAGTCTATCTCAGCATGAAGAAAATTAACTTGAATCCTGTAAAATCCTTCTTAAAGAAACTGCGGTTGTTATGAATTAAACAGAATTTCAAATTATGTTTAAAAATTATACTCAACGAAACTACGAAACCTGCAGTGAGAACACTCCGTAACGTATATTTTTTTCTGTACACCCAAGAAATATAGCGTTAAATTGCAATGCTTTGACAAAACCTGCCAACGAAATCAGAATTTGGCAACACTAGAAATTGGTACAAATTGACACTATAAGCTATACAAAATGGAGAAATGTTTTTGTATGGTAGGTTTTGTAGTGTAGAAGTACAAACTAAATTCAGGAAATGAATTTATCAATTATTGTAAAATATAAGATGTCAATTTACCAAAATGTACGCACAAAGATGCCCGCTGTGTCGTGGTGTTGTATTTTCGTGTGCATATTTATATGGAGTGAAAATATTGATGAGATATAGTATAATACGCTGGGTGCCACGATTACACTCGTTAATATAACTTCTAGTTGTAGTGTAGTAAGTGGGGAATGGGGATACCTAAGCTCGCGACTGAGATCCCGTGAGTTTGGACGTAGAGCGAGTCTTTTGTTAAAATGTGCCGCGTCAACTGTTTGATAGAGGGCATCTTTTGAAATCGGTTCAACCGGGTGCGCGCGGCGAGCGGGGGAAAATATCGATTTGACGATATGAGTAATGCGGCAAACGCGCAGGCCGTTCGCGGCTCCGATCGTTTGTATCGGAGCGTGACGGCCAGGTCGGCGTGGAGAGGGAGTGGCGATGTTGTTCCGATTCTGACAATAACAGACGGACAAAGATGCGAGTGAACTTTCAAGTTTGGATTTTTGGTTTTCAATGTAGCACCTTCGGTTGAGATGAACGGCCATGCGGAGCTCTGTCAGTCGAACGGTGTTACAAAAAATGGAAACCACGTCAATTACACCAACGGAGATTGCAAGATACAACTGATCCCAAACGGCCATTGCAAGGATAACGGCGTCCATAACGTCGGGAATGGGAATGGCAATGGTGTGGTGAGTAAAAAAGATGATTGCAATGGTGTTTAACGCTCTGGAGTTTCACATGTACCTATGATATTCAGCTATTACATGATTCTGTATAAATCTGCTCCTAAAAGAACTAAAACCCTGCACTCACAGGAACTGTACCGATTCAATCAATGTTCTGTTTTGTTTTTGGAACTATCAACCGAATAAATTAGTCTCAGTTCAGTTTATTATGAATTTTCATCATTTAAAAATATCACAAGACTGCGATACGATGAAAAGATAGGAAGGTATCGAAACGACTTGGAGTAGTCTTTGAAATCAGACACCCAACTGGCCCACTGAATGAAAAGTAAAAGAAGATATATAATACAAGACAGGCGACAAAATGACATGGCATGTAACGGAAGGCGAGTTTGATGTCAGGTTGTGGTCCGGTAAACTTGAGGGCTGACTAGTATTTAATGAAGTGGTGAATAGGTCAATGTCATACCAAACACATGATAAACTCACCTAATTTTCACTGGGCCGGCAATGCAAGGCGTTGATCATGTTGATCTGTATGGGACTTTTGAGTAGTCAGAATGGATAGATCTGGTGCAAAATAACGATAGTAGTCGCAAGTGCGGAGTCATCGAACACAATTTCTGGTTTGTCTTCCAACCGGTTAGATACGACTACCTTGTGGCATATGATGATATCACCATTGATATTATGCATACCTATATGCTGTGAACTGTTTGAAATAGGTTTGCAGCAATATTCCACTATCCCATAAATCAATGCTCTGTAGTGTTATGATGTGCGTGCTTATCAGTTAGTTTTTTTGATCGGCCTATTTCCTCATTAAATCAATGCCTGTATGATGCGATGTACCATGATATCAGGTTCTCCGCACTTTGGGTTTACTTTCAAAAGCCTGTCATTTCAGTGATTTTATAACTACAAATATCTTTCGTGACTCGAATTTTTATGCACTTAATTGAATTGACTAATATACGACTATACGTACCCACACTGTTTAACTCGCACATTGGTGCTCCAACCTACTAGGCTATTGTTATGCAATAGGGTAGTCTGTACTCGTTTCACCCACATATTCCTACCCCTGACTGTAGTCTATTCATTTTTACTTTCCATATCATACTAATGTGAATTTCCTTTACAGATTGTTACCTCAGACACATTTGACCACAAAGCAAAAGATACACAAGCTCATAGTCAATTTGACGCTGATGACATAGCATGTAATGATCCTGTAAGTAATGCTCCTTTTGATTTAATTTACTTCCAAATAAAACAATACCAGAAGCAGTTCTGTGTGATTGTCATATACTTGCAGTGTTTTATTTGAATATCTATAGTGAATGATGCAAGGTGTTGTTTTCATGCTGTTGGATGTCTTCATGTAGGATCCCCGTCAATTATAGCTGCACCATTGTTGGACCGAGTTATTTATCGCCTATCCTGTATAATTCTAGCCCCTGTTCTCGGTGGTAGTCAAATTAGCAATTTCGAATTGCCATATGCCTTCTCAATACACTATTAGTCACCTTATGTTTGCCCCAAAGATGCATCATTGCAATATTTCCAAGGTAGGCCATCACTGTTACAAGATAAAACAATAGGCTAAATATATCATGACAATTAAGTTCTATTCCAATCAAATTTGAGCAGGCCTACCGCCTACTCCCCATCGAAAGCAGCTATTCCAAACTTGACTTAAATTTCACAATCCCATTTGACCACTTTTAGCATACATAATAGATTCTGTTTGGAATATAGGATCCTCATTGGCTTGGATGTTATGAGTTTCTGCAACTTACTGGAATGGCCTGAAATTCATAATAAGCAGAAATAACTTGAATGAATTTGTATAGGCAATACAGTCTACCACAAACGGTTGGTTGGTCAGAAGTATCTCCTCAATGAGCAATGATTAACCCCCTTACCAGTATGGAAATATTGATTACGTCATAATGTGCATCTTTTTTGTCATTACTGTTTACCATGTTATTGATGCATTGCATGTCAGGGAAATAATGTCATACAAGTATGTTGTTACATTACTATATTTTTCTGCTTACAGGTCAATTCTTGGTATTGCCTGATAACGCTCTTTGCCACGACAGCATCTACGATGATGTCCGTCGGTCTGTCATTTGGTGCATTGAATCCGATCATGAAATTCCTAGGCGCATTTTACGGTGAAATATATGTGGTAAGTTCATTTTGAACCAATCGTATTGGGGATTGAATGTTTAAAACATATTCTCTAATCTTTTTGATAAAAGTAGTCTACTCCCTAAGAAATTGGATATAACATTGGATAAATGGGTGGTGGTTATCATTGAAATGAATAGGCTAACTATATACATCTTGGATATGGTCATCAATAGGACTTGAAACTTACAGAATAATTCTACATTCTTGATGTTCCTCAACTTGCGTTTATCAAATATTGGCTAGATTTGATTAGATAATATCACGGTCTATCCTATAACCTTGAGCCTTGTGAAAGCAAATGTTTGGATGTCACCGTAAATTATTATGGCCTATTTTTGTGTAATTTGTTAATTAAAGAAACATAAACGGAGTAAATGACATACCAACTAATTTTTATGGGGGGGGAGGGAGGTTATAATTGTTTTGCATCACACTTAAGCTAGATCAGATTTGAAGCAGACAGAATCTTGCAGTTGGGAGACATGATTTATACATGTGACATGTTTTCCAGACTCGTTGCAATGTAACCCCTGGTTGCAATATATCCTCTGAAGATGAAATCGAAGAATTTGCCAAAGTGGGAGTCGCATTGACGGTATCCATTACCTTGTTGGGAGGACTGGTGGGGGCTCTGTCACTAGGACTGTTTTTGCATTTTCTGACACGCAAAAAATCCATGATGGTCATCAATGCAATTAACATTATCGGGGTGATGCTATCCAGCTTCATTGGCCATGCTGTCATATCATACGAGGTGATTATTTTCGGGAGATCATTAATGGGATTCGCGTCTGGAGTTGCAATGAGTAAGTATTGGCATATTTATATGCTCCTGTTAAGGAGTTTTTCACTCAGTGACTTAGTTTCCAAACTATTAAATCTGTTGATGATTCATAATCTTGCCTCACAGATTTGTTGATAGCCTATTGCTTTTTCCCAGTGCATTAACATTTCAGCAAGTTTACTCCAAATCCTTGAATCATTTTTAAAATCTCTTCGTTTTCATATGATGAGATCTTGAAATAGATTTCATCCAATAAGTAGGCCTACTATGCCAACTTGGTTAGAACATTGTTTTCTTTAAAAAACATACCCCTTTCATCTAAACCACAAATTAGCTTACTATTTTCATAATCAATGCCAAAAAAAATATGCTGATTCTCTGAAAAATCTGCCAATTTAGGCAAACTGGTTATGTGGTGAACTGGGAATGCTGTTATTGGGTTATGACTTATGAGTAGGGCGGTTTTTTTTTGACATGTCAAAATTTGTCAAAATTTTGTCAAAATTGTAGCGTTAGGTCAAAATTTGTCAAAATTTTTCATAAAGTCAAAAATATTTTGACTTCTACATTTTGTTTGTATCGTAGATTTTGCACTGTCCGTGAACTTATAATTTGATATTTTACCGCTTTTAGCCTATTTTATAGGCCTACCGTTGTAAACTGCTAATCGTCTGCCCATTCTGAATCATAAACGGTCAAATAAAACGAACAATAGGTAGACATGGTGTTATGGTCAACGTACTGCAATATCCTAACTGAAGAAAGACTTCTTGTGCATTGCGTCATTCTTATATTGAGAAGCGCATGATGAAAAATCGTGATGTAGACAACATTGTCAGAATGAAGCAACACGGTGTGTCACCAGCACTGTACTCACAACTTGAGTGTTGTCAGCCAACAACTCCTGCTTTTGAACGTCCTTGGCAAGCTTCTTAGTAAGGACGTGCACTTTCTACCCAAGAATGTAGGAAAGTATCTCTCGTTGTACTACAAAATATTTTAATTATTTCTACCATAATACATATTGTAACTCATAGGGCCAGATTTCGTTAAAATAATGTTTTTTCATGTAAAAAGTTGCCTGTTGCTCAGCCAAAAACGTTTTTTCAGGCCAAACTACTTCGTTAGGACAGTCAGTTCCAACCAGAAATGAAGATAAGTGGTACAATTTTAACATTATGTGGGAAAACACCTAATTTGCATATGTTAGGTCAAAATTTGGTCAAAATTCAGTTTTTTTAGGTAAAAAAAAGTCAAAATTTTGATTTTTTAGGTCAAAATTTTCTTTTTTTTTAGGTAAAAAAAAAACCGCCCTACTTATGAGTAATGAACAACAATTTTTCAAATAATATCAGACAAGATCTAGAAATATAGGTCAAATTCATTTTAAAACGAAATGGCATATTATGTAGAGATGAGCTAGTTCTAATCAGTTACATTTATAATAATAATTAGAGCATTTCATGAGTTAAGAAATGATAGTTGAAATTCCAGTAAATAGGCTGATAGGACATTTTTATATTTGCAGTAGGCAAAGTAATACTGCCGTTTTCTTTCTGCACTAAATCATCATCTGCTTCTATGGTTTTTAAGGCCACATTTTGCTACTGAAATTTGGAAAGTTGATTCTATTCGGTTTTATCATTTCTGTCACTGCCGAACCACGCATATAAAAGCCGCTTTTTGCTGTGTACCCTCAGACTGCATGGTTTTGTAATACAATTTAGTCATTATTGATTGGTCAGGATCAGGAAGATGCATTTTGCGATTTCACTAGTTGAGTGGCGCTCTTGACCTATTGAAGTCTGAAACACATTATCTTAAATTACTTTGAACTAGGGCAAGGTAAAGGCGGTTCCAGTAGGCTACTCTAATCCAACTCGAGTATCAATTATATTGGTTCGATTAGTGAGTGTTGATTACACTTTCACACGTAGAGTAGCATGTCATCAATGAAAAATGTAGTTACAATACTTCATTTGCACCACTGGGGTCTCAAATCTTAATACCATTCTCGACTCTGAATAAAATCGCCCAGCCCAGCCTACTTAGAAGCTAGAGCTATGTAGAATAGCTTGGTCTGAGTGTTTTATCATTTCAGATATGGTTCCCATGATTATATCGGAGTCTTCCACAAAGTGCCGAGCGCCTTTCTATCTCAGCCTAATCGGAGTGAATTTGTCGCTAGGAGGTGTGCTCGGTATCACGTTTGGTCTTCCGGAGGTTTGTGCATTCATTACTAAAAATTATCAATCCATATTAAATCATTGGTACTAGATCAAGTCTTAAGTATGGGCGCAATGCTTGGTATACTATAAAAGTGGAGTGGATCGATTGATCAAGCAATTGCTCCATTTTAGGCATATGCATTGCTAGTCGGATTTAAAAAGATTTTGCGATTCATTGATATTGTTGCCGTAGGACTAATCAATTTCTCCGCATGCCTTAAAATTGCCCACTTGTATTATATGTTTCTGTCCATATTTTTTTATTACTGTGTAATACCGTCACATACATTATTTTATATAGGACTCGGCAAACTTATTATTACTGTATATTAGGGTGGTTCAAAAATAACCTTTTTTCCTGAATCTTCCAGGTTACTTGATTAAATCGTTCGGTTGCCTTAAAAAACGACGCACACCAAATTTGAATTCATTCCAACCAATATTCGCGGATTTCGTAGAGTTTGAAAATTTTGAATTTGCCTAAAAATGCAGAAAAAATTTTTTTTCAAATTTTTCTGCCAACCCCATGAAATTGTTGCGCTGTCTTCGAAAACGATGCAAAACAAATTTGACTCAATTCGAAGCCGTAGAAGTGGAGTTATTTCAGTTTTTCTTTGATAATTCTGGGATTATCCTTGATTGGTGGATCATCTCAGAATTATCATCAAAAAACTTGAATAACTCCGCTTCTGCAGCTTGGAATTGAGTCAAATTTGTTTTCCATCGTTTTTGAAGACAGCGCAACAATTTCATAAGGTTAGAAGGAAAATTTGAAAAAAATTTTTTTTTGCATTTCAAGGCAAATTCAAAATTTTCAAACTCTACGAAATCCGCAAATATTGGTTGGAATGAATTCAAATTTGGCGTGCGTCGTTTTTTAAGGCAACCTAACGATTTAATCAAGTAACCTGCAAGATTCAGGAAAAAAGGTTATTTTTGAACCACCCTACTGTATATACATAGACTCAAATTGATATACGGTACCTCTTAAATTTGTTTTTACCCTTTCCTGATGTCCCGTCTTTTCATTATATTACAATAAGTAGAATCTGATTTATGATTTATCAACCATAATATAGGTATCAAATGCTGCTGCATTCCATTTAATAAGGCCACTGACAACTAAACTCGATTTTCCTTGACTTTTCGTGTGGACTTTATTACGAAATTAGAAATTTTTTATCACTGAATTTTTCTGTAATCATTCAAGTTCTCGCGTCTGCTGGTGCATGTGTGTGTCTCGCATTCTGTAGTTTGAAATCATAACCTCCTCGCGTATCCGACACATGCAGCATTCCTTTTCATCAGTAGTAGTTTTGTATTATCCCTTATTTCTTTCCATCCAGGATACACGGCTTATACATTGCTTAGGCCCGGGTTGGTGTCCGATTTCAAAGACGACTCGAAGTCGTTTCGACACCTTCCTCTCTTTTCATTGTATCGCAATCTTGCGGTGTCTTGAAATTATAAATAAACTGATACTGATCCTAATACTCCAACAAATTTGTTGTATCTGTGTGTGGTATTGTAGTTTGAGCAAGCATTTCTGTGTATTTTAAAAAGGAAATATTGTGCATGTCAATATTCAAGACTTGACTATTGAATTGTACCATAATTGGTTTCTCGTCGGCAGGTATTTGGTACGGAACGCTTCTGGCCAATCGCGCTTTCAATGGCTTCCATTCCGTCACTTGTATATCTGGTCTTGTCACCTTGGCTACCAGAGACGCCTTCCTACCTCATTTTGATTGGCAAGAATAGAAAAGCGCTGGATACGCTTCAACGTCTCAGAGACGGCTCCTCACGAGTAGGTTTTCGAATCTGCATTCAAGATCTTATTATTTCGCAAGGCAGGGATTGTTACGTTTATTGCAATTGCCGTAATTCATTTTGTCAACAGGCAAAATCGACTGACACTAATTCGTCGCGAAAATCTCAATCTTAAATCAACAGCAACATTAGTCACTAACACACTTGTAGCAGACCTATAACGAAGTTGAGTCTAAGTCTGAAACTTGACTTTGCAAACTAATCAGAACTGGTGAAATCAGACTGTACATAAACAATTTTGAAATATCTTGTCATGCAATTTTATGGAAAACTTTCAATTGGCTATCATAATATCTTGTTTGCTGAAAACTTGTGTTGTTTTCTATTTGTTCAGCAATCATTATATTTCGTTTTAAAGCACTTCTTGACAAGCCTCATCATACTTGGACTGAAGACTCAATTTCCTGCTTAAGTCAAATTACTTGAAATGATGATGATGATGTCGAGCATGAGTCATCAGTCTGTCATGTTAGGATGTTTTCTTTGTGGCTTCATAAAGGAAGTGTGAGACACATTGTACTTTGGATGTTCTTATTTAACAAGGAAAGTGTCAGTTTTTCTTCAGAATTTCAATTCATCAATCCATTTACGACTGATTACATTTCCGGACGAAATCTCTGCTCTTGATCATATTTCCCATTGCCTTCTATCTCTGAATGCCCATAAAATGACCTGTGATTTGTTCCAGAAAAGAATATATCTGAGCTGAGTCAGTTTGAGTTTGGAATGCTATCATTTGAGTCATTGAGCACTCCCAGTTGATGTTCTGATCATTTCCTAGCAATCCCTCTTTCTGGAACCTTGGTAAGTCCTGAGATTCCAAAATGATGCTTCATTTTTGTAGGTATCTGACTATCTGTGTGAGATATATTATCCATAGTCACTCTTTTTTAAAAAATAGGCTGAATCTATTGTCATATTTGAAAAGTTGCTACTTATACTGGTTGGATCTAGCCAGATGTCTATTGGCAATAGAAACAGGTCTGATGTCCAGTTCGCGATCCATGGGTCACGACTTTTGAGATTCCGTGGTTCATTCCGAGCACAAAAGCTATCCATGCTCTAAATCAGTGGTTCTTAACCTTTTTCATACCATTACCCCCAAGAAGAAAATGACAGGATGCAATTACCCCCTTTCAAAAAATAACAAATTACAGCTTGCACTCTATTAATTGTAAAACAACACAAGGTGACGTCGTAATGCCTTGTGAAAATATCAAGTCAATGCGAAAGCTGTTTTTGCGTTATCCAGTGGTCACATCTAGGCAAAGCGGAGGATAATAGACAGCATCTCATGTAATAGTCAATCGCAAACTTATTTCAATTTTTGGTTTTGATAGATACCATTGCAGAAAATCCTATTTCACCGCAATAAGTTGGAGGAAATTCAATCAGAAAGTTTTAATGCCATTATGACAAAGATTGGTTATTCATTTTGAAGCCGAACCCACAAGGTTTCCAATATCTTCCCCTCGTTTCTCCGAAAGCATTTTGATGATGTCAGACTTAATTTTTCTGACTAGACTAGGCCACTACACTTTTCAATTCTAACAATTATATATCTAGGATATTGTTATTGCATTATAGCTGTAAACCTGAACCTATACTACCCTTGTTGTCCTTCAATTTGCCAGCATGCGTAACAATATAATATGATTCGCACTACTGCGAAATAACTTCGATATACCTAGCACTATGCTAACTACATTTGACCCTGTTATTCATAATCACTAAGTGGTTACTATGATGTCACAGCAGGCATGGTGTGTTGAGTGAAACAAAATATATACAAGCACGCAAAAATTCATCTTAGCCCACATTCATATTTACGTTTGAAAATATTTCAGTGCAGCGTCAAAAGTTCGTGAAATATGTCAATTAGAATTACCCCCCGGAAATTGGTGAATTACCCCTTTGGGGGTAATTACCCCCAGGTTAAGAACCACTGCTCTAAATGGTAGCATTTGAAAAAAAAATATATAAAATTGACAAGATCAGAAAAAGTAAAATATATGTTTGCTTTCAATCTTTTACAAGCAATCTTTCTGATTCAAAATCCCTAAAAGCTACATTCCAAGATACTCTTGTCTTTTGAGGTACGGAACTTCAATATGCAATAGAATATCGTGATATTGAATTCGAACCGAATGTTTTCAGTAGAGACTCGACAGTGGTTATCATCAGTAATTAGTTACAGCCGAACATATTTGGGTTGATTTCGATATGAATATATTTTTCCATTGTATATTGAAGTTCTGTACCTGTGTCTTCAAATTATGAATTAGTTTTCTGGATTTCGCGTCCTATAGGCTATATCACTGATATTGCTCAGTGGGAGATTTTGATAACTAGATCATAATTCTTAATAATTGTGTAATTAGTCTAATCGCAGAAAAATGTCGGTAATGTAACTTGTGAAATGTTTTACGAGCTCTAATTTAAATACTGGTTTTCCGGGAAATTCTACATGAGAACTGTGTCGTGCGAAACGTGCCAATCTTGCTGCACAGACTTCGTCGTTCATGTACTTATCAGGATCAACTCTGGTTTGATATTAACTAAACCTGATGCAAAGTTTTCACAAATTCAGTAATTCTAATTCTAATCTAGAAAACTGAAAATTTACTAGTTGGTAAAGTCTGCTCAGCGATAAGTGGAGGTGCATCGGAGCATTTTGTATTCCATTTTACATGATGTGTGGTCTTTTTGTGTCCAGAGCATGCTCGCTGCGGAGATAGCCAGCATCCGTCGTGAGCACGGCCAGCAAAGCAAATCCAGTCCTTCGCTTCCGTTGCGCACGCATCTCTGCAACCGAGGATATCTTTGGCAGCTGTTCCTGGTTGTGATGGTGTTTCTGGGCAGCGAGTTTTGCGGCATCAACGCGATCACGATGTACTCGAACGAAATCTTCATACGAGCTGGAATCCCGGAGGCTCAAGTTACCTATGCATCACTTATTGTTTATTTTGTCCAGTTTTTGGTGTCACTGGCTGGGGTGAGTGCAAACTAGAACAAAGTACCGGAATTTCAAAATGCCTAACTAGAACTACTTAGTTCAAGCTAGAACTGAACTGAAATTAATGACCTTTAAAAATACCCAACAAATTAACTAAAAAAAGGTAATTAGATTCAATTTCGAAACAACACATTGAAGGGTTTTCGGGTCAGAGGGGTCCCGACCACCAACCCCCTAGCAATGTTCGTAGTGATGACTCTAAGATAGCAATGGCTGCTATCACAATTTACGCCAAACAATGACGACACATGCTTCTTGTTGTTCTATGACTAAATATTTTTAATGCAAAACTAGAACTACCGGTACTCGCTTTTTAAAATTCGCAACTAGAACTAGAACAAAAAATATGTATTTATTTGGCCCTCAATCATCGCCATCGTAATCATTCTTAATCACAATTAGAATTTCACTCATTTCAAACACTAAAAATTCACATGTAATAAATTAGCTCACAATTGCGATTTTAGAATTCGAGATAGTATTTGTTTTTCTCTTGGGAAAAAATCCTAATAATTGCTTTAAATTTCCCGAATATATTTCCTGGGAGCAATGTTCCCTCTAAATTTTCAAGAGCCTGCGCAAACACGCCAACTCACTGCGCAAGCCCTCGGACAACAGTGCGCAACCACTCTCCAATAGGGTGATAAAACCAACTACTGGGGGGCTTCGCCCCCCAGACCCCCCTAGGACTATAGGCTTTTCCGGTACTTATCTTCTACATTGGGTGCCCATTTAGTAGCAGCGTCCCTATAACGCGCGTAGCGCGAAAAATTTATATAATTCATGATTGCATCAGCCAATATGATCGGGAATTGCATATATATTGCTATCAATTTTTATCCTCTCCCTGCTCACATAATCAGATTTACCGGTAGAGCTGATCCAGTGAGGTGTGTTGGAATAGATATGCCCTCTAAATAATAATAAAACATCTTCGGGCGTACCCGTTGATATAATAACTTCGTTGCATGATGCTATTTCGTGACCCCCTATCTGCTATGTCAAAAGATGTTGAAATCGTCAAAACGTACTAAAGTAAAAGACGTACACGATTTCAAATTGGTATTTCTTAACTGGAAAATAATGTCCCCTCGATATGGCATTTGTCTTGTCGTGGGACTCTGATCGCCAGGACAGGAACATTCGGCGCCAGCCATTTAGGCGCCTATGGACATGGACAATTACACATATATTTGTATATATCGAAGTTTTCGGTCAGCACCAGGGCAGTCTTTTTCGCTCAAGGTTTTCTCGCTGCTGATCGTTCTGGCGCACTTCTTGGAGTCGCATGTTAAATAGCCTTTAACTTCATATGTCTTGGCGCGTCATGGTGCGGTAATGGCCGACGCTCAACTGCCCATTTCTATAAATCATGTGTAATTTTTGTTGGGAAAGGGTACCCAATAATCAGATATCTGACAATAATAAAACGCGCGTAGCGCGAAAAAGTTCCTGAAAAATTCCAAAAAAATACACCATGATTTATGTTAATTCTCGAAATAATTTTGGACCCCTTTCGAGCTCGGCCCCTCCAATTGGGGGGTTTGTGTGCGAAAGTTACGGACCTGAGTAAATATTACGCAATGTTCATTCGTTAGTTTCTCGGAGATTAACTTCGAGCTAGCCCATTATTATTGATCACTTTGTTAAACCATGTTATTACGCCATTTCCAGAAAATAATGCGCTATTGAAATGATATCAGTATCGCTCACGCGTACGAGGCCATACTAAAAAAATATCTTCCGTGAGGCGCACGTGATTGTGAATTCTTATTTCTTCACTGTGCGCAATAGTTACCTTTGTGGGGCGCACTTGTACCTCGATTTCAGACTTCAGTGATAACACAATTTGGCCCTGAGAATGTTCCATCTTAATTTTCACGAATATGCGCGCCTGCGTGGTCCATTGGACAACAGTGCGCAACAACTATAAAAAAAACATCATTTCTGATTTTTTGTGCGCAGCGTAGATTTTTTGTGCGCAGAGACCGTTTCAGCACTGTGCATTTGCGCACGTGCGCAGCTTAGAGGGAACACTGCCTGGGAGACATGGTTGGGTTATATTTTTTTTATCTGAACAAGTCACACACAATGTACAATGCGATAAGATATCATGAGCAGATAGGAGGATGTAGAACGACACGCAGCAGTAGCGATCCTTTACTCTGACATCCACCTCGGCCTAGAGTGCCCGACGTCACAGTTCTTTTCAATGTTGATCTTTTAGAAGCCGCGGCCCTTTCTACTAGTTCTTTTCCATTCATTGTGAGTGGGCTTTTTTGTCGCCGTAAGAACGGCAACGGCAGGGGAAGAGGAGCCCAGATAAACCTCCGGCGGGAATCGAACGCGGTTCGCCTGCGTGCTGGGCGCTTATCGTAACCACTACACTATCTCCCCTGCCCTCCCCTCCCCTCCCCCTTGCATGTGCAAGGAAGAAATCAGTAACATGAATGAATGAAACCAATTATATGAAATTAATGGAATGCAATTATGATAAAGCCTACGTAGTCAATTTTTTCCCTGTCATGGAATTGGTGTTTCCTCATGAAGTTTACTAAACATAAGGTTAGATAGAACCGATATTGTAGACAACTTTCGAAGTCTGTGTAAAAGTTAGCAAACTTTCCACAATTTCCTGGAACATCTAACAAAAAGCGATTATCAGCAAAATTTCGCCTTTTCTCCACAAATAATTCGATTATTATGCCGCATACCTCCTTATTCCCATTGTTATCAAAGAGTCCAAAGATAGCGGAATCGTCATGTTGCCTTCTTCCCTTTCAGTCCGCGGCAGTCAACAAATGGGGCGCCAAACGACTCGCTGTATTTTGGCTCACGATCATGGGGCTCTCCATGACGTTATTGACGGCTTCTGCGCATTTTTCAACCATCCACCAGCCATTGGCCTATGTCAGCGTTGCGGCTGTTTCAATTTATGTATTGTCGTAAGTACCATTGTGGTTTGAAATCAGGAGGGAACAATTGAGAATGGGTTGATTTGAATGTACTCAACTCCCTGCAAAATGTATATGACGAGTGTGCAATGTGCATCCACTCCAGTGTAGACTTTAAAAGCGGCATAATTCTAGAGGTCCAAGAAGACTAACTGGAGAAAAATGCCGGTCATCTAATCTGGTTTCTGGAATGTTTCGTTCTTCTCATTTCTATTCTAGTCTTCATTCTAATTTTTGGTTTTCCTGAAAATGCTACAGGTTTGCTGTACGAACTTGCTATGTAGACCAATCTCATGCTTATGATGATGAACTCTGGTTTGGTATGATGCGAATTAGATTTCTGTTGTATTTCATTGTAACGTGGATTTAATTGAATTTCCAAGTTTTTGCGAATCAGCAATTCTAATTCTAATCTAATATGAAAAAAAGTGTGTGAATGTAATTTTGAAAAGCTGATCATTTGCTAGCTTTCCAACTTTGCTGCGGTGGTGAGCGACTACTTCCACTTCTGCTTGAACAGTCTCTCGGTAAATCCACGGACTTTTACAATTTGAATTTTGAAAATTAGATCATAATTTTGGGATAACTATGCACCACTTGGGTCTGTGAAACTTGCCACGGCTGTCGAGGACCACAGATGTAGAGTGATGATGCAAATATTTTTTTCGCAGATGGGCGTGTGGCCCCAATATCACGCTCTTTCCACTCGTCACCGCGTTGACCACTGAGTCTACGAGAGCCACCAGCTTCAAAGTGGGCGGAGCCCTTTTTTGGATTTCGTCGTGGTTTGTTGGATTCATCCCAAAGTTTTTGATGGTGCGTACAGCAGGTTGAGACTTGTAAATGTTGTGCTATATGTATAGGTTTCGATATTTACCTCGCTGCTTTCCAAACACTTTTGACGCATTGCCTCTTCATCAAGCTCAAACCTATCTTTACCGTACCCCTAACAGTGAGAGGTCATCAGTCACCAAGTACTTACACTGTTCACTAGTAATCAAGTTCGGTTTTGTCTGCTTGTTTCACTAACTGCTTTAAGGAACCTAACAGTTTCGTCTAGTTGCAAAAACAACAAAATGCCGTTCTACCATATTTCATGCAAAATGTCCAAACGTTACACTGGCTATTTGTCACAGTCGAATTGATTCACATCTGCAGACAAAGAACGACTGCATTCTATTTTAAGGTTCTTGTGGTGTTTACTGCGATAGGAAGCCGTGAAAATAATCGTAATAGGTTTGCTCCCAGTCTATTTTGATGATATCTTGTCGGGTTCACGACATTGCTACTTCTACTACTGAACATGACAATAATGAATGTGAAATGAGTGGTTAGATCTTATTGATCTGTACGCGAGATTAAGAAAACATTGATCTTACGAAATGTGAACTCGCGCAAACTCAATGTTTTGATCACAAGTGAAATCAACAATTTGCTGGCAAGTCCTCAATTGCTTTCAAATTGAAGACGACATAGGCCGGTGATGATGCAATATGCGGATTGCTTGTCAGCAAAATCTCTAATCTGGCTATGATTCTAGTTCACAATTGTCATGACTTGTCAAAAGTCAAATGGAGTGTGGGATTGGCAGTCGTGATACAGCCATGACCCTTGCTGCTTTGTCGACATACAAACTCCGAACTCGCCTGTTGTGTAATGATGGCTTTTTGTGAGTAACTGTTACAGTCAGCTAACGAAGTAGGATACGAGTCACATCACTCCTATCTAAGCAAGTGCAAAAGGCTATCGGTTTTAAATAGTGTTTGCAGTTCATGAAAAGCAGACTTGAAACCAGACTTAAGCTAGAAAATTTTCAGCTCTTCAAAACTGAAGTGAGAGAGAGAAAAATTTATTCATTATCGCGAAATGACAAAAACAGGCAACAAAATAGCATAAACTTCAGAAACACTCGGAGGCATGCAGTGTCAATTTCAAAACAAATGAGACTTGAGACATGTACGATGTACAGTGCACAAAATGAAGGCCACTATGCTTTATGATTGCAAGAGGAAACTGCAGCGAAGTGATCTGCGGATCATAAAGTCTACTGCAGCAGATTAGAATGATAGCTATACATTTTTTTTTTCAAAATTAGACCAGAATTAGAATGATAGCTACATAGGTTTTTACAAAAAGATTAGAATTACTGAATTCTCGGAAACTTGGAAACTGAATAAGTTCATTTTTATATCAAATCAGAACTCATTCTTGTAAGGATGAGAATGACAGATGCTTGTTCACATAGCTTGGCTCGTGTCGCATTATACAGTTCTCCTGTAGCATTTTCAGGAAAACTATAAATTTAATAGAATTAAGATGAGAGCAAAGTAATATTTGACAAATTAGATTAGAATTGGATTACTGGCATTTTTCTCTAATTGGTGGAATTGGATAACTAAAATCCCAACTGGGCAGACACGATGAAAGTAGACATAGTAGAGGCTCAAGTAGAAGTAACGTGACAAAAACTACTCCAAGTGGAAGTAGAAAAAAGAAGGCTGCCAAGCACTCGTTCAAGTAGTTTCAAAAAGTGGATTTGGTCTCGAGATCAGTTATTTTAGTAGTAATCAGGGTTTCTGTCTTTGGAATCGCAGAGTTCATCTCAGCGACGAGAGCAAAATCACGTATGACACTGCAAAAAGGTTCAATTTTCGAAAACATTCAGTTCAGCTGTTCAAATTTTACTGGCTATGCAATTGTTAGGTTGCCTGAAAAACCGATTGCCTGAAAAGCCGATTCACAAGTTTGGCTCAATTCCAACCCTTAGAAGCAAAGCTAATGATGCTCAAATTTTAGGATCTTATATAATGAAAGAATTTACTTCCGTGAATACTATTTGTTTCAAATCCGAAATTTTGTACTCCATTAATTTCACTTCTACTTGTTGGAATCGGGCCAAATTTGTTGTGAATTGTTTTTTCAGACAAGGTAACAATTTCATGGGATAGCCAGTAAAATTTGAAAAAGTTGTTGAATAAATCCAAAAGTTTCATCTACTACATCTTAGGAGAAATTACATGCAGTGAGCTCCTTCTTAATGTAAGATTGGAATCTTTCATCGGTATTCGAATATACCAGATTCAAGCTTCTCGTTTGATAGGGTTACTAGGTATACCCACTTTGTTGACTCAGCGGAAAATTATCAATTTACCAGTCGAAAGAGAGGAGACGCATATGAGTATTGTAGTTAAGCCTTCCAAGGACAAATTTTATAGTTTTATACTCATCTTTAATCATGGTAGAATGACCAATTGATACAGGAGAATGTGAATTTCCGTTGTCCAAAAGTACAAATTTTAGGCTTCAAAAACTGCTTTTTTGACAAACAAATATTTCGCATCATGTCCTGTTAATATTGATAGAACGACTTAGAATGACATGAGGATTCTTTATAGTCAATTAGTTATTTATACGCAGTATAACATTAGATTTTCTTCGTACCAAGTGAAATATTTAAGGGCAAAAACAGTAATTTTGGGCGTTTTTAGGGGTGTTAATATCTCCTGACAAAGAGCCAATCTGACAAAACTAATGTGATATTCGTAATCAGCAACCTCAAAAACCCCAGAAACGGCTCTCAGATGTTCTGCCTAAAAATTTTTTTTTCATCTTGTTGACCAGTGTAATTACTACTCACATAAGATTCATGATTTATACACACTGTTATATCGGCCTGGGTAGCCAACTGCGGGATGGCTCTTAGGTCAATCGTACAATATTGCAAAACTGACTGAGATAATGCCAAATCATCTTTAGTATCTCACATATCCTTATACATAAAGAGTAATAAGGTTCAACAGTGTAATTAAGCTTAAATTAGGCCGCATAAAGAATATCGTAAGACATACGGCTTGGTGGATTTGATTTTGCTCTGCAGATGGTGCTCACTGCTCATCTGCTCAAGCTAAACCGATAGAGTTCGGAGTATTACAAAGTTTGTAGTACAAAGGCGGTACGAACACGAACTAGGCAAACTCTTCCTATGGATCAGCAAGCTTAGTGGAATCACCAATATAGGCCTATGCCTTTACGATCTAGACTTAGCCTGAGATCATCAGTCCAAGAACAGGAAAGCATGTCTAAGCCTAAATTGTGGAGTTCGCATTACAAACAGGCCATTGCACTGGTCAGTAGATAAACTGCCCAGTAACTTAATAATTCGATGCGATGCTAGATAAATAGAATATTCATTGGACATAAGACACTAATGTGCTTACTGTAATTTTATTTATAACATCCTCTAATCCTTGGTTAGGTACACGAGTAAACAACACTTGTTATGGATCTAATGCGCTAATTGTTATAGTTGAAGAAACGCTAAATTCTGCTGTTAACTAACATGAATGTATGCCAAAATTCCAATATTTTGCATTAAAATATGCCAAATGTCAACACTGGCATCAGCTACTATTTCCTACATTCCTACAAGGTCCGTATACAATATCCATACACGGTGGACGTTTCCGAGCAAGTGAGCTTTGAGCAACTGATACCGATTGAACTCCTTCTTTTTCCCATGCAGTGACGTAATCCTCTCGCGTGGAAATATTATCTCAAACTTTGCATTGTACACATACGCATCAGGAGCGTTCCTCACTTGTGAACTAGAAAAGCCTAGCCACCAAAAAGTTTTTAGAATTGCTTCCAAACGACAAAATTTACAGGCTCACTGTTCTTAATATCGTGTTTATTTGAATTATTCCACGTCGGAAAAAGTGAAAAACATGGACAATTTTCAATCGCACTCATCTGGATTTTTCATTCGCACCACGTTCGTCATTCGCACTGATTTTTTTTCATTCGCACTAGTGCGAACCGTCACACAGGTTGAAAAGCACTGCTCTAATGTATTTGGCGAACCGTCAGGAAACAGGCCACGGACCGGCGGTTGAGTGCCACTGGTCTAACCTACAACTATTCATTTCAGGCCGGACTGAACGAATACGCCTACCTGCTCTGGACGGGATTCGATCTGTTCTTTGCAGTATTTTATTACTTCTGTATACCTGAAACCTGTGGAAAAACTCCCGAGCAGATCCAGTCGGAAATCCACTCCGTCATCAACCCCCGAAGCCAGACAGCCACCTCCAACGGCACCGCTATGCAACCTTTGCAATCCGTCAAGAGTAGACAAAATTCAAAAAGACGACCTTTTTCATAAACTTTTCACCACAATGTCGTTTTTGCTTGCCATACTATTTTCAACACTGCCATCGTCGCAGGGCAGAACGCTACCTTTATTGTGTTATGTGTGATTTTATCTGGGGCTGGGCTTAGCCTAGTACCATCGTTATGACAACCTATTTAGGAAAATATCGGATAGCTCATTTCTGAACCACACACGTTCGTACAATAAACCAACTGATAAGTAAAAAATCATAATTACGACAACATCTTCTAAAACAGCCTATTGTAGACCTCTGCTGTCAAGTAATTCAAAGTATCGATTAGGGTTGTTCAAATTGAAATTGTTTTCTTCAAATTACACTGTGTATTCGATAAAATGGAGAGGTTGGCCAAAGGAAACGCTGCGTGCCAAATTTGGCTCTATTCCAAACGGCAGAAGTAAAGTTATTGCTATTGAAATTTTTGTATTTAAAATCCATAGTGTTTGCGGTGGCTAGTTCTCTAAATTATTAATTGTGAATTTCCCACCGTAAATACAATTATTTTCAAATCCAATATCTTCACTCCTGCTTGTTGGAATTGTGTCAAATTTGCTATGCATCGTTTTTTTTAAAACAACTCAACACTTCCACGGGTTTGCCAGTCGAATTTGAAAGAGTCTTTTTTTTTTAATAAATTTGAAGTTGCTAACTCCAATACAACCTAACAATTTTATGGTAGGCAGTCAAATTTGAAGAAAAATGGAATTTTGAACATCCGTAGCGTTGATCCTGATTTGTAAAATACACCCCTTGACCCTGGTACTGGAATTGTTGTGCCCAGCCTTGCTTTTAACTTGATCAGCGATGAACATGTCTGCTGGGAAAGGATGTAGAAATCGCACGAGGTGCGTACTTGTTCAGTAATTGTGTGCGCAATATCGTAATTTTATCTGATATACTGTCGATGGTGGTGATTTTTCTGTGTTGGTGCTCCAAGCCAAGTATAACTGCTGTAATTTTTTTGATTTTTTTCCTATTGCTGTTCTGTAGTGATCATGTGATAGTTGGAAGCGATGCTGGACTTCGTTGGACCATGTAATGGTTTGAACGTGGCCATCAAAGACCGTATACACCAGAGGTGGTCAGCTGTCATTGGTCGAAAATTTCTACTCACAAATGAAGTGGAAGTAGCAGATGAGCAGTCTTAACATCGCTCATAAGTTCGTGACTAACGCAAAGTGACTAACAACACCAGAAATAGGTGCAATCTTAAAATATCGATTCAGTTTCCATGGTACAGGGTCAATTCCATAATACTGATGCAAAGTTATTGCAAAACTATGTTACACTCTTTAAAATGGAATAGGTTGAAAGAAAGTAAGTAGTTTGGCCTAAAAATGGTTCAAGGGGGTATATTAAAATATAACCACTTCCGTCATTAGTACAATTATAAATTTTCAAGTATTCTAGGTTTAGTTTGGCGTAAAAAACTCATAAAAGTAGTATTCTAACATCACAACTGCTTGAGTAATTTGCACAAACAAGCAAAACTTGAACTATGAAAAGTAACATTTCTTTACTGACCACCTCTGGGCTGAGAATACTGCAACTCTCGTTTTTAGCCCAATGGTTCTCAAGCGTGGCCCATCTGTCTTGCTGAAGTAGCAAATTTTACAAGCCTTTTAATGACCAATTTTTTTTTAACTAATTCGTGTTTTTGGTGACCTTTCCTGTGTCGTTTGCAAGCATTGCATAATGCATTGTGCTGTAGCAATATAGACACGGACGTTCGCAACGTTGAGAACCATCCATGCTTTGTGATGATCGTCAATGGTAACCGACTGTGTCGTGAATCATGTATATTATGATGTTGCAATTACGGAATAATTTTTCGCTGCAAGGCACTGTTAGAGTGTCCCTCATCGTTTGAGACTCTTTCGCATTTTACCAGCGTTTCATGGCAGCCTCTGAAGTGTCTGTGTGCAATCAGGTGAAAGTGAATTAGTTGCTCATTTGATTTTCACTGTTTGACGTGGCACACATGTTTTTTATATTGTCGTCTCTCTTGAATCCCACGGTCATCAAGTTTCCGGCCTCCCAAAGCAAATATAACTACACGGAAACAACTCTTTAGTCCGATATGTATCCGAAACTGCTCTAAATTGGGTTGGTGCTGATAAATCTTGAGTTGAAACGTCTTATCAAATTCCGAACTTTACAGATACATATCATGCCTTTCCTGTAGGCGATTATTCATGAAGCAGAATCTTGTATTGCCACAGTAGTTGGGTGTGAAACTAGCTACGCTGTTTTTTATTCGCTGTAGTTTTGATGCCAGTTTTTAACTGCAAGGACACATTTCAAAATTTGTGTTGCAGCATGTGTATTCGGTCTCCATTTTTTTTATCTACCCAATTTTCTCGTTCTGAAAAAGCCAATTGTGTTCCAACCCCAGGCTGCTGTGATTTCGATTGAAGCTGTTCGTTCTAGTCGACTTCACCCCCTGCTACGTGAATGATGAATACATCGTGACGACTTGCAAACTGTGTTTATTAGTAGATGCAGACAGGCAATATCACCCTACACACAGATGCACACAGATGATAGATTGATGCTAGACAACCATATTATTGGACCGCCGCACAGATTTGGAAAATACATATATACTGCAAATAATCTAAAATTGCCTTTACTTACACTGCGGAAACCACCTACTGCGGTTTTCCAATTTCTAACCCTCCGTCAGATTTTTAAGTAGTCCCTAGTTGCAAATTTTCAAAAGTCAAATGTAGTTCTAGTTGCGAATTTTTAAAATGCAGTAGTTTGAACAAGTCTGTCGACCGTGCATCTATCCGTAAGGTAGTCATGTATTCAAACCGCACTCCAGCCATGGAATGGAGTCACGACCGGTGAAGCGCAGATGAAACATTCTACAGTAGAATCACGCCGTCCATATTTCAAAAATTTTGACGTAAACCATTTCCGTCATCCACCGGTACTGGGTGTCATAATCAAGCAACTCGAACCCATCTCCGCCTGCCACCATGCCCGGTATATCCCAAATAATTCAGCGTCCGCAGAAAAGAGCGTCACACTTCGAACCATTTTTTACCGGGCACTTTTTTCAAGTCGAGTTTACTGGAAAAGGCGCGAGTATATTTCGAAACCAGATCGTCAAACTCTCTGTCCTTCCCGGCGGCACTTTTCTTCAATTTTTTTGGCTTCTCCGCGGAAGCCCGCACGTTCTTGCCCTCCTTTTGCTCGCGATACTTTTGCATGACTTTCCTCTGCTCCGACTTGCTGTTGAGTTTTTTGCTGCGCCGCATTTGCTCCACGACTTTCCCCTTGTCTCTCGAACGGATTTTCGGTTTCGTGTGATGCGGTAACGGAAGTTTTTTGCCGCTGGCCGTCATGCCGACGCTGCCTTGAAACGGCAGTCTGGTTGGATTTGAAGAATCGGCAGACAGGGTCGTTTTCCCGTTCTGCGATACAGAGTTGTGCGACACTTTCTGTTTTTTATCGCGAGAGAAAGAATCTTCCGATGACTTCCTCTTGAAACGCTGTCGCTTGGGATTTGGAGTTGTCGCGGCGTCATTCGACGAGCGAATTTCCTTTTTCAGCTTCTGCTTCGTGAGGAATTTCGATTTCCGCTGTTCTTTTAATTCGAGCGCTTTCCTAGAAGGTAGGAATCGTTTGATTTGCACGAAATCCGCAGTGACGCTTTGCGGAAGCAATTGAAGCAACGGAATGGAAAAGGAAAGTTTCCAAGCAGACTTAGATAAACCCATATAATTCTAGTTGTCTAATTTGACGAAATGTCGGTAACCTCAGCCTAATCTAATTTGTGACATGTTTATTTGCTGTAATTCTGATCTATATTTGTGAGATATTTCCATGCTCTGATTTAGATTTTTATCTAATTTCTGATTTTCCTGAAAAGGTTACAGGCAAACTGTGCCGTGCTAAACAAGCCTAGCGTGCTGTACAAACATTTATCAATCTCATACGATTATAAACTTTGATATGATATGAACAAGCGCACGTTTTCACAGATTCAGTAATTCTAATCTAATTTGGAAAACATGTAGCTATCATTCCAATTCTAGTCCAATTGGGAAGAAATTGAAGAAATTGATTAGTTCTAACTCTAATCTAATTTGTTAAAAATAGGTAGCCCTAATTTTAATCTAATTCGGAAAAACATCCATAGCAATAATTCTAATTCTAGTCTAATTTGGAAAGGTGTGATGATTATAATTCGAATATAGTTTCGAAAAAAAACTGGTTAAATGCTCATAATTTATTATTGACTGATATGTATCATTTTAGCAGGATGTGGGTAGAGTTTTTCACATATTGGCTGGAAAGATCAAGTGTTGTCAAGGATGAATGAAAGCAGAAAATTCAACATGTGAATGAAAAAAAATCAATGTAAAACACAACGCCATAAAATATCAGCGTCGCGCCAAGTATTACCTGTTTTCCAGTGAAAATTCGACGATGGGTCTTTTGATGGGTCCGAAAATGTCTGGATTGTTATTAAAACTTCTCAAGGCCTTCAAAGCGTGCTCGTGCTTTGTGAAGTTGACAAACGCGAATCCGAGCGGCCTTCCGACTCCGTCTTCGTTGACATTCTTGAGATCTCGCATCACTCGAGATTCCGTGATGACCACGCTGCGTCGATCTTTGAATTGAGACAGGAGAAGCTCCTAAAAAAGGAACGGCATCCGTTTACTGAAGTACTCATGGAGCAAACAAGGTGTTAGTCCATCACAAGCAAACAAGGTGTTAGTCCATCACAAAGAAAGGCAATAGGTTATGTGTGCACTGTGCTGGCTGGTCTTGTGCAAGCTGACAATTCAGTTAGTTGACGGTCAATTAACTGCTGGTCTTTTGAGTACTTGTAGTTCTGGTTGTGGATTAAAAACCATGAGCTGGCAAGCAACTAGAAAACACGTGTCGTTGTTTGGCGTAAATTGTGATGCTGTGATCTGTTGTGCGATGTTCTTGCAGCCATTGCTAGCGCGCAGTGATTGCTACCAACAGTGGCGTGGCCCGGGGTGAGTTTTGGGGTCGAAACCCCTCCGATTTCTAACTTGCACTGATGTTCATGTGGGAAATTGATCTGATTCCGATAAAATGAAAATTAACGAGTTGAATCTAGTGAGTTGTGTTTATTAGGTAGTTGTGGATTTTTAAATGTTATTAGTCCTAGTTCTATTTGTGTATTTTCAAAATCCAGTACTTTTTCCACACGGTAAGTCTACTGCCGGTTCTCAGCCTTTCAAACTCGCGGACCAGTAAAATTACAGCAAAAATTCGCAACCGGTAAACGTTCAAATAGCACAATCAACACAAAATGGAAGTACGACAATAGCACAATATTCAAAACAAATCGAATTTCCCAAATTAAAGAAGGGAAATTCCCTGCTGTCGTTTGATACCTCACCTGTTATACCCAGTCCTGTCCCTGGTTCTGTGACACCTCTTAAAATTACCAACTCAATTTTGACCGTTGGGAACATCTTGAAACAAACGCACGACTTCGCCATTTACCAGATGTTATTTATTACTATATTATATTGTCGGAATTCGTCAAATTTTGGAAATCATATTTTTACCACTTACATATACATATACAGTCTTAAACGAGTTGCTGGTTACTTTAAAACATGGCCCCATTACAATATGCCAACATTTTCGCCGGATGATTGCGGGTCCGCTAGATTAGTGAAGGCTGAGATGACTTCAGCATTGTAGCTGTGCCCAATAATAATCAGTTTACCGATAGATTTGTGTCGTAGATATGGACGAAAATTGTCACCAAGTCTGACCAAATACTCTCGACCGACGCTACTTTTCCAGCATGAAATGAAGTTTTCTATATTACATTCGAACTACATACATTTGCCGTAATGTAGGGATTGCTTGTTGAAGGTTCACCGGTCCGTGAGGTCACAAAGGTTGAGAACCACCGCTACAGAATAGGGATGCATAAAATATACTGCATCAATGCCACGAGAACAAAACCGTTACACACACAATGTATTGCTGTGAATCAACGACTTCCGCAGTTTGTGGTGTGTGTCTTCACCAGGGCTGTAACCAAGTCACAAGGTCCCGAGTCACAAGTCAATCTCACCTTTGACTTAAGCCGAGCCAAGTCTGAGTCGTCGAGCAATACAAGTATACACAGACTGACTGGTCGAGTCGAGTCAGTTTCCGTATTCTGACAAAATGACTCGAGTCCAGTCGAGTCACCCAAAAACATCAACTAGAGTCGAGTCATGACTCGAGTCATTACAACACTGGTCTTGTGGCCACTGGGGTTCGTGTGTACCATGGTTAAGAGCCACTGATCCAAGGTAATGACAGAATTGACAGAGTAAGCGAATTATTGTAATTCCGTCATACCTTCAACTTTTTATCGTCCACACTTCTAGGAAGATTGTGAACACAGAGTCGAGTTGTAGAGAAAAATACGTTTGGATTTTTCAGCTTGGCCCGTTTCATATTTTCAATCTTTTCCCTTTTCTTCAATTCGATCGCGCTGAGACCTTCGGCGGCTTGCGTTCCTACAAGGAAGAAAAGTGCAGGTCGAAAAGGTAGCCAACACCGTAACTTTGCACAAGTGGAAGTAACACTGCAAATATCTACTCAATCCCAAGTGGATAATCGCACCGACTTGGGCATAAAAAGGATTTAGGACCGCCTCTCCCAAAAACATGCTATGAATAAAAATTTTTACATTCACCAGGTTACCAAAAAATCACCCGAATGCAGTTTTCTGACAGTAAAATATTATGGATCTGAAACGAAATCAGAGTGAAATCTGAACTGTCCAAAATTGTGAAGCCAAGCATGTATTAATAGATGGGAATCTGCCAGCAAATTTGCACGCATGAACGATTGATGTCACGAAAATTGACATCAACTTCATTACTTATGTTAAGCTAAGTCTGATTTGGAGAGCTTTTTTGATGAGGGTTTGTTTGATGACTGTATAGTAGGCTACGTCAGAACTGCACGAATGCAAGTTTGCGCCGATAAATTGGTCGTCACGTACCTGGTCGTACGAGACCTTCCCTGCCGAGATACAAATTCCTCTTGTCCTCCGTTTCGTTTTTCTGCTTCTTCTGTTGATGGAGCATCTTTTTCACGTCGGTTCTGCTCACGGCTTGACAAACTTGAATCTCTTTCCCGTTCAGGATCTTGCCCTGAAATGGCAGTCATCTTGTTAGCTGATGGACAACTATCTACACCTGTATTTTGAGAAGTTCTAGTTCTTGTTCCGGCTTTAGAAACGTAAGCAGTTCCAGTTCTAATTTCGTATTTAAAAAATTTAGTTACCAATCAAAAGAATACAGGTTTCATCATTTGTCGTGAATCGCGATACCGGTGTTCTGTTGTGTGACGTTCTTGCAGCCATTGCTAGCTCAGAGTCATCACTACTAACAGTAGCATAGCCAGGAGATGAATTTTAAGGGGTTGGACGATTCTTGGACGATTCCGTCTCCAATATTTCTTGGCTTATTTACAGTTCAGTAATTTGTATAGTCAATATCTTAGTTAATTGTGTTTTAGCAGTTGGTTATGGACTTTTAAAGATTGCTAGTTCTAGTTCTAGCATTTTGAAAAGTCTGGTGGTTACAGCACGGCAATAGTCGATTGAAAACAAGCGCAGACCCAGCTACATACATTTTCCTCGCCAGTCAGCGCATCGATGCAATCTGAGGCCTCTTCCGGGGTTTTGAATTGGACGAAAGCGCATCCCTTGGACATCCCGGTTTCCGAATTGATGGCGATCTGAAAAGAACATTATAAAAACATGACTGCGACGTATTCAAATTCATGAATACGTGCAAAAAACTCGAGTTGTACAATATACGTGCATCTGGTCACCATACAGATGGTGAACGCGATATAGAGACGCTAGAACAGGGGTTCTTAACCTGGGGTCCATGAGCCCAGATTTCTTTACACCTTTCTTGTGGGCATTGCTGGCCCAGAGTCGGTCTTGAGGGCATTGTTGGCCCAGAGTCATCAAAACTAACAGTGCTCCAGGCAGGGGGTGGGTTTTGGCGTCAAAACATCTCCGAGGTCTCATCCCATAAAATGCGTGGGAAGTGTAGTTAGTTGTGTCATAGTTACTTAGTTGCGGATTTTTGACAAACGTTTGTTCTAGTTCTATTTGTGAGTTCTGAAAAGTGAGTACCATAGTTCTAATTCTAGCCGCGTATCTTAAAAAGTTAGTTCTAGTTCTAGCTGCAGATTTTGAAAATCCAGTAGTTTATCGAAGTCTGCACACCACAGATGGAACAGACAGACATCACAAAACCGTCTCTACCTTGGCATAGCAAATGTGTCCATACTCGGAGAAAGCTTGGGCCAGACCGTCTTCGGAAACATCGAAAGCCAAATTTTGAACAAACACCGTTCGTCCTTCGTGAACATCGTGAGACGTCTTGAGGCTGTGTTTCTTCTTTGACTTGACAACTGAAAGCAATCAAGCACACATATTATGTGCTGAAAACATCGATAACGGAAACGTAAAGGTTACTAGCAACCAGGAATGAGTGTGCACTTGGACCTGACGACACAGATTTTGAAGAATATATTGCATTTTCGACGGATTTACATCGGATTCATCATTTTTACAGTCCTGGAAAATCATGGTTTGGTGATGGAATTCCGAGGAATCGCGAGTTGGCATGCGGCTTGAATCGAAATCTCAATCTAGTACATGATAGACATTCCGGATTGTGTTTGATGTGTTATTTGCCAACCATCTCTATCGTAGGCTGTACAGTGTACAGCATGATTCATAAACTAAAATCCCAATCGAATAGGGTCATGTTATGATTGGAGTCGAAAAGTGAGAGATTGTTTATCAGAACAGAAATGAAACGCCCCTTTCCGCTTAAGCATATCATAGTATCAATTTTCTCAAACCTCGATTGGTAGCACAAAGCCATACAAGATAGCATAAATAACATTTCTGTGGAGCATTGCTAGAAAGTAAAATGGCCTAATTTTTCCGATCTGATTCTGAGCCGATTCAATCAGGCATTCGATTTCGCCCAGATCTCATTATCAACAAACATTACCCTTTTTTGGTATGCTTTCGCCCCCGGAATCATCGTCCAAACCATCATCATCTTCATCGCTCTCGTCCTCTACCTGTTCCTCCATTTCATCATCATCCGCACTATCGCCTTCCTCTTCTGAATCTCCCAGACCTTGATCGGAATCATGATCGTCCGTCTCTTCCTCGTCAGACGCTTCAGAATCCGTCTTGTCGCCGGTTGATTTTTCCTCTTTTACCAAAGTGCTTTTTTCGTTACTCTCTCCTGTCGTGGAATTCATTTCCAGATATTGCTTTTGCGGGACGGACCAATCGATCGCCACTTTTCTGCCTTTAATTTCCTACAGTCAACATAGAAAGACCATCTTCAATATATTGTTTGTTGCCATGAATATTTCTATGTCTCGCTAATATTAAAGTAGTATTGCGATTGGCGTTCTACGTTCCTGGTTATTGGATATAGGGTCAGAGTCAGGACAGTCTACCATAATTATGGCGAGACATACATCGTAACCACATATAGACCAGGGACAGCCAACTCAAAACGAGTCTCTGGCCACTTTTCAAATTTTGTTGATGCCGCATGAATTCAAAGTAGATAAAATAGGTCCAGTATATGTTTTACCAAAGAAATACAAATACAATTCTAACAATATCATAATCATCACTTCATTGCTATTTTGGACTATGAGCCGCGCAGAATGCCTGACATCACTTTTCAGCGACTAAAGTAAAGAATCGATATTGCGATTCACTAGACACGGTACTTCCAGGAAAACTATCTCCTCGTGAAGTTTCATCTTGTGGTGGGTCACACAATGATATCTTCAAACTGATGTTAATTTCAGCACTCCAAAATGCTCTCATAAGCGGAATCCCTTGAGCCAGTCTCAGGCGTTTGCGGGAAGGCAAGACACCAACCTAACTCATACAGCAAAGTCACACTGACTCGCAGTACTTGAATATTTATGATCATCATTTTATTTTAAGTAAAATTAATGATTTAAAGGTTTTAATCTTTTAACACTGTTGTGTAGTTCAATTTGTCTGCCAGCATTCTATGTTACTTGTTTTTGTGACTAGACGGAAACTTGAGGCTCGCCGAACAGATTAACGTAAGGGTCCGCCAGGTTAGTCAAGGTCAAGAACCACTGTTCTAAAAAGAAAGAAGTGGGAAACGCGATTATGAAGAGATTTACCATAAAACAACGCAAATGCCCAGTTATAGAAAGGAAAAAAAAAACAAGTACCTGCATGTTCATTGCTTTAAGCGCACGCATAGCCTCAAACACGTGGGTGAACTGGACAAATCCAAACCCTCTCTTTTTACCGTCGGGCTTCGTTGGAATTTTCACTTCCGTAATCGTGCCGTAGCTTGAGAATAAACAAGTTGCATCGCATTATTAGGCAGAAGACATTCCGTATAGTGTGAGATGGTGTTCCTAATGGATAGAAGTAGCCTAGCTTATGAAATTGTCAAAGATTTGAGCGAAATAACCCAGAGATGAAAGCCCATCTTCATGTCATTTCCACCAACATGCGCACTTGCGCATCTTTGTGGCCCACTACATTTATCGCATACTGCGATGGAGTGCGATATGACCAATTACGGTTTCAAGGCTTCCATATATAGTTTTGAAACTATAATTCTCGTTGACAAATTAACTCAGTAGCAAGTGATGTATCATTTCAGTACTCGGAAAAATTCGAATCGTCAGAATTAACAATCGATTCAGATTCGAGTACCTGAAACATTACGACCAATGCTAGTGATGGCAAACTCTAGTTGATTGAAAACGTGTCACATGATCATATCACGAACTCCGAATGAATAGTTGGCTTCGTTTCGTAACGGCTATCCTTTTACTATAACTCGATATACGTTTCAAAATGAATAACATAAATACCTGTCGAAAGCATTTTTCAGGTCTTCTTCCGTACATTGAAAGCTCAAGTTTCTCACGATCAACTTTGACTTCCTCGCGGCTTTGAAGTTCCCTTCCGGGGTGAGGAATACGACTTTCAACGTATAATTCCTCTTCTTACCGATGACTTTCCCAGCCAATTTGTTGTACGCTTTCAACGCCGCTTGCTTCGAGTCAACGACAAACCTCGCCGTCTGCCTTTGGTCCTTGCCTTCCACGAGATTTCCAGTCGCGGAATTAATGTTCTCGCATGGAAATTCTAAACTAACGGGTTCCTTTAGTCCACATTTTTTCCAAACAGTGAGAACATGCTCTTTTTTGTATAAAGCTGGCAGACCGCTGACCTGAACGGTATATTGATCAGCGTATTCCGGATCATCCACTGATTCTTTTCCCTCTGATTTCTCCTTCTTTACTATAACAGGAGCTTCGGTCTCGTCGTTTTCCGTGATTGTTGCCTTTTTTTTCAGCTTTTTACGAGCAAGCGATATCCGAAGCTTTGATCCGTCAATGATAAAGTCGTTTTCCATTTGAAGTGCAGATTTTGCGTCTTCTATCCTCATATAGGTGACATATCCAATGCAGGGTCTATGAGACTTATCTTCTGTCTTTTGATTTTTCACTATAAAACACTTTCTAACGGCACCGGCCTTGCTAAACACTTCTTCGAGGGTTTCGTTCGAGCAATCGTAAGGGATACCACGAACGAACAGCATGCACGGATTTAACGATTCTTCCGGATTTGGATTTCCAATCATTTTGTCAGATTAGTAATGATATGATCTGTAAAAAACAGACACATGCTATAAACAAAAATTTAAAATAATACCACTATACATAATGAGACTACTATATCATAATGGTATATGCCATTATATACAATATTGGAAAAAGAAAATAAGACAACAGACAATAAAACAGTTTTATCGTGTTGTGGTGTGGATAGGCCTGTATACAAAAAGCAATCAGATTCATAAACGGAAAATCGACAACTAAATATGATCTCCAATCTGAGTAAGCCCGCAATTCAACGCAGCCTGTGGCCTGCAAAATCCAGATAGCGGCTTCACATTTGAAAACTTGACGAATTCATCAAAAATTACACAACTGCAGTGCAGACTTAGGCAGCTAGAAAAATTTCAGCTGTTCCAAATTAGATAAGAGTGATAGGTACACAATTTTTTCAAATTACATTCGAATTAGAATGAGTGAATTCTCGAAAACTTGAACACGTCAAGTTCAGTTCATACGAAAACATATAATTCATTCACATAAGCATGAGATCAGCGAATGTCAGTACAGCGAGTTTGGCTCGCTTCACACCATGCAGGTCTCATGTAGGATTTTCAGAAAAACCAGGAATTAGAATTGAACTTAATGAGAGCATAGAAGCACTAATCGCAAATCAGATGAGGATTAGATTACCGGCATTTTGACCCAAATCTGATCGGACAGCTGGAATAATCTAGTTTTCCAGGTCTGCTGCGGTGATGCCGTCACATCCATGGCCTACTGAATTATTTCATTCAAATTATAGCCAATTACCATAAGAACGCAGATAGTAGGTCTACTAATGGATGACGATTATGTTCAGAACAATAATTACTTGCCTCGCTAATAAGCGGGCTGATAAGCTGGTGACAAGGTCTCGAAAACAAAGTTTACTATTGTCCTTGTTTACTATTTAAAGGTGACACATAGAAGCAAATACATGGCCAAACTTACATTTTCAACTGTTGTGGGAAGAAATGATAACTATCAAAAAGTGTATAAAAATAGCCTGTCTGAAAAGGCAGCACCAAAGGGACTTGACAGTTCATGAGTAAGTTGCTTGGTCGTCTTTCATTCATTCATCCGGTAAAACTAGATGTGTGAGGGCGGCTATAGTCACCTGGGAGGGCATCTACGTCAATTTTTGACGCGAATGATATCAACAATGTATTGATATCACTTTTCAAACCCGGAGTATCTCCATATTATTGTTGTAACATATCGATATCCAATCAGGCTGCGTGGCGGCCCACTGTATTTGATTGATCTCGCCGTCTGCGGTGTAAGCCAAAATCGGATCTTCAATGGCCCTCGGCATCTGTTGAATATCCCAAATTAACGCTTGGTGATCATCAGCCGCCGTGCAGATGTGGCAAGACGAATGCGGGGCCCATGCGATACCGTTAACGCATGATCTGTGGTTGTTCAACCGCGCTACAGGGGTGCAAGGTACCCTCACATCTAATATAATAACCTCATGAGACTCCATCGCAAAAGTCGCGAGATAATTCGGGTCTTGTTTATTCCAACATAATCGTAGTAACGGCTGATTTTTGGAGTCCTCGTAAATAATCGTGGAGTGTTCGAGGTGGCGTAAATCAAACATTCGTACCGACCCATCCGCGCCCACTGAAGCGAACATGTCTCGTCCACCCCCGGCGCGGCTGAACGCAATGTCATATACTTCCTTGTCGTGAGCGATCAGTTGTGTCTTAACATGACCAGACACTAGATTCACCCTTCCTAATACTTGACCGGTTTCCAATCCCCATATGGTACAAGTGGTATCGATACTGCTTGTACCAAGAATGTTTGGATCAACCTCATTCCAATCGAACGAAGTTAATGGGGCGCAAAAATCAGAATTTTTGTTATTATTCAGTAAACATTCAAGTCTAGTTTCCGAATCGTTCACCACTCTCCATATGCGAAGATAATCCCCACTAGTCGCAAGTAAGTCAGGATACGCAGCCTTTGCATCTGGTATCCAAATGATCTTTGTGCATGGGTACGGATGGTCAAAAGTGCTACGAGCGTTAAATTCTGATCGTTCTTCGTCCAATCCGATGATTTGAACTTTGTTATTGTATTCCTCGATGAAGCTACCGACAGCCAGACGAAATCTCTGGTCCGGCCGAACGCTCCAGTTCATCGCGTAGATTGTCCAGGGAGCCTCATACTTGTAGATCTCCTTTCTTTTCGCATGTACCGCCATAGTCACAGCTTACAGCTATACCTGAGGTAAATATTGCCTGATACAATAATGTTTCGAAAACGTTTAACACGATCATTTTATAAAAAAGGCTACAGTCATTCAGTGGACATCAAAATACACGTTTCGGACCGGTGAGCCTTCAATACTCAAAATTATCTGGAATGCCACTACGGCGAATTTATGCAACTAAAAAGGAAATATTGCAAACTTCATTTAGAGCTGCCTTTTGATATCAGAAGTTTCTGCAAAGTGAACGAACTGCTGTTAGAAACCACAAACTTGAGTTTCGTGGTTCAGTATCTTTTGAAAGAAATGCGAGTACGGTATGCTATTTGCCATAGTGCTGTCGAAATTTGACGAACTTTGCTCTAACTGATTTCGCATATGACTGTTCCTAAACAAGTTCTGAGCTGCTTTTAAACAATTTCGTACAACACTTTGCAGGAAGCATACCATGAACTCTATACTACGAAAGCATGAAGAAGAATGTGTTTCAAATTTCGCAACCAATGTTTTATTCCTCTAATTAACGGGCTGGAGTTAAAGTGCTTGCAATCTAGAATTGAGATATGACAGCTTAATAAATTTGGTGGACCACCACCGTTCAAGCAAGCGGTCGAGAACCAATGGCCTATATGTGGCTTTGTCTTGCTACTTAATTATATATCCAAATGGAGTCGTCACGATCACCCGTAACCATTTTTCTGTGAGTGTCGCTCATTGACTGTAGTACCAAACGCACCTAGCCTATAGAAGATCGGGTGATAGTCGAAGAAATTTTTTTGTTAACTATAGGAAATTCAGCAAATACAACTTGCATATTGAAAGGTCGCGACCCAAATTGAGACCCGTCCAATTTTTTTTAAAACCCTGATATATGAAGTCATCATAAAGTAAACAGATGGGATAAAACATTTTCGCTCTACGAACAGGCTCCAAAAGTAGAAGGTCACTAAATGGTGTCTGACCAACTCCTCATGGCTGGTAAGTCATGCTCACGAAGCAGTTAGATATATATAAATAAAAAGGCTACACCTTACCAGTTCAAGCATATTCAAGAATATACACTACCGTACTCAATATTGTGACGACCATTGTATGAAGATTGCATTGGACAACAATAAGCTCTCATATTAGTATACACATGCAACAAGAAGCTGTTCAATAATGAATTGTTGGGTATGCAGGACTTGACCCAAACCTGCTTGGTTGGAGGTAGAGAACTTCAATGTGTAATTGAATAATACATACTTACATTGAAATAAAACCGAATATGTTAGTTCAGCTGATACTCGTTAGGGGTAATCTTCAGGCTTCAGCAAGCAGCAATTAGTCGTGGTAGAGTACTGAAATAACATCGCACAGCAACAATCGTATCCCCAGAATTAAGAAATCGCTTGAGGCCGCTAGGCCATAGATGTTATTATACCAATGTGGAATCATCGATGTCTCGTGCACACCGACCAAAGATATAGATTCTCACAGACTGACTTACAGTCACATTCACAGTCACGTCACAGACACAACACACAGGTGTGGTGTGATGCTAGGAAATGTCTTGGCATACCAAATATTACACTATACGTACCATACATTTAATCATAAGTACTGCAATCGTGATCAGTAGTTTACTCATTTACATCCGCACAGAACACATGAGGTGCTGAACAAAAGACAGTAACCATGCGATGTTTTGTATCGACGCGGCATGTAACACCAAGGTGAAAAACGTCCGAACAGAAAAATTTTTCATCGCATGCATAATCACAAGCTGTCAAGGAAGAACGCAGAAGAACGTGCTTTCATGAAATACACGGAAAATTTGGACATAGCTATCGCCTTCGCACCGCAGCGCAACAGCGGCCAAAGCACGCATCGAGATCGACTGTAGAAAACTAAGCTAGGGCAGATATGAGAGAGAGAGAGAGAGAGAGTCTTTATTTTCATCGAACCAAAATACATTACAAACGGCAGTGATGGTGGTACAGAAAATATGCGTGCACAGTATTCGGTATTAGATAGGAATGATCGATAAGACCGTGAAGGGCATCTAGTCTGATCACACCAGCATCAAACGTAGGCTTACCATATTTCGGAAATGAAAAAAGAGGACACTTTTTCAGAAATTTCAGACATGCAAAACTGGAGAAGAATTCTCAAAAACCGGTAAATTTTTCCCACTTCATGATCGGTTGACTAAAAAAAAAAAAAAAAAAAAAAGAGGTCATCACTTCAGCTCAGAGCTCAAAATCACGTTTATCACTCCACATTGCTAGGTGGATGACTAGAAAGAAAAAAAAAAAAAGGTCATCACTTCCGCTCAGAGCTCAAAAACACGTTTTTCACTCCACATTGCTAGGTGGATGACTAAAAAAAAAAAAAAAAAAGGTCTTCATTTCGCTCAGACCTGAAACCGATTTTCCCTCCGAAATACCCGCCGGAGCTTCACTTCTGCGCTAATTTGCGGCATATCACTCGCAATTTCCTCTATATCTGACCTAAATTTTCAAATAAGAGGACGAAATCTCAAAAAAGAGGACAAAAGGGCGTCCTCCTAGGACACTTTCAAAAAAGTCAAAAAAGAGGACAAATTCTCTTAAAAGAGGACGTATGGTAAGCCTAATCAAACGGGTACACTTGACTCTGAACAGTCTGGCTGTAATGATCAGGGTTGCCATCGACATGGACCCAAAAATAAGGACGGTCGAAAAATTAGATTAGCATTAAAAAGCGTTTTTGTGCATACTTTGTTTGTATTTATACGAGCTTCGGCATATCACATTCAATTCATCTTATTGCTAATAATTTCGTCATTTCAATTCACCACGAGACTGCGATACAATGAAAGATAGGAAGGTGTCAAAACGACTTGGAGTATAGTCTTCGAAATCAGACGCCCACCTGACCTAGACGATGTGAATAGGAGGCATGCACACTGAATGAAAAGTCAAAGAAGATAATACAACAGGACATGTGGCAAAAATGTGGCATGTGTCGGAAGGCGAGATCGATATTTCAGGTTGTGATCCGGTAAACTATAGAGGACTGACTAGGATTTATTCAATATAAATTATTTGTATTTCGACTTGAACGAGGACAGGACATGCTCGATGACGGTCGGATAGCCGGCGAGATATTGTTCTACAAATTGTGTCCGGCATATTTGATGGAGCGATGATCTTTTTTGTCTACCATATGGTAGTTGGACGACGTGGACGCGCGTGTGTCGTATATATTTGATACTGAGGTACTGAAGTTATTGAAGTTTTCGGGGCAGTGGCACTGATACATAAACTTGGCTATTTCTAGTTTCCGCATATCTTTTATATTTATGACACCCAATATTTTGAGCAGTGATTTGCTGGATACACATCCTAGTCCTTTTGGGGCCCCGGCTATGATACGGAGAACCTATATGCTGTTGTTTGTGCAGTGGTTTCAGTCCGCTAGCATTGGTAGCCTCCCCCAACAGATAATGCCGTATTGTTACTTTGATTGGAATACTTTTTGTCAGAAAGAATCTGCTCCAGCCACTGCTTGTTAAAAGAAAGTGCTTCATGGATCTCACGGCAGCTGAGGTCTAGGTTAACCTTTACTGGTAGCTGGGATTTGACTGTCATTTCAATCTTACGTCCATTTTGACAGGATTGCCGAGCGCTAAATTTAATAACGTGGTTATCAATGGCAAGCTGTACTGATTACGAAAATATAGATTTTATTCTGTTCATGGCCCTAGGACACCCCACCCAAAAACATCAGCCTCGAATTCAGCATTGGGGTGGAGTTGGGCTGTGTGACGTAACCATGCTGTCAGGATGTTTCTCTTGAGCTGCACTCTCGTTTTGCCAGACTGAATTGTTGTATCACAATGGAAAATTTGAGGATGATTTTGGGGTTCTAGGGCCACGAACAAAGTAAAACTTATATTTTCGTAATCAGTAGAGTAGCAGCTTTCCATTATCACCCATTTATTGAAGCTAGCGCTCGGCAAGCTGGTCAAAAATGGCTTTTGGCCAAATCAAAAGTATGATGTAAACCCGGCCTTTGAAAATAAGGACAAATCTTAGAAATAAGGACGGTATGGCAACCCTGATAATGATGGATGAGCATGGATTAAAGGGGCACTGCAATCTAAAAATGATGAGGTCTCAAATTGAAGGAAAAAACGAAAGATAAATTTTGGCCGCAGCCGTTTTCTTCACAACGCCACCGTAATGAGAAGGGTTGGTGCTCGTATCTTGCAAATGACCAAGAAACCTTGCAAATGACCAAGGATTTACCTTGCAAATGACCAAGGCTTTACCTTGCAAATGACCAAGAATCTTGCAAATGGCCAAGGATTGATTTTACCTTGCAAATGACCAAGAAGGGCCAAAACTCGCGGCAGGGTGGGGCAAGACAAGATGGGTCCTCCCCCCGCCACGTATTGCATGGGCCAAATCCTAATCCAAAAAAAAGCAAGTTTTCATTTAAAACTCACGTCAGTTAACTCGTTCAACCAGATGGGTCCTCTCCCCCCACCAATTCGGAAAAATCCAAATCCAAATCCAAAAATTCAAATTTTCATCTAAAACTGGCGTCGGTTGCTAATTACCAATTGCTATTCCCATAGCTGATGACCTGAGCGCTCAAATTAAATAAAGTCGATCTTCTTTGAAAGCTACGAGAAACGAGAGAGTAGCTCAAGAGAAAAAGAGCCAGACAGCATTGTTGCGTCCCAATGCCAATCGCCATAGCAATAAAAATTTCGAGGCTGATTGTGGAAGTTCCAGGGACGCGAGCGGAATAAAATTTATATTTTCGTAATCAGTGCAGAGTCAGCTTTCGATTGATACTCAATTTACCAAATTTAATGCTCGGCAAGCCGGTCAAAAATGACCGTCAAATTGCCTGTAGCCAAATGGAAATTGTGACGTGATACAATTTCACTGAGGCGTGAGATTTGCTTGTGTCGACACCATATAGGACACTATGGTCAAACCATTGGCCAGTGGTACAATTCGAATTTATATTTATAACGTCGTGATATCCGCCCATATTGCTCTTAAGTCTTACTACAGTTACAGTTAAATAATAATCGCACATCGGATGTTACTGAAGGCTGACTGACTCTAGATTACTATACATAACCAACCTACGGGTAAATTAGTAATCTATATAGACCAGGGGTGGCCATCCTTTTCGACTGATGGGTCACATGAAATTGATGAACGAATGCGCTGCCCACTATCAGACTTGGACAACTAGATAATTCTAGTTGTCTAATTTCACTAAATTAGAGCGAAATGCCAGTAATCTAATTCTAATCTAATTTGTGAAATGTTTCCATGCTCTAATTCTAATTCTAATCTAATTTGTGAAATGTTCTTATGCTCTAATTCTAATTCTAATCTAATTTGTGAAATGTTCTTATGCTCTAATTCTAATTCTCATCTAATTTGTGAAGTGTCCCTTTTCTCTAATTCTAGTTCTAATCTAATTATTGTTTTCCTGAAAATGCCTCTTTGTCCGAGGCATATTGCACTATTGCAGTGAGTTAACAAGAAGATCCTTCTTGCGCAGGGAAATCCAGTGCCAAGCCGCCATCGCCTTACTTACACCGTGCAGTCATAGTAGATATTATGACGAATAATAGCCTGCTAGAGTAGCTTGTAGTCTGCGAACAAAATTCTAGTTTTTAAAACTTTACGTTAGTACATCGCCGTTCTGACTAACATGAGCGATGCCCATGGTTATTATAAAGAAGTAATATTGTATTGAAGTATAGTATAAATCGAGCCAATATTGGTGTACAGAAGTTAATGGGAATGCACTGATGTTATTGTTGTTGTTTAATATACAAAAATATGTGGCGCTTATCGCGTGACGGCCTTTTGCACCACGCACTGTGATTTGATATGAACTGAATTTTGCTGTGTTCCTTTCCCATATACAATTTCATTCAATTTCCAATTTTTTGCGAATCAAGTAGCTTTAATTCTAATTCTAATCTAATTTGGAAAAAGCTTAGTAGCTCTAATTCTAATTCTAATCTAATTTGGAAAAAGCTGTGGAGCTCTAATTCTAATTCTAATCTAATTTGGAAAAACTGTGTAACTCTAATTCTAATTCTAATCTAATTTGAAAAAAAATATGGAGCTCTAATTCTAATTCTAATCTAATTCAGAAAAGCTGAACATTTTCTAGTTGTCCAAGTCTGCCCACTATAGCCACACCAGGCGCGTAAAATTTTCAAAGTTAATATTATTATTACTTGGGTATATTGCGGGTCGACTGTATACCACCTGATGGGTTCAGTTTGCACGGACAGGACTATATTCGGCATCTGGACATATCAATATCGAAGATTTCCGCTAATATACGACAATCATTTTGTGCCTATATTTCATCGTCGTTTTTCGTTTTTCATCGTTTTTGGTTGAGATTGTTTGGATTCAGACGGATAGCTCGTCAGAGACTCGAGCCGTCGGACGGATTCGGATTCTCATAGATGAGTATCATCTCATCACTGCGTTATATTAGTGCGGCAAATGACATATGAGATATCTGTGAAGCCGTGATTGAACCGCAGCACAAACTAAAAAATAGGACACTCAACAGAATGTGTAATATGCGATATACAAGATGCGATGTAATGAGCAGAGAGAGGGATGCCGAAACGACCAGTTGCGGTCTTACCTCGGCCTAGTGTCCGATGCTATTCTTTATTCGTAGGTCATTTTTAGTCGGTATTTTCTGCTCTTGTATTTCTTTCATGATCTTCTCTTTTTCTTTCATTCTTCATCGAGTCCTTCATTCTAGGCTTTTTCGTCGCCGTAAGAACAGCGACAACGGGGACGAGGAGCCCGGAAACCTCCGACTTGAACAGAGTCGCCTGCGTAAGTAGCGCCGACGCTACCAAACAATCTTTAATATGATGTAGTTCTAGTATTTTATATTCTTTGTGATTTTAAAAAAGGTACAGATTTGAACTTTCCGCGTCATAATGTCATAATGAGTGATACTCGACTCGAATCACTCATGCACTCGCTTTAGCCAAGTCCTAATACTGAGTTCACAAAGTACAGCATTCGACGTTTCGAATATAATCGCCTGGGGGCATGCTGCTATATTTAACGTCTGGATATGTTTCATTTCTTGGGCAATGTAGCTTCAGTAGTCCATGTAAGGCTACCAATAAGAAACTTGAAGCTTATCGACATATAGGCCTTGTCTGTATAGACTGTAGCGTGTAGTATTGACCTCATCAATCTACATTGTACAAGGAATGAACGAGGAAATGAATAAACTGCTATGAAGATCAGGTGCAAAATCGACGTGGATGATATAATACTTTTTCAGAAATTAGCATATAGACAGAAACGATATTTTCCGACTATGCAAAAAGTGAGCTCCTTATCAACTGAGCAAACTGAAGAGGACTAGCATATGAGTATAGTGTTTAACGATGGCACGCATGGTGTATATATATATATATGTATTTTCTTCTGGAACAACTGGTCATGGTCACATAAGGGATTCTATTTGAGACGATGTTTTCTGAGCGTGATAATGATCAATTCTTGAGATTCGAAGTGTCCAAAAACGGCAATGATCACCATTTTCACAGTATTTCGAAATGCCCTCACTTCGTCGTACCATCCATATACTAAACACTCTACAGCAGTGGTTCCCAACCTTTTTCGGCTCATCATCCCCTTTTGAAGCTTCACACTGATCATCGCCCCCCAAATATTGGGAAACTAAAAACAGCACTTCGTCAGCCCCCCAAACATTGGTCTTTGGCCCCATAGGGTGATAAACCAAACCGCAGACCCCCATCAGCCAGTTGGCCTTTTGTCGCTACATATCAGCTATACCCTATTTCATGTACTGTTTGGTGAGTCACCGTATTTCGCCTAAACGCGCGACAAATTTATATACCTCCTGTTTGAATCGGTCAATATGGTCGGGAATTGCATATATATCGCTATCAATTTTTATCCTCTTTCTGCTAGCGTAATCAGATTTACCGGTAGAGCTGAGTGTGGTGTATTGGATATGTAAGTCGTCAAAACGTACCAAACTAAAAGACGCACATGATTTCAAATTGGTATTTCTGTACTGGCAAATAATTTTTTCCTTGCGGGATGGCATTTGTCCTGTAGGGTTAAGGTCGCCAGGACAGGAACATTCGACGCCAGCCATTAAGCCGCCTATGGACAATTAACGATACATGTATATCGAAGTTTCCTGTCAGCACAAGGGCATTCCTTTTCCGCCAAGGCCTTCTCGCTGCTGATCGTTCTGGCACACTTCTCGGAGTCGCATGTTATATGGCCTCTAACTTCATACGTATTGGTGCGTCGTGATGCAGTATCACCGACGCCGAATTCTCCCATTTCCATACATCATGCGTATTTTTGTTGGGTGACGGGTACCCCAAAATCAAGACATATGATAGTATTAAATCGCGCAACGCGCGAAAAATTTCTGAAAAAGTTGCACGAATTTCGAAAAGATTACTCTATGATAATTGTTAATTCACGAAATAGATTTGGGCCCCCCTCGAGTTCGGGCCCCTCGATCCCAATTGGGGAGTTTGGGATGCGTTAGTTACGGTACCGACTCCAATATAGCCGTTTTAACGCGCCGTCGCCCCCTTTGTTGCTTTCGCCCCCTATCGCCCCCTTCGTCCGTTTTCGCCCCCCTATCGCCCCCTTCATTATTTTCGCCCCGCTAGACTGCCAAATCGCCCCCTGGTGGGCGATATCGCCCACGTTGGGAACCACTGCTCTACAGCAAGGATTCTCAAATCGGGCAGCTTCATTTTTCTAGCACTTTGACAATGTTCTTTAACAGTGATTTTATCTTTAAAGGAATGGCAATAAGCGATGAAAAGTGAAAGCTCCATAAACGCACCGTTATGCGAAACATGAGGCTATACTGGCGTAAACCACGTTACCTGCAGTGAATTTCTGTTTCTCTTCTGCAGCGGTGACATTTATTGCGTAAGCCACTGTAGATAAAATTTGTACCAAAACCAGGCATATTTTCTTATTAGGAAGACTACTCTATTATCCCATTTTCAATCGTCAGTATGTTGTTTGTATACAATGCAGTGTTGGGATCAAGACACTGCTTCGAGTCACAAGTCATTTCGAGTCATCGCATATTTTGACTCGAGTCAAGTCAAGTCAGTCGTTTTTCGAAGGTGACTCGCGTCAAGTCAAGTCACTCGCATTTTGAAGGTGACTCGAGTCAAGTCAAGTCACGATTAAAGTCACAATTCAAGTCAAGTTGCCTTTTCGAAGTATGAGGCATTCCGTCATTGCATTTTGGTAGCTGTCAGAAATACAGAGTTGTCATTGATTTTGAACCGATGAACGAATATAGAATTAAATATACACGCAAAAAGGCGTAGAACTGGTAAACACGTAAGTAGTATAGCCTCAGTTTATAGTTACCAGCCCAAATAGAGAATAAAGAATAGAGAAAAATTGAAAAGATGCAATGCATTACCCACTTATATTGATATGAGTATTGATAGAATTCGAGCCTACGCCAATGGCTGAGAAGTATATAAACTATATTCGAATTCAATCAATAAAACCAAAGGTTGGGTTATGATAAAAACAGAGAACAGAAATAAATATCTTGCTATTAAATAACTTGAGCCAACTACTAGTTTACAACAACGTAAAAGCTGTAAGCTTCGATCACTTCGTTTGTGATCAATTTAGCTGTAACAAAACAATGGAGGCTCAGAACAACGCACGATCATTGAATAATTGGTCGCTCTCACAGGTTTCACCAGCGTTTCGCGAACTTGATGACTTGAAATTGACTCGTGAATTTCGATTCACTATAGTCAATCCACATTTCTGATTCGGCGAGTCATACGAATAATTTGATCGAGTCCATATAGTAGGCTTACCATACGTCCTCTTTTAAGAGGATTTGTCCTCTTTTTTGACTTTTTTGAAAGTGTCCTCGGAGGACGCCCTTTTGTCCTCTTTTTTGAGATTTTGTCCTCTTTTTTGAAAATTTAGGTCAGATTTAGAGGAAATTGCGAGTGATATGCCGCAAATCAGCACAGAAGTTAAGCTCCGGTGGGTATTTCGGAGTGAAAAACGGTGATTTTAGCTCTGAGCGAGAAGATGACCTTTTTTTTTTAGTCAACCGATCACGAAGTGGGAAAAATTTACCGGTTTTTGAGAATTCTTCTCCGGTTTTGCATGTCTGAACTTTCTGAAAATGTGTCCTCTTTTTAGATTTCCAAAATATGGTAAGCCCTGCCACATAGTCTGCTTACTATTTATGGAACTGCCGATAGTCAGTGTGAAGCGGATTTTCTGATAAATTGATTCTGCATTGCGCCAGTCCAGGGTCACTCTCGCAGCCAACGATTTTCGCTGCCAACGATTTGGTCTAGTTAAGTCCTTCGGAGGAAAGATCCCATCCATCTCACTCACGGGCATAATATGAGTGAAAAAAATTCAATATATTTTCGAGATTTGATTTTCAAAGGAAATCCAGTCGCTATTTCGTCTCATGCATTCTCATTTGCAGTTACAGCTCTATGTATTTTCAGCCATGGGTTGCAATGAAGGGTTATCTATGTAAATAGTAATATTGCCATCCAGGTTTTGTTGAATCGATGACCATGAGAAAGCTCGTGTTACTAATTTTGACATCGCTCTTGTCCGGTAAGTCGCGTTGATCTTTGTATCATTCTATTGTCATTTGGTCAGTGATGACTTGAATATCCCAATAATACATATTTGTAACGTGAAAAATGCTATACAATAAGGTACCTTTGTCCAAAATATTCTAGCTTATTGTGGGATATCATTTCGTCAAGTTTCTTGAATAATTTGTATTTATAGTTTTGTTACCCCGTGCGACAGCCGATCGTATCCGGTAGCCGTTATTTCTAAACCTTTACTGAACTGACCAGCACTTCAAGATGGAAAATTAATGACAATGACAATGGTAGAAATACGTTATTCACGCTTCACAGTTATGACACGAATATTTCACCACCCACCAGCCATTAACTGCGTATAGGCTAGAGAAGCTAAATGTTTTTCCGTTATTTTAGGACTCTTGGGAATCGTGTTGATCTGTACTGCTTTTTTCACTGGAACGTGGTTGAAGGTCTACCGAATCCCCGAAGTATTCCGGGGAATTTCGACCGAACGAACTGCAGCCACTCCGCTCCAATATGTCGTGGAAGAACATGGTCTGTGGGATTACGGCGTGACTGATTTGAATTGCCGGGCCACTCCTTTCTCTGTATGCAGTGAGTCATTTACATAGCCTGTCGAGACTTTCAATCCAAATCGGTTAATATTGGTATTCATGATTCGATCCTTTCATGTGTCCCACTTACAGGAATTAGCACAGTCATGTAGAGTACAAATCAGACTTGAGCAGATCGATCAGTTGTTCTCGTACTGGGAGGGACGCCCTCTGGGGGGAGTGCGTGAAAGCACCTGAAGGAGCCGTAGTCAACTGAAAATTTGTTCGCGCCATGCGCGATTCACCTCCAGGTCATAGTTATTGCTCTGCGTATAATCCGAATTTCATATTCGGCAGTTCTCTCATTCATGACCTTCCATGCCATCAAACTATCCGTTGGGATTGCTAGCATTCTGCTTGCTCTTTTTAATATTTTGTGATACGACGGTAAGGGAGGCGCGTAATTTTTCACTGTCATAAAGGGGGAGGGTGTCTAAAAAAAGATTTAGAAGCACTGAACTAGATAATTCGAGTTGTCTAATTAGACTGATGGAGAGATATGGCGGTAATCTAATCCAATTTCTGGAATGTTTACAGCTCTTATTTAAATTCTAATTTAATTTCTGGTTTTCCATAAAAATGCTACAGGATAACTGCGGATACCGTTCGAAACGAGCCAAGCTTGCTGTGCAGACATTTGCCATCCTCATGCTTGAGAATGAATCTGATTTTTTATGGACTGAACTTGATTCAATTTCCAAGCAAAACTCAAATCTAATTTAAAAAAAAAAAACGTGTAGCTATAATTCTAGTCTAATTTGGAAAAACTTCATAGCTATAATTCTAATTTAATTTAGAAAAGCTGAAAATGTTCTAGTTGTCGAAGTCTGGTTCAATTTCAATATATTGTTTACTCATTTTCGTCATTTCAAAACACCACGGGACTGCGATGCAATGAAAAAAGGGAAGGTGTCGAAACGACTTGATGTAGTCTTCGAAATCAGGCACCTAACTGGCCTAGGCGATGTACAAAGGAGGCATGCACAATGAATGAAAGTAAACGAATATACTATAAAAGGGCATGCTACAAAAAGAGGTGGCATGTGTCGGAATTCGAGATCGATATGTCATGTCGTGGTCCGGTCAACTTTCGCGCCGTTTAGTATTGATTCAAATGATGAGGCCGGGTGTAAAAATGTTTGGAGGGCCTGATCTAGAACTCGAACTCATCTCCAACATTTTTAGTGTACACACGAGCGGCATTATCGACCGAAATCGTTTTAGCCATTTGTGGAATCGTTCTGAACATGATATCCGCCGGATGGATTTGTTTGGGCGGAAGGGTTGATACCAGCGGAACATTTGCCAGAGCAGCAGGAATCGTCACACTCTTCGCAAGTAAGTTATTGTGTCATCAATTTACTCTGATGACTGGCTACATACGCATGTATCTTTACGAACTTGCTAGTCGAGTAAATTAGTATTCTCCTATGAAATGCTATTTAAAATCGTCTTTGCAAGGAGGAGATGACGCTCTCCTTTGTAGGATTATGCGAATAAGGCCAGCAACATCGTGCCACTGCGACTATTGATACTTGGTTGTAAAAGTTAGTTGGACCAGTGACATGTCCTGGTTGTACTATTATCCCACTAGACGACGGTCGTATTTGGACCAGATTGATCGCGCACTTGTTTAAAATTTCATCGAATATCATCGAATTGTTCCTGTCTTAGACCTGAGACTGTCGTACATCATTCTATCATGAACTTTTCCTCACAGAACGTTTTTACGCCGTGCTTGTACTCATGCACATATGTTTTCGCCTATTTGACCTATATATAACTAAGCATTTTGAATGTGATGTTGAACTAAGCATTTTCAATGTGATGTAGAAGTAATCAAAAACCTACCAACTTAACTAAGAAAGTGGCGAAACGAGTAAAATTGTACTCAAGTAACTCTCGAGATGAATTAGAATTATTTCGTTCTCGACAACCTTTGATGGCCCGCTTCGTCGCGATCGGTACAGATAGTCATGTCTGCTTTCTGCAGCAATTCTAATATACATATTTTATGTATAAAATTCATATTTTCAGACATCGCCGGATTTATTGGAGTTTTACTTTTTACATTGCAATATACAATATGCATCGCCTCTTGTCCACCATTATTCACATATTACCCTACGTCGTCCGATAACTTGTCTTTCGGATGGTCGTTTATGGTGGCATGGATCGGTATTGGATGTCTTATTGGACATACGTCTTTGCTATTCATCTATTCCTGTCTTGTGGAAGCGCGCTATGCAAAGGTAAGTGATGCAACACCTGAACAATCACGTCTTTGCTAGGTTAACGTAAATTAAGCTCCTATTATTCTAATAATATCGAAATGCGATGGGTTTGTCGTGTTCATCGACCTAGGCAAGGAACAACTTGGGAGTGATTTAATGGTGTACGCATTCATCGGGTAGCAAATACAATGGCGCATTGTCTGCCACTACTCTGTGCACCTACAACCTAGTACTGCTACTTGACGCTACTCCAAAGACATACTCACGCGCAACGCGCACCCATCTGCAGTCAAACTATAGATACTACGTAGCAATCTATAGTCAAACTGACCAAAGATGCGATCACGCGTCACACTACCTTCAACAGAATTCTAAAATGTAAATATGCTACAGAACATTATAGATATCGTGGTTCCATAGCTTCATACTTGTGCAGACGCTATACAGCAGTGGTTATCGAACTGGGGGCGCCCCCTTGGGAGCGTGAAAGCACCTGACGGGGGCGCGAAGTCGCCTGAGTGAAATGAATTAAGCTTCTTGAACTAGGAATGAGTTTAGTACTGACACTTTCAAGTCCAACGCAATAATCCTAAATATATTATGATTTGAAATGTCCGAATTTCGTCGTGCACCAAGGATAGATTGTGACTGACACCGGACCTTGCACCTATCCGACGATGGCCTGTCTGTCAAGCATATTTACAGAGTGCGTAGAAAGTTATGAAGAAATACAATATTATCTTATAAGGTCATGTCACGTATTGCCGTTTTGGAATCTAAGAAATAAGTGATAGGAATTATATCGAAGTGGATTACAACGTCCATTGTGTCGCATGCCGAAGTCTCGCATACTGTAATGTCGCATGCTCATATGTCCACGGACCCGGACGAACACCTGCTGCTACCGATTGAGACAAAATGTTTGTCCCGTGACGAAGTGCCAAGTTTGAATGGCGTGTGGCCCGCGACATTGCCCGCTATCATCAAGGGCGCGTGTCCAAAATAGTGTAGCCGTTCGGTCGTAGTCCTAGCTATCTGACTGAATGCGGCTAAGTTGGGTAACCCTAAAAGGAGGAAACGCGGAACTCGCGGGAATGGCCCCTAAAACGCGGAAACTGCGGAAAATGCGGGAAACCTCGATTCCTAAAGCGCTGAAACAGAGGAAAACGCGGAACGCGGAACAGTCGGTCATTGACCTCTATAGATACAAAGTAGGCACTAAAACGAGGAAACAGCGGAAAAAGCGGAACGCGGGACAGTCGGTCATTGACATTTGTAGATCTCATAGAGGAACTCTAAAGTCTAAAACGACGGAACTGCGGGACACCAATTTTAGAGTGAGGCGAAGTAGGACTCATAAATGGCAGAGAACTGTCGTAATACTTGGCGGATGGTGGAGAGACGGATTAGGGTTGGCGGAGGGGGTATATTAGGGTTACGTGAGGGGGATATTAGGGTTGAGGAGAGGGGAGATATTAGGGTTGGGGGAGAGGGGGATGTTAGGGTTAGGAGGGTTAGGGTTAGCTTAGGGTTAGGTTAGGGTTATGATTAGGGTTAGGTTAGGATTAGGGGAGGTGGGATATTAGGGTTAGGGAGAGGGTGATGTTAGGGGAGGCGGGATATTAGGGTTGGGGAGAGGGGGTGATAATAGGGTTGAGGAAGAGGGGGATGTTAGGGTTGGATATCATGTCCCTAGCCCTCTTCTCCAACCCTAACATCCCCCTCTCTCCAACTCTATATCCCGCCTCCCCTATCCCATCCCGCCTCCCCTAACATCACCCTCTTCCTCAACCCCAGAATCCCACCCCCCTAACCCTAACCTGACCCTAATCCCAAGCTAACCCTAACCCCTAATATCCCACCTCCCCTAACCCTAATATCCCACCTCCCCTAACCCTAATATCCCACCTCCCCTAACCCTAATCATAACCCTAACCTAACCCTAATCCTAAGCTAACCCTAACCCCTAACCCTAATATCCCACCTCCCCTATCCCTAATATCCCACCTCCCCTAACACTAATATTCCACCTCCCCTAACCTAACCCTAATCCTAAGCTAACCCTAACCCTAATATCCCACCTCCCCTAACACTAATATTCCACCTCCCCTAACCTAACCCTAATCCTAAGCTAACCCTAACCCTAATATCCCACCTTCCCTAACACTAATATTCCACCTCCCCTAACACTAATATTCCACCTCCCCTAACCCTAATATCCCACCTCCCCTATCCCTAATATCCCACCTCCCCTAACACTAATATTTCACCTCCCCTAACCCTAATATCCCACCTCCCCTAACCCTAATATGACCGACTGTCCCGCGTTCCGCTGTTTCCTCGTTTTAGTGCCTACTGTGTGATCTATAAAGGTCATAATGACCGACTGTTCCGCGTTCCGCGTTTTCCTCTATTTCAGCGCTTTAGGAATCGAGGTTTCCCGCTTTTTCCGCAGTTTCCGCGTTTTAGGGGCCGTTTCCGCATGTTCCGCGTTCCCTCCTTTTAGGGATACCCCGGCTAAGTTACTTCAGGTTCGACTGGACCCAGAGACACATAGCAGATTCGACGGATATATTACAACGAAGGCAGGCACAATAAATACATCAACACTTCCAATCCAATCCAAGACTTAACACAGTAACAACTCTACACAAAGACAATCCAAGATCAACTCCATACCAAACCCCAACTATAATCACTTCCTCTTTTCCCATCCCGCATGCTACTTAACCTACTTTACGCATGACTGGTCTTGCAAGCAGATAGTCCGGAGTCATTATGGCTCCGGAACCGAGCGGTTACAATAGTTTTAGAACCACTGCCGTACAGCAAACTCCAACATGAATTGAAATGTATACTAGGGTTACCATATTTCAGGCAACCCAATTCCAGACGCTCCTCAACTCCCACTAGTGGATTTCAAAATGAGTTATGAGCACCAGAGATGAGCATGATTAGGATTAGGTTTTGAAAAAACAGGATTTGTGAAATTTTGTCGGATTTGGATTATACATTTTTTTCAGAGCGGATTAGGATTTGGATGGGATTGACCTATTTTCTGGGAGATTGAAATGTCGTGTGGCGAATGGCGACAATTAATGTACTTATGGTTACTAAGTTATCTTGAATCAAGTGAATCGTTGGTTTTGAAAGAAAGTTTTTGAATCCCTCTGTTGCCTAAATTAGTATTTTTTCTGAATTTCCAGCTGGAATCGGATTAGGATTGGACATGGACTTGAATATGAAAAAGTTATGGATTAGGATTTGGATTTGAAGGTTCGGATTTGGATTGGATTAGGACATGGAAATTTCAAATCCGCTCATCTCTGATCTTTGGTTTATTAGCAATTTTATCAGTTCAATACACCACAAAAATAAGATACAATGAAAAGAAAGGAAGATGTCGAAGCGACTAGGAGTTGTCTATGGAATCGGACACCCACCTTGGCCTAGGCGATGTAAAGAGGAGGCATGCACACTGAATGAAAGTAAAGAAGATAGTATAGAAAAAGGAAGCGACAAGAAATAGGGCGGCATGTCATGGGAAGCGAGATCGATAGGTCAGTCGTGGTCCGGTAATCATGAGGATGGACTGTATTTATTTAGTAGTAATGATGAGCACATTTGTCTGTCAATATGACGTCACACTAACAAAGCTTTGCTTATATATAGACAAGAGGTGTCGCGAACAAGGTTCAGGAGTATGTGGCTGTGTTTTGTGAAACCAAGACCGAAATCACATTTTTCCGCCGCTCCCGCCAAAATAAACAATGATTTTGGGCTCACCATAGGGTAGTCGATGCGACTTCTGGGGGAATTGCTATTTATATAATTTTTTGAATGACTTCTGTCAATAATGTTGGTTTTTCCATATTACTATATAGTTTGATCCTATCTCTGGCACATGATCAGAGTTAGCCGTAGAGCTGGTGGAGAAATGACTTCGAAAATACAATACAGGGAGCGCTGTCGCATGTTCATGTCACTCCGATAAGATTGTTTATCAGCCTTATGCCGATGCGCACCACGAAGCTTTATAAACACCCCACATCGAGTGGTTTTCAACCTTTTATGGTTGCGACTCCATCCCCAATTTGAAAATGTTCCTTATTGGCTCAGGTCAAAATTTGACGAGCTGATCACCAAAAGAAGTCATAGCACCTTCGCCCAGACTTACTCAGTGGCTATTTTGGAAGCTGATTACGTCCAACATCTTCGCGAACCCCAGAATAAAGGCAAACGACCCCCACGTTTGGGACTATTATCTTTGAATATAGCATAAAGCGTTATAACCATCTCTAGGAATATGCCGTTCTCCTATAGTTGCGATTGCAATTAGGCTTATTTCAGTAAATGAAGGCTATTTATATTTGATTGCAATTTTTGCGAGGGTGGTAGTGCCCGCAATGAAAAACAATAAATGTGATAGTAAATTGCGCGGCTCGCAAATGAATATGTCATGTAGCATAGGCTATACATTCCATGTTGATTTACGAAAAAAATTATGACCTACGTCAAGCCTTCAAAATTGCGGACATTTCGGCATGTTTGAAAAATTCCTCTCGGACGCCGGCATGTTTTACAAATTCCTCCCGGATGCAAGTTTGAACAGTGAAATTCCGAACGTATGGTAACCATAGTGTAGCCTATAGCCTATACTTACTTTACTGATGCCGATATCGCAATATACTTTTCTATTGTCAGATTTCGTTTTCCCCGAATCGCAATTTTTCTACTGCCGAACGTCAAACCAAACCTGAACAAGCAGTCTATAGTTGAGGATAACTATACCGGGGAAAAAGATGAAATACCGAAGAAAAATAGAATTCTGCAAGAGAAATGAATGTGATGGAATATCGCATGGGAGGCGATGAATTTGGATGGATGTATTTATAATTTGTTGCAATATCGAATTGATAATCCCATGATCACGAATATCAGGGCAATACAATTATTATAATCGCGATAACTCTAGCACCTCTCTGCCGGGAAATGTAGGCAATAATCACGTGACTTGTGCGTATAGCTATTTGTGGTGCGTACGACTATATGGCCTTTCGCCTTCCTGGATGCGTCTTTAAAGGTTGACGGAAATAGGGGGTATTTGATGTTAGCTGCTTTGCATCAAAGGTGCACTGCTTCGTTGTTCGCAGCTGCGCAGCAGTTGATGGTCCACTCATGCATTGTTTTCTTGTTTACTCTTCTATTCCTCGGACTTTCTTCTCTGCTTTTGTTTCCGATCGCTAGGCAAATCTTGTCGAGGATTTCTTCAGTTTCCGGCTCCTGTTGGTGTTTACGCCGAATTTTCATTCTTCTGGTACAAGATCTAAAATCCAAAGAGCATTAATCGCTTTACCCTCGTGCTTACTCAGATTTCGTCCCGTCCACGTGGCTTGCTTCACCGTTGTTATTATTTTGAGGAATGCCAATAGCTCTTCACGGCGGTCTATTCCCCTCGGGTCCATGTTTATTATCTCCTGTAGTCCCGGTAGTCTCGCATTTCGCCCTGTGATTTTGTTCCAAGTATCTGTGACCAGAAGAGTGACAGGTCTCACCTTAGCGCATTTTACAAATAAATGCTCATGCGTTTCTATTTGCAGTTTGCAGAGCGAGCAGTCTCTTGTTCTCGTCGCCATGCTGTGGTGTAGCTTTTCGTTTGTCGGTAAGAGTCGATTCGCAATGTCCCAGTTTAATCTTCGCTGCTCTTGGTTGAGGTAGCCGCTTGCCATGTTCTCCCAGCTGGGACCCTGCATCTCTCCGACTTGCTTCATGTTATTTCGCACGATCGACGCTCTATATCTGTCTCTGGGCTTGTCCTTGAAGTTTTGCTTGTTTACGCCGAGCTCTTGCATCGTTTTCCTACAGGGTTGGTTCGATTGGTTTGAAATAAGGATAGTCATGTTAGAAATGAGGACAGTCTCATGTTTGAAATGAGGATAGTCATGTCAGAAATAAGGATAGTCATGTTTGAAATAAGGATAGTCGCTATATTCACTATGAAGTCAGTTGCAGTACCAGGCACGACTTTCCAGTGGTAACCCAGTCCGAACACATCCCAGACATGATGTCCGAACACGCCCCAGACACGATTTCCTAGCGTCAACACAGTCCTAACATACCCCAGACATGATGTCCGAACACGCCCCAGACACGATGTCCGGATATCTCGGAGTTTTACTGGACTCGAACATGTCCTGGAAGAGTCATATTCAGTCCCTAGAAACTAAATTATCACCGAAGTGCGGCCTGTTCTACAGCCTTGGGCGCTTCATGCCAGCATGGGTTCTCCTGATACTCTTTAAATCCTTAATCCAATCGAAGTTACATTATGGCATCCTCTGTTGGGGGGCTGCCAGTAAAACTGCACTCAAGCCACTGCAGAAACTACAGCATAAAGTGCTCCGAATCATAGCTAGGGCCCCAAAGGGGCCTGGCTGCCCATCCAATAAGTCGCTGCTGAAGAGATTCGGCGTCCTAAACATAGAAGATATGCGGAAACTAGAAATCGCCAAGTTTATGTATCAGTTTCACTGCGGTCGTTGCCCCGAATATTTCAATGACTTCTTTACCTCTGAATCAAAAGCGCACAAGTACAACACACGCGCGTCCACGTCGTCCAAATATCATATGATCGACCGAAAAGATCATCGCTCCATCAAATATGCCGGACCTGATGTGTGGAACAGTATCCCGCCGGCCATCCGACAGTCGACGAGCATGTCCACATTCAAGTCGAAATACAAGCAATTACTACTAAATAATTACAGTCCATCCCCAAGATTACCGGACCACGACTGACCTATCGATCTCGCTTCCCATGACATGCCGCCCTATTTCTTGTCGCTTTCTTTTTCTATACTGTATTCTTTACTTTCATTCAGTGTGCAGGGTTGTTCAGATTTGAAAAATTATCAGGAAACTTCGACCATTGTTATCCAAATGATGGTTTAGTACATAAAAACACTTTTATGAGCAATTTTGGTCATCTTCATCGTGATCTTCCTTTTCCGCAAAGCCCCCAAAGATCAGGGTCCAATTCTCCTAATTATTGGGGATTCCCCTGACTGTGTTTACCTAGCTCATAATGCAAAGCAGTTCTCAGCGGTGATGATTGTACCTTTAGGGAAGCTTGCAGTTGATAATAACAGTATATATGCGGGAAATATCGAGTTAATATATATTTTTTGACAATTGCACTGAACTACATATACCTGAGCTACCTTCAGGAATATGTGTTGTAATCTGTAGGCCTACTGCTACAGCTGTTGTATGAATGAAACAAATGCATGCATTTCCAGGTGACTTTTACTTTGCGACTGTTGGTGAAAGAACTATTAAGTAGGAATGTAATGTAGGAATGTCAGTGTCTCCGCCTCAAATTCGGTTCATTTGCAAAATACTGAGTAATCTCTTTCTGCTCGAAGACGACGAAAACGCAGGACTCTCCTGTTGCCATAGAGTGGAATATGACAAGGATATCTACGGAGCAACATTGTGAAAGTACTACAAGTTCATGATACTAGGCTTGCTCTTGAAACAAGAATAGAGTCAAGTGAAGAAGATGTATGTTTCTGAAACTCAATGAATTTATTGCGAGAACATTTTGCACAATCAAATTATGAAGCAGATTATTGCCAAAAATATCAGTAGGCCTACATCATAACATTTTCGTGGCTTGCGACAATTGTTATTATCACTGAAAATATGTTATGAATTAGTAAGCATAAAAACCAAAAAAAAAATGGATCGCGGCATGCTCCAGTCACTTAAGCAAGTTTTAGGCAGGGCTTAAATGAATTTTAGTGCAGATTTTTTGAAGCTCTGATACTTCTGGCGGTGTTGCGCAACAACTTGCAGCAAACTTTTCTTCTGAAGTTCATCATCTGTGATGATAGCAGCATAGTCGGTGTTGAGTTTGACTCCTCGTTCCGCAGCGTCGTTCACGACTTTAACAGTACTAACAAAACGACTCATGATCTTGTATGATTCATACTCAGGCCATTGTTTCACAGGCTGATTCAACCATTCTCCAGAACACTTAAATTCGATGAACAAATGCCATGACTGAGGGCCCACTAAATCAGCCAAAGTGGTGCTCCCGTCTATAGTCCTCTCCGACGAGAAAACAGGTGGTCCCCGTCGATAGGTTTGCGGTTTTTCAACTTCCAGTAGCCGGCTTGCAATACTTTTTCTGGTATGGTAACTTTCTTTTTCCGAGAATAGGGCATAAACCACAGTTTCTTCCACAATGTACCATGGATGTTTCATCAACTTATTGCAAGCAGATTCAGCAACCTCTTTGTCGGTAGTTGTATATCCGTGCATCTCTTGAATGAAACGCAAGTCGTTCCCTGGAGCGTCGCGCCCAATGCTGCAATCCAGCCAAGCGGGAACATAGAATAAACTTAGAAACAAGTTCATGCGTTTCAGTTGACGAATGAAACATTCTGAATATTGCATCTGATCAGCCCACATGAACATATTCTGAGAATATAGAATAGTTCCCATCCACCTGGCATGATGAGTGGAACCCGGCCTTTGATGATTTGCACGAAACTGAGCACCTAAGATAGCTAAGGTGTTGATGACGCAGAGTTTATAGTCATCCCTAGTAAAGAAATCTTTTTTGTTGAAGGCTTGTGTCAAATGAGCTATGACATTGGCAGCTCTCTCACTGTAATCCTCTGGGACTTCCAAAATTCGAGTTGGAGCAGTTCTGTCTATTTTTGTCCAGTTTTTTTTGAAATTGTTGAATACTGTATTTTCGGGACCCGTGGTTTGACATCCAAAGATACATTTCCAAACACTCTTTACTACCAACTCCAATACATGATGGCGACAAGCATGATACAACATTTTTTTACCTATGAGGTCTTCCAATAACTTTGCAGCCCCCTTTTTCCACCCACTATTGCTCGATGTTGTGTCAAATACCAATGCAGAAATGGAGTTCTGCAGATTCCAATCCGATATCAATTGAAATGCAGTTTTTGCTTGAATCTCGCCTGTTGCATGATCAATCTTCTGAATTCCAAGTAACATCCCATCTGTATGCTGAGGATAAGAAGACAATATCACAGCCAATGCTTCATAGCTTGTTCCAAATCTGTCTTCTGTCAACTTTCCATCCCAGTGTATAGCAGCATGATTGGGTAGGTCTTGTTGGAATGATTCAAATATTTCATGCGAAACCTCAAGGCGATTAGCCTCTCTATGTCTCTTTATACTTGATCTGGATAGCACAAAGTCGTCAATATCCCCTCCGCATGCCTGTATGAAAGCACTAAGTAGCATAGTTGCTTGGTTATCAGTCAGTTTTAGACGGTCCAGCACATCACTAATATGTTTGTCATCTAACAAGTTTCTTGGGGCTTGAAGTTTAATAAATGATGGATATTTGATTGCAGCATCAAATTCAGAGGGTGGAGTACTGGTTTCCTCCCCAGATGACGAGGACATTAATGTGACAAATTCATCACTAGAACTTGTGCTCGCAGATGCTGAAATTGGTTCTTCACTGATCTCAGTTGGAATCTGTGCCTGGCTTCTTTCAAAGATCTTATCTTTTCCTGCGAGTCGTGCACTGCGAGAATGCTGTTGGTCCTCATAAAATGCGACGTCTTCATTCTTTTGAGATGGCGACAACTGCGAATCATTTTTTATAAGTGATATTGCTTCGGAATGTCCAATGTCCCACAACTTATCGAGTTTATCACAAAATGCTTGGCGCTTCCCCCCAACATCACCTGACCGATCCTTGCTCTTTTTAAGATCATACCAAGTGTCATGAACTTTTCGCAGCATCGAAACAATGTTCTGCAATTGTTTCATGGGTATTCTTGCCATATTCCATACTTTGGCAACCTCTTTAACAGTTTGAAGAAGAAGTTCTTGCGTTTTGGTAGTCTTAGGGCAGTTTTCTTTCAGATATAGCAAATACTGTAGAACCTGACGTAGAGTCGGTAACTTGGAATGACTTATACACTCAGATGAATATCCGATCAAGTAGTGACCCGACTTTGATCTTGTTTTTGGTGGGTCTGACACAACCTTTCTCCGCTTTTCTTCAGACATTCTTCTTCAACTAAATTGCACTATACCATCAAATGATATAACTTGTTTTTTTAAAGATACACTAAAATTGAGAAAAATATTACTGACATTACACATTACAGACCTTTCAATAGCATTTACTGGCTAAAAACTAGGTGCCTTTGTTCTCAACTTGCAACCCAACGGCGCTCACTCGATGTACGATCCATAACAAACAAGTGTTACCCGTGCAACTAATACATGCTTCCCATGAACACGATAGACAGATTTTGAAAAGGAAAACGGAGATACATCTGACATTTATAAGTCAGCATTCAAGTACAATTTTGAAAACAAATATATTACCTTGCCCTTTCTTATTTCTACACAACCGTTTTTAACTGACAACTGCACAAAAGCTACAAACTGGTTACACGGTCAACACTACGGAGCACTGCGTGAACGTAAACACTCTGGTGTATCAGCTGTAGTAAGGAGAAACGACCTCAGGATCTTTAGGGGCTTTGCGGAAAAGGAAGATCACGATGAAGATGACCATAATAGCTCATAAAAGTGTTTTTATGTACTAAACCATCATTTGGATCACAATGGTCGAAGTTTCCTGACAATTTTTCAAATCTGAACAACCCTAGGTGCATGCCTCCTCTTTACTACGCCTAGGCCAAGGTGGGTGTCCGATTCCATTGACAAATCCAAGTCGCTTCGACATCTTCCTGTCTATTCAGTGTATCGCATTTTTTGTGGTGTATTGAAGTGATAAAATTGCTAATAAACCAATGATGATGATGATTGGCAGCACAGGCCGAACACACCCCAGACATGATGTCCAAACACGCCCCAGATACGATGTCCTGGTATCAACACAGGCCGAACACGCCCAAGACACCATGTCCGAATGGCAACACAGGCCGAACACACCCCAGACATGATGTCCAAACACGCCCCAGACGCGATGTCCGATTGGCAGCACAGGCCGAACACACCCCAGACATGATGTTCAAACACGCGCCAGACACGATGTACGAGTGTCAATACAGGCCTAACACGCCCAAGACACCATGTCTGAATGGCAACACAGACCGAACACGCCCCAGACACGATGTCCTAGTGTCAACTCAGATCCGAAAACAACCCAGACACCGTGTTTGAATGGCCGAACATGCCCCAGACACGATGTCCGATTGGCAGCACAGGCCGAACACACCCCAGACATGATGTCCAAACACGCCCCAGACACGATGTCCGGGTATCAACACAGACCGAACACGACCAGGACACCATGTCTGAATGGCAGCACAGGCCGAACACCCCCCGGCCCCCAGACATGATGTCCGAACACTCCCAAGGCACGATGTCCGAACACGCGCCAGACAGGTGTCAACACAGGCCTAACACGCCCAAGACACCATGCTGAATGGCAACACAGACCGAACACGCCCCAGACACGGTGCCCGAGTGTCATCTCAGTCTGAACACAACCCAGACACCATGTTTGAATGGCCGAACACACCCCAAACATGATGTTCGGACATCGTGTCTAGGATGTGTTCGGGCTGGATCTGGGATGTGTTAGGACTGGGTTACCACTGGGAAATCGTGCCTGGTACTACAACTGACCTCATAGTGAATATAATAGCGACTATCCTTATTTCAAACATGACTATCCTCATTTCTAACATGACTATCCTCATTTCAAACATGAGACTAACCTTATTTCAAACATGACTATCCTTATATCAAACATATGACTATCCTTATTTCTAACATGACTATCCTTATTTCAAACACGAGACTGACCTTATTTCAAACATGACTAACCTTATTAACATCGTGTCTGGGGGGGGGGGGGTGTTGGGACTGCGTTGCCAATCGCACATCGTGTCTGGGGCGTGTTCCGTCATCATGTCGGGGGTGTGTTCGGCCTGTGCTGCCAATCGGACATCGTGTCTGGGCGCATGTTCGGCCATTCAAACATGGTGTCTGGGTTGTTTTCGGATCTGAGTTGACACTAGGACATCGTGTCTGGGGCGTGTTCGGTCTGTGTTGCCATTCATACATGGTGTCTTGTGCGTGTTAGGCCTGTATTGACACTCGTACATCGTTTCTGACTCATGTTTGAACATAATGTCTGGGGTGTGTTCGGCCTGTGCTGCCAATAATCGGACATCGTGTCTGGGGCGTGTTCGGACATCATGTCTGGGGTGTGTTAGGACTGTGTTGACGCTAGGACATCGTGTCTGGGGCGTGTTCGGACATCATGTCTGGGATGTGTTCGGACTGGGTTACCACTGGGAAGTCGTGCCTGGTACTGCAACTGACTTCATAGTGAATATAGCGACTATCCTTATTTCAAACATGACTATCCTTATTTCTGACATGACTATCCTCATTTCAAACATGAGACTGTCCTCATTTCAAACAAATCTGACCTTATTTCAAACCAATCGAACCAACCTTTCTCTCGTTTTCGCTATTTCCGTCCAGTGCTCAGAGGCTGAAAGGCATGTGGCAGTTTTTTATCGATCCTATTACTCGCATACCTTTTCAGCAGAAATGCTTATTGGTGCTCCAGTCTCCTTTCCCAATCTGTTTCCGGCGCTTTCCCTTCTCTCTGCAGGTACTGGATCGCCGGCTTCACATAGGCCATGTTGGTCATCGTTGGTATGTCTATAATTCCTAGTCCTCCCAGTTCTATCGTTTGGATGAGCTTTCCGTATTCGAGTCTTCCTTCGAGCTCCATTACGAACGCTACGGGGATATTGCGTAGGCTAAGCAAAATTTCATAAATACTTTTTGAAGCTGATGCTATATATACTCGATTATACTTTTCAATCCTCTCATATTATAGTACCACTACTTGAAGTAGTTTTTATATGTCTTGAAGAGTACAGCTTCTAGCAAATATTGTACTACCTCAATTGCATATTTGCGTCTGTGGTGCAAAATAGTTGCTGGACTCCCAAGCAATGTTCCCCTTTCGCACTGCTGACACAGTCTGCACTCACAGAAAATCTGTGCCACGCACACAACAAAATCCACCTGAGAAAGAGATCATTTTTTCGAACCAATGTCTTTCTCAGAAGGCACTGATGTTCATCTGAACAAATTGACCAGCATGTACCTCACTAATTTGTAACCAGTAATTCGTAATCAGGCGACGCAATCTCGGTAGCAACGTCGATTTCCACCTGCCACAGTACACGAACTTTATGGAATCACAAGCCAGCTGCAGCTTTTCGGGTATTTGAAAGACAAATTCACCTCTCGGCACGTAGAATATGACTGTATTTGCATATTTAAAAAACACTTCAAGTTAACTGCTGAATATCAATTGAACTACAAAAAATCGAATAAAAGCTTGATTATGCTACTAGTTTGCGTGGTATTGCAGGATTCGTGGGTCGGATGAAGAACTCAAACAAATTAAGAAGCATCCTTTTCCTGCTCAATGGAGTCTGTCCTCGATTCATTTTTTTCAATTCCCTATATGTTGTTGTTCCTTTCATTACGCCGGACAATTGCGTGTAAACAAGAAGGCCTTCCCACAAAAATGAGAAGAAACAGAGGATGGTCAAAAAAATTATCCAAGGGTTTGCTTTGTAATAATAGATCAAATACGGAGTGAAAGGGTCACCCAAGCCCAAGTTATGAAGGTCATTTTTCATTAATCCCATGAACCGGAAGGAGTTGTAAACAAAGGAGATTTGAAGACACATGACCGCAAGCAACAGCAGAATGAAGTGCTTATGATTGTTTCCAGCGATGCAGTTGTTAAGAAACAGACAATGGTGGTCTAGATTAATTACCGGATTCTCGCATAGTTTACAATACTTGCTGTTGTAATCATGGATCTGCTCCGTGTACGGACAGAACTGAGTCTCAGGAACACGTCCTTCAGCTAGATCTAACATGCTCATCGGACGTTGAAATGTTTCACAATACATTGCCTTTCTATCAATTCCAGGGTCGCCAAATATCAAAAATATTAGTAGGAATATAGCAATCCCAGCTAGAACGGTCGTACAAAGTATTGCAAACGGACATGGCCATAATGCAGGGAATAAATATCCGAATTGTGCAATGGCACAGTGCATTATTCCACCGACAAACAATCCAACGAACGCCGGATTGGGCCAGCGACATATGTGAGCAATACGGTGAGTCTGACTACGAGATATATACAGTAAGATGGAAAACATCACAAAAGTAAAGTGACCACCATACCCGTGCATGTACATGCTTGACAGAAACACTACAGTAGCATAAAAAAATGAAAACGTAAGGAGAAATAGCCACGTGTAAATTGGACCAGACGGCGGACCGCTGCAGTTTGCATATTGCGATATCGCTTTAAATAAGTTCTGGTGAGCAGTTGTGTTGGTTTTTCTTGCTATGTCCAGAGGAGAATCTCCTTTTTGATTGCAAATTTTCAGCAATTCGCAACCTCCCGCACGCAGCAAGGTCCAAATGAAATCCGCAAATCCCTTCTCCACGGCGATATGTAGAGGAGTTACGCCTGTCAGATCTTGCAAGCTCGGATCGACGCGATTGTGCTTTGCGAGATAACAAAGTGCAGGATAATGCCACATTTCAACCGATATGTGAAGAATGTTTTTCCCGGTTATGTCAGGAGTTTCTAAGTTGAGGTCAGTGAAAGATTGTAGATAATGAAGCATGCTGACACTGCCATTCAGTGCAGCGAAGTGCATACAATTACGGCCTTTTTTATCAACAAGATATGGGTCAGCTCCATTCTTAATCATATAATGAACAACAGATACCACACCTCGTCGGCAGGCATAGTGCAGAGGAGTTTCTTCGAACGAGTTGAGACTATTAGGATCCGCGCCGTTCTCGATGAAAAGCAGTACGATGTTAATCTGACCCGACAGGCAAGCCTGATGCAAGGGTGTCAAGTTGTTCCAGCCTTTACGGAGTAATATTTCCTTATCTTTCAACAGAATCTCCTTGCAGAGGTCATCGTTACTCATTCGTATGGCATTGATCAAGGCTTCATCGATCGGTGTAGCTGCTACTGCAGCTTGCGGGGTAATAGCGACAGGCATCGGAACATAACTTTGTTTAGGGTAAGACATAGTGATTTGTATCTCAAACCTGAATGTAATACAGATATTCTGTTAATTCTATTCAGAGCAATTTGTTTGACTATCTGGTTTGTAAAATTATAGCATGGCACATGTCAAAATTAGAGAGGATTGTCACAGATTTGACACAGCATGTCTTGCGGTTCTAAGTCTCATCACACAGAAAAAATTAGGAAGTAGAATACGACTGAGTTGGAGTTTCAATATTCATTTGGAACTAGACGTTGCCGAATTATATTACTCGACGGAAGTTGGAAAAAAATGAAAAATTTTGTCCTCATAAATTGTTGGAGTGGAAGTCATCAACGAACAAGACCGCTTGAGGAAGTAGGGTCAATGCGCGTACTTTTTCGTTTTTATGATACAAGAGAGATTTACTTCGTCAAACGATTACGCCAAAATAACAAAACATCTATAAATATGTAGTAGCTTGTTGGAGGTATAGAACTTCAATATACAATTGAGTAGTATGTTCATATTGATATGAACCCGAATATTTTCCGCAGACACTCATCAGCAACTAGTAGAGAATTTAAAAGAACATCGTATACCACATAGGCGCTGACTTTTTTTTTTTGTGCGAGGTGGCGAAGTCTTGTGACGTCATAATTGCTCCATATCGATGACGTCATCGTCGCACTAAAACGCACTTTATTACACTAGATGTCATAGACACATTCAGAACTGCGACTAGAAGTAACTAACTGCGACTAGAAGTAAAAGAGACTACGTCTTCCACTACCCAAAAGGGAAGGCACGCCTAGACGGGATATATACAACGGACAACATGAAAACAATTTCATGTGTACAAATCCCATGTCCGTATACGGACCATGACGCCGTAGATGCTATAATCCAAATAAAAGGAGATAAACAACGCGGCCAGACGATCTGGAAAAATAAAGAGAAGACTTTCATGAGGAACTTGAGAGAAAATGGATAAAATGGAGTACTTTATACCCCACAATCGATGAGCACTGAGCAGGAATGGAATGGTGGCAAGGAGTCAAAATAAGATTAAAACACTTGCTAACAAAATACAAGAAAAGAAAAAAAATGGCGCGAAAGGCAGGAAGAGGAAGAACTCCAAAGAGAAAGGGAGTTCCTCATAGCCAAAAACACATCGCACAAACAATACAAAACGCTAAAAGAAAAAAATATGGAAGGAAAGAGCGGAGGACTTATTAAAGCTTCAGCAGGAAGAAAAAAGAGAGGAGGAAACCTTGCTTGACAAAAAACCATACCTCCCATGTAAAAAGATAAAGAGAAGAGAAGACGCTTCAATGAAAGAAATAATAGACAAACAAGGAAAGCCAACAAAGGACAAAGAAAAAATTAGAGAAACCGTAGACAGCTTCTACAAAGAGCTATACAAAAACAGAACACCGACAAGAACATGTCTGAGGTTTTCGAGCAACACCACCAAGTGAAGCTGACAGACAAACAAAAAGACGCCATAGACGCGGAAATACAATCCCACGAGGTCAGGCTGGCAATAGACCAGTAGAGGAAAAAGAAAACCCCAGGCGAGGATGGGATACGTGCAGAATTTTATGCAATCAATGTTAAAACCAGAATAAAAGACCTGACAAAAACGCTGAACGAGATATACAGTGCACAGGACATAACCTCTAGACCAGTGGTTCTCAACCTTTTTGTCTTCGCGGACCCCTTTTGGCCGTCAGGGACCTTCGCAAACCCCCTCCAGTTTTTGTTAAAATTTAGCTCAATTATCGAAGAACCGTGATATGACTTCTGCAAAATTTAGCTGTAGGATAGTGATAAATAGCAACAAAATGACTTATCTTACAAATAATATCATACAATATGTTGAAATTGCATCGATTTTTTTTTCATGTCAAAGCTAATTTTGCAGGTGCATTTATTGAAATAAGTGGTCATGTCTTGAAAACCCACGCTTTTGATTTGGTATGGACAAGTTTTGAAAATTCATTTCCACAAAAATAGGTGGTGGCGAATGTAAGAGTAACTCGTAACGATTCCGACGACACCTTCAGGCACCAAAATCGAGAAACAGAGTTTTGAATGAACGTCCACGTCGTTTAGCCATTTCTATCTACCAGTTCATCTTGAAGTTATTCTTGAATAGTGGTTATGTATATTACAGAAGACAATGTATCAAAAATTTCCATTTCAGGCTTATCGATCGGTAGGTCGTGGGTTCGATTCCCGGCCGGGTCATACCAAAGACTCGAAAATTGGTATCCGCAGCTATCCTGCTAGGCGCTCAGCAATCACGGATAGCATGGAGGAGAAAAAAATAGGGGCGCGTACTATAGATGACCTCACGGCCGTATCACACCTCCGTCGTCGAAGCATCTTGATGGTGCAGGCGAAAAAGAATATCATATCTCTCTCTCTCTCTCTGGCAACTTGTAAAGATTTCGAAGTCACCCTGATTGACCTTTACTACATTCACTTTCTATTTTTTTTCACAAACTCCGACAAAACATGTTTAAATAGCAATATATAGTTGCATGATTAGTCTGCTGTAATTTATCAATTTCATTTTCGAATGCCATTTTCGTAGTGGGAGTCGGTAAGTTTTACCAGTTAGGAAGCGAATCCGTCTCGTGATTTATCTGATTGAAAAATAAACATTAGGCTATCAATCCTTTACAAATTGGGAGGTCTCGCGGACCCCCTGAAAATGCCTTGCGGACCCCCAGTTGAGAACCACTGCTCTCGAGGTATAATCAAAGTTATTTACAAAAAAAGGAGACGAAGGGAACATAAAAAACTCTAGGATAATTACATTGCTCAATTCGGATTATAGAATCTTGAATAAAATACTAACAACAGATCAAAGAACAACCGGCAGCACATCACGCACCCACAACAATATGTTAACCCGACAAGAAACATCAACAAGCTCAACCTCATGAGGGAAGTAGCGGCAGATATGCAAGAAAACAAGAAGGGAGCAATTGTCACAGTTGACTTCCAAGAAGCTTATGACATGATAGATCATGAATTTATGCAAGGAGCCCTCAAAGCCGCAGTACTTGGAAGGAAATTCTGAGACTGCCTAGGGAAGACATACCAACAAGGGAAGGCCAAGATCTCGATAGATGGCAGAACCGACCAGTATATATCGATAAAATCTGGAATAAAACAAGGAGACCCAATGAATATATTCACGATCACGACAGAGTCCCTCCTACAGTGCCTGAACAAAAATATCACCGGGCACAAATTGAAGGGGCAAAAGGAACCAATAACAGCTCAGGCATATGCTGATGATATTTCCGTAACCCTAGCAAAAGAAGAGGAATGTAAAAAGGCTTTGGAAATAATAAATAATTTCGGCGAAGCAAGTGGCATGAAAATAAATCAAAAGAAAACCATGAGGAGAAGATCCCGCAAGGGCAGACCAAAAACACCAGCGACAGAGCTAAAATTGGCAAAAGAGGTAACAATTCTTGGCAACACAATTGGGCACGAAGAACAGGTCACAAAAACGGTGGGAAGAAGCCCTACTGAAAACAAAGCATCTCATAAGTGAGATAGAAAAGATCAACCTTTATTTATATATTATTATTTTTGTTTATTCACAGTAAAACTGGTAGATACACACATAATCCGGGGAGCAACCTGCCCCCAAAGGAAAATGGCGAGATTGGAGTAAATTTTTAAAATTTCAGTAATACATTCAAATTGTTATTCCTATGCAATACACGGAGAAGTCAGATTACAGAATTGCAGTAGATGAAGAATTGGCAAGGGTTACAGAGCAGAGGTAGAGATGATTGAAGAGGAAGAATCGAAATTACAGAAATTATGCTGTGATTCACAAGTGTAATTTTAGTCCAGTGGTGCATTCAAGGCCTTCCGAAGAATGTGCACAGTGCCCAATAATGTGATCTTTTGGATCATGTCGAATCGAACGTTACCCGGAATTTGTTGGATATGTCTCATGAGTTTTTTGCTCACGACCCCTGTAGCGCCAATGACTATCGGTACAATGTTTATTTTGCATCGCCACATTTTCTCACATTCCATTTTGAGGTCCGCGTATTTGGAGTGTTTTTCTGATTCTTTTTGCTGTAGGTTGTGATCAGCTGGGACAGCCAGTTCAATGAATAAGCATTCTCTTTTCTTTTTTAGTTTGACGATTATATCCGGGCGGTTGCTTCTGATTTCGCGGTCAGTTATTACTGGTACATCCCACAGAATTTTTACTTGTTCGTTTTCTGTCACTGGTGCTGGGCTGTAATCGTACCAATTTTTTGTCGAAGTGGTGATGTTAAAATGTTTGCATAATTCAAGATGAATGTAGTGAGTGACCAATCCTATTGTGTCTCCATGTGTATTCGGTAGCTGCAAGTGCACCACAGCCGGACATGAGATGTGCTACAGTTTCATTTTGGTTGTGGCACATTCTGCATTTGCCGTCCGTGTTTTGCTTCAGAATTCTTTTGCGATAGTATTTTATAGGAAGCGATTGATTATTATTATTATTATATTTATATATTATTAATGAAGAAAAGATCGACGAAATCATACACAAGATGCTAAAGAATATCGAGACAATGATACAAAAAATCGGGTGGCAATGAAAAGAGACATTAGGCTAAGATGTGTAACCCTAAACGCACCTGCTTCTCTGAAGTAAGGCCGTAAAGGGACGCAAAAAAATCACAAATGTGCATATTTACATTGGGATCTGGGAATGTGACAAGGCGAAGATCCAAAATGAATGCTGCAACGCACCCATCAACCTGGATAGCGCCACGATGCGCCATATGCAGGCACTCAAAAAGTGCAAAGAGGTAAACGTAAGCTGCCTTCAAGAATCAAATAAGAATAGTAACGATCAATGTAAATGGAATATTCAAAAGAGAAAAGTAATTTATGAATTTGTAAGAAAAACAGGGGCGAACATCGCGTGCCTACAAGAAACTCCACTCTGCGCTGGAAACAAAAGAAGCTTGGTCAAATTAGTGGCAAGGGGAATCCTTTTGGAATTCATACAACGGGTCAACAGCGGAGACAGCAATTCTGCTCGGCGCGCGATACAAGAAAAGCGTCCAGACCAAGTGTGTCACGAAAGACATCGAAGGAAGATCAATCCAGATCAGACTTCAAGTAGGTACAACGAAACATCACATAACCTGCTATTATGGGCACAATGACAGACCGAAAAGAAGAACGCAACTGAGGCAGCTAGCCACAAGAGTCAGAGGAACAAAATACCTAATTATCGCGGGAGACTTCAACGGGGTGGACTCATACGAGTTCGACCAGAAACTGGCGGACAAAAGACAAGACGAAGCCAACCGCAACGCGAGAGCAAGGGAAATAATGGGAATAGAAGACACATTCAGGAAGCTCAAGGGAAATCGAAAGGACTACACCTTCTTCCACAGAACGGGCAAAATCAGACTGGACCGGATGTATGCGTCTGCAAACATCAAACCGGTAACATGTAACCACACCCCTTGCTCTTTTTCAGATCACGACGCGGCCGTAACCACAGTAAGGCTGGGAGATCAACAAGAAAGAAAACCCACGATTTGGAAAAACAATACGAACATATATCACCAAGAGCCGTTTCAGAAAGCACTGGAAGGGCGTGAGGCCGTCAAAAGACGTTGAAGCACTTGAACATCAAGCATGTCGCCAGGGAGGGAAAACAACAGAAAAAGCAACTAGAGCAGGGGCGGGCAACTTCTCCAGTCGGCGGGCCGGATATAGGAAAATTAAGTACTTGGCGGGCCGGATTGCTGAATCGCTACATTATTCGCCCATGTATCCACATATACAAGGAATATATCGTATTTAATGGATGCATTTTAACGACAGCAATGTCACTTCAAAGCAATTTCTCGCCGATAATGACGAAGACAATGTGGATTTGAGAATAGCATTGTCATACAGGCGCCGCCATGTCTGCTTCTATCTGATCAATCAACGCACGATGCAATCCTTAATTAAGATTTCAAGGCGTTCGATAACCCCGGTACCCCTAATTTACCAAGATATCAATTCATTAGGGTGGAGTAGGTGACGAGATAGCGTCGTTGTTCAACTGTGTGGCCTGATTAATCGCGATATTGAATTCATGCGGTCCGCGTCCTCTACGAAATTTGAAAAGTGGCCTGCGACCCGTTTTGAGTTGGCGACCCCTGATATAAGCGGTGTCTTACTAGGGTTACCATACGTCCTCTTTTAAGAGGATTTGTCCTCTTTTTTGACTTTTTTGAAAGTGTCCTTGGAGGACGCCCAAATGTCCTTTTTTTGAAATTTGTCCTCTTTTTTGTTAATTTTGGTTAAATATATGGCAAAATCGACTGATATACAGTAAATTAGCACTGAAGTAACGCTCCAGCAGCTATTTCGGGAGATGAGCCGGAAAGTTGACCTTTTCTTAGTCAACCAACTGATAATGTGAAAGGAAAAACTGTATTTTGGGCGCTGAGCGAGAAAGTTGACCTTTCTTTTTGTAGTCAACCGACCACAAAGTGGGAAAAATTTACCATTTTTCAGGATTTTCCTCCGGTTTTGCAAGTCTGAAAAATTTTTAAAAAAGTGTCCTCTTTTCAAATTTCCAAAATATGGTAACCCTACTTCTTAGAAAAGCCTAGAAGTGTGCCGTGCTACAAGTCGGCTGTTACGGAATGAAAAATAAAAAATATCAGCCTGGTGTAAATGATCATTGTAATCGACAAACACAATGATTACCACAAACGAAATTATGGTTGAGTACATCGTAAATGCCGATAATGAAAGTCTCGCTTCGACGAACTTCAGGGTAAGCTCCACTCTTGCACGCTGCGCATACATGTAGTATATCATAACATACAGTCACTAAAATTGGAGGTAGTAAGCAAGTAGTGGGAATGGGAAAGCACGCAGACTGTTGGGGCCGCGGGCCACATTATCATGTTAGACGGAAAACTCTCCGCGGACCGGACAAAATCGCTTCGCGGGCCGGATCCGGCCCGCATGTTGCCCGCCCCTGAACTACAGGAAGACGAAAAAGAACTAAAAACAGTAAGAGCTAATGTCGTCCGAAATAACGTTTTACTACCAGATTACAGGAGGGCAAAAAGAAAAATGTGGAGAAGGAAGAAAACATCCAGAAACTCTAAATCAGTGGTTCCCAACGTGGGCGATATCGCCCCATGGGGGCGATTTGGCGGTCTAGGGGGGTCAAAATAACAAAGGGGCGAAGAAAACGGACGAAGTGGGCGAAAACAACGGAGGGGGCGATGGCGCGTTAAAATGGCTTCATTGGAGTCGGGACCGTAACTATCGCACCCCAAACCCCCCAATTGGGGGTGGGGGCCCGTAACAGAAGAAGCCCAAAACTATTTCGTGAATTAACATGAATTATAGAGTAATATTTTAGATATTCATGCGACTTTTTCAAAAATTTTTCGCGCTGCGCGATTTCATATTTTCATGTATGTTGATGGTGGGGTCCACATCACCCAACAAAAATATGCATGATTTATGGAAATGGTAGACTTCGGCGTCGGCCATTACTGCGCCACGACGCACAGAGACATATGAAGTTAGAGGCCATGTAACATGCGACTCCGAGAAGTGTGCCAGAAACGATCAGCAGCGAGAAGACCTTGGCCGAACAGGAATGCCCTTGTGTTGACCGAAAACTTCGATATACATACAATAAATGTTCAATTGTCGATAGGCGCCTCAATGGCTGGCGTCGAATGTTCCTGCCCTGGCAACCTTGACCCTACAGGACAAATGCCATCCCGCAAGGAAAAAATTATTTGCCAGTAAAGAAATACCAATATGAAATCATGTGCGTCTTTTAGTTAGGTACGTTTTGACGATTTCCATATCTTCTGACATAGCAGATATACAGGAGGTCACGAAATAGCATCATGTAAAGAAGTCAATATAACAACGATTCCGCCCGAAGATGTTTAATTCTTATTTAGGGGTCCTACCTTTTCCAACATATCACATCGACCATATTGACCAGTTCAAACATGAATTATATATACCGTAAACCGGGGTAACATTGGACAATTCTCAACAATTCCGCTTTGTATCTTGGAAATGCTAGGGTGTAGGGGAGGCAAGTTTTGTGTTTTTTTGGAGTCATGGAGCAAAGATTAGAATTAACTAATCCAAAATCTTCATGGTCATAAATAAGTACCTTATTTTTGTAAATTATCCGTGTCCAAAGTTACCCCTGCATGTGGGGTAACTTTGGACAATGTAGTTTTTTGTATGCCTTTACACTCTATTGTTTATGAAACCTCGTAAATGAGGCTTATTTGGTAAGAGTTGATGAGAGCAGTGACTAAAACTGAAACAAAATAGTATATGTCTGGCCTATTGCATGATTTTTACCTAATCCCCCCCCCCCAAAAAAAAAAATTAGGTAGTTCATGAAGGCTAATGCCCCCTTATTCATCCCTTTACTCAATTTTCCCTCATGCCGTCACCAATTGGGACTTATAATAACGTATGGTGACAATGGGGTATCCCACTGGCAGTGTCAGCAATCGACAGCATACATTAAGTATGTTAGCGTGATTTATTGCCGATTTCGAATATATTACTGTTCTAGAAAAGATATATTTTCCCTTTCCTATGCCCACTGATGGATATATTTGTCGTAATTTACGATATCCCATATTCAGCAGGCGCATCTTTAGGTGTATGTGATAAGTTTTTCAAGTAGCTTACACCCGATTATAATCTCTCAGCTCATTGCCTACCCATTTTTTCATATTTTGGCAAACTCTTAATTTATTAACCTTCTCATTCCATTTTAAGAAGCCATCAGGCCGGTGATAAGGAATATAGTTGACGATACCCTTTGACACAGATGAAGCAGCCACTTTCCAGAGCTCTAAATATCACATTTTTCACTGTCCAAAGTTGCCCCGTTCTGATAAAACTTGACGGGCAACTTTGGACATCACGTTTTCTTGTATTGAACTAAGGGTGAGCCCACTGAAATTTTGGCCATGGATTAAGACTACTTAGAGGTATCTGCTGCCAAGTTTTGAATCTATGAATCACATGCTATCTATGTTTGGCTGTAAGAAGTTTATTGGCCATCAATTTTGATGAAATTGACCCCCTCCATTAATTTATCGATGTTGGGTCAAGTTTATCTGGTAGGGTAAGATTATGTCAGGTGCTCCAGAAAAATTTAAAATGTGCCCCCACAATCTCAGATTTTCATGAAATTGGGTAAGCCTGGAAAACTTTTCTTTCTGATATCAGAAAAACAAATTTTATAAAAATCGGTCAAGTATAGCCGAAGATGTGGACGTTCAAAAATTGCTGTTTTTGTGCTCGCTCAAACGGAAAAAACGTCAGAAATTTACACATGCAATTTAAATTTGCTATATTTTGGTCAAATTAGGGTCGTTGAGGGTGACACTTTCACACTCGTTCATTTACATCATACTTGATACTTTGTCATCTTCTTCGACACCTGGGGTTGAATAGTCTGACCTTCAACCCCATGATTCTGTTCATGTCTTCAAAAATCGCTCACACGTGACGTCATTTTTAATTGCAAATATATTTTGGCTAAGAGGTGGTGTCATCAAGTGTAAGGTGTCATTGGAAAGGTCTTGACAAGGACTATCAAATTCAACAATAATATTACTGGATATTGGATATTTCAAAATTCACAATTTTTTCAACACTTGTCTACCACAAATTTTTGTTAATGTGACGATGAAATATCCACTAATTTTATTGTTGATTTTGAAAGTGCTTACCAAGAGCTTTCCAATGATATCTTACACTTGATGATACCACCTGTTAGTCATGAGATATCTGCAATTAAAACTGACGTCATGCATGAGTGCCTTCAAAAGTTATAAATAAAAGCATGGGTTCAAAGGTCAAGCTAGGCAGCCCCAGGTGTCAAAGAACGTGAAAATGCATTAAGTGTGCTGTAAATGACCAAGTGTGAAAGTTTCGCCCTCAACAGCCTTAATTTGATCCAATTATGGCAAATTTAAGTTACATGTATATATTTCTGCCATTTTTTTCCGCTTGAGCGATCACAAAAATGGCAATTTTTGGACGATCATACCTTCGGTTCTAGTCGACCGTTTTTGATGAAATTTGGATTTCTGAAATCAGAAAACAAAGCTCTGTAAGCATGCCAATTTTCATGACGTTTCGAGAAGGTGGGTATATGGCATGGAGCACCTGAAATGTACTGACCCGGTAGTGAAATGAATCCACCTTTTATAGAGACTACTTGTAGTACTGTTGCCTCATGAAAAAGAATTGGACATCCATCGGCAACCCTTTTTCATCAATAACCATTTAAATCTTTTACTGCTTAGTGTCCAAAGTTACCCTTAAGTCCAAAGTTACCCCGGTTTACGGTATTTGTCTTTAGGCGACATACGGTGACTCACCAAACAGTACATGAAATAGGGTATAGCTGATATGTAGCAACAAAAAGCCCACTGGCTGAGGGGTCTGGTGTTTGGTTTATCACCCTATGGGGCCAAAGACCAACGTTTTTCTTCGGGGGGGGGGGGGCGGCTGACAAAGTGCTGTTTTTCGGTTCCCAATATTTGGGGGGCGATGATCGGTGTGGAGCTTCAAAAGGGGGGCGATGAGTCGAAAAAGGTTGGGAACCACTGCTCTAAATCAGGGGTGTCAAACTCAAATTGCGTCGCGGACCGGATTCAAGCCTTTAAACCTCCCGCGGGCCGGATCAGTCAACTGATTCCTAAATGTTACCTCGTGGCCAATGCTCCCACTAAGCTAATCGCGCGCGCGTGCGCGCGCACAATAAAAATCCACCTGTGGTTCGAAAAATATGATCACTATCTCGTTTTGTGGAAAACGTATTAAGATACGGGTCCGACGCAGCGATCGTCAGAGCCTCGTAAAATTCAGGGTATTCGGGAGTCGATTCAAAGTGATGACCTTTTTTGTCAACTCATTGCTTGTGTTTCGGGTCCAAGGGACCGCACATTGATTTGGTGAGTGCGCGCGGACTCGTTAAAAATTAAAGGGAACATTGCTCGTGTCATTGTTTTTCACTTGAATACTTTATAATCATGCATATATGGATAATACACGGATCATAGGGGTTTTACCAGCAAGTCGCAACGCCTTTATCCGCGAACAAATTTATTTGCAAAATATGGTGATTGTCCGATTGAATAAATAGTTAACCGCCGATAAAACAGTGGCGCTAACGACGATATAGGTTGGCATATTTCTATGTTACCTTTGCTGCAGTCGTAATCTGCCGCTAGCCCCGCGTATGCGCTCTGATGAATACCAGATATTTACCTGTAAACGTGGGCGTAGGAGTTTGGGCGATTGTTATTATATCACAAGTCGGATTTCTCTTCCCAAGTCCAGGGACCTATTGGATTGGAAGTGCCACAGCAGCTCGATCAAAGATATTTGAATTATATATTTGTGTAACTAATATATCTTCCTTGTAGATTGCATAGAACGGTTCCGCATCGTCGTTTTCACTTCTGAGACTAGCTACTTTTTGGTCCATTTTTCCATAAAATTCTGAACTCAGTGTGCCCTTTTTGCTTGGTCGGGTGGTTATAATGCGGCCTATGAACATGCTCGGCATTTGCTGTCTTGAGGGAATATTTAATGAAAGTGTTTCCTGCAAAAAATCTCAGCATTTGTTGCAAATGTGCTGGATAACAGACGAACTTTTCAATCTACTCAGAATTATTTCGCGGGCCGGATGAAATCGTCTGGCGGGCCGGATGCGAGCCGTATGTTTGACACCCATGCTCTAAATGGAAGCGAAGGCCAAGGCGGAAAAACCGTACACACTTGCGATAATATAAAGAAGCAAAGAGATGTTGCATGCGTCACCGCAATCAAGAACACTACCACTGAGCCGGACAAGATCCGAGAGATAGTCGAACGCTACTATCAAACGCTATACAGTAAGAAAACTACAGAATCCGATATAGCTGATTCATTTTTCAGATTCCAAACTAGACGGCTTACGCAAAAGCAGCGAGAGGAAATAGATGAACGAATAAAGGAAGAAGTACGGCAAGCCACGCTGCAACAAAAGCAAAATCGAACACCTGGAGAAGATGGCATAAGTGCTGAATTTTACATCCATGCTTTAGACCTAATAGCGGAGGAATTAACCCTGGAACAACCACATTCCCACAGACAACCACATTCCGACAGAGCCATGGCGCAGAGGTGGCTGGAATAGAACCACATGGCGCTCAACAATAGAGACCGAGCTAGCGCAACGCGGGCTATCGCTCGAAGAGGCCCACGACCGCCCACGCTGGAGGCGCTTGATAAGGGCCCAAAACTGATATCTTGATGTTCCTTTGTTTCCTGTTTTCTTTTGCCCTTTTATTTAATTGAAAGCCGATATATATATATAACCCTGGTGCTAAATGAACTATTCTATCATCACACAGTTAACAGCAAGCTCGCCCGAGGAATAATCAAGACTATCTATAAAAAAGAAGTCCAGGAAGAAATGAAGAACTGCCGTCCCATAACTCTACTCAACATAGACTACAAAATCCTCAGCAAAATACTAATTAATCGATTGAAGATTCCTACCAGGGATAACGTATCCCCAGTATGTTAATCCTCCTAACAATATAGAAAACCTCAATCTTGTCTTGAGAGAAATTGCGGCCGAAATGAGGAAGAGAAACCAATGAGCGCTCATCTCAATCGACTTTCGCAAGGTATACGATACCATTGAAAACCAATGTCTGCATAGATCTCTAGAAGAAGCTGGACTGGGCACCAACTTCAAGAGCTTCTTCGAGGCAATATTCAAGGATAGAGAGGCGAAGATATCCATTGGCAGTGCTATTGGGAAAAGCATAAAAATGAAAGAGGGCATAAAACAGGGTTACAATAGTCACCGAGTCGCAAGCTGCATGAGCTAAGAACTTTCCACCTGGAAAGGCACGAAAAGGTCAGTATAATCAGAACTAATATTCTTCCACTTTTTACTTACACAGCGGCAAAAAACAAAATACCGAGCCGGATCAAAAAGAAACTAAAGGTGGGGGTGGCGTCATTCGTGATGGGTCTCAACGGCAAAATCAAATACGAAAAGCTGATACAGAGCAAAGAAATGGAAGGAATGGATCTGACAGATATACCCACAATGGCCGACCTGGCGTACATGAAGCCAGCGCTGAAATATCTTCAGAGAGGGAACAAGAAGCCGGAAACCGAATGGGACAGAAAGCCGGAAAATCAATTAGCCCTCATCCTAAAAAGGTATGCAAAAAATACGATAGATAACACCATTCCACATGCATTACAGCCGCTGAAGCAATGGGGAGAAGTCGCTAAAACGATGGAGAACATAGGCTTCAAAAAACAGGAGATTAAAATCAAGCAGCGCGAAAGATACAAGATGGCGGTCGTAAGAAACAACCTCAGACTAGTGAGGAAAATGCAAGGACCGAACTGGGCGAACATAAACAACTATCAAACTTCTTATCAACCATACTGCTTTAAAGTAGACCTACATTTTGCAGTAATTTTTTGTGTGTAGTCCGAATTTTACATTAATTTTCAAGCCCGTCCCCCCATTTTTCTTCCATTCAGTTTAGTGCGAAACAGTTGATAATTTTGAATTTTTTGGAATTCCTTGGCCCCAGAATTGGTCAAGTAGACATTTTAATTGGTTCTTTACATTTATCAAAGCGGAAAATATCGATTTTGCATGTAGCGTCACCTAGTGACAAGAGGATTTAGAATCACATTATCTTTTGAACTGCTGAAAATTTGCCGTTTCTGGGGTTTTCAAGGTCGCTGATCAGTGATCACGAATAGCCTATCACATTAGTTTTGCCAGATTGGCTCTTGAAAAGATATTTATTAGGGGTGTTCAAAAATGACTTTTTTTCTCCAATCGTACTTACTGGCTACTTGATAAAATTGTTAGGTTACGGTACCTAATTCAAGCCTACACACCCAATTTGGTTCAATTCCAGCCAGTAGCCGCATTGCTACAGAAGAAAGTTCCTATTTATTATATTAAAAAAATGAAAATTTTCAGTTCACCTCACGAAAGTGTCAGGTTGTCTATAGAAATAATTCTAAAAAAAATTGGTTCAATCCCAACCAGTGGAAGCGGAGTTACGGTGAGCAATTCTTCAATTATTTATCATAGGGGTGCCCACCGTAAGTTCTATTTCATTCAAATCCAAGTTTTTCAATTATTTTGTTATTCATTTTTATATGATAAATAGAAACTTTCTTCTCTAAGCATTCTGTAACATCCACAGAAACTCACATACCGTACATCTCTTCTCACAATGTATAGCAACTTATCTGATAATACGTCTCTTTCTAGATATCTGGAGCGAAACAACCAAATACAAGAGACAGAATGCCGATCTCCAGACCCTTCTGAATATGATTCTATGAGAGCCCACAAAGTAATTTAACCATAACTCCCTAATCAAAGTCATCTTTTTTAGGCCCCATGGCGTATAGCATGACAGAAACAAAAAAAATTCATGGGAAGCCAACAAGCAACAATAGACATAAAATAGATGCATCCGCATATGGGAGTCCCGTAACTTGAGGGCCTTAAGCGAAGACTCAAAGAAGAATCCCAATACCGACGACATCCTGTAAAGGATAACAGAGAAAGCACAGTTCTAAGCAAAAGAACGCAGACCTTGAACGATACGCAATAGTGTAGAAATGCAAAGCGCGCCAACGCGGGTGAATTTATATGTTTCTGACCTTGCAACCGCATAACATTGTCGATGATGTAAGCAACTTGAAATGGCATTGATCAAGCTTTCCGAATGATAGCATATCAGCGGCCTGTTTGGAATCGGTGTCCTGTGCTCACACTATGTTTTATTTTTTAATTATTTTTTAATAAATTACTTTAACTTAGAAAATCATCGCTGCTCACCTGATATTTCAGGCAAACAGGCCAGCGATTCCAATCAGGATCAACGGTAGTAAGTTTCTTGTGTGTTGTGTGGACTTGCAGTTGCATGCCATGCCATATGCATATCATTTCATTGCCTTTATTTCAACCGTGCACATGGAAATCTATTGAATGCAATAAACCAATGGTTCTCAACCGGGGGTCCGCGAAGCATTTTCAGGGGGTCCGCGAAGCCTCAAAATAGTTGATAACCTAATTTGTATTTTTATAAATTTGGAAAATTACGAGGTACAGTTTTACATCATTACTAGTAAAACTCCAGTGCTCACATCAACAGAGTGACCATCTGAGATGAAATATCCTACTAAGCAGACTCATTTAATTGCTGAATTACCAATACCCCTAGTCTGATACTGTTCTATTGTGGAAAAAAGCTTTTCAATCACGATGACTTCAAAGTGTTTACAGAAATCCGTTTTCTCCTGAGATAACTATTTTTCCATAATAACTTCAAGATAGGCAGTGGTTCTCGAACTGGGGGCGCGAATTCTGCGGTAAACTTAATTTTTTTCGCGCTCCGCACGATTAACCGATAGTTCATTGATTTATGCTCAGTGTATAGTCCGAATTTCATATTTGAGAATTATCTCTGCAACGCATATAACCTTCCATGCCACTACCGCGTATTTCAAGAAATGCAGTTGCAGAATTATTTTTGAAATAATAGAAGTCAATATAATTTCTACACAAGTATATTTTTTTTCAAGAAAAGTCATTTTGTTGCTGTTTACCACTAAGCCTTCAGTTATCATTTGCACAAGACAGATGACGATTGCACCCTTGCACGATAATTGAGCTAAATTTGAACTAAAACTTCGTGGGGGTCCCGGTCCGCGAGGTCCGTTAAGGTCTGGAAGGGGTCCGTGATGACAAAAAGGTTGAGAACCACTGCAATAAACTCTTAAAACTTATATATATATATATCGACTTTTTCAATTAGATAAAATAAAAAAGGGCAAAAGAAAACATGTTACAAAAAAGCATCGAGATAGTCAGTTTTGGGCTCGTGTTGAGCGTCTCCAACGTAGGAGACGCTTTTAAAACTTGCTAGGCCTACTTGATATTGGGTTAAAGACTTTTTTTAACAAAATATTACTTCAACACATCAAAAAGTCCAAATCTGTCTAGTCCTATGGGCTATGGTAAGCTTGGGTGTATAATTGCGTGTTGTTTTTCGCTTTTCATAATTACTGCAACCATGCCACGCACGCAACATCCTCCACGCTGGGTGCTGCAAAGAACGTGTAGAAACGATACTAGTTGCATGGTTACTGAATCCCTGCACTCGAAACGTTGCAATTCACATCTGATTGCGATTCTGCTCAGCTCGTTGCCTAACCCCACCGTCATCTAAATTAACCGACTACAGCGATTGATTATGTGATGCACATGAAACTCACGTATCACGAAGTGATGTTTTCAAAAATGAACTGAACACAATGAAAAATCCTTAGCCGCCAAGTTGACCTTGCTACTTATAGTGGGAGGCGGGTGGATATAAAATCTCCAGCGTGTATGTGAGCTGGGTGGGTTGTGATGATCATGTTAATCTATTGAAGACAATGCTGGATAGCTCGCAGTTCCAGGTTAATAATGGGAAAATATAGATTCAGACAATTAAAAAAACGAATAACTTTATTTGTGATCCTGCTTTATCTTATTCTGCAAGCCGGATTTCGGGTCGGATGGACGTGAATCGTATGCGCTAGGGCGCATAATTTTCTTACACGGCTTGACGGATTGGCATCTGCATATGGATTCAAGTACTAATATTCGGAGGTGGTCAAAGTAGTCATCCTTGGTAATCAAGTAGAACTAAAAGTGAAGCCGATAATCTATAATCTAGTATATGTGAGAGTAGCGATTACCAAGTAAGTAAAGACACTAAGTATTCTCATTATCATTGGTTTATTAGCAATTTTTATCAGTTCCATACACCACAAAATTGCGATGCAATGAAAAGATAGGAAGGTGTCGAAGCGACTTGGAGTAGCCAATGGAATCACGAATCAGACACCCACCTTGGCCTAAGGCGATGTAAAGAGGATGGGTAATTGGGCATGCACACTGAATGGAAAGTATAAGGAGATAGTATAGAAAAGAGCAAGCGGCAAAATTGCGGTGGCATGTCATGGAAAGCGAGATCGATAGGTCAGGTCGTGGTCCGGTAATCTTGAGGATGGTATTTCGACTCGAATGTGGGCACTGGCCCTGGGCATGCTAGTCGACTGTCGGATGGCCAGCGGGATACTGTTCCACACGTCAGGTCCGGCACATTTGATGGAGCGATGATCTTTTCGGTAGATCATATGATATTTGGACGTGGACGCGCGTGTGTTGAACTTGTGCGCTTTTGATTCCGAGGTAAAGAAATCATTGACAAGATAGCGTAATGGTGAAGCGTCCGGCTGCTTGATCGGTAGGCCGTGGGTTCGATCCCCGGCCAGGTCAGTCCAAAGACCTGATTAGTAACACTGGTATGCATGACTTCCCTGCTTGGCGCTCATGCATTACTGGGATAGCATGGAGGGGCGGTGCATGACTTAGAAAGCCGTAAAAGGCTATATCTGCACTTCCTTGTCCAGCAACATATATGCACATGATGCACTCATGGTATGCATTTTGCATATGCATAATTGCATATGCACAGATCGTGTGTATGTGTATCATGAGTCGGTGTATATGCCGCAAAAAACATCAATGACAAAAATAAACTCCGCCCTTTTCCCCTTGAAATATTCGGGGCAATGACCGCAGTGGAACTGATTTCTAGTCTCCAGTACGCCAATAGCGAATGGAACACTGTCAAGTGCGGGGGAGATAGCGTAGTGGCAGTGACAATTTGGATTTGAATAAAATAGCAGTGTTGGGATGACTCGAGTCATGACTTGACTCGAGTCAGACTCGAGTCACCTTTTTCGTATGACTTGACTTGACCCGAGTCACTTTGCTAAAATGACTTGACTTGTCTTGACTCGGCATATCAGAAATGTGGATTGACTCGTGACTCGGAGCGAAATTCACGAGTCAATTTCAAGTCATCAAGTAATCGGTTTCGATAAAAATCACTATCTTGCATATGGTCGGATGCTTCGCAAAACGCTGGTGTAACCCGTGAGAGCGGCCAATAATTCAATGATCGTGCGTTTTACTGAGCCTCCATTGTTCTCTCACAAATAAATTGACCACAAACGAAGTGATCGAAGCTTACAGCTTACGTTGGCGTAAACTAGTATGATATAGTTCTATTTCGGTTCTCTGTTCTTATACCCTTACCAAACCTCTTGTTTTATTGAAATTTAATTCGAATATAGTTAGTTTATATATTTCTAAATATTTGGCGCAGGCTCGAATTGTATCATATCAATTTGTAAATGGGTAATGTATCGCATCTAATCAATTTGTGTCTCTATTCTCTATTTTGGTTGGTAACTGTAAACTGAGGCTATGGCTAGGCTAGGGCTATATGTGAGCGATACAGCGCCGAAAAGGCAACTTGACTTGAATTGCGACTTATTGACTCGTGACTTGACTTGACTTGACTCGAGTCACCTCCAAAATTCGATAGACAGCCTAACGCTTTCATGGGGTGAACAGAAAATTTTCAAAATTTTCAAAATCGCACAAGTACAACACACGCGCGTCCACGTCGTCCAAATATCATATGATCAACCGAAAAGATCATCGCTCTATAAAATATGCCGGACCTGATGTATGGAACAGTATCCCGCCGGCCATCCGACAGTCGACGAGCATGTCCAGTGTCCACATTCAAGTCGAAATAAAAGCAATTACTACAAATATAAATACAGTCCACCCTCAAGATTACCGGACCACGACTGACCTATCGATCTCGCTTCTCATGACATGCCGCCCTATTCTTGTCGCTTTTTTTCTATACTGTCTTCTTTACTTTCATTCAGTGTGCATGCCATCCTCTTTACATCGCCTAGGCCAGAGGTCTGAAACTCAAATGGGCTCGCGGGCCAATTTCCTGGTTTTTGATGACGCCGCGGGCCGCACCATCAGTAATAGGGGTATTCAATGTATAATTACCAAGTAGGCTTTATTTGACGCGACCGTACAGACTGGCATTCCACAAACATCGCGAAAATGTAAGTTACTAATACGTATTAGTCACCCTTCTCACGAAAAAATCACATTCCTAAATAATTGAAAAAATTGTTTTTTTTTGTGCCGGGCATAATTTTTCATAAATAATGAGTTATAGACAGGGTTGCCATCGACATGGACCCAAAAATAAGGACAAAATTAGATTGACAATCAAGCCGTTTTTGTACATACTCTGTGTGAGTTGAAATAGAGGTCTTTTTCCTATGGCCTCCAGGCAAATGTCACCATTCCAGATATTGCAATGTGCGAAACACTCGCCCTTCAAGCTTCGTTTGATTCTTTTGAATTCTTTCTTATAATCGTCACGAATAACATTTTTACGCTTGCTCATTTTAACTAATCAGATTTAGCCATGTTAGTATAGCTAAAACTATAGGTACAATATAATTTAGATAAATTTATCACCGATTTATAGCTTTACTATACTTTTTAACCCAAGTGTCGACTGCACTGCTCCCTTTTTCACTACACAATAAATGCCGCCTTTCCATAGCTTATTATGCTGTAGACTAGAAATCTGGTACTGCTGTTTACTGCTGAAATGACGTCAGCTGCGATAGCTTGGCACAGCCGAAACTGCACATCTCACCACTTCTAAAATCCTGTAGCCTACATCACGAGAGTTCCTTTCATTTATGTCATAAAATCACGAATCAAAGGCATAATTTTAGAATATTATGCACCATATGGATACCAGAAGGAAACGATCAAAGAGTTCAGTAGTTGTTGAAAATAAGACAAATGAAGGACTCAAGTCGAAAATAATTACAAATCTTAAAAATAAGGATAGTTGAGTTTTCGAAGACCTGACCTTTTAAACCAGGGGTTCTCAACTTTCCGTGTATAACGGGCCGCATTTCAACAGCAAAAGACGCTGCGGGCCGCACAACATTATTACCATGTATTTCTGGGCTACTATTAACCTTGCTACTGTAGCCTATTCACCAGTCGTATACGGGCCGTTATATGCAACGTTAAACCCTTCCAGCAGAGAACCGAACTCTCTGTTTCAAAGCATGGGCGAGCAAGTATAAAATTACGATAACTTTTTCGTTACAGAGGTCATTATCACATTGAGCTCTCAGTGATATGAGAAAAAATCTGGCGTTCGGGGGCATTTCTGAGCAAACCAATCAGCCCTTCTCCTTTCATTGGATAGCGGAGGCCCTCGCCGTTAGTTACACAAGTTAGCTTCGTCAAAATAATGTTTTTCGCTCGTCCCCCTCCCATGTTTGCCCAGTCAGCATTTCCTTTGCAAATATGTCCACTCTGCTAAAATGCACTCAATTAGCTATACAATAGGCTTACCATAGAGAGAGAGAGAGAGAGAGTCTTTATTTTCATCCAACCAAAATACATAACACACGGCAGTGATGGTGGTACAGAAAATATGCTTGCACAGTATTCGGTATTAGATAGGAATGATCGATAAGACCGTGAAGGTCATCTAGTCTGATCACACCAGCATCAAACAGGTACACTTGACTCTAAGCAGTCTGGCTGTAAAAAAGGTTACAGTAGTTAAAAAAATAAAATAGAAGAAAAATTAAACGATGGTAGCAAATGATCAATGAAGCAATGTCTGGGCGAGGTAGGGCAATAGTGTTAGTGTAACGACAAGAGGTGATCAAGTAGGGCTTTTTTGAATCTATTATAAGGCAATTCACGGATGTGTGGTGGTAATGCATTCCAGATGATAGGTCCCGAGTAGTCGATAGATCTCTTAGTTAGGTTGCTATTGGGTGGGGGTAAGTAGATATTTCCTTTAGACGAGGATCTCGTGTAGTGGGAGTGGACATTTTTGGCAGGTATGAAAAAGTCATCAAACACAGGAGGCAAACTATTGGAAAAATATTTGTGAATGACTTTTGATACTTCGAAGCGATATAGTTTGTCAACTTGCAAAATTCGGTGCTTACGGTAGTAAGGCGATAGTTTGGTACGTAAAGGTACAGATGAGATCAGCCGTATCGCACGGTTTTGCAGGGTTCGAATTCTGCACAAAAATGTTGTGCATGCACTTCCCCATACTACGATTCCATATTGCAGGTGAGAGTGGAAAAGAGAGAAATAGATGGTTCGTAGTACTGATCTGGAAACCAAAGATTGCAGACGGGTCATTATTCCCACACACCGAGCTAGTTTTGATATTGTGAACTCAATATGCTGCTTCCAGGACATTTTGGCATCAATGGTGACGCCAAGATATTTTGCTGCGTCACATATGGAGATTTGTTTATGATTGATGTCCACAGTGAAACCATGATTGTCATTATTTAAAAGGAGCATCTCGGTCTTATCTGCATTCAAACTTAGTTTGTTTGCTTGCAGCCATCTCGACACTTTTGGGAGTTCCCTATTCACAGATGCATGCAAATCATCGACAGTGTTGGAGGTAATGAAGAGGTGAGTATCATCAGCAAATAGCGTTGTGCGGAATAAAGATGCATTAACAATGTCGTTAATATAAATGAGGAAAAAAGTCGGTCCAAGGACTGAGCCTTGTGGCACTCCACAAGTTATATCTCTGGTAGTCGTTCTTAATGTCCCCAGTTTAACAAATTGTTTGCGGTTTGCCAGGTAGCTTTCAAGTACAGTTGCTGCAATACCCCTGATTCCATATTTTGGAAATGTAAAAAGAGGACACTTTTTCAGAAATTTCAGACATGCAAAACTGGAGAAGAATTCTCAAAAACCGGTAAATTTTTCCCACTTCGTGATCGGTTGACTAAAAAAAAAAAAGGTCACCACTTCTTTTTTTCGCTCAGGGCTAAAATCACCGGTTTTCCCTCCGAAATACCCGCCGGAGCTTCACTTCTGCGCTAATTTGCGGCATATCACTCGCATAATTTCCTCTAAATCTGACCTAAATTTTCAAAAAAGAGGACAAAATCTCAAAAAAGAGGACAAAAGGGCGTCCTCCGAGGACACTCTAAAAAAAGTCAAAAAAGAGGACAAATCCTCTTAAAAGAGGACGTATGGTAAGCCTACTATACAATGTCTGTGGAGTCGGTGAATTCGGAATTAGGATAAAGTAGTCTACAAGGCAACGTGTTTCAGAACATACATTCCCATTACACGAGATCCTCGTCTAAAGGAAACATCTACTTACCCCCACCCAATAGCAACCTAACTAAGAGATCTATTGACTACTCGGGACCTATCATCTGGAATGCATTACCACCACATATCCGTGAATTGCCTTATAATAGATTCAAAAAAGCCCTACTTGATCACCTCTTGTCGTTACACTAACACTGTTGCCCTACCTCGCCCAGACATTGCTTCATTGATCATTTGCTACCATTGTTTAATTTTTTTTCTATTTTCCTTTCTACTAAACATTTTTTACAGCCAGACTGTTCAGAGTCAAGTGTACCTGTTTGATGCTGGTGTGATCAGACTAGATGACCTTCACGGTCTTATCGATCATTCCTATCTCATACCGAATACTGTGCACGCATATTTTCTGTACCACCATCACTGCCGTTTGTTATGTATTTTGGTTGGATGAAAATAAAGACTCTCTCTCTCTAAAGATCGATTGACATTGCTGGTGCTCTTTTGGTCACGGTTGAATCAGACAATTGTAACTTCGAAATATGCCAGGTGATGTTGTTATATCTGAGAAAGCAAATTCATCGTTCCACGCAGAGTTGCAAACCCAGTTTTCGCGGGTGTCTTTGATTTGTACATGTCGCCAATGTCGCCAATGTCACCAATGTCACCAATGTCGCCAATGTCGAAGTCTATCTATTTTGTCAATGTCGCCAATGTCGCCAATGTCACCAATGTCGCCAATGTCACCAATGTCGGCTATGTCACCAATGTCGCCAATGCCGACATTGCCGACAATGCCACCATTGCCGACAATGTCGGCATTGCCGACGATGCCGCTCGGGGGCCGAAACTAGGATACTGTAATGACTCGAGTAAGGATTTTTGCTGACTCGACTCGACGTGAATCAATCTTGGTATTGACTTGACCTACACTCGGCTACTCAAGTAATTCGACTATCTAGCTACATACTACGCGATTCTTGACGGGAAGACCTGTAGATTGCATGGCCCAAACGCAAATTATTTATAACTAATCATATTATTTACATTATTAGGCCTGTTGAATTGAATGAACGTCGAAGTCTTTATACATTCCAGTGTAGGATTCGCGAGGAAAATACACGACCGGGCGTAGGTACGCTGGCAAAAAAAAGTACACTATTTCGCATTCCATTGGTGTCAGATAGTGCTCTGTCTGTGAACTTATCATTTGACTCCAAGGCCCCCAAATGAAGTGTGGACTGCGTCTCCCGAAGACACGAAACCTGTCACCTCGATTATTTTTCGAGCAAGCAAGATTATCTAACAAATGTTTATGGCATTTATACCTGTTGAGAGCGCGAAAACACGAAAGATTTCGTGTTGACGGTAGAGGCCGACTTTTATCAAAATGACGAGTGTCAGCTGAAAATATTCGGGTTCATTTCAATATCAATATACTATTCACTTGGTACGGTACTTAATTTGAAATTTCCATATCATCCATACTCTTACACAGAGGGGGGCCGACCGAGGTTGGCTCCAGAATTCCTACCTAAGTGTTGCAGGTTTATCTAGACTCCTCGCTATTCCTACCTAATGTTTTGGAGGTGTATCTAGGCTCCTCCTCGCCATGACATTCGTGTAAACCAGCGGTGGCCAAGGCCAACCAGCGGCCATAGAAGGAAATTTGTGCGGCCGTGGACACGTCATTCACTTACCCTCTCCATCAACTCTACCGTTGAATAAGTTTAGTGACATCTTTAAACTGAATAACATCAAACCGTAATTGGCGTAGGCCTAGAGTAATTGATATCAGCTAATGCTAAATCATAACGTTCAGAAGATATTTCTTCAATTTTGAGTTGGATAACCACCAGTCAGAGAGTCTCTTGAATCGATCACCCTACAGCATCGTCATAATCGTAATCTTCTATGCAATAGTAGGAGTAGGGTATCCCTAAATGGACTGAATCATATAGTTATCGAGTTCGGTCCCGGATCGGGATCAAAGAGGACTTTTCAGAATCACGAAGTGTTTGTCGCTGTTTCAACATTCGTCAACAGATCAAACATCACCAATTGTTATTGACCACCATGCCCGGCGGTAGGATAGGGTTATATGACAAAGATCGGCAAGAATACCTATCGTCATTCGCAATTCGCTGGATTTCTGCTTGTCCATAAGCAATGGTATATCACCTAGGCTTACCATACGTCCTCTTTTAAGAGGATCTGTCCTCTTTTTTGACTTTTTTGAAAGTGTCCTCGGAGGACGCCCTTTTATCCTCTTTTTTGAGATTTTGTCCTCTTTTTTGAAAATTTAGGTCTGATATGCCACAAATTAGCACAGAAGTGACGGTCCGGCGGATATTTCGGAGTGAAAAACGGTAAATTTAGCTCTGAGCGAAAAGATGACCTTTTTTTTTTTTTTTTAGTCAAAGTGGGAAAAATTCACCGGTTTTTGAGAATTCTACTCCGGTTTTGTATCTTGCAAATTTCTGAAAAAGTGTCCTCTTTTTGCATTTTCAAAATATGGTAAGCCTAATATCACCCCAACGTTTGTATCAATTGAGAATGTTCGGAAAATCTTGAAACGTGACTTCAGGAGGATAAGAGTCGTACCGGCGAAAACCGACACGATAACTACCGTTAGAGCGTTTGGAGTTACGTGCTCAATAGACGCACAGCATCCTGCCCAGCCAACACAAAACCGTAAAAGGATCATTCGGGATCATCTCGATTAGGTTCTGATTTTCTAAGTGTCGAGGGAATGTCTAAAATACGTAGTAGGATGGTCTTGTGGTTATATTCAATCAGAATAAATTCATACTCGGTGTTGTTTCATCTCATGCATTAGGCTTCGTTATATCCGGTAGTTAACCTAATAATGCAAATTTTCTATCTCTCGCTGGTATGACTAAAATACGTAGAAAGGATGACTTTGTCGGTACATTCAATCACGATGAATTCCCGTCCGGTTTTGTTCGATCTCATGCAGTAGCTTCGTTCTATCCATTAGAAAACAATGTTCTCCCTTCGTTTTATTGCGTGAGGATGTCACCGGTGTTGTATATTCGTGTTGTTGCTCTAAGGTCGAACAGTTTTGTTTTCTTCTGATATATATGATCTTCATTATATATATATTCGCTCTTTCGGTAATCTCGCATGTTCAACGAGTATGTCTAATAGTTTTATTCAGAGAATAACTAAATAAGTGAGATGTTGTACGTTTAAGAATATGATTATCGATGCGTGACTTCTAGAATGTTTCGGCGATTCAAATTTTACGTCATCGCGCTGGACGAAGATTTGACGCGCAACAGGTCGCAGCCAGGCATAGTTCGCTCTTTCTGTATGGTAAATGCCGTAAATATATAGGAATTGTGACTGACTGAGGTAGCGGGTTAAAGGTATATACGCAGTAGCATATAGCTTATGGGGTATTTCGAATTGCCTGTAGTATATGACGCCTAGAGCTGTTTGACTTTCTGCAAAACAGGTGTAGACAACTATAGAAAAGTTTCAGCTTTTCCAGGCTAGAATTAGAGCTAAACCGTTTTTTCCGAATTAGATTACAATTATATTGCTGGCATTTCGCTCTAATTTAGTGAAATTAGGCCACTATAATTATCTAGTTGTCCAAGTCGCTTCAAACATCTGAATTACCGGTACCTACCTACGGTATATCATAATATTTATGCTTGAATTTTCTAGGTATATAAGTCATATAGATACATACCTGTAGAACACTGATTCGTGATTTTATAAAAGTTGTGGCAAGAATGGACATTTTCAACTTGATGTTGATTAATGGAGCAAAATTTGATATTTGAGTGCAATTATACCTCGAATCCAGTGACAAGATTATTAATCGTTGAAACCAAACGCAGCTTGATTATGTTGGCCCAGAGAATTTGGCTAGCCAGACCATATTGATGGAATATGGTCACAGTAAGATAATATTTTGCGCTAATTTACATGAACTTTCCAACATTTGATTTGATATGTCCGCTAAAACAGTTATTATTCTGCTTTCGAATAAGACCTAAATTGCTGATTTCAATGGTAACTGTGTTTGTCAAAGGCTGTAAAGGTAATTTCTTTTCCATGTTAGATGTTTGTTTGTTTGTTTGTGGTGTTCATGGTGGTGGTTCGACTACACTCGTCATTTTACACCAGGCCGGTTCTTATTATTATCTTTCCGTATCTGCCCGATTACCAGTGAACTCGGCACTTAGTGAATTCGGCCGCACAAACTCGGCACTTAGTGAATTCGGCCGTGGTAGATCTGGTAGCGGTACCGGTCGCCATGATTAGTTACTGGAATGTTTGCCGGTGAACTTGGCACTTTGAGTGGTTGTCAATGTTGTACTGGGGTCAGGGCATGCGTAGATCACACAGTCACGGCATGATTAGATCACAGATTGCGTAATCGCGGGAAATAACGCGACGCTCTTCACTTGGTGAACTCGGCCCTTGGAGGAATTGGCACTAGAACACCTTCGCATTAGAAATGCATTTAATATGAATGAACAGTATCAAAAAGGAAATTTAAACGTGTCGTGGCTCGCGGTAGATCTCGTAATCTTGGGATCCTTCAACCCTGTTATCGAGACACCCTAACCCCAGAGTGGAATCGCCTCTCCAATGGCAAAAAATAATTTATTTTGACGTGATCATGCGAAACATTTGTTGATGAGGAACACTGGCTTGTCGTGATCGATAAACGAAGAAGCGCCGCTTGATCTTCCAGATTTTTGATCTCACATACAACGCCAAGATCCATCTTCTCAAAACTTACACGACACAGGCCCGTCACTCACGCCATCGATTCCAAGCAGACCGCGCGTGGTCGGTATATGAGCGCTGCGTTATTTCCCGCGGCTACGCAATCCGTGATCTAATCACGCCGTGACTGCGTGATCTACGGATGCCCTGACCTCCTTACAAGATTGACGAATCACTTGATAATACTATTATTAGTTTAATAATTCATATTAATAGCTGTTAATACACTTCATTACAAAATTTCCCGAGGGCCGAATTCACCAAGTGCCGAGTTCATCGGCAACCATCTGCCCACTTATAGCACGGCCCACTCCTAGGCTTTTTAAGACATGGCTATGCGGATCAGATGGCGAGGAGGAGCCTAGATAAACGGCCAACACTTCGGTAGGAATTATGGAGTCGACGTGTCAGGCTCGAACCCGCAATTCATTGGTGTTTAGCTATAATGGAGGGTACCACTACGTTACCTTGCGATACCTTGTAAAATGGGACCGTAGCATTTGGCATTTCACGTGGCAATTGACTTTTGTGTGGAAAATTGTGTTCGTTTTAGAACTTATCCGAAACTTTTATTCCGCCATAGATTGTATATGCTAAAACGAAGCCACTCACCACAAAGGAGGATTTGAAGAAGTTTGATGACATATTGAATGAAAGCAAAAGCCTTTGCAAGAGATGTGGTATGTTGAATCTGTTTTGTTATTTTCAAATGCTTACCGATAGCAGACGGTATATATAAACGTAAGATGTGGAAGCTATCAAGGTGTTATGTTTATTTGTTTTTAGAAATTCAGTCAGTCAAAGTGGACGATCGTATTGCTTGGATTATATTTAGGCTTATTTTAGCATCTTTGAGATGCAACTCTGAACGTGGTCGGTCATGAACAGTCAACTAATTCTGTTCCTATATTGACATATCAGACATTTGCACTCGTACCGTTGGCGGCGACAATATTGGTCAGTCAGCAAAAAGCATCATGAAGAAGGTTGCCAGTCTGGTGAAATTATAGCAGAGTCGGAAAGAATGGGAAATACGCTTTCATCAACCTCCATTTGAACAAGATCACATATAGTAAGAGACATTCATGATATGCTGCAAATGTCACTGTGTTCTTTGTCTAGTCACCCCACTCTTGTAACTATTGAGGCTTCATGCCAGGGTTGTAACCAAGTCACAAGGCTCCGAGTCGCAAGTCAATCTCACTTTTATAGTTTTGACTCGAGTCATTCTCAATTCACCACCGAGTCAAGTCCGAGTCCAAGTCAGCGAGCAGAGGGCCGAGTCCGAGTTATGGTATTATGATTCGAGCCAGAGTCATTGTGTTAGCTGCTCAGTTTCCAATTTAAGTCTTGTTAAACCAACTTTTTATATATTTTTTGTGATATCGAGTGGGTCGCATTTATAATATACGAATTTTCCTTACTTTTAGCAGTTTCTGGCCGCATTTTCAAATACCAGTATCAATAGACGAAATCCCAATAGCGATTTGCTGTACTATTCTTTGAAATAATAATGAAATGTCGGTCTTGGCCGTCTGAGTCTCAAGTCATGCGCAATGAGTCGAGTCATTTCAGTACTTTGAGAAGATGACCTGAGTCAAGTCGAGTCAACAGAAAATCCTGACTCGAGTCTTACAACCCTGCTTCATGCAATGAGCATTTACTTTGAAGATAAATAGTAATTAAATAACTGGTTGGTGGTACAAAATTTTAATACTGCTTTCAAAAGTACCTTCATGATAAACGTTATTGAAACCCGAAGAACTTTTCGCGTGCCTATTAAAGAGCTACCGGCACCATAAAGGAAGCAAAACAGAGTTGAATTCAAAACCAGATGGAGAATTATGACGCATTAATGTCGAATTTAGAAATAACATCAATGGAGCCAGAACACAGCAACAATGCAGTGCATAACAACGGTTGCGTAAAACAGTATGACAGCGTGACACAATTCTTTAATTATTTGTTATAGTGGTGCCACCGTAAATACTATTTTATTAAAATCCGAATTTTTCGATGGCAATGACTCCGCTTCCACTTGTTTGAATCGAACCAAATTTGATGAACATCGTTTCTATACTTAACCTAACACTTTCATGGGGTGAACAGAAAATTTTCAAATTTTTTCCATTTATTTTTTTTATAATAAATAGAAACTTTCTTTTCCTGTAGCAATGCGGCTACTGGTTGGAATTGAACCAAATTTGGTGTGTAGGCTTGAATTAGGTAACCTAACAATTTTATCAAGTAGCAAGAACGATTTGAGAAAAAAAAAATCATTTTTTAAGAGCCCTAATGTCCATGTCAGAGAAACGTTTTAGGGTAGGACTACTCACATGTCTCGCAGCGTTCTCTACATAATTGTCAATTGCGATACAAACTGTTCGCTTGTATTGGTCAAGCCATCCAACTTCGAATTGTAAAATGTTGGGAGTCTTGATATCAAAATTTTGAAAGGTTTCGGAATCTGTCAAATTATACAAAAAAATTTAGCAAATTCTTTGATATATTTCATCCATTTCGGACTCGATCAACGTAAAAGAATTAGTAAATATTTTATACAATATATTGTATTTGTAGTTGAAGTATAGTAATAATTCTTATGGTTACCGCACTTGTAACGATTCACGGCTTAACTGTAATAATTAGAATGATGTAACTTTCAAATTGTCATGCATTTTGCAACAACATTGTTCTCAATTTTCAAGGTGCTGACCATTGGAGGAAGAATCACCCTTAAACCGGGAATTCACGATCCGTAAACGCGGCCGACTGTTTCCCTCCTCAAGAGGAAGGAAGAGAAAAAGGGAGCAGAAATAGCAAGAGTGTGACAAGTCGCGTCCATTCGCTTTAATGCGTATTTCCATCCGCGAAGCGCGAAGTAGTAGGTGGGAAAACTAATGGGCGTTTGGTTAGCGCTTTATGAGGTTGACTCCAGCGCTGTATTTGCTAAATGTTGCGGTGAAATAGGGGCGGTGTCATTTGGTATCAATATTGACTATTAAAAGACTATTTGTTAGTGGTCATGGATTTGTTCGGCCAGTATGCAGTAATTTCTGATGGTCACTTCCCGGGCTTCTGTTCTCTAACCCCTCATGATTGTTATTCTGCTTCTAGTAAGATTGTCGATTCTAATGTTTTATCGTATCATTTGTCGGAGGTTTCGCTCGCTTTTTTTACAACGTTTTGCTCTCTGCTAGGTCAATTACTGGCTGAGTATCACTACAGCCTAAGAAACTGCACTAATTCTCATTTTAATGTCTTGCTGGTTATCTTGCTGTCAATTCTAATAATTTGTTAATGTCTATACTAGTGCCGCCACTCAAATGTTTTGTTCTCTGTACACAATATTGTTAGGTCTTCAGCTTTCCAGGCAGAGTATCATTCCACTTTCTAGACTTGAGTATATATCTCTCCAACTAGCTGCCAAATAATTGATTCATTTGGATTGTTGAATTGATCATTTTTGACAGAATGTGAAGAACTTTTAGTCAAGAATTCTTTTTGTGTTAGTGGCTGTTTTCAAAGATTGCTGAAGTAGTCATCGTTGATCTTGATAATCAAGTAGAAGTGGCGATTGAAGTCAGTTCTCTAGTCATATAATAATAAAAAATATAATAATAAAAACTTGAAAACTTGAGTGGAAATAGTCCAGAATCAAATCCATTTTAGTAAGTATGGGTGAAAAAAATGTAGGAGTCATTCGTTACTCGCTACCTCTGCCATTTTCGCAGTACGAATGTCTTAGCTAATAATCGTCATTTTCATTTTATTTCTACAGGGTGTTGAAAAGAAAACGCCAGAGGGATTATCATCATCAGACGATGAAACCTTCTGATTACTGACTGTTCTCATAGTTTCATTCATTGCTACTTGGCCCTACAAGTAATTTCGTTCGTTTCATTTTTTACACCGGCATTGTTTACTTGCCAATTCGTTTTGAATTGAATTACCGCAAATGTGATTAATATGTAGTAGATAATGTGGTGTGTGTGTGTGTACGCAGCCGTGATCAGGTTATGCCCAGTGGTAGAAAACAGGTTATTATATCAGGATATTCTTTTAATGTAGGATCTACATTCTACTCACCATGTTTAAAGGCTGTAGCATCTGCATAATATTTACATTATTGAAGGACATTGAAAAGACATTGAATTGAGTCGACACAAAATCCCCCTTTCTACGACCTGCCGAGATCTAATATCTACTATATCGGGCTCGGCTTTCTACATCTTTGGTCTGTACTGTGTTTACTGGGTGGTAAAACGGTCGGGATGTTGATATCGTTATCATGTCAATGAAATGAAAAACAAACTACTTCCGGTCGTGTATATTTTCATAGCAAATCTAACACTGGAATGTATAAAGACTTCGACGTTTATTCAATTCAACAGGCCTAATAATGTAAATAATATTAGAGTTATACATAATTTGCGTTTGCGGCCAATCTTCAGGTCTGGTCGAAATCGAAAATAATCGCCGATGTCTGTTTTGCATGCGTCGGTCTCCTCAATCTTGCAAGTGGTTTGTACCAGATAAGTCCGTAAGTTATCCCATGCGGTCTGGAGTCATGCGCAATGACTCAAGTACAGTACAACGTGCCAACTTTTTGCCGGCGTACCTTACGTCCAGTCGTGTATTTTCATCGCCAATCTTACGCTAGAATGTATAAAGACTTCGACGTTTATTCAATTCAACAGGCCTAATAATGTAAATAATATGATTAGTTATATGATAATAACATTGATAATGACATTTATTCAATTCAACGTAGGCCTAATACTGTAAATAATATGATTAGTTATAAATAATTTGCGTTTGTGGCCATGCAATCTTCAGGTGTTCCCGTCAAGAATCGCGTAGTATGTGGCAAGATAATCGAAGTACTTGAGTAGCCGAGTGCAGGTCAAGTCAATACCAAGATTGATTCGAGTCGAGTCACCAAAAATCCTTACTCGAGTCATTACAGTATCCTAGTTTCGGCCCCCGAGCGGCATCGTCTGTAATGTCGGCAATGTCGGCATTGGAGACATTGGTGACATAGCCGACATTGGTGACATTGGCGACATTGGTGACATTGGCGACATTGACAAAATAGATAGACGTCGACTTTGGTGACATTGGCGACATGTACAAATCAAAGACACCCGTTTTCGCCGTTTAATTTCCCATTCCTTATTGTTCTTGTTTCTGTTCAAACCATTCGCAGTGAGTGAAACACTAAAAATGTACTATACGCAGCGGGATTCTCTTGAACCAGAGTCCAACCGAATACTGATTCAAAACAATAACAATCTAAACTCGAGCATATATCAAGAAACCAGAACAATCCAAAATGAGTATTCAAACGAAACAGAGACGGTGCGATAGGAGAGCTAAGCAGATGAATTAATATGTAACGAAGCCGTGTGAGTATTATTTGCGTTCATAATTAAAGATGTCGCGGGCCGCAAAATAAACCTCTGCGGGCCGCGGGCTGAGAACCCCTCCCAGCAAACACCCGATATCCCATGGATTTACTGGTATGTCCACAATTGTTCCAACTCGTCCCACCTCCCAAGGTTAGTTACTGAGGACTTGCTCAGTTTGTCGCAAATTGAACGTCCAGTTAGGTAACTCCAGGTGACTTCCAGTGGAAGAAATTTTTAGAATCTTCCTATTCCCGTCACCAATGAATATTCCAAAGGATGTCATGGTCATGTCATGGATGCCCCTACTTGGATATCGTTTTCATGGAGTCCAGCTGGCTTGTTCAAAATAAAGACTCTCTCTCTCTCTCTGTTCAAAATGGCATATTATCAATATTCATCCCCACGTGGGATGCACATGCACATCTCGCGGACGAAATCGTAAGACATATAGGCTATATAGCCATTTATTGGTGTACTGTTTTTTTTTTAAATATATCGCAATCCTGCTTTGTATTGATTTAATGAAATTGTTAATAAGCTGAACTATAGGCCTAAAGAGGCATATAGCAGGACCCAGGCGTGCACCTGCTCCTGCACAACTGCACAGTGCACATCATGGCGAAATACGTGTTCTGAATATGTATACTATCCCAATATGGTGAAATACAAGAACAAATGTGAGCATCAAGGTGAAATTGTGATGCATGTGGCGGCATCACAACGTGATTCAGTAAGCATGATACGCCATGACCAATTGAACGTCCGTAGCACACAACACGTCAAGTCTGGTATCTCAACAATCGCGGCCCAGACAGCCTTCTTCCTTCTCCGTCACGTGATACCTGCTCAGTGCAGCGCGACGGCGCGTGCTTCTGGCATTTGAATCTGAGTTGATGTCTGTGTGACTGATGCGACGAGTTTCTTAGAGATAATGGACGCAAACAAAACAGTCATTAGTCATTGATTAGATTGAGAAGCTGTACGAAGCGAAAGATTGATTGATGCATGTTGGTCGAAGCTTTCGAAATTGATATGTCCAGGCGCTGAATAGTCCAGTCCTGGCAAACTGAGCCCAGCGATATACTGCAGGCCCGCAATATAGTCAAGTGAGGGTAACCCTAAAAGGAGGGAACGCGGAAACTGCGGAAAACGCGGAATTCGCGGAAATGGCCCCTAAAACGCGGAAACTGCGGAAAAAGCGGGAAACCTCTATTCCTAGAGCGCTGAAAACAGAGGAAAACGCGGAACGCGGAACAGTCGGTCATTGACCTCTATCGAGCACAAAGTTGGCACTAAAACGAGGAAACAGCAGAACGCGGGACAGTCGTTCATCGACATTTGTAGATCTCATTGAAGGAACTCTAAAGTCTAAAACGAGGGAACTGCGGGACACCAATTTTAGAGTGACGCGATTTGGGCCTCATAAATAGCAGAGAACTGTCGTAATAGTTGAAAATTGAAATTACTAGGTATCTGAGAGTCATACAGTCGTTCACTAACAATTATACACCTGGCCTCGCGAAACATACCTTGAAAACGCGGGAGCTGCGGGACACCCTAGTTTTCGAGTATAAGGCAGATTTAACCTCACAAACGACCGCAAACCGTCGTGATAGTTATAAATCAAACTTTTGAAGTATCTGAGGGTTAAGCCTTCGGCAACTGACCCTAATAAACGCTGAACATAGGGCCGTAACAGCACTTCGTCGCCCCCCCCCCAAACGTTGGTCTTGGGCCCCCCCATAGGGTGATAAATCGGACTTCTGGGGGCTTCGCCCCCCTGACCCCCCTTGTCTACCCGCTCATTGGGGATAATTGACATCAATATGTTTGTCCGTTTAGTGGGACTCCCATTCTCGCCTAGACGCGCGAAGCGCGAAAAATCTCAAGAATTCATGATTGAATCGGTCAGTATCATCGGGGATTGCATATATATATTGCTATCAATTTTTCATCCCCTATCTGCTGACGTATTCAGATTTACCGGTAGAGCTGAGTGAGATAGGTAGGACCCCTCAATGATAATTAAACATCTTCAGGCGTTTACCCGTTGGCAGGAACGAAACAGCACTTCGTCAGGTCCCAAAGAAACTTGGGTCTTGGGCTCCCATAGGGTGATAAATCGACCCCGGTAACCGACCCCCCCCCCATCCCATCTTGTTGATCGCTTTTGCCACGAAATCAGCCGTACTGTTTAGTGAGCCAGCGCGAGGCGCTAAAACTTTCGATAATTAATGATAAAATCGGTCAATAAGATCGGGAATTGCATATTGGTATATCAATTTCTTGTCCTCTCTGCTCACTTTATCAGATTTACCGGTAGAGCTGAGTGAGGTGTCTTGGAAACTGTAGGGCCCGTAAATAATAATTAAACATCTTCTTCGGCGGGCGGACCCGGTCGTATGACTTCGTTACCTGAGGTTATTTCGTGACCTCCTGTCTGCTTTATCAAAAAATATAGAATCGGGCAAAGGTACTAAACTAAAAGACGCACACGATTTCAAATTGGTTTTTCTTCACTGGCGTAGGCCTATAATTTTTCACCGCGGGATGGAATTCGTCTTCTGAGGTTCAGATTGCCAAGACAGGAACATTCGGCGCCAGTCATTTAGGCGCCTAGGCTATGGACAATCAAAGCTATATATATTTTGTATATATAACGAAGTTTTCGGTCAGCGTAAGGGCAGTCCTTTTCGGCCAAGGTTTTTACGCTGCCGATCGTTTTGGCACACTTCTTGGAGTCGCATGTAATATGTCCTAAATCGTTCTATGTCTTGGTGCGTCGTGTCGCGGTATTGGCGAACGCCGATATGTCCATTTCTAAAAATCTTTCGTGTTCTTTTCTTGGGGAAAGAGTACCAAAAAATCATGATATTTGGCACCTCGAAATCGCGCGAAACGCGAAAAATTTTTTTAAAGTTGCATAAATTTTCAAAAAATACTTTATAATTTATGCTAATTCACGAAATAATTTTGGGCCCCCTTCGAGCTCGGCCCCCCCCCAATTGGGGGTTTTGGGGTGCGGCAGTTACGGTCCTGCCTGGCGGAATATATATAGAAAACGCAGAAACTGCGAACACCTTAATTTTCGAATACAACGCAGATTTAGCCTCACCACACCATCGGCCGCGAACTGTCGTGATAGTTAAAAATCGAACTTATGAAACGAGGGTTAAACATTCGGTCACTAACGATTATACACGCGCAGCGTGGCCTCGTGGCGAACATCTAGAAACCGCGGGACACAAATGTTCGAGTATAAGGCAGTTTATGCCTCAAATGGACGAGGACTGTCGTATAAAGTTAAAGATTGAACTTATCAAGTATCTGCGGGTCAAACATTCGTTCACTAACGATTATACACGCCCAGCATATGGCCTCGTGGCAAATATCTAGAAACCGCGGGACACCCTACATTGCCAGTATAAGACGAGTTTGGCCTCACAAATGGCCGAAAACTGTCGTAATAGGTGAAAATTGAAAATATGCGAGGTATCTAATGGCCAAACATTTGGTCACTTAGCCCTGTAAGCGCTGAACATGGCCTGGTGAAAAATATCTAAAAAACGCGGAAACTACGGAACACCCCGAATTTCGAGTATAACACGAATTTGGCCTCACAAATGGCCGAGAACTGCCGTAATAGTTAAAAATTGAGCTTATGAGTTATCTGATGGGTAAACATCATCATTGGTTTATTAGCAATTTTATCAGTCACTGACCCTAATAGACGGTAAACAGGGCAGTGTCGGGCAGACATGGGGTGATCACTTCATGATTGTAATCGATTGCGATTACGATAACTTCTGAATGACGCGATCACGATTACGATTACGATTACAGCAAAATCAGGAAGTAGTCGATTACGATTACATTGGAAAAGTAATCACGATTACTCACGATTACATTTATTTTGCATCTTAGAAGCTATGTTGGAAGATAATATATGGATTGCGCTGAAGAGGCCTAATGAGATAACAAATTCCCTTTAAAAAGAGATACGTCATTTGCTTGTTACGTCATAAGGTACCCATTGCCCATTTTTATAGAGGTCAATTTATCGCGCCCAATGATTTGCATTCTTGCCAGGGCCAAAATTGCCGCATCCCGAATTTCCCAATAGGGTAGGGAGCGAGCTCGAAGGGGACTCAAAAGTATTTCGTAAACCAACATAAGTTACAGAGTATTTTCCAGAGATGTAAAATTAACTTGAAAATCCTCTCTAGATCAGTGATTCCCAACCGCGGCTCCAAGCTAGCCTACTTGCGGCTCCCATTGACGTTGGAAAATTCAAAAGAAATATTATCAAATCAACTTGAAACAAACAAAAAAATTGATATTCAAAAATTACACTTGCTTGGCTTGGAATCTGGAGTTTATAATTAAGGGTGGAGACCAATTCCTTTGCTGTCGAGTAGCGATTCTCTACTCGACTCGATTTCGTTACTCAACTCACGTCAAAAAGTATGCTCACACTCAAATGCGTTTGGATCGTCACTCAAATGTAAGTCTGCTCAACATCAGACTTAATTAAGTGCAGGTGCTGGTGTTGCAACACGTTTTACAACGCTATCTGACCCTCAAACCAATGGATCATTTGACTTGAATGTTAAGTTCAACGGCCGCAGTGACGGAATGAATGCTTTTTCCCCACGATGAAAGTTTTTTCAAGTCCTGTTGTAGTTAATGTGGCCACTGACCCTGGTAATTTACGACTTGAGTTGCTAGACATGCAGTCAGATATAAAGACATGGCAATGTGTTTGTGCGTCTCACGGAAGTTTTTTTTTCTAGTTTGCTACGCTTGAGCCACTACAATATCGTTTGATTATATAACAAACCAGAGGTCACGAATTAACAACATGTAATTATAACAAGACACCAGTGGTTATAATTATGAATTACCTACCCCCAGCTCTACACGTAGGTGATTGTGTGGCGAGATAGCGCAGTGGTATAATCCACGGCTGCAACGCCATTGGGTTGCGGGTTCGAGTCCGACCGAGGTCGGCTTCAGAATTCCTTTCTAAGTGTTGGAGGTTTATCTAGGCTCCTCTTCGCCGCCTCATCCGCGTAAGCGGTGTCTTACAATAAGCCTAGAAGTGGGCCGTGCTAAAAGTCTCAGTCTTCAACTTGCGATTACCACCCTATGGGGGACGAGTTGCTGTTTTGGTTCTGATTCCAGCTACAGCCCATGCTAACATGATATATAAGCTCATGGCTATGGCGGCAGGAGTAGTAAGGATTGATCAAATTGGTACCGTCCAATCACAGAGCGCCACGTCATCCTAATTGCCACGCCTATATGACGCCCATTGTCACGCCTACAGGATGCCCATTGCCACGTCACCTGCCACTGCCACATCGTGTGTATTTATGAGCAAATTTCATTGTTTTGTGAATTTCAGTACCGGTTTTCCATGTATATTTAGCAATATGTATTGAATAACTTGAAATGTATCATCACTAATTAATTAATATCAAATGCGATTTTAAGCGCTGCGACTTGAAAATATTAATATAATAACTTACTTTTTTGGATATAAATAACATTCAGATTACACATAAATTTCGAAAACTATGATCAATGATATCGTTGATCGGTATTGCGTCGATTCGCGTGCTGAAATCCTCCAAATCGGTTGATGTTTCGAGGTACACCGCTTTGCTGCCATCCGACGCTGCGATCACTAATTAATCAATATAAAATGCGAATTTGAGTGCTGCGACTTGAAAATATTAATCCCTACGCTTCTGATGAATGATTTTATGTGATAAGGACCTTGGTAACATTCAGATTCTGCAGCGATTGTTTGGATATACATTTTATCAACACCCCACTAAACCATAGGGCGTTATATTACTCTATTGGTCGGAGATAACTCATCCGTCCATATTTTTAAACTTGATTTTATGTGTACAAGGTACGGTTTCTGCGGTCTCCACATTTACGACTTATTTTGATTAGACGCAGGTAAGCGATTCTCAAGTTCAGAGCTATGGAAACAAATCAGTCGCATGTGCTCGTTCCGAAGTCGCAACAGCTTACTGAGCTTAGTAGCATATACGCGAATCCCAAGGCGAAAATAATCGAACGAACTATAGCCGCAGGCGCGCGATTCTCAGGGCTGTAATTATACAAACACTTTATCTGCATATACGCGAACCCCAGCGTTATAACGACAGGGACTAATTAACGCGTTCTGAAGCCGTAAATTTAATCAACTTCAATGATATGGCCATGATTTAAAGATGGTAATATCTCTTAATGACTTTAATACTCTGAATTTTAAATTATCCACACCTATTGGTTGAAATGTTGTTAAGTAACTAATGTTTTCAACATGACCTAAACGCAAAGTGCACGAATTTCCATGTTGATCAAATACCACAAACTTTGCTTGCTTTCAGAGTCAGTAACTGAGCGCATAACAGAATTTACCCAAAATAGTCGGTACTCCGAAAATTTTGTATAGTAGAAGTTTTTAAATTTATTTTACACTCGCGGTTTTATTGTTATATATTAAAATTAAACAATCACCTTCGCTGCAGGTACGCGATCCCTAACGTTATAATGATAGGGACAAATTAGCCGCATGAAAGCGAGTCTAATGAATATAACGACAGACAACAAGTTAGTTGAAAAGTAAAACTAATCGTGACCGATGCATTAATGACTTCAATACTCTGTATTTTAAATTATCCATACCTATGATTCGAAACGTTGTTAAGTAAGTCATGTTTTCAACACAACCTAAATGCAGTGCACGAATTTCCATATCGATCAAATACCACGAATTTTGCTTGCTTTCAGAGTTAGTAACTAAGCGCGTAACATAATTTAATCGTAAGCTTTACTTGAATTTTTTAAATTAAGGTAGAAGTAGCCATTTACGAGTAAGTAAAACGTTAGTATTTTAGGTTCATTTCTGCCTAATACTATAATTGTCATGGTGTTGAAGCAGTCCAATATCATAAACACTTGAAAGAATTTGTTGCATGCAGCTAAAAACCTAATTGAGTACTCGGAAGAAGTACAAGTAGCACAGTTTGTGGTGTTTGTATGACATCAAAATTTACGTACTTTTCGCTTACCTTATGTTAATAGTGTTCCTCGTCTATCTACTTTATAAGATTCAGTGTAGAAATTCAGTAGAAATGTAAACACGCTTGAATATGACTAAAACTCGCATAAGCATTACACTATGATTGATTATTTCAATTAGCAAGCATAATAGATCATCACCTAATGAATGCAAGGACGAGTTCGCAAGTGGAAAATAAGTCAGATCGCTCGAAATAATAGTCCCGAGTTGCGTAAAGCTAATGTTTTCCCCGTAGCTGAGATCAAGGTTAGCAATTTCGCCTATGGGAATGAGGTATTAGAAAATACCAATTCGAGAGGTTCTCTACTAGATAGTGCCTATACTCACGTTTACAACACAACCTAAACGCAAAGTGCACGAATTTCCATATTGATCAAATACCACAAACTTTGCTGGCTTTCAGAGTTAGTAACTAAGCGCGTAACAGAATTTACCTAAAAAAGTCAGTACTCCAAAATTTTTGTAAAGTATAGCTTTTTGGCGTTGGATTTAAGTTCCAATGAACAAGTGTTCACATATGGGTTCGAATCCCACACCCACTACGTTTTACGAGAATTAATATTTTTAGATTCAAATTTAGCGTATTGAGTACTTTTTCTGCCTTTTTCAGCGCATTAGAGACGTTTACACTATGGATTTCGTGAGCTTTACTTGAGTTTTATAAATTAGCGTAAAAGTAGTCATTTCCGAGTAAGTAAAACGTTCGTATTGTAAGTTCATTTCTGCTTAATACTATAATTACCATGGAGTTGAAGCAGTCCAATATCAAAAACACCCGAAAGTATTTGTTGCATATAGCTAAAAACCTAATTGAGTACTCTGAAGAAGTACAAGTTGCACAGTTTGTGGTATTTCTATGACATCGAAATTTAGCTGACCAGAACTTATACTTGAGTACTTCGAAATGTACAAGTACTTTACCTTCACACGACGTTTCTGTAAAATGAATACTGATTTTATTAAAAAATAAAAAATACCTAGAGCAATTATAAAACGCATCTTCGAAACTTTTGGTCTAGTTCATCCGCTTGCATTTCGAAACGGACCATCACGACAAGACTCTAGCCCACCACATTGAAAAGGAATAAGGCATCGGGTTTGCAGAAAAAAGAAGAAGCAAAAGATGCTAAGTAAAGTGGCTACCAGGGTTTTGTAATTACTCGAGTCAACCAAAAGTTTCGAAGATGCGTTTTATAATTGCTCTAGGTGTGAAATAGACATCGCACTCTTGCGGGGAAACAACACGAATTCAGTCTTCACACCGCAGAAACACAGCCGCTTGGTTAACATCACAAAACCGCAATTGAACTCAAGATTGCCATACACGGAATCGCTGTTAACGATGTCTGACTGCGGCGTTTCGACGAGTAACGAATTCTCGTATTTAGTATTGATTGTGACACATACTCAAAACAGCGACAGTTTTCACAACCCGGTACATACATTGAACCAACTGATGTAAGGTGAAACACCACGTTCACACCAAAAAAAAGTTTGCAGGGTATGACCACCACCAACATATAGAGTAGTGAGTGAGTAATTAAACTACATACCCCGATTTTACTATATTCCGAGATCCGGATCACGATTCAAGTCTACCTGAGAATCCGAACTACCCTGTGAAGTTGATATATCAAGTTGTGAACCGTGAAAGGGTTGTAATCTCGTTGAAATAGTGTGCGACACATTTTTCCACAAGTCGAATGCATGTCGGTTCATACTAAGACCATGTTACGGTCAAATATGTGTGTTTTTCTGTCTCCAAGTCAGCTACCCCCACATTGAATGTACAGAGTCGGTGCATGTATGAGACTTCAGAACATGAATTTGTAATCCATGATGCTTGTAGTGCCGGCCATGATGTTATCCATGATGTATGTAATGTCACACACCTCCTTTACGCGAATACTTGGTATCTATGAACAATCGTGAAGTATACTGGATGTGTAATGTCTTGTTATTTTCATGGAAACACGGGGGTGTAACATGTTTGAATATTGTTCATTGGTTTGTCGATTCAGAGTTGATATCCGGATCCGGTTAATACTTTCTCGGGTTTCCGATTTCAAACTGAACGGTGGGATATGTATTGACCAATAAAGAGTGACACAATATAGTAAACATGTGTGAGAAAACTCACAAGTAACCCGGATTTGTTAGCGCGACGGGGACATAAATTCAACCATTATCCGTGTACCAAGCAGTTACCAAAGTCATGGAGGTTGCTAATTTCAACATATTGACTCTGTAGGAGGCTAAAGCACGAACCGGGACACACACAGACACACACACACCAGGACACACAATATCCGTCGATTTCCAAAGCATACATTTCGATATACAAGAGCATATTGTTATTTCATGTGGTTAACTGTTGATATAGATGCGATGCGATCGACGCGGGTATACTCTGAAACCGTTTGTCCGTTTATATGAGAAAAGATGCTGTGAAGGACTTTAAAAAGCGGCAATTGAGCATAGTTGTGTCGAGTTACCGAATGATTTTTTCCTTACATCAAAACAACTAGAATGTGTAACTACATTAAACACGTATCTAAATGAGCTCCAGGGCATTGTGATTATGCAGCATACCAAATTGCATCACACATTTACATTTCATGATGGAATAACTTTAAAACTAACGCAGTTCTATAGCAACTTTTGCCTACATCTGTTTCGCTAGCGTGTACATGTACATATACATAGTCAGCTTTAATTCCAGAATTACCATGCTAATATGTGAATCCTCACCTTGAAACTTGGTACGTAGTTGTAGGACATTGTGATTATGCAGCATACGAAATTTCCTCACGCATTTCATAATGGAACAACTTTAAAACTAACGCGACTCTACATCGACATTTTGCGTACATCTGTTTTGTGAGGGCGTATAGTACGTACCCATACATAGCCAACTTTAATAACGGAATTACCATGCTTAACATTGAATCCCAACTCTAAACTTGATACGTAGTTGTAGGACATTATGGCAATGCACCATGCTAGATTTCATCATCACACATCTAATGATGGAACACCTTTGAAACTATCGCAGTCGAATACCGACTTTTACGCATATCTGCTTTTCGTGAACACAGCATATACCCATACATAGTCAATTTTAATAACGGAATTAGTATGCTAAACATCAAATTCTCACCTTGAACGTTGGTGCGCAGTTGTAGGACATAATAAGAATGAACCATACCAAATTTCGTCAGACATTTCATGATGTAACACCTTTAAAACCAACGCAGTTCTATACAGACTTTTGGCTAAGTCTGTTTTTCCGTAGCGTAGCACGTACCTATGCATAGTCAACTTTAATAACGGAATTACCATGTTAATAATCGACTCCCAACCTTGAAACTCGCTACACCGTTGTAAGACATTATGACAATGCACCATGTCAAATTTTGTTACGCATTTCATGATTGAACAACTTTAAAACTAATCCAGTTCCATGCCGACTTTTGCGGGGGGCGTAGCACGTACCTATGCATACTCAACTTTAATAACGGAATTACCGAGCTTAACATTGAATGCGCAACTTGAAGATCGGTTCACAGGTGTAGGACATTATGACAATGGAACATACCACTGCGATAACTTTCAGAATTGTTAAGTATAGTACTCGCACTTTGTGAGAATACCCAAGTAGGTTTTTTTGCCTACATGCACCAAATACTCTCAAGTCCTTATGATATTGGAGTACATCAACTTCATGATAGCTAGAGTATTGAACAGAAATGGACCTAGAGTTCTAACGTTTTACTTACTCGGAAATGACTACTTCTACCTTATTTTAAAGGATACCTCGTTCGAAGCGAAATTTATGTGGTTTTGGATAATATCCAAGATGTAGGCTCACTTTGAAGGGTACTTCCTAAAACTCAAATATTGCGCAAAAGTACAATTAGGGATCTAAAAGTTACTAATATAGATGGTTATTTCCGTAGATAACTTACCCTCTACTCAAGAGGTTTTTCAGGTGGAACTACCTACTTTTAGGACTGTGTATGTCAAAGTAGTTTGAGCTTACGTTTATATCACCTTGACAAGTGACATTATCAGACATGAAAATGATATTATCACGTAATACCAGAAGTTAACACACGTCAATGTGTTTCGGAATTCACGAGAAATTGGTTACTAAGAGAAGTATATTCTTGTGTACACAATAGCGGAGAGAATATTTAAAATGTAGTAAGTAGGCCGATGGGTATTCATTGAGTTGTATAAGCATAAAAAACATTCCCGCGCGCTCCTAAACCCTGCCTAACCCTACCACCTAATCCTAAGACGCGCGCGCGGGAATGTTTTTTATGCTTATACAACTCAATGAATACCCATCGGCCTACTTACTACATTTTAAATATTCTCTCCGCTATTGTGTACACAAGAATATACTTCTCTTAGTAACCAATTTCTCGTGAATTCCGAAACACATTGACGTGTGTTAACTTCTGGTATTACGTGATAATATCATTTTCATGTCTGATAATGTCACTTGTCAAGGTGATATAAACGTAAGCTCAAACTACTTTGACATACACAGTCCTAAAAGTAGGTAGTTCCACCTGAAAAACCTCTTGAGTAGAGGGTAAGTTATCCACGGAAATAACCATCTATATTAGTAACTTTTAGATCCCTAATTGTACTTTTGCGCAATATTTGAGTTTTGGGAAGTACCCTTCAAAGTGAGCCTACATCTTGGATATTATCCAAAACCACATAAATTTCGCTTCGAACGAGGTATCCTTTAAAATAAGGTAGAAGTAGTCATTTCCGAGTAAGTAAAACGTTAGAACTCTAGGTCCATTTCTGTTCAATACTCTAGCTATCATGAAGTTGATGTACTCCAATATCATAAGGACTTGAGAGTATTTGGTGCATGTAGGCAAAAAAACCTACTTGGGTATTCTCACAAAGTGCGAGTACTATACTCAACAATTCTGAAAGTTATCGCAGTGGTATGTTCCATTGTCATAATGTCCTACACCTGTGAACCGATCTTCAAGTTGCGCATTCAATGTTAAGCTCGGTAATTCCGTTATTAAAGTTGAGTATGCATAGGTACGTGCTACGCCCCCCGCAAAAGTCGGCATGGAACTGGATTAGTTTTAAAGTTGTTCAATCATGAAATGCGTAACAAAATTTGACATGGTGCATTGTCATAATGTCTTACAACGGTGTAGCGAGTTTCAAGGTTGAGAGTCGATTATTAACATGGTAATTCCGTTATTAAAGTTGACTATGCATAGGTACGTGCTACGCTACGGAAAAACAGACTTAGCCAAAAGTCTGTATAGAACTGCGTTGGTTTTAAAGGTGTTACATCATGAAATGTCTGACGAAATTTGGTATGGTTCATTCTTATTATGTCCTACAACTGCGCACCAACGTTCAAGGTGAGAATTTGATGTTTAGCATACTAATTCCGTTATTAAAATTGACTATGTATGGGTATATGCTGTGTTCACGAAAAGCAGATATGCGTAAAAGTCGGTATTCGACTGCGATAGTTTCAAAGGTGTTCCATCATTAGATGTGTGATGATGAAATCTAGCATGGTGCATTGCCATAATGTCCTACAACTACGTATCAAGTTTAGAGTTGGGATTCAATGTTAAGCATGGTAATTCCGTTATTAAAGTTGGCTATGTATGGGTACGTACTATACGCCCTCACAAAACAGATGTACGCAAAATGTCGATGTAGAGTCGCGTTAGTTTTAAAGTTGTTCCATTATGAAATGCGTGAGGAAATTTCGTATGCTGCATAATCACAATGTCCTACAACTACGTACCAAGTTTCAAGGTGAGGATTCACATATTAGCATGGTAATTCTGGAATTAAAGCTGACTATGTATATGTACATGTACACGCTAGCGAAACAGATGTAGGCAAAAGTTGCTATAGAACTGCGTTAGTTTTAAAGTTATTCCATCATGAAATGTAAATGTGTGATGCAATTTGGTATGCTGCATAATCACAATGCCCTGGAGCTCATTTAGATACGTGTTTAATGTAGTTACACATTCTAGTTGTTTTGATGTAAGGAAAAAATCATTCGGTAACTCGACACAACTATGCTCAATTGCCGCTTTTTAAAGTCCTTCACAGCATCTTTTCTCATATAAACGGACAAACGGTTTCAGAGTATACCCGCGTCGATCGCATCGCATCTATATCAACAGTTAACCACATGAAATAACAATATGCTCTTGTATATCGAAATGTATGCTTTGGAAATCGACGGATATTGTGTGTCCTGGTGTGTGTGTGTCTGTGTGTGTCCCGGTTCGTGCTTTAGCCTCCTACAGAGTCAATATGTTGAAATTAGCAACCTCCATGACTTTGGTAACTGCTTGGTACACGGATAATGGTTGAATTTATGTCCCCGTCGCGCTAACAAATCCGGGTTACTTGTGAGTTTTCTCACACATGTTTACTATATTGTGTCACTCTTTATTGGTCAATACATATCCCACCGTTCAGTTTGAAATCGGAAACCCGAGAAAGTATTAACCGGATCCGGATATCAACTCTGAATCGACAAACCAATGAACAATATTCAAACATGTTACACCCCCGTGTTTCCATGAAAATAACAAGACATTACACATCCAGTATACTTCACGATTGTTCATAGATACCAAGTATTCGCGTAAAGGAGGTGTGTGACATTACATACATCATGGATAACATCATGGCCGGCACTACAAGCATCATGGATTACAAATTCATGTTCTGAAGTCTCATACATGCACCGACTCTGTACATTCAATGTGGGGGTAGCTGACTTGGAGACAGAAAAACACACATATTTGACCGTAACATGGTCTTAGTATGAACCGACATGCATTCGACTTGTGGAAAAATGTGTCGCACACTATTTCAACGAGATTACAACCCTTTCACGGTTCACAACTTGATATATCAACTTCACAGGGTAGTTCGGATTCTCAGGTAGACTTGAATCGTGATCCGGATCTCGGAATATAGTAAAATCGGGGTATGTAGTTTAATTACTCACTCACTACTCTATATGTTGGTGGTGGTCATACCCTGCAAACTTTTTTTTGGTGTGAAGGTGGTGTTTCACCTTACATCAGTTGGTTCAATGTATGTACCGGGTTGTGAAAACTGTCGCTGTTTTGAGTATGTGTCACAATCAATACTAAATACGAGAATTCGTTACTCGTCGAAACGCCGCAGTCAGACATCGTTAACAGCGATTCCGTGTATGGCAATCTTGAGTTCAATTGCGGTTTTGTGATGTTAACCAAGCGGCTGTGTTTCTGCGGTGTGAAGACTGAATTCGTGTTGTTTCCCCGCAAGAGTGCGATGTCTATTTCACACCTAGAGCAATTATAAAACGCATCTTCGAAACTTTTGGTTGACTCGAGTAATTACAAAACCCTGGTAGCCACTTTACTTAGCATCTTTTGCTTCTTCTTTTTTCTGCAAACCCGATGCCTTATTCCTTTTCAATGTGGTGGGCTAGAGTCTTGTCGTGATGGTCCGTTTCGAAATGCAAGCGGATGAACTAGACCAAAAGTTTCGAAGATGCGTTTTATAATTGCTCTAGGTATTTTTTATTTTTTAATAAAATCAGTATTCATTTTACAGAAACGTCGTGTGAAGGTAAAGTACTTGTACATTTCGAAGTACTCAAGTATAAGTTCTGGTCAGCTAAATTTCGATGTCATAGAAATACCACAAACTGTGCAACTTGTACTTCTTCAGAGTACTCAATTAGGTTTTTAGCTATATGCAACAAATACTTTCGGGTGTTTTTGATATTGGACTGCTTCAACTCCATGGTAATTATAGTATTAAGCAGAAATGAACCTACAATACGAACGTTTTACTTACTCGGAAATGACTACTTTTACGTTAATTTATAAAACTCAAGTAAAGCTCACGAAATCCATAGTGTAAACGTCTCTAATGCGCTGAAAAAGGCAGAAAAAGTACTCAATACGCTAAATTTGAATCTAAAAATATTAATTCTCGTAAAACGTAGTGGGTGTGGGATTCGAACCTATATGTGAACACTTGTTCATTGGAACTTAAATCCAACGCCAAAAAGCTATACGTTACAAAAATTTTGGAGTACTGACTTTTTAGGTAAATTCTGTTACGCGCTTAGTTACTAACTCTGAAAGCCAGCAAAGTTTGTGGTATTTGATCAATATGGAAATTCGTGCACTTTGCGTTTAGGTTGTGTTGTAAACGTGAGTATAGGCACTATGTAGTAGAGAACCTCTCGAATTGGTATTTTCTAATACCTCATTCCCATAGGCGAAATTGCTAACCTTGATCTCAGCTACGGGGAGAACTTTAGCTTTACGCAACTCGGGACTATTATTTCGAGCGATCTGACTTATTTTCCACTTGCGAACTCGTCCTTGCATTCATTAGGTGATGATCTATTATGCTTGCTAATTGAAATAATCAATCATAGTGTAATGCTTATGCGAGTTTTAGTCATATTCAAGCGTGTTTACATTTCTACTGAATTTCTACACTGAATCTTATAAAGTAGATAGACGAGGAACACTATTAACATAAGGTAAGCGAAAAGTACGTAAATTTTGATGTCATACAAACATGATGACGTACTAGTATAATGCACATTTTGGAGAGATTAAGTAAAGCAATGATCTCAGATAAATCCGTTAAATTAAGGCAGAAGTAGCAATTTACGAAGAAAGTTAGCATTCCAGGCCTATAATTCTGTTTAATACTGAAAATGTCATGAAGTTGAAGCGAACGGAAATCATAAACACTTCAGTATTAGGTCCATATACGTGATAAGCTACTTTAGTATTCTGATGGTTTGGGATAAAATGTAATTTTTCGTGCTTTTTTATTTTTTAATAAAATCAGTATTCATTTTACAGAAACGTCGTGTGAAGGTAAAGTACTTGTACATTTCGAAGTACTCAAGTATAAGTTCTGGTCAGCTAAATTTCGATGTCATAGAAATACCACAAACTGTGCAACTTGTACTTCTTCAGAGTACTCAATTAGGTTTTTAGCTATATGCAACAAATACTTTCGGGTGTTTTTGATATTGGACTGCTTCAACTCCATGGTAATTATAGTATTAAGCAGAAATGAACCTACAATACGAACGTTTTACTTACTCGGAAATGACTACTTTTACGTTAATTTATAAAACTCAAGTAAAGCTCACGAAATCCATAGTGTAAACGTCTCTAATGCGCTGAAAAAGGCAGAAAAAGTACTCAATACGCTAAATTTGAATCTAAAAATATTAATTCTCGTAAAACGTAGTGGGTGTGGGATTCGAACCTATATGTGAACACTTGTTCATTGGAACTTAAATCCAACGCCAAAAAGCTATACTTTACAAAAATTTTGGAGTACTGACTTTTTTAGGTAAATTCTGTTACGCGCTTAGTTACTAACTCTGAAAGCCAGCAAAGTTTGTGGTATTTGATCAATATGGAAATTCGTGCACTTTGCGTTTAGGTTGTGTTGTAAACGTGAGTATAGGCACTATCTAGTAGAGAACCTCTCGAATTGGTATTTTCTAATACCTCATTCCCATAGGCGAAATTGCTAACCTTGATCTCAGCTACGGGGAAAACATTAGCTTTACGCAACTCGGGACTATTATTTCGAGCGATCTGACTTATTTTCCACTTGCGAACTCGTCCTTGCATTCATTAGGTGATGATCTATTATGCTTGCTAATTGAAATAATCAATCATAGTGTAATGCTTATGCGAGTTTTAGTCATATTCAAGCGTGTTTACATTTCTACTGAATTTCTACACTGAATCTTATAAAGTAGATAGACGAGGAACACTATTAACATAAGGTAAGCGAAAAGTACGTAAATTTTGATGTCATACAAACACCACAAACTGTGCTACTTGTACTTCTTCCGAGTACTCAATTAGGTTTTTAGCTGCATGCAACAAATTCTTTCAAGTGTTTATGATATTGGACTGCTTCAACACCATGACAATTATAGTATTAGGCAGAAATGAACCTAAAATACTAACGTTTTACTTACTCGTAAATGGCTACTTCTACCTTAATTTAAAAAATTCAAGTAAAGCTTACGATTAAATTATGTTACGCGCTTAGTTACTAACTCTGAAAGCAAGCAAAATTCGTGGTATTTGATCGATATGGAAATTCGTGCACTGCATTTAGGTTGTGTTGAAAACATGACTTACTTAACAACGTTTCGAATCATAGGTATGGATAATTTAAAATACAGAGTATTGAAGTCATTAATGCATCGGTCACGATTAGTTTTACTTTTCAACTAACTTGTTGTCTGTCGTTATATTCATTAGACTCGCTTTCATGCGGCTAATTTGTCCCTATCATTATAACGTTAGGGATCGCGTACCTGCAGCGAAGGTGATTGTTTAATTTTAATATATAACAATAAAACCGCGAGTGTAAAATAAATTTAAAAACTTCTACTATACAAAATTTTCGGAGTACCGACTATTTTGGGTAAATTCTGTTATGCGCTCAGTTACTGACTCTGAAAGCAAGCAAAGTTTGTGGTATTTGATCAACATGGAAATTCGTGCACTTTGCGTTTAGGTCATGTTGAAAACATTAGTTACTTAACAACATTTCAACCAATAGGTGTGGATAATTTAAAATTCAGAGTATTAAAGTCATTAAGAGATATTACCATCTTTAAATCATGGCCATATCATTGAAGTTGATTAAATTTACGGCTTCAGAACGCGTTAATTAGTCCCTGTCGTTATAACGCTGGGGTTCGCGTATATGCAGATAAAGTGTTTGTATAATTACAGCCCTGAGAATCGCGCGCCTGCGGCTATAGTTCGTTCGATTATTTTCGCCTTGGGATTCGCGTATATGCTACTAAGCTCAGTAAGCTGTTGCGACTTCGGAACGAGCACATGCGACTGATTTGTTTCCATAGCTCTGAACTTGAGAATCGCTTACCTGCGTCTAATCAAAATAAGTCGTAAATGTGGAGACCGCAGAAACCGTACCTTGTACACATAAAATCAAGTTTAAAAATATGGACGGATGAGTTATCTCCGACCAATAGAGTAATATAACGCCCTATGGTTTAGTGGGGTGTTGATAAAATGTATATCCAAACAATCGCTGCAGAATCTGAATGTTACCAAGGTCCTTATCACATAAAATCATTCATCAGAAGCGTAGGGATTAATATTTTCAAGTCGCAGCACTCAAATTCGCATTTTATATTGATTAATTAGTGATCGCAGCGTCGGATGGCAGCAAAGCGGTGTACCTCGAAACATCAACCGATTTGGAGGATTTCAGCACGCGAATCGACGCAATACCGATCAACGATATCATTGATCATAGTTTTCGAAATTTATGTGTAATCTGAATGTTATTTATATCCAAAAAAGTAAGTTATTATATTAATATTTTCAAGTCGCAGCGCTTAAAATCGCATTTGATATTAATTAATTAGTGATGATACATTTCAAGTTATTCAATACATATTGCTAAATATACATGGAAAACCGGTACTGAAATTCACAAAACAATGAAATTTGCTCATAAATACACACGATGTGGCAGTGGCAGGTGACGTGGCAATGGGCATCCTGTAGGCGTGACAATGGGCGTCATATAGGCGTGGCAATTAGGATGACGTGGCGCTCTGTGATTGGACGGTACCAATTTGATCAATCCTTACTACTTGCAGGTCCCAATGTTGAATAAAGAATTGTGAAATAAGGATTGGCGCCCGTTTCAAGTAGAGTCATACGAGAATAAGACGAAGCGAACATAAAATTCTGCCTTCGACTTAAAGGTCAACTATATCGACCGAAACAACTTTGGCTCATTCAGTAGAGTTTTACATGCTGATTCCAAAAATATACACCATACCTTCTAAAATTACGTATTTTCTGAGATATCGAGCAGCGAAAGTAGCAAAATGCCACCACAGACGAAAACGGTAGTAAAATCAATGAAGCATGTCGATGACGTACTACCATGAGGATTTCTGATGCTGCGGCTGTGGTGTATGTGTTGAAGTGGGATAATGTCAACCTCTGAAGCTGTGGACTCAACTGATAGCTACACGGTGCCTAGTAAATCTGATTACGACACTATTGAGGAATTCGCGTATATAGGTAAGCCATTGAATGGTAGATACGATCAGGCATTACTGGACGACGAAAGTACCGTACCGTTTGGTCAAATGATTGGACTTGCGCGTCTAAAACAATTAGTGTAACGCTTGTGCGGTATGCTGACGATCTAAGCTTGAAGACCGATGCATATAACTAATACATATTGACTTTTCAGAGACGCTAGACCTGACTAGATTCACTCAAAGGAATTCAGCTCCGCTGCATGCACTGGATCCGAAGTATTCCGACGTCGCTGATCAGTTCTCACAGACTGCTACTTCCACTTTATCTTTGTATGTAATAAAATGGCATTACTCAAAAGATTTTACTGGATTCTAATACATACAGAAAAGTCGAAAGCTTTTATTGGGTTCTAATAAATACAGAATCGCAAAAATTATAATATCATAGACGGAAATTATCTCAATAAATCTCTGTGAATAAGTGATATTCCCAGGATTCATCGGCGAATTTTCTTTTTTTGATGTTATGCTCCAGCATGATGCCCTCGGCCAGGATTGTCAATGTTTCTGAAATAATAATTTACAGCAGAAATTCAATCATATACACTCACTGACACTCCATTTACTTTATTCAGGGATATATAGAACTCCGGGATGGCTGACTTCATTTTAGCCTTTACCTAAGTAGGTCCAGAAAGTTACCTGCAATCTGCCTCGAAATATCCACTTTTATGCAAGCTAGCGATACAGCTGTTTCTAGAATAATGATCCTCAACCTTTTGCAGAATAGTTGGTGAGTAAGCTAGACATTCTTCCCAGATCACAACCTTACTGCTGTATGGCCAACCTAGTTAAGTATGACACTGCTGTGTAGCCAACCAAGTAAACCATGACAACTCTGAATTTCAGTAAATCAGGAATGTGTTTAATTTCTACACATATAATCTGCACCAGGCCATAAATAACAGAGTGAATAACGAATAATATCAGCGTCTTCTACCTATTTACAAGCCATTGTCGGAATCCTTGCAGCTGGGAGGGGGGGTTATAGGATTGATTAAATCAACCATTTCAATTCGCGTTAATCGACAATTACCATGGAGTATAGGGTTGCATTTAAAACAAACATGTTTAAAACCAGGCGGACCTTGTATAAAACATACTTTTTTTAAGCCATGACGTCAAGAATATTCAATAGTGACGTCATATTGGATTGAGATTGACAATTGAAAATATAGTGTAGATATAGCTCCTTTGACGAAATATCTGTGCTATTGCTGTTGAACCGACTATTTTGAGGGTTCCAGCCATCCCACATCGATATTAGTCGGCTATATCGGGTGGTAATAGTCTGTAGGCTCATACAACACGTATTTTGGAAAGTATTTACACAATTATGCCATAATTTTACAACATGAAAATAATTTTTTTTAAAGGGCCTCTGTTTAAAACACTGTTTAAAGCATGTTTTAAACATGGTATTTCAAACACCGTTTGTTATAAATACACCCTTACCATGGAGCATTTACAATAAAGAAAAGATAGGACGGCCTGTAAGGACTCGAAATTGTGATAGCAGCATTGTCATCTTCTATGTCACTCAATGAAAGTTGATCAAGAAATCAACACACCATTGATACTTCTCTTCAGGTTCAAATGCAGTCTCGGTGGGTAGAAGTTTGGTCCTTATCATTATCAATTTAAGAAGCATTCGGTAGACCCAGTTGTTGAATTCAGCTGATATTTTGTTCACCGAGAAATAGTTTCATGACCGCAGTGAAGAAATTACCACCATGGCTTAACGGTACATCACGAATGGGCCTCCTGAAGCCTTTCATGCCATTTATCAGTTAAGAAATATTCAGTATCATTGTCTTGCAGATTTTCCGATAGAGCGATAGATGATTCCATGTCAAAAAACATCTCGGTGAGGAGGCAGTAGATCCAAATATTCAGATTGTGGCCATCTTTGCCAAGATTTCAATGGGATGTGCCCAGTATAATATATCAGGATATCCACTGTTGACATGATGCAAATGCTGGAACATTGCGTTTGTTTTTCTGGAATCTGCAACAAAAATGAACAAATGATGTATTTGGAGACACAAATTCACCTTAAGAATATATATAGAATATAGATGTAAGCAGAGTTGGTCAGTAGTCAAGAACTTCTACTTCATTGCAGTACTCAAGTAGATGTTGCCTATTTTCGAAGATACATCTTGTAATTTTGAAGCAGCCATCTCCAAACTTGAGTACCCTGCAGGCATTTCACTTTCTACAGCTACTTGAGGAAGTTTAAATACCAGTACGCCCGGGAATACGACTGTTACTTAAGTAGCAATGCAGACTACTTTAACCACATCAGGATTAATGTAAATAGCTCATTTAATAACGTATCACTAGAATCAGCCAAACTTACCTTGGGCCGACTGAGGAGAGCTCCATGCGTTATTGCGACGATTTGACGAAACCTTGCAAATTGAAAGCAATCTTCAGAGTTTTCCCTTCCTTCGCCGTACAGGCCTATAGCCTATAGGCTATAAGTGTTTATATGGTAAAGACAGACTGTATCTCAGGGTCGTATCGTGTCCTGACGATTGTGTTGGCTTATCCATTCAAGGGAGTGGGCATCTTCACGGCTTCAGTAAGAGCCAATGGTCAACAAATGTCATGGCCATATTCTGGGAGTCAGCCGTTGGCAGTTCACAACAGTGCACTTCTGTTGAAGTATAATTCCAGTACTGTAGCCTTAAGGTGCCGTTCATTAACATACATATGCCTGCCTTGTTTTACCAGACACGTAACTGATGAATAATATCTGTAACAAGAGATTGGATTCAACAGTTGTTATGGACACTTACAACTGCAACGACCTTGACGTGTTGTTTTTGTATTAGATTCAAATGGTTGGTTATCCTTAATTGAAATGCCTCTTGAATCTTGCACACCGGTAGTGTACTCAGTGGCTCCAATTCTTATACTAGGAATAATCCAGCAATGATCTGGAATACCGGTAAGCCTGCAATACCAGCACAACCTGCATATTCACATATTAGCACAAGATCTTAACAGACGAAGTCCCTCCTAACGGTCGCCTTCATAGTTGACACGGCACAGTGTAAATGTACACTTGTACTATTACAATGTACAACCTTGGATGGTGACATACATTCGCATAACATACCGGTAAATGAAAAACATACCGCAAGGCGTAATCGAAATCATAATGCTGATATCAATGTCAACGTTGGAAATTATTGTACATTTTGTTATCTTCTCACGATTATTAACGCAGCAAAACATGTTACATAAGATACTACAGAAGCAGAGATATTCCGAAGGCGAGTATACCGGTAAATTGCTGCTGAAGGAATAAGGCCAATACCGCAAAGCTTCAGACTACCTGAACATCTCATGACCTGGTTAACCTCTAGCTTTATAAAAAAAACATAAACATGGATATTATATGCCTCTACCGCTCTCAAAGACTCAAAATTAAAGATAGATGAAGCGGCTGACCAGAACGTGCATCAAAACTGAATGCGCGAATCGGGACCTACTTAGGTAATACGGCGATGACGCAATTGACGCAGTCAGCCATCCCGGAGTTCTATATATCCCTGACTTTATTTTTATTGTAACACCGGTTCAATATATATGTGAAAGCCAGCAGCAGGACAAGAGTTTTTTATGTAAGCCTAGATCAGGGGTGGTTGTTTGAAGTTACAAAACTCTGAATTTGTTGGGTAAAGTGAGGTTGAAATAATAATTACCTACCGTGACACGGCATCATCGTGATGTACACTACAAAAAAAATAGACAAATTGGTCTCAAAATTAGACAAATTTGGTCTCAAATTTAAGAAATGAGGATGATTCGGTCTCATTTTACCACCCACTCACCATAAATGCTATTTTCGACTCAGACAACCATATATATATTGATCTGAATAGTACATGTGAGTAGTAAGTGGCATGTACCTTGATAACTATATCTAGTGAATATCTTGTAAACTCCTTAGTACAGTATCATCCCAACGCTGCAAATTCTGGTCTCTCTCATGCTTCCCCTTCGCTCAGACCCTAACATTGAAATGGATGCCCCCAAAGCACCCCTACTATTTTCGATCAATTCCGGTATTACTTTTAAGACAGAAAGTACTTGGTAAGACTAATTTGTCTTTAAGACTTTTTCTGCTAAAAATCGATTTGAGTGTATGGCTTGATCTCGTTGCAATCTTGCACGTGCAGCAGCAAGGGGAGGGGGTTCTGGCCACACCTCGTGGTCAACTGGTCAATGATTGAATGACAGATGTGCCTCCAGAAGTCGTTCTTCACCATTGTACAGCATCCTTTGCGGTAGAGAAAGTGTGATGGCAAAGTGCTCCTACTCCGACTACAGCAGCTTATTGAAAAACACTGTACATCGGTGAGCACAGCAGCCTTCCTTATATTGGACTGCAAAAGGGTCTTTCCGGACTTGCTTTTCTTCTGCTCTCTGCATCTGTTTTCATTGAAGTGCGGGGCAGCTAGCCGTCCTCGTCCTTACCGAGGTGGCGTTTCCATGGGATCAATACATGAGATGGAAACAGAACTGCTTGCCTTGCACGTTGGCTTCTGTACTTCCTCTACACAAGCCATCGCAAATTATAAGAACCTAAAGTACCATAAAATGAAAATTGAATAGTCCAGTCGGGCATGACGAATCAAAACAACGCAGCATCAGGTAATTTAGGCGAAGACAACAACCAACGATTGACTTAGACATCCCATTCAGTGTTCCATTATAGAAATTAAACATGGAACGGCAACGACCGATTTTGCAGCTTCGTTCCGCTTCGCAGAGGCTGGAGAGGAGAATTGTTTTGCGTAAGCGACTGTAGGATTTCTGGCAATCCAAAAGCTATCTTCCCGAGCCCAGAAATTATTGAATCTGGTCTTGATCGAAAGCTACTGTTGCACCGATTCCGAAAATATAAATTTAAATATTGATCAGGCACTGATCCCCCTAGAATCTGTCCTCCAAGTCTGAAATATCGGCATTGTTCAGAACAATCGGGTAACCGCAACACAATGACCATAACAATGACCCGTTGCGACTCTCCGATTGTTCGAACAATGACGATATTTCGACTTGGAGGACGGATTATAGGTGGATCAGTGCCTGATCATTATTTTAATTTATATTTTCGGAATCGGTGCAACAGTGGCTTTCGATCAAGACCATATTCAATAATTTCTGTGCTCGGGAAGATAGCTTTTGGATTGCCAGAAATCCTACAGTCGCTTACGCAAAACCACTCTCCACTCCAGCCTCGGCGGAGCGGAACGAAGCTGCAAAATCGGTCGTTGCCGTTCCATGTTTAATTTCTATAGTTCCATGTATCGGCAAAATCCTCATGGTTGTACGTCATCGACACGGTTGCTGATTTTACAGCCGTTTCTCAGAGGTCGGCAGTTTGCACTGCGATATCTCAGAAAATACGTAATTTTAGAAGTTAGGATGTATATTATTGGAATCAGCATAAAAAACTCTACAAAATGAGCCAAAGTTGTTTTGGTCGATATAGTTGACCTTTAATACAGATAATGTACTGCAAGCTGCTGTTTCGAGAAACGGCAAAAACGGCTCGGTTTTGATATATATATATATCTATATCACCAGCTGTTGAATTTTACTGCTTCGTTGTGGAAATCGATATGTTTTATTTGACGAGTACAAAATTTCAAATCTTTGTCCGGTGTACGTACGTACTAGATAGGCCTACTGCTCGCCAAGCAGCTACGGTCAAATTGCGTTTAACTAAGCATAAGCATAACCAAACATCAACCATAAGTTACTATTTTAAACTAGGCAGAACGGAGATAAATGATACTGCTGCGAGGTAGTGGCGTGTGGAACGTGTTGATAACCTGATATACAGCACGGCGAGTGTTCTTACAATGACACTAATGTTCGACGAACGTAGATCGAATATCTATTTAGTGTGGATACTTCTTACGCAATGACGCGCAAAGCTAATAGGCTGCCTCGGACGTAATAATGAGCTGTGGCGTTTGAAAATCAGACGTTCGTGCTGTCACGAGCCTGGTATAATATTTCTTCCTTGTTCACGAATGTTCAGTTTATGTCATAGTCATTGTAAAAATAAAAAGTAATCGTTCTTTCACAGAGAAATCGATTATATATGGGAAGTAGTCGATTACGATTACTTCGGAATTTTTTCGAATGTAATCGATTGCGATTACTCGAAAATGCTGTAATCATCGTAATCGATTACGATTACTAATGGCGATTACCCCATGTCTGGTGTCGGGATGACTCGAGTCATGACTTGACTCGAGTCAGACTCCAGTGACCTTTTTCGTATGACTTGACTTGACTCGATTCTGCCAGCATGCCATTGTGGACAAATTCGCGTACTGTAATCATGGGCTTATCACAGATAAATTTTCGGGTATTTTCGGTCCCAGTGTCTCGTTGGTATCACATCTTCCCTATGTATGGTAGCCCGACATATGAGCATGCAACATAATCGAAAACGACAGTTGAACATAGGACACTTTAGCATGCATCATTTCAGCATGCTGTGACTTTATATAACCCCCAAACTAACTCCAACCCGAAACATATCCCTGGAAATAACCGTTATATATCCTAGCCTAGTGCCCGATGTCACAGTTCGTTTTCTCGCACCTCTTTCTTGCTTTTCCATCCCTTGTGAGTGCGCTCTTTCACCTGGTCTGCGAAGCAATGAAGCACAGAATAAACTCCGACGCGGAATCGAACCAGGATTCACGGTATGTGGGGCACGATTCTTCGGTATACCGTGAATCCCTCACTACAATAATTTACACTTGCATTCGAAAATCACGACATAATTGGCCCGGTGTTTGTTTGTTTGTTTTATTAACACAATTGGCGCATATTAACTCCTAGGTCATTTGCGCCCGGAAAGTAATTTCATAAATTCGTGTCTTTTGAGATCTTTGCCGCATTCTTGCGTACTTTTTTCTGGTCTCTGCCACCATCTTTCTTGAGTTCGGCTCTCTCTTCATTTCTGGACATGTGAAGGCGCTATATTTACAGCGGTATTGGCGATGAGGAGCCCAGATAAACCTCCAACACAACAACAACACACCTCCAACAGTGTTTTAAACAAAAGCCTTTAAAAAAATTTGTGGTTTTTTCAAGTGGTAAAATTATGCCATAATTGTGTAAATACTTTCCAAAAAGCATGTTGTATGAGCTTACGGATAGGGCTGGGCACAATGATTCGAGTACTCGAATCTGAATCGAGTATCAACTTTATTGATTCGAGTCGAGTAGTAAAAGACGATTTTTTCGAGTACTGAAATTATACGCTCCTCGCATCTGAAAGTTAATTTACTAACGATAATTATAGTTTTGATACTATTTTCCACTGAGGAAGCCTTGAAACCTTGATTGGCCGTGCCGCAGCATACGAGACGTAGTACAAAGCTACGAACCTTACTGGAAATAACACATTTCCGAAGTCATGGTCATCCCACAACATTGTCAAGAAGTGCAATGGAATCGGTATGGTCGAGAAAATACCAAAGTATCTTCAATGTGACGGATAACAGGCATTATGTTCTTTGTGCTGGCATAAAAGTTACATATTTGAACTTTGACATAATACATTCTGTTGTGACGTCATGATGAGTGATACTCGAATACTCGATTCGGCTCGAAGCGTTATACATGATTCAGAATCGAATCACTCAAGTACTCGATTTTGCCCAGCCCTATACTGACGGACAATAACCACCAGATATAGCCGACGTATATCGATATATGGAACGGTTGGACCCCTCAGAAAAGTCGGTTCAACAGCAATAGTACATATATTTCGTCAAAGGAGCTATATATTTAATCTATATTTTCAATTACCAATGTGAATCCACTATGACATCACAATTGAATATTCGCGACGTCATGGCTTATAAAACCATAAAATACATGTTTCAACCAAAGGCCTTGTTTTAAACGTGTTTGTTTTAAATGCAACTCCGTCCATGCTATTCCTATTAAACGCTTAAATTAGATGCAAGTAGTTAGATAAATGTGAGATTTGCCCGCATGCACCCTATTTACTTAAACAAACCAAGAATATCAATATAATAATTATTGAAAGAACTAGCTCATTCTCAATTTTGCAGCAATACTTTTATGACCTTGTGTGCGGCAATAAAAAAAGGGGGAATAATTAACGATAGAGAGAAAACGAACAAAGAATCTTGATTGAACTTTGTACTCAGACATGAGACTTGAGTACTTCTACTTGTACTTTTCCACTCCTGATTCTACCTCGCCTGACCTCTGGTACACGAGACTTGTGTATTTAGTAATTTTTTTTATATTTTCCCTCGAATAACAATGGATTGGCTTTTAATTTCAATGGTATGTACTTACTAGTAATTTTTATATTTCCCCTGAACAACAACAGTATAGTATTTTTATATTTCCCCCACGAACAACAACAGTATAGTATTTGTTCCTTCGGATCCGTATGTGAGATCCCGGTGCGTGTTTTAGGTGGATTGTCAACGCGCGTCCGACCGGATGAATCGCCAAAAGTGGATTATCGGTTACTTGCGTTTGTCTGTGCAGAGTGACGCCTACGGGCTGTGTCATACTGGAATCGTACTCTACTTTATTATTGATCGAAGTTGTAACGGGAGAAATGATCTGTTATGGTTATAAATATACGTGTCAACTCGAGTTCTCGATGACACCCATGTAAATAAAGCCCTCGCTATTGTTACGGGTCACAGAGCACGGGTCACGTGTCGACGATCGCTCGAAGCCCGTCGACAGATACCTTGAAAGCTCTCGGTATGGTGTATAATTGTGTATGGATTGTCGCGGTATTAGAATTGTGGTTACGGCTCGATGGCGGTGCGAGGATCAGTTTATACTATAACTACTTAGCTTGGATATTATACGACGCGCTGCTATCGTTGCTTTGTCCAAGACCTGATTCACGATAATCAATCTCGCTGTCGAAAATGACATGCGGCCGCGTAGACTGCATAGCGCCTTTTGTTTTGTGATCCATCATGCTGTGCCGAGGATCGAAACATATCCTCAGCACATGTTATGCCAACACCTCCAAGCATATTTGCGGCATCATACTACGGATATAAGGATTCGGGGGGAGTGTTACCGTCAGAGAATTGCTGTGTCACGCCTTCGGGCCTTGCATTTTCCTCTCGGTAACTGCGAGTACGATGTCAGATTCAATTGTACAGTGACGAATCTGGGATAGCTCGCTTTAGCGGGGATCAGTGGACCGACGTTATTTTGTTGAAACACGCTCGGTTGCGGTGGTGCAATAATGGGGGATGAATTGTGTCAGATCATACGAGATGCGATCTAGCCTACTTTCGGTGAGGTGTAAAGATGAGCGAGAGATTTCGAATTCTGACTCCACCCCGACTCGGGTGTATTGACTCGGCGGAGTGCTACCGTGAGAGAAATGCTGTTTGACCCCCTCGACCTAGCTTTGAATTTACCGTTGAAAAACTCCACCAGAAGAAGCTGTGATCGAGTGTCGCAATCAATGTCAGCCACGCTCCATCAATCTGTTGTTTTGACAAAACTTGTGCGTATACGCCAAAGATGTGTATTGATTAGGATTTAGAAAAAACATAGCGTCCACCCCTCCAAACACATAGTTACGGGGTATGGCGGGGACCCGGAAACTCAGGGTATAGCTTATTAGTAATTCTACCGGATGACTCATTTTAGCACCGGATGATTTTAATGCTTGACGTTTGCCTTGTTTTATCTAACGAGTGTAAATTTCAACTAGATGTACGCTGCACAAAGTGAACAGTGTACATACCACCGACCAAGCAGCAGCGTTCAAAAGTGTGTTTAACCCAACGGAAACACCACTAATTACGTTACTATTTCAAACTACAGACAGAGTGGGGGTTTATATGGCAAAAATAACACCCATTCAAAAGTCACTTGACAAAATTGATGAACCCTCGTATATTAATCGATGTAGTCAACTGGTTTGTGTTGTGTAAACTACTTTTTGCATCCGCTTCACTGCTCCACACCAGGTGTAAACTCAAGTAAACATATTTATTGAGGCGTATAGCACACAGTGGGGTGGATCAACACTGTATTGATGGGCACCCCAAAAGCCTACATAGGGGATAATGTGACGTTGAAGGAATAACGAAATGACACGTTAGCGCCTGTGTTTTCACAGATCATCGGCTTACCTATGAGTAAAATGCGACATTTATCGTAGGTGCGGTAAACGATCGGTTACGGTCCAGAATGAGATGCGGTAAACGCGCATTGTGTTGAACGCATCAAATTTGTCCCCCTGTCTATTTATGACCACACTCGACGCTAACAAACATTCAAAGACCTGAAAGCACGTACGAGCGAATATCGACGCTAACAAGAGAACGATCGATCAATGTTCAGCTTGGCAGTGACTTTCCGCTTCAGTAAGTTTACCAAAGCCACGAGGTCGTGCAAATAGGCGTCAATTTCTATATTCTACACATGACCGAGTGATCGCTATTACGACGTTTGACATCGGCACTCCAAACAGTGAGATAGACTGATGCTAACAAAGGTCTTGGAAGGCCAAGAACCGCGACCCGAGCAACACCGTTCAAAACGCTTCGTACCCGCTTCGTACCCGTACCATTACAGAAGTGGGGTAACCTCTGTATGATCGGGTCAGTCGAATACCTGTGATTACAGAATTTGGGTGACATTGGTACGATAGGGTCTATCGAATACCTGTGAATGTCGGTGTGGCCATTAGATTTGTGTTTGCTAGTTGTTGCTTCTAGTCTTTGTCTGATGAATTAAGCCTCTCTCCATCACATTACCAGTAGAGAGAATAAAGTTGCCGTATCGGTGTTATCGAAAATACCCACCACGCAAGGTCACCTGTTTCGGTTACCCAACGTACATTCGTTGGTCGAGATAGGTCTCATACTGAGTCGTCGGTGAATTGACGCAATAGTGTGACAATTTGGTTTGTGTTTACTGGTACTTGTCTGTAGCGTCGTTAGAAAACAACTTAATGAATTGATATCTCTGTCAATTTAGGGTATCGGGCTTATAGACCACTATGAAACCTTATTTAAGTATTGTACCGCGTGTTAATTGATTAGAGAGAAGCAGGCATGGCGGTGCCTGTATAAAAATACTGTTATAAAATTCACATTGTCCTCGTTATTATCGGGGAGATACGGCTTTGTAGTGATATTGCTATTGCCAAAATACATTGAATACGATTTATTCCTCGTATGTGTTGGTCGGTGGTCGAATAATGTATCGATTCAGCAATTCGCACCGCCCGAGGTACTATGCTACACACGCCCCGCGGACTGTAGAAATTGCCTGCTCCTACACATATGTAAATGGTGCAATAGCGACAGCTAACGGTTGTCAATCAGCCATAAAAGTACAGCTAACCAGTAATACAGCTCTCAAGGATAAACTAGGAATATGTGTGTGAGCCGACTCGGTTGACCTATGGGGCACGCTTAGACACAAAAGCTCTGTCTTGGTACTTCATGTTTATGAAAGAGCTTGGCATTAGGTCAATGGAGAGATACTCCACCCGGACAGAAACGCGTGTATATCGCTTCCGGTTCACACCGCAGTGAATTGTACAGACTCGCCACTTTCGCCAAATTCTCTAAAGTATCATACGCGACACGCACCGATTTAGCGTCTGAAGGATACTACTGGCTAGGATTTGAAGACAAAATCAAATGCTTTGGATGCAGTGTATACCTCGAAAGATGGACCGGGTCGAGTGCACGGCGTCATGACGCGAATTGTATACGAGACGCGTTGAACATACCTATTGTGAAATCGAATTTCAAAAGTTTATTGAGACAGTGTAAAGCCGTTGGAAACGCCAACATCAACTTTGCGAATATCGTTGATCAAGAGCACGAGTATCGGGTTAGGAATCTCGACTTGCGAAAGGAGTCGAAGCGTCGCGAAACCTTTGAGAAATGACCCAGCTATCCCATACCACCGGCGGTCGGCGAGTTGGCAAAACAAGGTTTATTCTACCTCGGTGATCTGGACAGAACGCAGTGCTTCAACTGCTCCGGCGTTCTCCGCAATTGGAGGCCTACAGACGATGTATCTGAAATACACTTGACGTATCACCCGGGTTGTTGTTTCGCACGTGGCGACGATTCGGGGAATATGGCGCTAACCGAGCACGAACGAGACAATTTGGATAAGTTGCTCGGCGACAAAATACGACGTCTCACTCTACATCTACAAGAACCACGGGAACCATCCGAGGACGAAAAGCGATGTCTTGAGCAACTATTTCCTTGTCTTAACCCCGTGAATCCTCTCATGTCGTCGTTGTCAAAAAGAATCGCAACGTTCGACAAGGGCTGGGAACCGAATAAAATTAAGGCTAGTGTTGAACAGTTAGCAAAAGCGGGTTTGCGGGGTTTTACTACATTGATTCGGACAGAACCAAATGTTTTTACTGTGGCGGCGGGCTTCGTTGGGACCGGGGAGACGAGGTTTGGACAGAGCATGAAAAATGGTTTCCGCAGTGCGAATACGTAATCCGAACGAAAGGTATCGAGTTTGCGCAACGTATCGAAAAGACACACCCGAATCTCAATCGTCCTGTGATTAGAAACCCCATAACCAGACAAGAGTTGATCAAACGCCAAAAATTGGTCTGCGGAAACGTCACTCGTGCGATCGATCTATGCATTAAATAGAGGCGATAAAACGATTGTAGTGTAGCAACACCTATTTACGAGACTTGTGTAACTGTGTCTTTTGTGCTGATAACACTACCTAAAAATTAAAATGAATTTCGTGAATTGTAAAATTATTTGATGTAACTGTGTTTTTTGTGCTGATAACAATACCGACAAATTAGAATCAATTTCGTGTATATTCATTGTAATATTATTTGAGCAATAAGAAGATGACGGGGCGCAGTGGCTTACTACGCGAGTCAGTCGGTGTGAATAAGCAGGCGCGTGGCCAGCAACGAAATACAGGCACTATTTCTGAGGTACGGCTAATTCCATTATAATTTAGCAAATTTTTTGAGATTTGTAATGCATACTCTCCGAATTGTCCAATCTTTACATATGTTGTTCTTTTTTGAATTCCAAGTTTATTAAAAAAACAAAAATTGAAAAATGTTCAGCGGTTCAAAAGATATTGCGATTTAAAATCCTCTCGTCACTAGGTGGCGCTACTTTCAAAAATCTTTGAAATCGATATTTTTCGCCTAAATGATGGTAGAGAACCAATTAGAATGTCCAATTAACCAATTCTGGGGCCAAGGAATTCAATAAAACCCACTGTTTCGCCCTAAACTCAATGAAAAAAAAGTTACGGATGAAAAAAAAATGGGGTGGACGGGCTTGAAAATGTCTGTAGGATACGGCCTACACAAAAAAAAATTCTTGGGAAATGTGCTTTTAAGGAGTGCGGTTGATAAAAAGCTTGATTTTAAATTTAAAACTTATTCCACAATGAAATATGCATTACATAAAAATTTCATGGGAAATGGAGGACATATGCTCCCCTAATGAGGCCGCATGGTAACCCTATTAAAATAGGAGGGTCGACGGGGACATCAAATATATCGCGTTGCTGTCAACCAGAAAACGCGAGTTTTGTCAAGTCGCAGATTGATGACTGACAGCGATTGTGTCACGCTCGATTGATCACAGCTGATTTACGTACATCACACCGCGTCGTTGACCGTTGACCGCATGTTGACCGGTAAAGCTATTGTCATCGTGACACGATTTTTACCAATATACTCCTTGAGGTGCCAAATCTGATCGCACTAATAACACCTGTATAGACGAATCAAGCAGAATTCCGCCAAAGGGGCGATACCAAGTCTCCTTGTAAGTAAATTATTATATAACGACACCTATATTACAGCAGAACAATCTTGTCTGGACGGGGGAGGTCACGAAACATCTCCGGACCCGGCGCAGATTTCATCAGTTTTCAGCGAAGCCAGATTGGATGCGACCAAATGGCCTTGAGAGTCGGATTTATACTATATTTGTCCTCACAACATGTGAAAATAACAGGACTTTACGTGCTAGCCACATTTTCTGGACTTTGATTTGGCAACCCGAGTCGGGGTGGAGTCAGAATTCGAAATCTCTCGCTCATCTTTACACCTCACCGAAAGTAGGCTAGATCGCATCTCGTATGATCTGACACAATTCATCCCCCATTATTGCACCACCGCAACCGAGCGTGTTTCAACAAAATAACGTCGGTCCACTGATCCCCGCTAAAGCGAGCTATCCCAGATTCGTCACTGTACAATTGAATCTGACAGCGTACTCGCAGTTACCGAGAGGAAAATGCAAGGCCCGAAGGCGTGACACAGCAATTCTCTGACGGTAACACTCCCCCCGAATCCTTATATCCGTAGTATGATGCCGCAAATATGCTTGGAGGTGTTGGCATAACATGTGCTGAGGATATGTTTCGATCCTCGGCACAGCATGATGGATCACAAAACAAAAGGCGCTATGCAGTCTACGCGGCCGCATGTCATTTTCGACAGCGAGATTGATTATCGTGAATCAGGTCTTGGACAAAGCAACGATAGCAGCGCGTCGTATAATATCCAAGCTAAGTAGTTATAGTATAAACTGATCCTCGCACCGCCATCGAGCCGTAACCACAATTCTAATACCGCGACAATCCATACACAATTATACACCATACCGAGAGCTTTCAAGGTATCTGTCGACGGGCTTCGAGCGATCGTCGACACGTGACCCGTGTTCTGTGACCCGTAACAATAGCGAGGGCTTTATTTACATGGGTGTCCTCGAGAACTCGAGTTGACACGTATATTTATAACCATAACAGATCATTTCTCCCGTTACAACTTCGATCAATAATAAAGTAGAGTACGATTCCAGTATGACACAGCCCGTAGGCGTCACTCTGCACAGACAAACGCAAGTAACCGATAGTCCACTTTTGGCGATTCATCCGGTCGGACGCGCGTTGACAATCCACCTAAAACACGCACCGGGATCTCACATACGGATCCGAAGGAACAAATACTATACTGTTGTTGTTCGTGGGGGAAATATAAAAATACTATACTGTTGTTGTTCAGGGGAAATATAAAAATTACTAGTAAGTACATACCATTGAAATTAAAAGCCAATCCATTGTTATTCGAGGGAAAATATAAAAAAAATTACTAAATACACAAGTCTCGTGTACCAGAGGTCAGGCGAGGTAGAATCAGGAGTGGAAAAGTACAAGTAGAAGTACTCAAGTCTCATGTCTGAGTACAAAGTTCAATCAAGATTCTTTGTTCGTTTTCTCTCTATCGTTAATTATTCCCCCCTTTTTTATTGCCGCACACAAGGTCATAAAAGTATTGCTGCAAAATTGAGAATGAGCTAATTCTTTCAATAATTATTATATTGATATTCTTGGTTTGTTTAAGTAAATAGGGTGCATGCGGGCAAATCTCACATTTATCTAACTACTGATGCATCTAAGACTGGTAAAATGGCGAAAAATATTAATGCGCAAAGAGGTGAAACGAATTATATTAAAGTAACCAAATCATCAACCGCGGTAGTATCATAAACGCAAAACATAATTGAAGGTCATGTAATAAGAAAAACATGCATGCATTCACCCACGCCCAGAATAGTAACACTGAGCGAGAAAAAAATGGACGTATGTCTAGATCTAGCACTATGAAATGACAAGGGCAACCACAAATATAGAAATTCATATTGCTCGTATATTCGACTCCCTATCATCGAGAATTGATGCTCGATAATAACAACTTGTCAATGAAATTCACGTTTTCTTCCGATTACAATACTTCCGTGGGTGTTATTATATATGTATTCGGTAAAATTTGATTCCCCGCAGTTTCCACGTTTGCTAGATCATATTTTCCACGAGGGCAGATTGTTCGTGAATGTATAATGGTCAGTGACCGAATGTTTGATCATCAGATACTTCATAAGTTCAGTTTTTAACTTTTGTACGACAGTCCTCTGGTGTTTATGGGGCCTAATTCACCTTATACTCGAAATTTAGGGTGTTCCGCAGTTTCTAGATATTTTCCACCAGGCCATGTTCAGCGTTTTCAAGGCTAAGTTCCCGAAGTTTAACCATCAGATAACTCATAAGCTCAATTTTCAACTATTTTACGACAGCTCTCGGCCATTTGTGACGCCAAATTCGTCTTATACTCGAAATTTAGGGTGCTCCGCAGTTTCCGCGTTTTCTATATACGTTTCACCAGGTCATGTTCAGCGCTTACAAGGCTAAAGTGACCCAATGTTTAACCATCAGATACCTCATTAATTCAATTTTTACCTATTACGACAGTTCTCGGCCATTATTGTGAGGTCAAACTTGTCTTAAACTCGAAATTTAGGGCGTCCCGCGGTTTCTAGATATTTGCCACAAGGCCATATGCTGGGCGTGTATAATTGTTAGTGAACGAATGTTTGACCCGCAGATACTTGATAAGTTCAATTTTTAACTTTATACGACAGTCCTCTGCCATTTGAGGCATCATTTGCCTTATACTCGAACATTTGTGTCCCGCGGTTTCTAGGTTTGCCACCAGGCCACGCTGCGCGTGTATAATCGTTAGTGACCGAATGTTTAACCATAGCAATTTACAACGTAGCTACGTTGTAAATTGATATGGTTTAACCCTCAGATACTTCATAAGTTCGATTTTTAACTATCACGACAGTTCGCGGCCGATGGTGTGGTGAGGTTAAATCTGCGTTGTATTCGAAAATTAAGGTGTTCGCAGTTTCCGCGTTTTCTATATATATTCCGCCAGGCTATGATCAGCGTCTATTATAGGGTCAGTGACCGAAGGCTTAACCCTCAGATACTTCATAAGTTCGATTTATAACTGTCACGACGGTTTGCGGTCGTTTGTGAGGTTAAATCTGCCTTTATACTCGAAAATTAGGGTGTCACGCAGCTTCCGCGTTTTCAAGGTATGTTCCGCGAGGCCAGGTGTATAATTGTCAGTGAACGACTGTCTGACTCTCAGATACCTAGTAATTTCAATTTTCAACTATTACGACAGTTCTCTGCTATTTATGAGGCCTAAATCGCCTCACTCTAAAATTGGTGTCCCGCAGTCTCCTCGTTTTAGACTTTAGAGTTCCTTCAATGAGATCTACAAATGTCGATGACCGACTGTCCCGCGTTCCGCTGTTTCCTCGTTTTAGTGCCTACTTTGTGCTCTATAGAGGTCAATGAACGAATGTTCCGCGTTCCGCGTTTTCCTCTGTTTTCAGCGCTTTAGGAATCGAGGTTTCCCGCAGTTTCCGCGTTTTAGGGGCCATTTCCGCGAGTTCCGCAGTTTCCGCGTTCCCTCCTTCTAGGGTTACCCGTCAAGTGACAATATTATTGAGCTATGAACTTCGAAAACTTTTCGCGCTTCGCGCGGCTAGTGGCCCGCGCAATATTTCGGCGTTCGAATGTGGCCCTTTGGCTGAAAAGGTTGGCCAGCCCTGCACTAGTGCGACCACAGATATTGTAATTATATTTTTGTGAAACTATCGTCTTCACCATGTAACTTGCATGTATCAGTTCCGTTTTGGCGTTTGTGCTTCTGTTTTTGGTAATTTTTTCATAGAACTCGGAACGCAATATGCATTTTTTCCGCACTCCATATTTGCAGCGTTGAGGGATTATTTAATGGAAGTATTTCTTACGGAAATTCCAAACGTTGCATTGCATCAAACAAGCATTGTTCAATCTATGCAGAATTGCCGGGCGGTCTGTATGTTTGACAGCCCTGATGTAATGGAATTTGGCTTCTTGCCAACATGGGTAGTCGAAGTAAAAGTAGTCAGTACTGCTCAAGTAATACATGATTTCTAGTGAAGTATATGTAGTGGTTTACAAGACATGTTAAACCTACCTCAAGGAAGCCGTTAGTGTGATGTCGTAAATTTCGTCGAGGTGTCGCTTGATTTTTGCATATAACCGTAAGTGGCATTTAACAAATTAAAGTATTCAACGTTGGGACTCTAGTGGAAGTAGAAGTAACAGGAATTTATACTGGAGTATTGTAATGATTTACGAAGTATGTGAAAACTACTCCAAGTTGAAAGGTACTCGAGTTGTTTAAAAATGGTGGATTTGGTTGTAATGTTTCATTCTACCATGTAATGGTCCGAACATGGGTAGCCGAAGTAAAAGTAGTCGTTTTTGGTACTTAAGCTGAAGTAGAAGTAACATCATCAATTTTAACTGAAGTATAGAAGTAGCAATTTTCAAGGTATGTCAAGATTATTTCAAGTGGAAGTAGAAATATAAGTTGATAAGTACTCGAGAAGTGGTCTTTTGTCGAACAGGAGTTAGCTCTCGAGCAGACATGTACCGGTAAGTAACGTAAATCTGTAGTGAAGCATATGTAGCACTTTCCAAGGCGTTGTATAACTACTTCGAGCAGAAATAGGCAACATACGGAATTCACTGACATTGCTATATATATTTCAGCCACAAGCACCGAGAAAAAACGTTTGGGTGCAGCCACTTCTGATTGACGAAGAAAAAGAATAGTCACTCGACATCCGCAAACGGTGCATTGATTTAATTCTTGCAGAGTGAATTTTTACGGAACGCTTTTTGTAATGCTCGTTTTAAATTGTTGCTGTTACTTTATTCCTGCGATACCATTCTTTCATTTCATCAATCTTTTGCACATGGACTGTTCCATTAGCTTCGAGTTGTCCCAACAGTTGCAGTGTCTTATATTCCTGTGACACCTTTTTTTATGTAATTAATGCTTTTTTACTTTTGACTATTTGTCATTAGTTTGAGTGGTATTAGCAGTTGCTGTTTGCTAAACTCCTGTGACACATTTTCTGTGATTGCTTGTCGCAATATGATTTTTTACTTCAGCCTTGACTGTGTTAAGTGGTAGTAGTTCTCGCCTTATTTCACATTTTGTGTTTCGTAAATTAGATAGTTGTAGTTTCGTTGATAATAACCAATATCGTATTTGTATTTTGCCAGTTTCATTCCCCACTCACCCAATATACGCTGTGTGAGTAGTATAGTCGATCGGTCGCATGACGCAATGGGGTTCTTATGGGCGGGGTGGCATGGTGCCGAGAAACCGGGGGTGGTGATGCGCCTTTTTTGCTATAGGCTGCGGCGGTGATGCGTCATGTATTCTTATGGATGCGGTCGTGATTCGTACTTTCGGGTATAGGCTGCGGCGGTGATTCGCCGTGAAAACTCGTGGTCGTGACTCGCCTTTTTTGCTATGGGCTGCGGCGGTGATGCGCCATGTATTCTTACGCGATATGTGGTGACTCGCCATGTGTTCTTATGGGTGCGGTCGTGATTCGCACTTTCGGGTATAGGCATCTCTCGCACATCGCATGGAAAACTCGTGGTGGCACATCGCCCTTTCGGGTATTGACATCTCTCGCACGTCGTACTTTCGCATGTCGTGCTTTCGCGTATAGGTTGTGTTGGTGATTCGCCATGCGTTCTTATGGGTGTGGCGGTGATTCGTACTTTCGGGTATATACATCTCTCGACCGGTGTTGAATATGTATCAAGTAAATAGTCATGTGAATGAATCTTTGTTAATGTGTATATCGTGCCGCACAAACGGAAACGCGGCTTGTTGTGAGGATTAAGCAGTGCGACCTATATTTCGAATGACCTGTGTGTGGAATTGTTTCACGGCCAGCCGCGTGCTACTATCGATTATTACACTAATCCAGTCAGCACTATTACATTCAGGAGTATTCAGTATTCAGCAGCGACACGAAAAGCGATCAACAAATAACCGCGTTCACAAACTAACACTTCAAAAATGTGTGAAATAGTTTGCAAAACCCCGCGATCGCTGACAAGATAATGTCTCGGGCATAACCATTTTAGTGACTTGGTGTTAAAGACATACCGATCGCTCACAAGGTAATATTTCGGTAATTAGTTTGTCACAGAGCCGTCGCAGACGGTGATTCGAAAACCAACAATTTGACACTTTCTGGTGCTTGCTATATGTTTTGACACTTCGGAACGTGGTCGACTTTAGTTATATGATAAGAATCATGTGAATATACAAGTAATGTGTCAATTTGTCAACTTGAAATGAAACTTACTGCACAAACCAAATTGATTCGTATCTGAATGTGTTAATTCGGTACAATTCTAATTATTTTGAGAAATCTTTAGATTCGACCGTAACCGAATATTACTGACGCCGACTTTCAGCCGCATCGAATTATTCGCACATTCCGCGCCGCTGTTTTCGCACTTATAGAATCAACACAACTATAACTCTACAAGAATCAAGAATCACAAGTATGTGTATTATACAGTTATTGTCTTTATCAACACGAAATCAAACTCTTAACAAAAACACGCAACTAATCACTCGTCAACTCTATCATGAAAATCATCGAGTCCTTATCATCAAAAATGTTATAGTGCAGCGTCGGAATCCATTCGCAGGGTGTACTAAAGTTAAATCCAGATAATCCAAAATGAAATATTTGGACTTTGAAATAGTCTGAATTGAAATATATTGACAAACATGACTACCAACTTTGATCCAGTCACATTTCAAGATCATACTTTGAAACAATCCTTGAAACTTACAACTCTATTCACGACTGAGTTTTCCGTTTGTCAAATAGAGTTTCAGTAAATACTATCGCTATGGTGTCGCTATATTTTAATGTATAGAATCAATCAATGAAATAGCACCTGTTGTAAACATTTCTAACTTGACAACCACTTGTGCATACCGTGATCAAGTTGCGACGCGATGAGTTAAATCGAAATATTTCAATCTATTTGTCGAAACCTTGAGCAAGCTATCTGGTTATTTTTTGTTGCAATTGAGTTAACGGAAATAGTATTACGTCTCGACATCTTACCATCTTACCATATTCAAAGAATCAACCACAAAAACATTGTCAAGTAAATCCGTTACCCGACAAACTCAAACAGTTAGCCAAACATACACGAATCCGTACAATCACTAAAACCTAAAATCCATAACAAGCTTGGTTGTATTCATATCCCTACGCATCATTATTATTCAACTTGAAAAGTCGTTACTATTCTGTAAGATAAAGGAATTACTACGCGGTATATTCTGCAAGACAAACTAATTACTACTCGGTATATTTTGTAAGACAAAAGTAATTACTTCTCAGTGTCGGCGACTTGAGATTAACATAATATGCTTGAGTATACGAGGTTTGACAGTCTGACCAACGTAGTTAAGAATTCATTTCTTACGATCGAACACAGGTGTTATATTCATAGTTATCATACTGTAAACATAAGGATTGACACATTGATTTGACGTATGTAATAGTTGATCACGACTTGATTATTAAATTATTCGCGTTAATTAGACCCGGCGTTGTCTTGAAAGTTATGACAGCAACAAACTTTTCGGAAACATTGTTATTAACATATTGATTTGTAAAACTATACTTGTCTGAAATGTTCTTGATTTGAAAGATATGCCGTGTTGGTACAAATCACTCTGCGTATTACGGAGATCAGAAAATATTTCCAGGACCCAAGACTAAAGATGAAACAACAATTTCGTTCGTTGATTAACAACCGGTGCAATACTTTATTGTCGGGATCTGCGTGAGAATTGAAACATACACACATTACGCAGTACGAAAATACCACTTCGGCTCCGGAGGGAGTCATTTAATCCGTGTTAAACTCTGTTCACACTCTCTGTCGAAAATGTGTGAAATTTAGAAACATTACGAGGTCACACTCTAAGACTTTGATCATCAAAAAGTAAATAGAGGTATCTTTACTGGACGGATTCTATTCAACCGGTCTTGATTAATACAAAACCCATAACAATAATATCGAAGTACGTGCTACACTGAAAATCTACAAAAATGTGTTTGAGAAATTAAAAATTATCCCATTGTCATTCGTCAAAGTAAATGTCGTCACAATACTCTATCACTAAAAACCATACACTTGTATGTGATTGAATCACCGGCAATTAACTAGCTAAATCAAACCCCTAAGAAATTTCACTCACTCATTAGATATTAAACAGCGTCGCTTAATCGGTGTGAGTCGTTTTTTCTAAATATAAATCATATCTGTCCATCAGAAAACAATTTTCACTCACTTGGGTAATGAAATCAGTGTGCAATATCAATACAAGATATTTCCGTCACACAAAAAATAATCAACTTCACTCGAAATTTCCATACGACGAAACTGTACAAAGGTTTCATGTTTTTTGTATGACATGGAATCAATACCGATCGAAGTAGTCGTATTAGAAATGACTTTCAAACAAAGACACTATATGTGGTTAACATTCTCATCGATTCTATTGTGATCAATGTATATTTCATGTGATCCGGATTCATTTCGATATGGTTAAACATTCAACCTCAACGGATACGAATCGTCACACACTCAAGTAATATCATACCAAATAGGTATTTACAACAACCAAGACACAGAAATTATGTTTGTTCGTTTCGATTTTATTACTGGAGGTACTCATCCCTTCGCTTAATACAATCTAGATTTAAACTCCATCGAACCTTTGGTGCCTATCGTTTTGCTGGATACGAATTATGTTAGTCTAACAGTACACAATTTTCACTATCTTGGGTTATGAACTCAGTGTGTTAGCGATCATTCAATATTTTGTAGTATCAACTAGTTACTTTGTAGGATACGAATGATCATCCTCACAACTCTCACAAAAGTATGAAAGATATTTACATCACACAAAGTAATCAACTTTACTCGATATTCTCACATTACGAAACTAAAGAATGGTTGGTTTGACTCTACAAACTGTTTCGTTACCTCAAGAACTTTATTGTCTGAATGGTTGGTTATGTGTCAAACCAAATAGTTCAACACAACACTAGTACCAACAGAAACATCAGAGTTGTTTACACAAAAGTTTGTATGTGTACAGTATGTGAATACCATGTGTAAGTCCAGCACAATTGTGGTATCCATCCGGGTTTAGTTAACACAATTTACGACACCGAGGTCGCCTCATCTTTCGTAAGACAACAAACCAACCAAGGTTTCAGGATATGTCCATGTCATAGCAATAAATCAGCTACTCCAACAACAGAGTACATATGTTTTCTAGTTACGGTGCTTACATCTTACACACAAATCAATATACTTTGCTAACAAAAAGTGCTGAGTCATCAAGTGATTGCCCTAGCAACAAAACAGCTAAACGTACTATCATACAGAATGGCCGTTATAGTCATCAACGGTACATGGTACAAGTAACAAGTCTCGAGAATCCAGTTATTGAAAAAACGTGAAAGTGTTTCTCCTGCACCAAGTCGTTATGTTGACGAAAGCGTATATTGTAATATCACGATCGATTTGCATTCGTTGGTCACAAAATGTCATTACTCTAAATCAGTGGTTCCCAACCTTTTTCGACGCATCGCCCCCTTTTCAAGGTCAACACCGATCATCGCCCCCCAAATTTTGTGTACCGAAAATTGGGCATACAAATTGCAATCACCGGCGGGTTGACTAAAAAAAAAGGTCGAATTTTCGGCTCGATGTCTGATTTGACACACTTTTTCACACTTTTTTGCGTGGGTTGACTAAAAAAAAAAAAAAAAAAAAAAAGGTCAGCCGTTTTGACGCGTCATCGCCCCCCTATCGCCCCCTTTGCTATTTTCGCCCCCCGTCGCCCCCTTTGTCCATTTTCGCCCCCCTGTCGCCCCCTTCGTCATTTTCGCCCCCCTAGACCGCCAAATCGCCCCCTGGGGGGCGATATCGCCCACGTTGGGAACCACTGCTCTAAATAATTATTTTTCACTCAAACACAAACGCATACTTGTCACCAATCGTTTTCATCAAGTACGAGTTCAAGAAGCTTACTACGACATGAATTGTTATTTTTATGTTGTGTAAATTGGTAATAATTAATTTTAGTAACACTATATCAACATCATCGAGTTGTGCGAATAGATTTACATGTGGTCTTGTGGTTTTAATCGAAGTACACAGCACGGTCTAATGTAGAGCGATCTCTATTGTACAGCAACTCGGTAATCGAAATGCATGCATTAACATTTAAACAGCGATCTTGTTTCGTCATGCGAAAAATACGTTCACTGTCGCGATACTCTGCACAAGACGAGCAAATCCTTTTCACCCTCGTAATAGTATACCAACGGCTACCGACGACAACGTTTAACAATACCAACGACACTGGAAACACTGAAACCACAACACTTAACCGAGTAAAAATACATTTTCCTTTGGCTACATGACACTTACCCGACTAAACAATATCATTATCACCTGGAGATCCACCGTTACCCGAGTAACAAAACCATTTTCCTTTGTAGATCTATCGTTTACTCAGAGTACCAATACATTTTCACTTGAGGGTCTATCGTTTTCTAAAGTAACAAACCCCCCTTTCCTTTAGAAATTTATTTTTTCCCTGGGTAACAAACCTTTTTCACTTGGAAATATATTTTTTCTTTGGGTAACAAACCTTTTATCACTTGGAAATATATTTTTCCCTGAGCAACAAACCTTTTTCACTTGGAAATATATTTTTTCCCTGAGCAACAAACCTTTTTCACTTGGAAAACTATCATTTACCTGAGTACCAATACCATTTTCACTTGGAAATCTTTTCTCTGGGTAACAACACCATTTTCGTTTTGAAAACTGACGACCACGCCCGACAATTTGATATTTTTGTATATTGTTACAACGGGCAGTGACAAAATATACACCAACAACAACTCCGATACATTTGTGTAATCACATACTCACTTGTTCTGGTGCATCCCATCAAAATTGACGGTTAGCCACACACACACACAATAACAATGCGCTATTTCGATATGACTGCGATGTCCGGGTTCGTGCTTTGGATTTTCCAGAATCAATCCGTCTAAAGTTGTAATCCCCCGACTTTATTAACTGGTTGATACACGGATAACAATCTTCGGCAAATGTAGGAATGCATGCTACCCATCGTGCTAACGATTCCAGGTTACTTGTAAATAATTTTCTTGCTCACCCTATACAGATTATGCGTACAGGGATATGTAGCGGTAATCGGTTTGGTCAATACATATCGACCCTTTCAGTATGGAATTACAAACCCAATACAGGTCAGTCCATAACCGGATCCGGATATTCAATGCAAAGCGATAAAGCAGAACCAATGACCAAATGTAATTAAACATGTAGATTCACAACCCTTGATTTTTTTTTCGTGAAAAATGACAATACATATCGAATATATTTTACGATTGTTCAACCCTACCAAGTATTCACGTAAATGTGGTTTATGACATTACATACAATGTGTCGGTGTACAAATGTTGGGTGTTTATGCACACATCGGTATGACCTATAGACAACATCATCATACCCTCCAGGACTTCGTTATTGCATCGCGAGTTCAATAAAATCAATTTTGTATATTCAATCGGTGGCATAGACGACGGAAGGCTTGGAGATCCAATGTAAAATTCAGACAAACAAACGGGTATAATTGTCCATCTTGGTTATTCACTCAACTACCATTGGTGCTCTCGATACAGCGAACGGTACAGTATGCAACGCATATCATTAGAGTGATATATCCACAGGTAAATATGGGGCCTGGCCACAATAATTGTACGACGCCGACAAATCGATGCACGCAAGGTGTGGTTGATAATAATTGTTTCATGTGTCAAAGAGACAGCACTCCCTCGTAAAGGTTAGCAGATCCCACAGAAACACACCTTGGATTACATTATCAAATCGATTTCAAACTTAAACCGAATCACTGGTGTTGAGAGTAGTGATATCCGATTTTTTCGAATATCCATATCGACTTAGTGAACGATCGGTAACGACACTTATCATAAACATTATGAATATTAGTAATTCCAGTCGTGTCTATCTTGTGTTGTTACTGGTTGCTAAAACCATCGAGTGAATCATTGAACGGATAGTAATCTGGTTTAAATCTCGATACAATTATTGTGGCCAGGCCCCATATTTACCTGTGAATATATCACTCTAATGCAGTGGTTCCCAACCGGGGAGGAATTCCCCCCTTGGGGGGAATTTCGCCACATTTAGGGAGGAATTCTGCTTTAGAATTGTAACGGATTTCCCAAATTGTTCATGTCCGAACAGTCATGTAGTCAACCAGTTATATCCGAATGTATGGTCCTTATGGCTGTTTTTTGTTTGCTGATAGTATATTCAAATGCTATTTGAAATCTTTTTTTCACATTCAAATCCCCCCTTTTTTAAACTAGTTCAGATGTGCTGCAGTTTGCAAGACAATTTTGTAGGCCAGCAATCAAATCCTAAGCGAGCAAATGTCGTGTCGGATCTATCACAACAAGGCCTCTAGCGAAAGAATTTATCTTATATTTTCAAGTCAACATTTTCAGACAGTGACAAAATATTCCACCGTCATCGATTCAAGTCAAAGAGATCGCTAGCCTTACTTTATTTTTAGTGAACAGCTACCCGATCGAAAAAAGACATGTTAAACTTGGTGCAATGTTACCGAAACGTAATGGGTGTCCTAAATTTCCATGAGCTCCAGCAGGGAATCTTATCACGTGTATGTTATGTATCAGGGCTGTAACCAAGTCACGATGCTCCGAGTCACAAGTCAATCTCAATTTCATAGTTTTGACTCGAGTCAAATTGAGTCATTTTCAATTCACCATTGGGTCAAGTCCGAGTTCAAGTCAGCGATCAAAGGGTCGAGTCCGAGTCATGGTATTATGACTCGAGTCCGAGTCCAAGTCACACTCAAGTCAACACTGTTTGGTGATATTGAATGATTAGGATTTATGTTATAGCCTACTAATATTCCTCACTTTTAGCAGTTTGACATTGTCAAGTACCAGGATCAATAGACGAAATTCCATGAGGGTGGTCACTTTACTGTTCTTCGAAATTACAATATAATGTCGGTCTATAGGCCGTTTTATAGTCTCGAGTGATATGGCTTGGTTCGAGTCATGCACAAGGACTCGAGTCCAAGTCGGGTCAATACCCAGATTGTCTCAAGTCGAGTGGAGTCGTATCCATATTTTGAGAAAATGACTCTCGAGTCAAGTCGAGTCATCAGGAAATGGTGACTCGAGTCGGGTCAACCCTGCTATATATGAAAGTACCAATATTATTAGTCAAATGCATACGCAATCTTGAGAAAAAAAATTGCGATACCAGTAAATTTATGGATAGTGATTTTTCGCAGTAGCTATATTAGTGATTGGTGCATGGTAAGCCGAAAACACAAATGGAAGTGTGGGGGTCTGTTGAGTCAAGCCTTCCAGAATTTGTTTGATTGGGACCAATACCATTGATTTTGGAGGTCTACAAAAGTGTTATTACAGCACTGCTAGAAACAAACGAGGTAAAAATGACCTTTTTTAATCATCGGGCAGATTTATTCTAAGGGGGGAATTTCGGCTTAAATTTCGGCCAAGGGAGGCACGAGATGAAAAAGGTTGGGAACCACTGCTCTAATGATATGCGTTGCATACTGTACCGTTCGCTGTATCGAGAGCACCAATGGTAGTTGAGTGAATAACCAAGATGGACAATTATACCCGTTTGTTTGTCTGAATTTTACATTGGATCTCCAAGCCTTCCGTCGTCTATGCCACCGATTGAATATACAAAATTGATTTTATTGAACTCGCGATGCAATAACGAAGTCCTGGAGGGTATGATGATGTTGTCTATAGGTCATACCGATGTGTGCATAAACACCCAACATTTGTACACCGACACATTGTATGTAATGTCATAAACCACATTTACGTGAATACTTGGTAGGGTTGAACAATCGTAAAATATATTCGATATGTATTGTCATTTTTCACGAAAAAAAATCAAGGGTTGTGAATCTACATGTTTAATTACATTTGGTCATTGGTTCTGCTTTATCGCTTTGCATTGAATATCCGGATCCGGTTATGGACTGACATGTATTGGGTTTGTAATTCCATACTGAAAGGGTCGATATGTATTGACCAAACCGATTACCGCTACATATCCCTGTACGTATAATCTGTATAGGGTGAGCAAGAAAATTATTTACAAGTAACCTGGAATCGTTAGCACGATGGGTAGCATGCATTCCTACATTTGCCGAAGATTGTTATCCGTGTATCAACCAGTTAATAAAGTCGGGGGATTACAACTTTAGACGGATTGATTCTGGAAAATCCAAAGCACGAACCCGGACATCGCAGTCATATCGAAATAGCGCATTGTTATTGTGTGTGTGTGTGGCTAACCGTCAATTTTGATGGGATGCACCAGAACAAGTGAGTATGTGATTACACAAATGTATCGGAGTTGTTGTTGGTGTATATTTTGTCACTGCCCGTTGTAACAATATACAAAAATATCAAATTGTCGGGTGTGGTCGTCAGTTTTCAAAACGAAAATGGTGTTGTTACCCAGAGAAAAGATTTCCAAGTGAAAATGGTATTGGTACTCAGTTAATGATAGTTTTCCAAGTGAAAAAGGTTTGTTGCTCAGGGAAAAAATATATTTCCAAGTGAAAAAGGTTTGTTGCTCAGGGAAAAATATATTTCCAAGTGATAAAAGGTTTGTTACCCAAAGAAAAAATATATTTCCAAGTGAAAAAGGTTTGTTACCCAGGGAAAAAATAAATTTCTAAAGGAAAGGGGGGTTTGTTACTCTAGAAAACGATAGACCCTCAAGTGAAAATGTATTGGTACTCTGAGTAAACGATAGATCTACAAAGGAAAATGGTTTTGTTACTCGGGTAACGGTGGATCTCCAGGTGATAATGATATTGTTTAGTCGGGTAAGTGTCATGTAGCCAAAGGAAAATGTATTTTTACTCGGTTAAGTGTTGTGGTTTCAGTGTTTCCAGTGTCGTTGGTATTGTTAAACGTTGTCGTCGGTAGTCGTTGGTATACTATTACGAGGGTGAAAAGGATTTGCTCGTCTTGTGCAGAGTATCGCGACAGTGAACATATTTTTCGCATGACGAAACAAGATCGCTGTTTAAATGTTATTGCATGCATTTCGATTACCGAGTTGCTGTACAATAGAGATGGCTCTACATTAGACCGTGCTGTGTACTTCGATTAAAACCACAAGACCACATGTAAATCTATTCGCACAACTCGATGATGTTGATATAGTGTTACTAAAATTAATTATCACCTATTTACACAACATAAAAATAACAATTCATGTCGTAGTAAGCTTCTTGAACTCGTACTTGATGAAAACGATTGGTGACAAGTATGCGTTTGTGTTTGAGTGAAAAATAATTATTTAGAGTAATGACATTTTGTGACCAACGAATGCAAATCGATCGTGATATTACAATATACGCTTTCGTCAACATAACGACTTGGTGCAGGAGAAACACTTTCACGTTTTTTCAATAACTGGATTCTCGAGACTTGTTACTTGTACCATGTACCGTTGGTGACTATAACGGCCATTTTGTATGATAGTACGTTTAGCTGTTTTGTTGCTAGGGCAATCACTTGATGACTCAGCACTTTTTGTTAGCAAAGTATATTGATTTGTGTGTAAGATGTAAGCACCGTAACTAGAAAACATATGTACTCTGTTGTTGGAGTAGCTGATTTATTGCTATGACATGGACATATCCTGAAACCTTGGTTGGTTTGTTGTCTTACGAAAGATGAGGCGACCTCGGTGTCGTAAATTGTGTTAACTAAACCCGGATGGATACCACAATTGTGCTGGACTTACACATGGTATTCACATACTGTACACATACAAACTTTTGTGTAAACAACTCTGATGTTTCTGTTGGTACTAGTGTTGTGTTGAACTATTTGGTTTGATACATAACCAACCAACCATTCAGACAATAAAGTTCTTGAGGTAACGAAACAGTTTGTAGAGTCAAACCAACCATTCTTTAGTTTCGTAATGTGAGAATATCGAGTAAAGTTGATTACTTTGTGTGATGTAAATATCTTTCATACTTTTGTGAGAGTTGTGAGGATGATCATTCGTATCCTACAAAGTAACTAGTTGATACTACAAAATATTGAATGATCGCTAACACACTGAGTTCATAACCCAAGATAGTGAAAATTGTGTACTGTTAGACTAACATAATTCGTATCCAGCAAAACGATAGGCACCAAAGGTTCGATGGAGTTTAAATCTAGATTGTATTAAGCGAAGGGATGAGTACCTCCAGTAATAAAATCGAAACGAACAAACAAATTTTCTGTGTCTTGGTTGTTGTAAATACGTATTTGGTATGATATTACTTGAGTGTGTGACGATTCGTATCCGTTGAGGTTGAATGTTTAACCATATCGATATGAATCCGGATCACATGAAATATACATTGATCACAATAGAATCGATGAGAATGTTAACCACATATAGTGTCTTTGTTTGAAAGTCATTTCTAATACGACTACTTCGATCGGTATTGATTCCATGTCATACAAAAAACATGAAACCTTTGTACAGTTTCGTCGTATGGAAATTTCGAGTGAAGTTGATTATTTTTTGTGTGACGGAAATATCTTGTATTGATATTGCACACTGATTTCATTACCCAAGTGAGTGAAAATTGTTTTCTGATGGACAGATATGATTTATATTTAGAAAAAACGACTCACACCGATTAAGCGACGCTGTTTAATATCTAATGAGTGAGTGAAATTTCTTAGGGGTTTGATTTAGCTAGTTAATTGCCGGTGATTCAATCACATACAAGTGTATGGTTTTTTAGTGATAGAGTATTGTGACGACATTTACTTTGACGAATGACAATGGGAAAATTTTTAATTTCTCAAACACATTTTTGTAGATTTTCAGTGTAGCACGTACTTCGATATTATTGTTATGGGTTTTGTATTAATCAAGACCGGTTGAATAGAATCCGTCCAGTAAAGATACCTCTATTTACTTTTTGATGATCAAAGTCTTAGAGTGTGACCTCGTAATGTTTCTAAATTTCACACATTTTCGACAGAGAGTGTGAACAGAGTTTAACACGGATTAAATGACTCCCTCCGGAGCCGAAGTGGTATTTTCGTACTGCGTAATGTGTGTATGTTTCAATTCTCACGCAGATCCCGACAATAAAGTATTGCACCGGTTGTTAATCAACAAACGAAATTGTTGTTTCATCTTTAGTCTTGGGTCCTGGAAATATTTTCTGATCTCCGTAATACGCAGAGTGATTTGTACCAACACGGCATATCTTTCAAATCAAGAACATTTCAGACAAGTATAGTTTTACAAATCAATATGTTAATAACAATGTTTCCGAAAAGTTTGTTGCTGTCATAACTTTCAAGACAACGCCGGGTCTAATTAACGCGAATAATTTAATAATCAAGTCGTGATCAACTATTACATACGTCAAATCAATGTGTCAATCCTTATGTTTACAGTATGATAACTATGTCAAACCTCGTATACTCAAGCATATTATATTAATCTCAAGTCGCCGACACTGAGAAGTAATTACTTTTGTCTTACAAAATATACCGAGTAGTAATTAGTTTGTCTTGCAGAATATACCGCGTAGTAATTCCTTTATCTTACAGAATAGTAACGACTTTTCAAGTTGAATAATAAAGATGCGTAGGGATATGAATACAACCAAGCTTGTTATGGATTTTAGGTTTTAGTGATTGTACGGATTCGTGTATGTTTCGCTAACTGTTTGAGTTTGTCGGGTAACGGATTTACTTGACAATGTTTTTGTGGTTGATTCTTTGAATATGGTAAGATGGTAAGATGTCGAGACGTAATACTATTTCCGTTAACTCAATTGCAACAAAAAATAACCAGATAGCTTGCTCAAGGTTTCGACAAATAGATTGAAATATTTCGATTTAACTCATCGCGTCGCAACTTGATCACGGTATGCACAAGTGGTTGTCAAGTTAGAAATGTTTACAACAGGTGCTATTTCATTGATTGATTCTATACATTAAAATATAGCGACACCATAGCGATAGTATTTACTGAAACTCTATTTGACAAACGGAAAACTCAGTCGTGAATAGAGTTGTAAGTTTCAAGGATTGTTTCAAAGTATGATCTTGAAATGTGATGGATCAAAGTTGGTAGTCATGTTTGTCAATATATTTCAATTCAGACTATTTCAAAGTCCAAATATTTCATTTTGGATTATCTGGATTTAACTTTAGTACACCCCGCGAATGGATTCCGACGCCGCACTATAACATTTTTGATGATAAGGACTCGATGATTTTCATGATAGAGTTGACGAGTGATTAGTTGCGTGTTTTTGTTAAGAGTTTGATTTCGTGTTGATAAAGACAATAACTGTATAATACACATACTTGTGATTCTTGATTCTTGTAGAGTTATAGTTGTGTTGATTCTATAAGTGCGAAAACAGCGGCGCGGAATGTGCGAATAATTCGATGCGGCTGAAAGTCGGCGTCAGTAATATTCGGTTACGGTCGAATCTAAAGATTTCTCAAAATAATTAGAATTGTACCGAATTAACACATTCAGATACGAATCAATTTGGTTTGTGCAGTAAGTTTCATTTCAAGTTGACAAATTGACACATTACTTGTATATTCACATGATTCTTATCATACAACTAAAGTCGACCACGTTCCGAAGTGTCAAAACATATAGCAAGCACCAGAAAGTGTCAAATTGTTGGTTTTCGAATCACCGTCTGCGACGGCTCTGTGACAAACTAATTACCGAAATATTACCTTGTGAGCGATCGGTATGTCTTTAACACCAAGTCACTAAAATGGTTATGCCCGAGACATTATCTTGTCAGCGATCGCGGGGTTTTGCAAACTATTTCACACATTTTTGAAGTGTTAGTTTGTGAACGCGGTTATTTGTTGATCGCTTTTCGTGTCGCTGCTGAATACTGAATACTCCTGAATGTAATAGTGCTGACTGGATTAGTGTAATAATCGATAGTAGCACGCGGCTGGCCGTGAAACAATTCCACACACAGGTCATTCGAAATATAGGTCGCACTGCTTAATCCTCACAACAAGCCGCGTTTCCGTTTGTGCGGCACGATATACACATTAACAAAGATTCATTCACATGACTATTTACTTGATACATATTCAACACCGGTCGAGAGATGTATATACCCGAAAGTACGAATCACCGCCACACCCATAAGAACGCATGGCGAATCACCAACACAACCTATACGCGAAAGCACGACATGCGAAAGTACGACGTGCGAGAGATGTCAATACCCGAAAGGGCGATGTGCCACCACGAGTTTTCCATGCGATGTGCGAGAGATGCCTATACCCGAAAGTGCGAATCACGACCGCACCCATAAGAACACATGGCGAGTCACCACATATCGCGTAAGAATACATGGCGCATCACCGCCGCAGCCCATAGCAAAAAAGGCGAGTCACGACCACGAGTTTTCACTGCGAATCACCGCCGCAGCCTATACCCGAAAGTACGAATCACGACCGCATCCATAAGAATACATGGCGCATCACCGCCGCATCCTATAGCAAAAAAGGCGCATCACCACCCCCGGTTTCTCGGCACCATGCCACCCCGCCCATAAGAACCCCATTGCGTCATGCGACCGATCGACTATACTACTTGTGTGTGAGCTGATATGATGTTGTATCCCATGTTGTTAGTCGCGAGGCGTTGAACCAGGTATGGAGTGGAGATGATAAAGGGGGCGAATGACACTTTCATAGGGAGTGGCGTCATGTCCACAGTACGTCAGGCGTGTCCATAGGGAGTGACGTTATGTCCACAGTACGTCAGGCGCGTCCATAGGGAACCACGTGACGTCCAGGCTAGGTCAGACGCGTCCATGACGAGTCTCTCCATGTCCACAGCACGTCATTGCGGACGTACTCAGCGAGTGGACAGGACGTCTCTAGTTGTCGACAAACCCACTCCAGGGAGGTAACGGCCGGAAGTAACCGGATGTCCTGCCAGCTATTCCACCGGAAGTCAACTGGACATCGAGTGTTTGCTGGGGCTGTTTTAAAGAAAGGTTAAATCTTAGAAATAAGGACGGTATGGCAATCCTGGTTATAGACCTCATGCTAGAGAACAAATGCATCATGACATGGTCAAAGCTGTCGCGTAATAATATTGCAGCTAGTGGACATTTGACGTGCCCCAGTTGCATGTAGAATATTTTAGAATTTACCAAATATTGATCTGATATCAGATCATTTGAGCAGTAGAGTATATAGCCTAATCGGGGATTCGAATATAGTCCTGTTAAGTTGGCGAATGTTCATGTCAAAGTCAAATTAAATCAGCGCAAGGTTTGCTTTTTACGCGAACTGATCATTGATCAATAACAATAACTTGAATATAATAATTATTGTGCCACAGTAACAGCAGTGTTTATTAAACGTTTAGCGACCGTACCCCTTATGCGTTCAATAAGATTTCTCGTACCCCGTGTCCATTTTCAACACAATTTCAGATGGTACCTATAGTAAAATCAAAAAAGCTATTTTCGTGAAATCGTGCGTGGTGCAAAGAATATTTTTCAGTTGAATAAATTATCCTAGAAAATATTCCACTTTTGGTTGGTTTGCAAAATAATCTCAAGCTCTGGATAGCATATAGGCCAATTACCCTATAATTCCACAATGCATCTCACACCCCCTAATGTGGTGCTCCGTACCCCGAAGGGGTCTACAGAACCCTGGTTAAGAACCCCTAGAATAGAAGTGTCCACTCACCGAAGAATCCATTGGTGTTACAGCTGTGGAGCGTACCATTAGCCTACCTTAATATTACCAATAAGATCAACCTGGATGTATTACTAACTATACATAACCGGGGCAACAGATTGCCAGTGGATTCCATGTGGACTTGATTAGATAGATCTATACGCTACGCAACGAAAGCAACGACCTTTTGATTCCAAAGACAGTTTTATAGTTTGTTGAATCCGTGGTCGTACCAAAGTCACGGTGTTCCGAGTCACAAGGCCTCTGAATTTAACGTTTAACCAATGATAATGTATATATATCATTGGTTTAACTCAACTCGAGTCATTTTTATTTTATAATCCAGTCATTCCGAACAGGAATAATTTTACGAGCGGTTGCTCCTAAGTCCAAAATCACAATTTTCGGTCACGAATCATCAATGGGTCGTGTTTATCATCATGATAGCTGATCCTCCACCACATAAGAGCTGTTGAGAGTAATGTTATATAGTGGAGTTTGAAGAGATTTCCGATTTTCGAGTAGTTTTTGAGTGAACTCTAAGTTCTCAAATCGATCAAATATATGTGACACATGAATAGATTGTCGAATTCTTAAAAATCCAAAATGCCGTCGCGGCCCGCGGGTCTCGTGTTTGAGACCTCTGGCCTAGGCCAAGGTGGGTTTCTGATTCCATAGACTACTTCAAGTCGCATCGACATCTTCCTGTCTTTTCATTGTATCGCATTTTTTGTGGTGTATTGAGCTGATAAAATTGCTAATAAACCTGATGATGCACCATGCTACGCTGTAAATTGCTATGAATGCACACTGAATGAAAAGTAATGCAGAAAATATTAAAGGCAAGCGACAAAATGAGGTGGCATGAGGCGGAGGGCGAGGTCGATGTTAGGTCGTGGTCCGGTAATCCTGAAGACTGGCTAGTGTTCATTTTATCGTAAGTCATATGCATAAGTCATATGCAATTTGAAATGTGGCAACCGCTTTTACATAAATGGCGCGATAATTCGATTTCAGTAGTAGTTCATTGATCAGTTTGTTTATTGTTTTTTCTTTTCTGTATGAGATCAGAACGCCACAAGATTGTGATACAATGTAAAGATATGAACGTATCAAACTACCGTCCTCGGATTCGTTTGCAACTAATATATAGCTGATAAAAAGACTACTCAAGTCGTTTCGGCTCCCTCCTATCTTTTCATTATATCACAATGTCGCATTGTCGTGTAAAGATATGATAAAAAATTTAATAAAATGATGATAAACTATATCTCCCGCTCAAACGGCGATGGACTCGGCAATTGAACAGACTTGTACAACTATAAAATTTTCAGCTCTTCCAAATTAGATTGGAATTAGATTATGGCATTTCAATCTAATTTAGTGAAATTATACAACTATTGAATTATCTAGTTTTTCAAGTCTGCAATTGAACTGTGTGTGAGTCAGGGTGTGTGTGTGTGTTTTTAGTCAGGGGTCATAGTCTTATAGAGATACGAGTGGTTAAGTCGAGTAACCACGAATCCAATTTCAGCAAACTTATTTTGTATGATATTATAATTTTAGATGTTCTGCCTATGCGCTATGCCCAATATGGAATCGGTGTCTCGTGCACACCAAATATTCTACTGACTGCACACAGGTGTGACGCCGAGAACCGTCTTGGCACACCAAAGATATTGCGCTAAGCGTACCGGGATTCCAACCTGGCGCTATGCCTATAGGGCCATTTCACACCGGTAGGCGGCAGCCTACTTTTGTTTTACTTAAAACCCTCATTAAAGAATTAACTGTTTCTGTTTGTTATTCCAATCTCCAACTTGACTAAAAACAAGCGTTTGTTGTATTTAACCTTTTGAATATCAGTACCGTGACGTTAAAGCTTCAAAACAAATCTTGTGGACTGTTGTGTTGAACCTTCGAAATTAACATAAAGTGCAATTGTGTCCATGCAATTGGAAAGTTCTGTTAAAATCCAATACCTTTAACCTGTGATTTTGACTAGCCTTGGGATTCTTTTGAAGGAACTGTAACCTTGTTGTTTGCTAGCCTGTGAGCACCTGACTTCAACATCACTGCTCACCTCTCCCCTGATAAATTCCGCAAAACATACCAAGATCGCACCGAGGGCCTCCATTATACTGCCAAATGTTGCTAAACGGTACTGTCGAAATTGAAAGAATTGTGGACAGCCAGAGTGGAATTGGTGGCAGTGTCATACGGAACTTTCTGTTCAATTACTTAATTATTCTATGCAGAAAAGCTCTCATCACGCAGGATATATTTCAAAAAATGTACCGAGATTCCATAATGGTGGACAGTTATGTGGACGTATGGTTGACAAATTTCTCATAGAAATAGAGAGTTAAGCTATGGGAATTATAGTTTTGACACTATTTTCCACTTTGTAAACCTCGACCTTTTTGTGAAGTCGTGATCAACCTACAGCATTGTCAAAAATGCAACGAAATATAGATACGGTAGAAAAAATTATCAATAGATTTTAAGGTGATGTAGAACTAGCAATATATTTTATGTGGTTGGATAAAATGTAAAGTATTTGGATTTTCCATATTTATATGATGATCATCCATATTCCATGCTGATGTGATGTCATAGTCGGTGACATTCTAATACCCGACCAGACTGGATGCCTAATCCTAGATTCAGAAGCTCGGAGACTTGATTTCATCCAGCCCTATATATAGTCCCTTATGACGATGACGAGATGACTGATATTGATTGTTTCTGCTAAATCTGAAAACACATTTGAACATGGTACTTTACATCTCTAGGCACCGTGGTTAGTCTAATGGAGCGTAGAAAACTCGCTTCGAGCATATTTAATATAGAAAGTCCATCCAGAACGAGCACATTTGGGAAATGCAAGCAGGATGAAAACGCCAAAGATGTTGCTGGATTGCAGTTGGAAATAACGGAAATAAAAACACGTTTGAAGCAAGTGGGTTCATTTGTATTGAATTCAAATTACAATTTAAGGCTTCTTGTACAGGCAGCCATTGTCCTGACTATTCGAAATTTCATGTGTGTGATGTCATTTAAAGAGCTTCATGGAGGTACAGAACTCAACTGCAATACACAATTGAATATAGTATATCCATATTGAAATGAACCCGAATATTGTCAGCTGACACTTGTCAGGAGTAATCATCACCAACTATAGTAGAGAATTGGAAAGAACATTGCTGACGATTACTCCTTACAATATCAATATATATACTAGGCCTATTCAATGACCATTGAAGTTCTGTACCTGTACCTCTGTACCTTTAATAAAGCCCAAACTTGGAAAACTATTAGAAACCTAATCAACCCTTCCAGCTCCCATGCCACCATCCCGCCTATTATAATTGATGACAACGGCAATTCTGTTAGCAATCCAAATAATGTAGCTAATGCATTAAATAATTACTCCACCTCTATTGGGCCAAAACTTGCATCTGATTGCCCTAATCTCCCCCCAAAACACTACCAAAGTACACCACGTAGTAGTACTAACTGTATATTCTTGAGTCCCACCAACATAGGAGAGATTAGCATAATAGTCGCCAACATGAGAAATAATGAAGCAGAGGGTCATAATAGGCTATCTGTGCAAATATTGAAGGCAGTTTTCCCTGCAATTTCTTCAATATTGGCTCATCTCCACAATCAATCCATGGCTTTAGGAATCTTTCCCGAAGCTTTTAAAGTAGCCAGAGTAGTTCCTGTACACAAAAAAGGAAACAGAATATTTATCGACCAATATCAGTCTTATCTTGCTTAGCAATACTTTTTGAAAAGCTTCTACACTCAAGGCTCTCCGAATTTCTTCAAACCAGATTATGGCCCGATCAATTCGGCTTTCGAACTCATCACAATACTCAACATGCCATTTTAGATTTACTGCTCAAGTACCAATCAACAATTATATCTAATGAGGTCGGTTGCTCCATATTTCTTGACTTGAAAAAAGCATTTGATACGGTTGATCATTCAATACTTCTGAATAAACTATGGTATAATGGGGTTAGAGGGACACCGCTAGCCTTGTTTAAGTCATATCTAAATTGCCGCTAACAATTTGTTGGTGACCAATGTACGAAATCTGAGCTAAGCGAAATTACTTGCGGTGTTCCTCAAGGTTCAGCTCTTGGCCCCCTTTTCTTTATCATTTACATAAACGACTTACCAGGTGCATCTAAATTCTCAACTAGGTACCTTATTTGCTGATGACACTTGCCTGTATAAATCTGACCACAATTTGAGTATTCTACAAGACTCAGTCAATATTGAGATGAAAAAAATCTGTCATTGGATGAGCCTCAATAAATTGAATATCAATGCAACAAAAACTCAAGTCCTTCTTATCAATGTCAGACCTAAGATCTTGTTACCTTCTCCATTTTTGACCATCGACAAAGATAAACTATCAGCAGTCCCTAATGTCAAATATTTGGGACTATGTATTGATAAAGATTTGAGTTGGAAGCCACAACTAGCAGCTCTTGCCAGCAAATTAGCGCAAGCAGTAGGTATTATAGCTCGCTTGCGACATATTCTCCCTAGATCTGTACTAAGAGACATATATTTTTCACTCTTCCACTCTCACCTGGACTATGGAATCATCTTTTGGGGGTTAACTTACGATACCTACTTGAATCACATCGCAGCTCTCCAAAATAGGGCTATCCGTTTGATAAGTGGCATGGGCCGATACGAGCATCTTTCTCCAAGATATAAATCCCTAGGGATATTGAAAGCGCGCGACCTCTGCACTTATGAAATTGCCAAGACCATGTACCGATATCACCATGGTGAATTCCCTTCTGCTCTTAGCCGCATCTTTACGCCATCTGCCGGTGTCCACTCTCACGGAACTAGATCCGCCACTGCTGGAAATATCTTTATGCAGAATTTAGCCGCTAGTGTGTGCCAGAGATCCTTAGCTTTTGTTGGTCCAAGGATTTGGAACTCCTTATCAATAGAGCAATAGAGCAATAGAGTCCACATCAATAGAGGTTTGTCATTTGCATCATTCTGTCGGAATTTTAAGTCTCAGCTCATTTCTACATATTGAGACCTGAGAGTATAATCTGGTATTTATTTTGAACTAGTGTTACAGTTTTTTTTCTACTACCACTGTTTTGCGTTTGCGTTTTGTTGTTTAATCTTTTGTTGAAGTGTTACTGACCGACAGTTGCATGATATAAATGTTCTAACGTTACGCCTTGACTACAGCTGACTTGAAGACTAAACATCTTGATGTGGTCATATCGCTGTGTTTGTCTTTTTTACATATTTGTGTGAACAATCATCGTACGAATAAAGAATCTGTCTGTCTGTCTGTTCTTTAAGTCCTGGAGCAATATTCTCATTTTGATCTTTCTTATCAAACAGGTAGAAGCCGAGAAAAGAACATATGAAAAAGATCTTGCTGTTTACATGGCCGAGAATAAAAGTTTGAACCACCAGGTAGGAGCAAAGACTTTACTTTATTACTTTCAGAGGGAGTCGATGTCAAGTGCTGTATGCGGAAAATACCTTTATAGAGTGGTAGCCTATACATAATAGATTATTACTAGGGTTGGACAAAATCGAGTACCTGAGTAATGTGAGTTCGTGTCGAGTCGAGCATTTGAGTATCGCTCGTTATGATGTCACAACAGCATGAATAATGTGGAATGTTCAAATATGGGCCTTTTATGAATCTAGAACAGTGGTTCCCAACCTTTTTCGACTCATCGCCCTCTTTTCAAGCTCAACGCCTATCATCGCCCCCAGATTTTGTGAACCGAAAAATCGGTATACAATCTGTAATCATCGGCGAGTTGACTAAAAAAAAGGTCAACTTTTCGGCTCGATGTCGAATTTTACACTTTTGCAACAAAATTTCAGTGGGTCGCCTAAAAAAAGGTCATTTCTCCGACTTGACTCCTATATAGCCGTTTTAACGCGTCATCGCCCCCCTATCGCTATTTTCGCCCCCTTTGTCCATTTCCGCCCCCTTCGTCATTTTCGCCCCCTAGTCCACCTGGGGGGCGATATCGCCCACGTTGGGAACCACTGATCTAGAAAGACTATCATGCCAATTCTACCTCGCGTTGAATATTTCATATTTTTTCGTACCTAGCCTACCTATTTTATAGCAATTTGTGACGATGCTGCGGTTAATCACGTCTTCCCATATATGTGAATTCCACTGATGTCCCTAGCTTTATACTAGATGTTTCGTATGTTACAAAATGACCAATCAAGGTTTACAACTTTCAATAGTGGAAAATAGTACAGAAATTCTAATTCTCGTCGCCGAATTAGCTCTTTGTGGTGATAAGCGTATGATTTCAGCGCTCGAAATATCATTCACTGCTCGAATAGAATCGTCGCAATTAATAGGCCTACTTGATTCTGATGTGGGTACTCGAATCATTGTGCCTGTCCCTAGTTATTGCTGAGTTCATTGCCCCAAATTTAAGTCTTTTCTTGTTTTCCTGCTGAAGATTTCGATGCCCCGCTATTTGTCATTTTGAAGATATCCAATGCTGCACCTACCACAGGCTGGAACAGGTTTTGTCACCAGGGTGGTGTAAACAGAGGGATAGATTCGAGAACAATCTACCCCCTTTTATAATCCCTTACTTTTCTCTTGGAGAGAGTAATCTGCTTATCTGGCATTCTAAGTGCTTTCACAATTGGGCATATTGTTGTTATTGTTTCTTTTGTACACTGTCTTAACAACCTAAATCTTTATAATGAACCATTCCTCATACCGTACTAAAATAACTAGATTATTCCCCTCCTGCCGCTGGCCTACATTCTATCAGCAGCACAGAAATTTGTTTGTGATTCGGATAATTCGCTTCTCCTGGTTTGTGAGCTCACATATCACTACTGAATTGAATAAAATCGATTGAAACTTGCATAATATGTTTATGTATATAGAGATATTAACACGAAAGATAATTGGATCCTTGTTGCATTGTCATTTGTACATAGATTTTACAGGAATAATCTACTAGAATGTAGGACATTATCTGTTTGCAAAATATCCCTCCTCTCCCCTCTTCTCTTAACTGACATGCCTGGTCTGGATGTCACTTCCACAATGCTTATCTTTGGTTGTCTTTAGGCCATTACCATCCTTTCTTCATTGTCCTTTAGCTGTCGGAACTCAGGGAATCTCACGATAGCAATGCATCTACTTCCGCAAAACTCCTTCGAGAAGTCACCAATCAAAATAAAAAGCTGATGGTCAGTTGATTACCTACTCCGCTTTAGGCTTGCCCCTAATGGTTTGCATTTGGCACCATTTTCCAGAATATTCAAGTCGAACTGGAAGGAAATCTTGATCGCAAACGGAAAGAGATCGTCGACAGCAATTCAGAATGGTTTAAGAAACACGAGGCTCTGCAAAAAGAAAATTTTCAAAATCAAAGTGAAAGCAAGAAGTTGAAGAAAGAGATGCAGGTGTTTAAAATTGTAAATGCTTATGGCATGAAATGGCTGCCAGAGTCTGATATCAAATCCAAGACATTCGTGAATTCTCAACTCCGCAAATCACCATGACACAAAATGAGTAGAGAACTTTAAATGTAATTATTTACAACTTCTAGAACTATCCCAAATAACAGAGATTAGTTGATTTTCCGCAATTTAAATTGATCTAGTACGGTCTGTAGGCCTACTTATGTATTGTGCCTATAATACATTCTAAAATTGACATATTTAAAGCGCTTCTTGGAGATACAGAACTTCAATATGCAATTGGATAGTATTTTCCTATTGAAATGAACCCGAATATGTTCGGCCGACACTCGTCAAGGGTAATCGTCAGTAACTAGTTGACCTTTATCAAAATACATCAGCCAAGATTGTTTACAAAAGGAGTTCGTATACCATCTTAAAAGAATACATTGAACACTCTCTTATTTGAGATTTTATTTCAAACTGGTGAGGTCATATTTTGTGATACAATTCTTGGTGTACAATGTTCAAATCCGATTCCCTACTAGTTGCTGACGAGTGTTAGCCGAAAATATTCCGTTTCATAACTTTCATTTAATATGAACATACTAATATTCACAATATTCACAATATTAATATTCAATTAACATTGGCATATGGGTAAAAAGTTTTAGAAAGTCATTGATAGTTTTACCATTCTTTTGAGTGAACTGTAAATCCTCAAAGCGTTCATGACAGCAATATGTATTATTTGCAAGTATTTATGTTAATAATCAACGTCGATAACTGAATGTTACTTTACCATTGGTTCTGATGATTTAATTTGATTTGAATTTCTAATATATGATGACTTGCAGGAACTCGAAAGAAAATTAACTGATTCTAAGGAGAACTCGTCGATAAGCAACATGAGAAAGGAAATTCAATATCAAGCCTCAAGGAAGAAGCTGGAGGACCTCAATTCCGAAAAGGAAGAAATGGAGAAGCGATTAAATAAGGTATGGGATTTAACAAAACCCCTCTTTAACTGCTAATGAATTGATATAGTAGGGTTTCGATACGTCCTCTTTTAAGAGGATTTGTCCTCTTTTGAGATTTTGTCCTCTTTTTTGAAAATTTAGGTCATATTTAGAGCAAAATGCGAGTGATATGCTGTAAATTAGCACAGAAGTGACGCTTCGGCTGGGCGAAAAGTTGACCTTTTTTTTTAGTCAACCGATCACAAAGTGGGAAGAATTCTTCTCCGGTTTTGCAAGTCTCAAATTTCTGAAAAAGTGTCCTCTTGTTAGATTTCCAAAATATGGTAACCCTATAATATAGCCTACCGCTCACATGCCTACTGCCTACAACTGTTCATTTCCTTCACCTACATTCAATGCTTACATATCCAAATACTGAGTTTTGTTGAGTTAATAAAGTAGACATGGCATCAGAATGTACCTAGCCTGAACAGTGAGTACTTATTAAGAAGTTTCAAGTGTGTTGCTACTGACAATATCTGGTCGGGCATGAAATGTCGATTAGGAACTTGATAATTGGTTTGTGTTACAGGTAAGGCTGACGAAAATCGAGTACCTTACATAAGTAACTCAAGTGTCACTCATTATAATACCGCATCAGTATGAATGATTAGGAAAGAGTTAGGAATTGGGTAATATATACCCACCCAGGCCCGTAGCCAGAGGGGAGTTTCGGGGTCGAAATCCCCACCTTTTGATGCGCAAAACCCCCTCAAACGTGAAACCCCGTCCTTTTGAAATGACCGTTCTGACGCTAATACGCGGTTGCAATTCAATAAATCTTATCATTAGCGAAAGGCGTGTTGTGAATTAGCGAGATCCGTATGTGCACATTGCACTGCACAATGTAACACGACGCGATCTCCCGCAGAGATAATCGCGATATCAGGTCATTGATTGCCGCGCGCTCAGCAATCGTCACCTGATTTATCATGCTCCAGCAAGCCTAGTTCCGTTGGCTTGAAGAATCGCATCTGTATTAGGCCCGGTGCGCACTATACCATCGAAGGCCTGCACAATCGCATCTGCTCAGACTGGTGCGCACGATATCATCGGTGGGCCTGCACAATCGCATCTGCGATAGGCTTAATACGAAAGATATATCATCGCTATAGCCGGACTTCATCACTAGCCTAACTATCTCGGGTCTAGCATGGTTACTGGTTATCTCTCGATGGCTTGGAGACAACGCCGTTAAGTGTATGCTGATTAGCGATTATAATTAAAGATTGACATCCGAAACTGAATGGCATGGACTGTCGGCAAACATATGCGTGCGTTGCGTACCCTACATATGAAATGGATTTCCACTAACAATTGAACGTTAACATAACCATCAGAAGATGTCTGTCAAGGCTTGAGTTATAAAAGAGGACAGGTTTGAAGCACCTGAAATTGGCGTCGTTATAGCACATATTCCATAAAAACTTGGACATTTAGACTTGTGCAAATCGTCGGGGAGGCTGCGTGAGACGCGTTGATTAGCGCGGGTATTTAATTGTTCACGACATCATCAGGGACTCGCTAATTCGAAAAAATCAAAACCCCACCCTTGTATTTCAAAGCCCACCCCTTATTTTTCGGCTGGCTATGCGCCTGTACCCACACCCACAGTAAACACTATTATTTAAAATCCAAAATTGTGAACATCAACATCTTTGCTTCTACTGGTCGGAGTTGAGCCAAATTTGTTATAGGCCTACATCATTTTTTGATAACTTAATTTCATGTTGATGCCAGTAAAATTTGAAAATTAAAAAAAAATTCTTAAATAAATACAAAATTTATGAACTTCAATAGTTCTGATCTACAGGTTGGAATTTATCCATATTTGGTGTGCGGCGACCTCAACCAACAATTTTATGGAATAACCAGTAAAATTTGTTGAACAAAGTTATTTCTGTACTGTACAACCCTAGCCTTGTTTCCAGGAAATTGTCCAGTTGCAATCCCAGTTAGCAGACAGGGAGAAACAGTTGAACATTCAGTCTGAAGTGACCAAATCCAAAGAGAGCGATCTGTATGTGAAAATGGAAGACAGCAAGAAGAAATGGTATGATGAGAGGGACAAGAATGAAGGACTGGTGTTGCGAGTAAAGGTTGGTTGAAATCGTCTTTGAATTACAACTGCCATCTATCTTTTGTAAATGACGGAACCTTATTGATACGCTGCAGTATTGAATAAGCACATAGAGGTAAGTTTAGTTTTACTGACCAAAACCACTCACATCTCTGGTTTCAAATAGATACTAAAGTCGATTGATCTTTTTCAATCTTTTTCAAAATTGATGGCATGTTTTTTGAACCAGGGCCGAGAAGTTGAAGTCGGCAGATTCTGAGTCTCAATTTCATTAGTGTGTCGTGAAGGAAAGTTTTGGTTCGAAGCTCCGGAATCTTTATAATTTATTAGCCTCCGGTATAATGGTATATTTTTGACCGCCCTCAACAGAATCTCACCCTCGAGCTACAAAAGGCCCGCGAATCTGCTGATTCTGCCCAGGAACAAATGTCGGGAAAAGTTCGGGCCTTGGAAACTCAAACGTCTGCACTGCAGCAGGAGATAATCGCAAAGAATGTAAATCTGGTGAGGCGATTGAAAAATGATTACCGTAAACCGGGGTAACTTTGGACTTTGGACACTAAGCAGTAAAAGATTTAAATGGTTATTGATGAAAAAGGGTTGTCGCTGGATGTCCAATTCTTTTTCATGAGGCAGCAGTACTACAAGTAGTCTCAATAGAAGGTGGATTCGTTTCACTACAAGATAAACTTGACCCAACATTGATAAATTAATGGCGGGGGTCAAATTCTTCAAAATTAATGGTCATTAAACTTCTTACAACCAAACATAGATAGCATTTGATTCACAGATTAAAAACTTGGCAGCAGATACCTCTAAGCAGTCTTAATCCATGGCAAAAATCTCAGTGGGCTCACCCTTAGATCAATACAGGAAAATGTGATGTCCAAAGTTACCCCGTCAAATTTTATCAGAACGGGGTAACTTTGGACAGTGGAAAATGTGATATTCAGAGCTCTGGAAGTGGCTGCGTCATCTGTGTCAAAGTGTATGGTCAACTATATTCCTTATTACCGGCCAGATGACTTTTTAAAATGGAATGAGAAGGTTAATAAATTAGGAGTTTGCCAAAATATGAAAAAATGGGTAGGCAATGAGCTCAGAGATTGCAATCGGATGTAAGCTACTTCAAAAATTTATCACATACTCCTAAAGATGCGCCAGCTGAATATGGGATATCGTAAATTACGACAAATATGTCCATCAGCGGACATAGGAAAGGGAAAGTGTATCTTTTAAAGAACAGTAATATATTTGAAATCGGAAATAAATCACGGTAACATGTTTAATGTTTGCTGTCGATTGCTGACACTGCCAGTGGGATACCCCTTATCACCATATGTTATTTATAAGTCCCAATTGGCGAAGGCATGAGGGAAAATTGAGACAAGAGATGAATAAGAGGGCATTAGCCTTCATAAACTACCTAATTTTTTTTTTTTGGGGGGGGGGTGGATTAGGTAAAAATCATGCAATAGGCCAAAAATATACTATTTTGTTTCAGTTTTAGCCAATGCTCTCATCAACTCTTACCAAATAAGCCTCATTTACGAGGTTTCATAAACAATTGAGTGTAAAGGCATACAAAAAAACTACATTGTCCAAAGTTACCCCACATGCAGGGGTAACTTTGGACACGGATAATTTACAAAAATAAGGTACTTATTTATGACCATTAAGATTTTGGATTAGGTAATTCTAATCTTTGCTCCATGACCCGAAAAAACACAAAACATGCCTCCCCTACACCCTAGCATTTCCGAGATACAAAGCGGAATTGTTGAAAATTGTCCAAAGTTACCCCGGTTTACGGTATTTATACGGGGGATTCCAACGATTTTTAAGATTAAATTAATAAAAATCAGTATACCCCTTTTTTCAGGATATCATATCAGTACTCAAAAATACCATCTCTCACTATTCGTCTGGAATCATTAAAATGAACACCTACTCGATTGAAATTCGAGCACCCAAATCATTGTGCGCCCTGCCCAAATTATAAATACCATTTTAGCAGAATAAAGAATATTTTCATTTTGTTTCCCTTTTCCATATAGTTAGTGCACAGGGCTGCCTTGGTTATTTGCTAAACACAATGCATGTAATCTATTTTTTGCAGCAAGATCTTCAAAAGCAGTTATTGGATTCTGCCGAGGCCAACCTCCACAAGTCCGATGAAGCAAGAGCCAAGTTAGCATTGGTCAACCAGGAGAAACGGGCTCATGAGAGCAAGATTTCTGCTTTGCAGGTATTGTGTGTGAAAGGCCATAGGAGCCGAATGAATGCTTTCAGAAGGCGACCAGCCAACTGTCTCTTATACATAATATAACCTCACTTTTATGAAACCTCTTAAATGATGCCCATTTGGTAAGATTTGATGAGAGCAGTGGCTAAAATGAAACAAAATAGTAGGCTAATGGCTATACGTCTGGCCTATCACATGATTTTGACCTCCTCTTCCTCCCCCCCCCCAAAAATGAATAAATTTAAAAAAATAGGTCGTTTATAAAGGCTAATGCCCCCTTATTCATCCCATATCTCAATTTCCACTCGTATCTTTCGCAATTGGGACATGGCGATAAGGTTATCCCACTGGCGGCGCCAGCAAACATCAATCCTTGTTACCATGATTTGTTGCCGATTGGAAATATTTTACTATTCTTTAATATATGCACTTTCCCTTTCCTATGTCCTCTGATGAATATATTTTTGTAATCTATGCTACACTCCGTAGACGCATCTTGAAGAGTATGTGCAAGTTTTTGAAGTAGCTTCCACCCGCTTAAAATCTCTCGGCTAATTGTCTACCCATTTTTTTTCATATTTTGGCAACTCTCAAGTTATTAACCTTCTCATTACATTTTAAAAACCATCGAGCAGGTCATAGCGAATATAGATGACGATTCACTTTTGACACAGATGAAGCAGCGACTTTCCAGCCACTTTCCTGAATATCACATTTTCCCCTGTCTGAAGTCACCCCGTTCTGCTAAAATACGAGGGGAAAACTTTTGACATAACATTTTCCTATATTGATCTAAGGGTGAGCTCAGCGATGTTTTTGCAATGGATTCATACTACTTCGAGGTGCCTGCTGCCAAGTTTTTAATCTCTGACTGACATGCTGTGTATGTTTGGTAGTAAGCATTTTATTAACTATCAATTTGTATGAAATTGCCCCCCCTCCGCCATTAATTTATCAATGCTTGTTACCTCACGAGAAAGAATTGGACAATGGACATCCAGCGGCAACTCTTTTTCATCAATAACTATTTGAATGTTTCACTGCCTTGTGTCCAAAGTTATCCCGGTTTACGATACGTTTCTGCAACGGAATACAAGATGCAAATTCCGATTTTATGAATTCCTTGAATTCTAACAGCATTTTTTTGTATTGCCAGGAAGAAAATGAAGAACTGGCGAGGAAAAATGCGAATTTGAAATCCACAAAACAGAAACTGGATTCTGCTCGGGAGGAATTGGGGGAAATGCGTGAGACGCATCACGTTCTCGAAGCTAAGGTGAGCTGATTTTCAAGTCGCACATGAGCTCAGGTCTTGAATGTGAACTGCGGTCGATGACTTGGAAAACTTTTGACGTTACACAATTCTGTCTGTATGTGAGAACAATGTCGCTAACATAAATCATAGTTTGATGTGGAAAGCTGTCCGTTAGGGTTGTTCAAAACAACTTTTTATTAAGGATTCGCGGAATATATTGTGAGGTTGCCTAAACGCTGCGCACCAAATTTGGCTCGATTTCAACCAGTAAAAGCCGACGCACAGCCAATTGAAATTTTCTAATTTATTCTAAAAAACTCGAATAACTTCCATTCTATGGGTCCTAATTGCATCAAATTTGTTTGGCATCCTTTGGATAGATAACTCAAGAATTTCATGAGGTTTACAGAATAATTTCAAAATTTATTTTTAATTTTTATACTAAACTTAAAAATTTCAATTGAGTGTTCGTCAACTTGTACTGGTAGGAATGAGGCAAATTTGGTTTGGAGCATTTTTTCGGCAACCTAACAATTCACTGAGTTCACTGAGTGAATTGCCGGGATCCGGAAAATATAGTTGTTTTTGTACAACCCCTACTGTCCTTGGATACAGATTTGCACAAGTAGAACACTCTACTTCTGTAATTAGGGCAAAATGGAGGTGATCTAATTCTACTTCAATTTGTCAAGTATTTCTATATAGCTACACAGTTATTTCAAAATTCGATTAGCATTAGAATAACTGAATTGTCAAAAACTTTATTCAGTTGATATCAATTCAGAGAGTATGAGAATAGCAAATGTCAGTACAGCAAGCTTGGCTTGGCGAAATTAGATTAGAATTAACATAAGAGCATAGAAACATTTCACCAATTAGATTACTGGCATTTCGCTGTAATTGGTCTGATTTTATTCAGTCTGGCAGGGAGTAGGGTCATCTCAAGTTAGCGTTTTATCATTCTTGTCCATTGCTGTGTGTTTACAGCACGCGCGATTGGAACGTCAACTCAAAAGTGCGAATGGCAACAACCAAGCCCTGACAGAGGAACTCAACCGTGAAATAGAGCAGCTGCAATCTAAGAATGGTGCTCTTGAAAATCAATTGAAGGTAAGACAAATCGTCAAGTATGCTTACTCCATCTGAAATGGGTACGGGTTGATCGATGCCAAAATGTAGGGGTAACAGTGGCGTAGCCAAAGGGGGCTTTGTGGGTTGAAACCTGGGCTGTGGAATTTTACCACCGACTCCGATTCCACGCATTTCGAATGTACCGACTCCGACGCCCGAGTCTTTAAACGTACCGACTCCGACTCTGGCTCCAACATTATTACCAATTTACTTCGAAAATTATATGCCACATTGTCGGTTGAATGACTATCATACAACCATCAAACATATGCAAACATATGATTAACGGTGGCATGCTAAATTATTTCATTGTGGCACAGCACGAATTATCCACTATGCAATTAACATGAAAGAAAGATTTGCTAAATATCCTTCCTTTTTCAAGTTTTTATGACATGGACTCTCTAATATCCTGAAATGTATGAATCATTCAAATATGGCAGATATCCAATCCCGCATAATAAAAATGTAGATAAAAAATCCAAGTGTAGCTCTTGTGTATGAGTCAGCAACTAATAAAGAGATTGAACCTACTAATTTTGTCATTGCACACTATACTGATTACAAACACACACACTCTTAATACTAACAGACATTGGTCATAAATGGAATTTAGTTAAGTAGTCAAAGACCACAGCCTATGTCTGTCTAGTCTACATGTACTTAATCAAGTATTCAAGGATTGGGACTTGCAGTCTTTCTTAATCATTTGTTCGACCCAAACAGCTAAGCTACGCTACAAATATTTTTAATTTTGTCAAGTGGGAAGCATTGTTTGGTCAAATTTACATCATTTTTACAATTTTACAAAACCAGCCGATGCATTTGCTCTGTCACAGTATCATGGTATAATTCCGAAAATTGCATCAATTTTGACTGCATCGCGAAAACGCATATTGCGATTTTCCTCCCCTGTGCAACTGAGTTGTAATTTGCAAGCAGGGGCGTATCTAGCCGAAAAAAAAGGTAGGGTACCTTTAGAAAAGGGGGGTGTTTTTAAAGGGAGAGGGTGTTCTTGATACGAACCGCTTTATTGCGTAAAAATACACACAAAAGCCGATACGACAAGGGGAAGATAATCTCGCTTGTGTTAACGTCTTTATACAAATGAACATATGCCAGTTATAGTAAAATATAGCTCCATTATGCACAGTCGTATGCTACAGTAACAAACGTAAGGCCCTCCTCTTTTGTGCGCCACTATGCCCGCTAATTGCCTACAGCGAGTTTCATGCGCGTGGATCTTCTTACAAAGCGCGCTTGAATTATGACACAACACAGCAGGTGATCATCGATCACCTCGCAAATCACAATGCATCAGACGGGAGTAGCAAACAAATTTCGATGGCGATGGAGAATTATATTCAAAAGATTAAGGTCGTTGAAACACAGTGCATAACAGAAACAGTTTGCAAAGGTATTATTCATTAACGCTGTTATTGGGGGAAGGCTTCATTATTCGTCAAGTCAGGCTAGGCACGGTAGCGATTTAGATTAGGCTGGGGACGTTTTATGATTATGAAGAAGACCGGAAAGGCCGGACAGAGATCTATTGCATCATTTTTCAAGCCTTCTTCGCCGAACATCAGTGATACACCCGAATTCAATTCGTCGGCGGGACGCAGGGGAGTCGAATTGAGTCAGGCCAAAGGACCATGTTCTTCGCAACAATTAACCCATTCGCATTTCGAATATGATATTGTTGATTATAAGCGTCGTAATGAAGTTGAGAACCAAATCAAATTCAATTATTTAACTGGTCATTGGAGACCAGATCGTTATTTCGAGTTTCCGTCGAAAGAATATCGCTACTCCCAAAAAGTCGTTCGGCTTAAATTTCAGCGAAGTTGGCTCGACGCGTTCAAGTGGTTAGCCTACAGTCCGTCCCAAGACAGGGCATACTGCGTGTTTTGTCGACTGTTTGCCGCGGATGCAGTTAGCGGCCAGCAATTAGGACAATTCATCACCGAGCCAATGCAGAACTGGAAGAAGGGTAGAGAGTATTGCAGAAACCACGCTAGAAAAGAATACCACGCTATGGCTCTCCTGCGAGCAGACGGTTTCGAAAGAACGCACAAATCGGGTACGGTAGTGGAAAGAATGAGTTCAAGTAGTGAAAGGAAGGCCATTGCCAATCGCGAAGCTATAAAATCCATCATCGATGCCGTTATATTTTGCGGTCGCGAAAACATACCTCTTCGTGGCCATCGGGATAATGGCGCTCTAGGAAATGATCAATCACGTAATGACGGACATTTTTGTGCACTACTTCGATACGCCATATCCTCTGGTAATAAATATCTGTCTGAACATTTTGCTACTGCTCCCGCCAATGCCCTTTACAGATGCGGAGCAATTCAAAATGAGATCATTGAAATCTGCGGCAATTTCATTAGAAAGAAAATCATAGAAAGAGTTGCTGCCGCGAAATATTTCTCTATTCTCGCGGACGAAACTAGTGATGTTGTTCAGTGTGAGCAATTATCACTGAGTGTTCGATACATTGACGTCGACAAAAACATGGATGGATGTGTTCGTGTAGACTTTCTTGGTTTCATGGAACCTAAGAAGTTAACAGGACGAGCGCTTGCGGACCTTTTCATTCAAACTTTGACTTCATGGAAGATGGTACTGAGCAACATGCGCGGGCAAGGAGCTGCGAACATGTCCGGACGCTTCAATGGCGTACAAGCTGTTGTGCTTGAGCAGTTCCCTTCAGCTACATACACGCATTGTAATTCACACATCCTTAATCTCGTTCTCTCGCACGCATGTGGAAATGCTACTATAAGAAGAACAATTAAGAGTATGCGCCAAGTCATCAATTTTTTCGCCAACAGCCCAAAGCGGGGAGAGATATTGAAGGAGGCTATTAGTGGTATTTGCCCTAATACACGGAGGACAAAACTAGTTACGTTTTGTGCAACTCGTTGGGTGGAACGCCATGATGCTGTGTTAGTGTTCTGGGAAAAATATTCTGCTGTCGTTCACGCTCTTGGTGAAATCGAAAATGCCGATGACAATGCATCCACTAAAGAATCCGCAGTTGAATGCCAGCAAAGGATACGGACAATGGAATTCCTAACGTGTTTGAAAATGCTGGCGACTGTTCTCGGAACAACACATGCTCTTTCCGTTGCATTGCAAGCCGTTAATATGGATTTAATAAAATGCGCGGAATTAGTGTCCAATGTTGTAGACACTTTCAAAGAAATCCTAGCTAATGCAGAGGAAAAATTCTCTACAATTTTTGAAAATGTGTTAAGTGTTGTTCGGGACCATGACATTCCAATGATGTGGAGGGGGCTGCGAAGTGCCACTACGAGCGAGGACGAGGTAAAGAGACACGCCTTGGAGAATACCTTCCGGCCGTTTGTGCAAAATGTAATCGAAGAGCTAGAAGGACGATTTGGAAATACATTTCGTCGAGCTGCGCAATGTTTTGCAATTTTGCCGACGAGGATTAATGCAGGTATGTATTATGAAAAAAGGGTGATGATTAGATGATTTTTGCGACAAATAACGATATATCAACTTATTTCACGCAGGTTCCTGCGCAGGAACAAGCGATTCGGAGTTATTTAGGTTGTATGAAGACGATCTCGATGATTTGGTCACCTTGCAAAACGAGCTCGCAGTCTGGCGGCGGAAATGGCGGAATGCTGATCCAGCATCGATTCCTACGAATGCACTTTCGGCATTCAACTCAGCTCCAGAACATATTTTTCCTAACATCAGACGATTACTGCAGGTGGGCTGACCACAATTATAAATCAAAACGCGCGCCTGTACCATTTCAATTGTATTTCAGATCTTGGCGACACTACCTATAACAACCGCTTCAGTCGAACGTTCGTTTTCTACCTTGCGGTCCCTTAAAACCTATATCCGAAATGCAGTTAAATCATCTCGACTGAATGGCCTGGCTTTGATGCGTATACACCGAGAAATCGAACTATCCGAGTCGGATGTTTTGCGGGAGTTCCTCAACAAATCTTCTCGCAGATTACGTATTGCCACTTGAATGCGATTATTGTGAATTTGGTTTTGTACAGCTGTTATTGTAATGTTCTAAACGTTTGTTGATAATAAACTGTCAAACATGGCGTCTAATGCGAGTGTTATAGTAACTTGATAATAGCGTTCAGACTAGACGAGAGAAACATGTGACGATGCGTTTTTCGGGCTTCCGTAGACGAGAACGATACGAGAAAAAAGCATCTACTCACTGCATTGTTTGCTCGATCGCTGGCGTGATGATGCCGCGCGGCAATACGGGGATTACCGATGTAGTAGAATAAGAAATATTGGATCAATGGAAGTAGATTTAGGAAGAGGGATAATCAAGCTTGGAAACGGGGGGGGGGGGGGTACCGGACACCGATTACCCCCCCCTGAATACGCCCCTGTTTGCAAGTAATGTCTTTTTCGGCCAAAGGGACACATGAGATTTACGAACCATTGCGCGCAATGCGCGGGCAACTGAAGTGTTAATAACCTTTTTTTAGTCGACCGATAGGAGCGAATCGAATTAGCTAACATTGCAAACAAGACTTATATTAATACGCTCTAAAAATGTCATGCAACTGTGCAGCGCAAAATCAGGCCCTAGTCGCGCCAAGCGCGAAATTTTTTTTGCAAGATAATGATTGAATTATATCTATAAATATGTTGCTAAATGCTAACATACATTGGGGGCCGCATCTGTATACCAGTGGGCTCATTTGGCAAGGACAGAATTATTCAGCGTTTAGACATAGCAAAATCGACGGTATCAGTGAACATGCCTCTATCATTTTGTGCAAATGTTTTGTTGACGATCTCGCGGCGAGTGCACAAGCGAAGCCGCATGCTGGACGACACGTCATCTCCTAATTGCGAATATAGTTAGACTCAATTCTGTGAATAACATGTATTTATAATTTTCGGAAGGGGGCTCAAATACTGAATTCAAGAAATCTAGTGACAATGACTCATGCGAAGTACCGAGAAATATTTCAAGTCAGATAAATCTGCTATGAAATATTCTACTTTATGGTCATATACGAAGATCTGGGATAAATGTGGTTGGCCCCTGGATACGTCAATGCGTCAGAACTGTTGTTTTAGTCATCATCAAATTTCGCGGTCATGTTGATCAAATTTTGGTTGGCCTTGCAATTGCACCTGATGTCATAAATAATTTCGAGAATTACCTCGCAGGCCACACCTAACCTTCTTGTGTGCCAAATTTGGCCTGCTTACCACGGACTGGCCGCACCTGATATGTATGGTTAGTAATAACAGTGATTGGAGGTACATAAAAATTCTACTGAAAATTCTTTGAAAGCAAATGTTTTCATAATAGATAAGTTGGAGTCGGAGTCGAAGTCAGGGTCATTCTCACAAACTCCGACTCCAGTCAGTATTTTCCCCACGACTCGTCTCCGACTCCAGCTATTATAGTTTTCACCACTCTGACTCTGACTCCACAGCCCTGGTTGAAACCGCCCTTATTTCGAACTATATCGTTTTGAAATGTCAATTGTATCGCTAAATGTTTGTTCACTCAACAATTTCAGTATCGGTAACTCGTATTGTCGGTGCTGCCATTTAGCGAGAATCGACAGTGCACAGTAGGGTTGTTCTTCTTCATACTCTGCTACGGTATCTATCCCTTAAAATGGTTAGATTGTCTAAAAATGCTGCACACCAAATTTAGCTCAATTTCAACATGTAGAAGCAAACTATTACAGTTAGAAAATTTCAACCCCCATGTAATTGGTAAGTTGTTTATTAAAACGATACATGGCAAATCTTGCTCAAGGCCAACCAGTAGAAGTGAAATTATTCAACTACAAAATTTTGAATTTGAAAAAAAAATTACGATGAGCAATTCAATATCATTGAATAGGCAGTGAAATTATGCACAGCTGAGTAGTGAGTACCTGAGTGATTTGACCCAACCCTGCTCGTACTCGTGACTTGACCAAAGACGAGATGAAGATCGGAGAAAGTATTTTGTGCTGTTAAAATTCTCTGCATCCCTGTTCTATTTGCTTCCCTATTGCGAAATGTGATGATCGAGCTATGTTTTAGGAGAAAGAGAAACGACACGTCAGCCTCAAGCAAGAGCTATCGACGACAAAGAGTGAATCTAAATTGGAACAAGCCAGATTGAAATCTGACATTGAAGCGGGCAAGAAGAAACTGCAGGATGTCGAGAGCAGTTACATGGAACGAGTCTCGACTTTGGAGGCAAATTCTATTTATTAATTCCGACTTGTTGAGAGTCCCGACCAATTCTAGATGGCGCACGCTATTTAATATGCCGTCCATGGTAGAACCATGAGACGTTATCAATTTTGCGCTCTCAAAACGAAAAATCACAGACACTCATAGATTGGAAATCAAAAATCTTGCAGTAATGTATATACAGTATACTTCAATTATGGAAAATATGTGAATATCATATCCAATTAACTGATGAACCTGCTTCATTATTGTCTGGCTTGAGATCAAAATATGCACCAGCGCCGAATTGGATTTCTTGGTCGGCACTGATGTTCGAATGTGGTAGTATTATATTGGTTGGAGGTGCAAGTAACACGTAACGTCATTCCAGGACAAACTGGAGAAGGCCGAGAAAAAAGCAGCTGCCAATACAATTCAGTTGGCGACGACACAAAAAATATTGGAAGAAGATTGCCAGCAGCAAGTGAGTTCTCTAAAAAGTGACAAAGCAGTGCTTCTCAAGCGTTTAAATAAAAATACACCAATACATTCTCATTTCCTGAAAGCCATTAACTGTCGAGACGGCGTTCGTTGTCTTGATTAATATATTGTGGGTTCAGTCCCCGGTCGGGTCAGGCGAAAGACTGTAACATAAAGGGGCTAAGGTAGTCACTGTTCTCTAACCAAATTCCTCTACTTTATCTGAGTACTCGGATTTTTTCATTTTGCTGCATATAAGCATTTTGTCACCATTTGGAAGCGGAAGGAGAGTCTCTTTATTGTCGAAATTTCATACTGGTAGTGTCATATTTTGTGATACGATATTTGATATACAATGTTGTTGATGATTTCCCTGACGAGTGTCAGCCGAAAATATTCTGCTATATTCAATATGAATATACTATTCACTTTTTCATTGAAGTTCTGTACCTCCAAGAAGCTCTTCTTCAAATTTTGGGGGGTATAATAAAGTCATTTTGTCACTGGCATTGACGGCGTGACCTCTGCACCACGAATTGTGCTCTGGCAGTACATGTATATTCCAAACTTTTTCCCTGGTCTCACTAGTACTCATCTTATTGATTGTGATGTTAACTAAACTGTCACCAATACTACGGTACGACATTTCTTGCAATAAATGTGAATTTTCGGTTAGCTTATTGGTCGAAAATACGTATTTCTGCCTGAAACTAATGCGAGCTACAGTGACCATGATAGTGGTACATGGTGACTTTGATTCAATGCGGTACGGGTCTGGCATAGAAAGCGTCTTGCACCATCTTGGGAAGCCATATAGGTCAGGAGAAAGCTAATTTCAATCGCATAGTTTTGTTAAAATCCAATCCAAACTTCGACGCACTTACTCAATAACACACATGTTATGAGAATGAACTGAATAAATCTTGATTTTAACAGATCGAAGATGCCGAGAAGAAATGGCAAATTGAAATAGGAAAATTGAATCAACAATTAGAAGCCACGAATGCAAATTTTGCTTCCGTAAAAGTAAGAGTTGTGTTTATCCATTACAAGTCATTGGAGTCATTCCGACAGTGCAAGATGCGATAAGATATTGGACTGCGGTGTGAGGAAGTATATTGACCGACTTGCATTTTCAATTGATTGCAGAGAGAAAAGACTTTGCTTGAAACAAAGTTGAATGAGTTGAACCAACAATGTTTTGACGTACAAGCCATTGAGGAGGAACTACAAACTGCTCGAATGCTTACGAGGAATGTTCAGGTTTGGAGCATGCGATGTTGAAGCTTTAAAACGCTCTGCCCCGCCCTGAGTTGAACACGTCCAATGGACAAGTAGAAAATGTTCAAGCTTTCCAAATTATGACACTGCAGATGCTTTGTTACGACGAATGGCTTGGAAATATATGTAGAACTTCTGTAATCGAAATTATCATCTCTTTCTACTCGAGTCAACTTTTTTGTATGACTTGACTTGACTTGAGTCATTTAGCAAAAAATGACCTGACTCGGCGCTTCAGACGCTTCATAACTCAATTTAAAGTCATTAAGTAAACGGTGTCGATGAAATCACCCTATCTTATGCATTTCGGATTTATCGCGATACGCCGCTGTGACTTGTGAGGGCAATCAGTCTGCTTGATTGCACGTTTCACTGCTCCTCCATCGTTACATAAAAAATAAACTTACTGCAATAGAAACGAGAACAGCTCACGTTGTCATATTTACCTATTGTATAATTTAATCGAACAAACATAGTTTATGCGTTTATATTCTCGCAGATGTGTGGATGGTTAGGCGTACTGTAGCATATCAACTCGTTTCAACTTCTCGAGGCTTTGATTCGATCCTCCATATTTTGGCTGATAATAACAGACTGTGTCATGTAGCTATACACAGTTGCTCATATATTTTATTAGCAGTGACACAGCGTTTTTTGCATCTATATTTAACTTGATATTTGTTACTTCATTTGAGATAAATGGGCAATTAATCTGTCTTTCACCCAAGTCAATTTGACTTGTGACTAGGGCTGGGCACAATGATTCGAGTACTCGAATCTGAATCGAGTATTAATTTTAATGATTCGAGTCGAGTAGTAAAATACGATTTTTTCGAGTACTGAAATTATACGCTTCTCACCACTGAAAGTTAATTTATCAACGAGAATTATACTTTCGATAGTATTTTCCACTGCTGAAGCCTTGAAACCTTGATTGGCGGTATCGTAGCATACGAAACATAGTACAGAGCAACGAAGGTTACTGGGCGTAGCACATTTCCGACGTCATGATGATCCCACAACATTGGCACCAAGTGGAATGAAATCGGTATGGTCGAAAAACACCAAAGTATGTTTTATGAGATGGATAACAGGCATTGTATTCTTTGTGAGGGCATAAACGGTGCACATTCGAACTTTGACGTATTACATTCTGTTGTGACGTCATTATGAGTGATACTCGATTACTCGACCCGATTCGAAGCATATCACGTGATTCAGAATCGAATCACTCAGGTACTCGATTTTGCCCAGCCCTACTTGTGACTTGACTCGAGTTACCTCCAATAAACGAGGGACTTGACTTGACACCTTCGAAAATCGATTGACTTGACTTGACTGGAGTCAAAACGTGCAATGACTCGAGATGATTCGTGACCCGAATGTAGTGACTCGATCCCAACACTGTTGTAAATACTACTCTATTAGGATTTGAGTACTCGGGTCATTGTGACCAGCCCTAACCAGCATTTTCAATTAGATGAAGAACCTACTGATAATCCCAAATATTTATGGCTGACACTCGTCAAGGGTAATGGTCAGCATGTAAAGTAGATCCTACTTGGCCATGTCATGTGAGTTTACATGACTCGCTATATTGATGTAAAGCTGGTTTTGATCAGGATGAAAATGGGGAGTTGAAAGAAAAGGTGCGAGTGACAATGAAAGAGAAATTGGATTCCTGTAAGAAAGTCGTTCAAGTGGAAGCCATCAATCGGAAGCTTCGGGACGAACTGGATCAGTTTAAGAAGGTCGTTTTTTTGTCATTCTGTCACCATGATCGAAGCTGCCGTACCAAACCGTGCTTTTCTAAAGGGATTAGTTGATTCAAGTCTGGTAACTGGTATCTGTGTCAATCGTTATACAGTCCGGTCTCATGTCATGCCTAGTTGCTAGATGTCCGTTGTATAAAATTAGAGAAGCCTGAGCTACATCAATGGTAGGCTTGACTAGATGATTGTTCTCTAGGATTCGCTTGCAAAGCGGACAAACATGTGTGACAAGTAATCCCTATAGTAAGAAACCTCCTGCATTAGACAAATGGCTTTGCTGTAATTGGCGAATAATAAGTACTCACACCAAAAACTGAGATTGGAAATTTCCACTTCGCTGAGAATGCTGCAGCATTACGAGTACAACTAAGAAGTATAGCTGTCCAATATTAGGTTGTGAGCTGTCCAAGCACTTAACTTTAGAAGTCCTGCTGGTCGATAAAGCTTTTCTTAAAACACGGGTATTACTGTACGGATATATTTCAGAGGTTGATGCAAGTACGTTTAGCAATGAATCTCCTTGATTCTCTAGAATCATGGGTTTTCTACTAGAAGTAATTTACGAAAGGATGTCTCTCGATTGCCAGGGTATGGCGCGATAATATATACGATGTATATTTAATGGTCGAACGATAACAGGGATCTCCTGCAGTGCTCTATGACAGACCTGGGCAAAGTGCGGCCCGTAGGGTGAAGTGAAGAAAAGAAAGATTGGAATTTCAAAAAATGCCTTTGATATTTAGTCCCAAATCTAAAATGAATAACTCCTGTCATGATTTCAGGCTCTTGCGCCCTCTAGTGGCTAATCAATTTTAACAAACGAGTCGAAAATAGCTAATTTTGCCAACCACACTATCTCGCTCAGCAAAATCGAGCACCCGAGTCTGAGTGATTCGCTTTTGAATCGAGTATTCTGCTTCCTCTCGACTCTCCTATTTCTATTATCACATCACAACAGTATGAATGATGAGGAAAGTTGAAATATGTACGTTTTATGCGACCACAAAGAAGATAATACCTGTTCTACATCTCAATAAAAATTACTCGGTATTCTTGCGATCACACCTATTTCATTGCGCTTTGTGACAATGCTGTGGGTCGATCACGGCTCCACAGATGTGTCATATCCGCTAACGTGCGTGGATTTGTACTACCGGTACATGATTAGTGTGGTCTGATACGATCAATCTTGGTTTTAAGGCTTCCTCAGTGGAAAATAGTACTGGAAAAATCATTTCAGTGCTCAGTAGAATGAATACTAGATTCAAATTTAAGTGCTGGAATGATATTGCCTGACAGGCACTTCCACTCTCACTGCTTGCTTTCGTTTTCTCCGTGTTTCTAATTAGAATCTTACTATTCGTGTTTGCGATATTTCACTTGTCTGTCAGGTATAATTTTCTATAAATCTGGCGTAATTCAACGGCAGGTCGCGGAAATGGTGAAGCAGACTTGTGAAATGCAGGACCAGCAGATTGTGGATCTGGAAAGAATGACCGAACAATTAGGAGCTGAAAACGAAGAGCTCGCGGACGCGAAGTAAGTCTGACATTGCAGACAATATCGGAAAAGAGCCCCGAGGTTGAATGATTTTCCAAATCTACTGAAATATACCAGTATTCAATATTAACAATTGCACTCATAAATGGACTTTTGGCTTTTCTTCATTGTTAGTGCAGTACAAGTTGAAAAATCGTGAGTCGCTTCTTTCCAGCGAGTGCGGAATAACTGAATCAGATCTGGATCTAAAAAATAGCTTGAAAGCCAACGATTCCTGGATTGAAAGTCCCAGGGACACGGCCCCACTACTCTGCCACCATGTTGTCATGTTCCGAGTATTCCATTTGCAAATGCAGAGAAGCGGCTTTGCTGGAGATTGGAAATCTGGAGAAGAAATTGAGCGAGTACGATCGTATGGTGGCGATGCATAAGCAACGTGGCATGGAGATGAAGGAGAAGGGCGTCGAAGAAATCACAAAATTGCAGATCCAAGCTCGTGGCGAAGCGAATAGAGCGCATGAATTACAAGATGAGGTGAACAGACATTTTATGATGGCCAATTCCATTTTAATTCGGCAAATTTTTTGAGATTTGAAAGGCATATTGCATACCTGCAATATCCGATATCTCCGCATGTTTATTCTTATTTGAATTCTGAGTGAATATAGAAAAAAAATTTGAAAAATTCTGAGTGATTGAAAACATATTGCGGTTTGAGATTTCTTCTAGGTGGCACCACATGGGGGAAATCTGTAAAATCAATATCCTGTGCTATAGTGATGGTACAAATCAATGAAAATGTCTACTTAGTCAATTCTGGGGCCAAGGAATTCAATAAATGTAACTGTTTCGCTCTCAACAGTGGTTCCCAACCTTTCCCCACTCATCGCCCCGCCTATCAATCTCGAAACAAATTTTCCCCCCTCCCCCCCCTATTTACAGACCCGAAATGGAGGACATAACGGGATATTTATATCGCCCATGTTGGGAACCACTGCTCTAAACTAAATGTAAAAAGATATCGATGAAAAAATAATTAATGGGGGTGGATTTAAAAATGAAAAAATTCCATGTGACATTCCGCTTTACCCAAATAATGAATGCCACATGTACTTTAAATGTGTACAGGTGATATAAAATTGGAATATGAAATTGGTCTGGAATACCCCACGAATCAGCCTGTTAATAAAATGCACCTCACACTTTGATTATAATTTATTATCGAGCTACTCACCATAAATAGACTACTATTATTACAAATGAAAAATTTCAAAAACCAATAAGTACTAAAGTTCAAATGTGGAGAGTGAAGCTAATAGACTTCGAGAGTTTTCATTTGAAAAATATGTTCTGAAATTTTTGATTTCTAATAACATTCCAAAATTTCAAAATCGTTTTGTCATGGGACTTCTGTTTATTTCCAATTCTACTACTTAAGTCATACAAATAAAGTGAGGTGGAACCTGTTATCCAATGTCTGTCGCATTTTCTGCTGGTGTCTGTATCAGACCTGCACAAGCTACTGGATTTTCAAAATGTGTAACTAAAACTACAACTGCTCACTTTTCAAAACTCGCAACTTGAACGGGAACTACTCGCTGTTCAAAACGACTTTCATTCATTTTTATTCGATTGGAATCGGATCAGCTTTCCACGGGATTATCAGCGTGTACAAGTTTAAAATGGGAGGGGTTTCGACCCTCTAATCTCGCCACTTGCTACGTCGTCATTAGCAGTGGTGACTCTGAGCTGGCAATGGCTGCAAGAACGTCACACAACACAACTTTGGGATCACGATCCACGCCAAACGATGTCACGTGTTTCCTAGTCATTCGGCGACAAACCTGTATTTTTTAAATGCGCAACTTGAGCTTGAATTACTCGCTTTATGAAACGTGCCGCTAGAACTAAAACTACCCGAATAAGCATTAGTTCGCTGACAGTCAACGAACTAAATTTGTGGTTCACACAAGTCTGGTCTGTGCAGCTGTTGGACCTGGAACGAAAATGGAAGCTGCAGGAGATGCACGCGCAGAGGCTGCAGAACAAACTGGACAACGAAAAGGCCGCTTTTCAACGCGCCCGCTCTGAGCACGAAGATGCTAAAAGACGCATCGCGAAGCTGGAAGAGGACCTCGCTCTTACGGTTTCCCGTCTTCACCAACAGTTTACCCAGGTCGATTTGTTGTCGCACGAGAGGACGGTGCTCCTCAATCAAATGGATAATATCAAGGTCGGTCCATTTTTCCTGCATTTGTTTTTAAAAGTATAGATTTGAATCATCTTTACGGGCGAAACTGTCTGAATGACAGCTTTAACCATTCTCGGTTTGCTGATCATATCGACTCGATGTCACACTTCAAATAAAATGTCGGTATCGGCCATTAGAGGCAAAAATTTTCGAATAAGACTGTAATGAGAATTATCAAAGCGCATCAGGGTTGTGATGACTCGAGTCATGACTCGACTCGAGTCCGACTCGGGTCACGATTTTCTGATGACTCGACTTGACTCGAGTCATTTTTTCAAAATACGGAAATAACTCGACTCGAGTCAATCTGTGTATTGACTCGACTTGGACTCGAGTCATTGCGCATGACTCGGACCGAGTCATTGACTCGAGACTCAGACGGCCAAGACCGACATTTCATTGTGATTTCGAAGAATTGTGAAGTAACCACTCTACTGGGATTTCGTCTATTGGTAATGGCCAGGCGCGTAGCCAGAGGGGGTTTCGGGGGTCGGAACCCCCTCCTTTGGAAACGCGAAACCCCCTCCTTTAACGCGAAACCCATACCTTTTCATCTGACCGCTTTGATGCTAATACTCGGTTGCAATTCCATAAGTCGTATTATCAGTATTGCGCGCGGCCAATTAACGAAAGGCGTGTTGCCAATTAGCGAGATTCGTCCGTGCGCATTGCACTTCACAATGTAACGCGATACGATCTCCCGCTGAGAAAATTACGAAGTCAGGTCATTCATTGTCGCGCGTTCGGCGGTTGCTAGCCTGATTAACTGCGTCTCCAACAAGCCTAATTCCGCTGGCTTGAATAATCACATCTGCAATAGGCCCTGTGCGCACGATATCGTTGCTGGCGTACACAATCACATCTGCATTGGCTTGGTGTGCACTGCGCACGATATCTTCGCTGGTCTACACAATCGCATCTGCAATAGGCCTAGTACTCAAGGTATCACTAGCCTAACTACCGCTTCTTGGGCCTACCATGCTTTGGCTCCTATTTCTCGATGGCTTGGATAAAATGCTATCAAGTATATGCTGATTAGCGATTGTGTTCAAAGAGTGACATCTCGTAACTAAATGACATCGAATGTCCGCAATCATGTGCGACGCGTGCGTACATGCGTAATTGATTTCCAATAGGCTTGAGTTATAAAAGAGGTAAATTTTGAACCACCTGAAATCGGCGTCATTATAGCACTCCATAAAAACTCGTACATTTTGACTTGCGCAAATCGTCGCTGAGGCTACGTAAGACCCAAGACGCATTGATAAGCGGGTGTATTTAATTGTTGGACGCGTTGATAAGCGCGCGTATTCGAATGTTCGACGCGTGCATATTTCATTGTTCACGACAGAGCAGGGAGTCGCTAATTAACAGCACTTCTGAACTTGTCGACAAGCTTATCACACGCCTATCATCGCCAACACGGGAATGTTTTATAATCGTTATTTACGCATCGCGTGTACTTAAGCCTAATGAATTGATGGTACATTACTAAATTCGAAAAAATCAAAACCCCCCTTATTTTTTCGGCTGGCTACGCGCCTGGTACTGGCACTTGAAAATGCGACCAGAAACTGCTAAAAGTGAGGAAAATGAGTATATTATAAATACATTTGATATCACCAAACATAGTTATATAAAGTGAGTTTAACAAGACTTTAACTGGAAACTGAGCAGTCAACAAAATGACTTGACTCGGACTCGAGTCATGACACCATGACTCGTACTTGACCCTCTGATCGATGACTCGGACTTGGACTTGACTCGGTGGTGGATTAAAAATGACTCGACTTGACTCGAGTCAAAACAATAAAAATGAAATTGACTTGTGACTTGGTTCCAACCCTGAAGTGCAAGTGTGATTTGAATTACTGAATTCGCGGAAACTTGTGAATTGAATCAAGTTCAGTTGATACCAAATCAAAGTCCATCCTCATAAGGATGATGATGGAAAATACTTATAGAGCAAGTTGGCTCGTCGTGTACTATTCAGCTTTGCTGGAATTAGATCAGAATTAAAACGAGGGCATAGGAACATTTCAAAAATCAAATATCAGAATTAGATTACTAACACTTCACTCAAAATCGACAACTAGAATTAATTATCTGGTTATGCAGTCTGTTCACAGATAGGATTCTACAAAAGAGAATGTTTTGTTGTAGATGGAAAACTCTCACGAGGCCATTCGACTGAACAGCACAATCGGACAGCAAAATAAATTGATCGATTTTTTGCAAGCACGCATCGAAAGCCTGGAACCCCAAGACAAGAAGAAGAGAAAGGTGATCGTCGACAATGTGCAAATCTAACAACTAAAATCTAACGACGGTGGCCTTTGTCTTTTTGTTGTCTTTTCGCAGAGGAAAAAGAACGACCTGTATCAGGTCCCGTTGCAGTATCGCGAATTGCAAGACATGTTGGAAGAGTCGAAGCAAGTCAACATCCAGCTGCAAGAGAAAGTCAACGGTTTGAGAAGCGAACTACAAGTTGCTTCCAGTGAAAGTGAGTTTGGCTGTTCCATTGAACCAAATAGTCTGCATGCATTAACGATGTGAGTTGTACGAACTGACTTTTCAAAATGCGTAACTACAACTATTACTCACTTTCCAAAACTCGCAACTACAACTAACGACCTTTAAAAGTTCGCAAACATTCAACTAAGACGCAATTCTTAAGCAGCTCAATTCATATTTATTTTATTGGATCATCCGAAATGAGAGGGTTTCGACCCCCAAAACTCACCCGTCTGACTGCGCCACTGTTAGTAGCGATCACTCTGAGGAAGTGATGGTAGCAAGAACATCACACAACAGAACACAGGTATCAGGCGCTTAGCCAGCCGAAAAATACTGGAGGGGTTTGAAATAAAGAGGGCGGGGTTTCGATTTTTATAGCAACAATTCATTAGGGTTAAGTGATGCGTAAATAACGATGATACAATCGCTGCGTTGACGAACTTACCCGTACGATAAGCTTGCCAGCGTGTCCGGAAGTGCTGTCAATTAGCGGGTCCCTGAGACCCTGATCTCTCGCGAACAATTGAATACACGAGCTTTCTCAACGCGTATTACGCGCATATCAACGCATATTACGCAACCTCTGCGACGATTTGCACAAGTCAAAATGTCCGAGCTGTTATGGAATCTGTTCTATAATGGCACCGATTTCAGGTGGTTCAATTTCAAACCTTTTCATCTTTTCTAACTCAAGCATTGACACACATCTTCCGATGGTTGTGGTTATGTTCAAGTATTAGCGAAAATCAATCACATATGTATGCACGTACATGTTTGCGGTCGATTGCGGACATTCGATGTCATTCAGTGTCGCGATGTCACTCTTCAATCACAATCGCAAATCCGCATACAATCCATCAAGAGATAGGAGCCAAAGCATGCTAGGCCCGAGACGCGATCGTGAGGCTAGCGATGATATGTTTCATATCAAGCATATTGCGGATGCGATTGTTGTGTAGGCCAACGATGATATGATGCGCACCAGGCAAAGCCGATGCGATTGTGCAGGCCATCGATGGTATAGTTTGCACCGGGCCAATTGCAGATGCGGTTCTTCAAGCCAACGGAACTAGGCTTGTTGAAGACATGGTAAATCAGGCTAGCAACGATTGCCGAGCGCGCGCCAATCGATGACTTAATTTCGCAATCATCTCAGCGAGATCGATTCTCGTTAGTTTTTGCCGTGCACAGCCAAATCTCGCTAATTCGCAGCACGCTTGTCGCCAATTGGCCGCTGCCGCGCGCAAGCCTGGCCTGGCTCTGTTAAAGGAATTTAGCAAAAATGTTCGCGTAGATTGAAGATTGCCGTTTGAATGCAGTCTTCTTCAGATAACCTGTTGCTATTTCTTTCTTTGTTCATATTATACCGTCAAATTGTAGATCAAAGTTGTGTTGCCGTGTATCGGTGAATGCGTGAGATTAAGCATCCAATTGTTGAAGCATGGACCTAATAGAGTTCTAGATTGGATGAGATCGCGAACCACCCGACAATTACGAATTACACGTTGCCAGTGAAGTGAATACTGCAATACATCAGATATTATTAGTATTGATTGCGCACGTTCAGAAAAGCGACGAGTTAAGTATAGTGCCCTACTTCTTAGCTACACCGTGAATACATCATACGAGATAATAGCCTTGTCTCCCTTGCACGCACGTGAAAAAAATCCCTCTCTCATGTACTGTGCACACGAGAGAAGACGCGAGAAAAAAGCCATCATTTGTATAGGTCATATCATTGCGCAAGAGCGTACGACATGTGTTTTCACGTTGTTCGGCAGCTTTTTTTTTTGAAATACGTAACTAAAACTAGAACTACTAACTTTTCAAAATGTGAAACTAGAACTACAAAAATAACCAGAAGTTATTTCACGGTCAACTAGATGGCAGTTTGTACAAGTCTGGATGAACTTCTCTTTAAAGAAGTTGTATTTTTATCTTGATTCGGGACTCTGAAGCTGTTTGGTAGGAACATATATGTCCTAACTCTAGGCTTTCTAAACTCACATTCTCTTTTTTAGAAAAGAAACTTTCAAGGAAACACATTATTGGCGTATCGATCATGTATTTAACTAGTTTACGAGATCAATTACACTATTTGATGACTACAGTGACTATATACCAGGGGTGGTGAAAATAGCCAGTATTGCTACTCCTGTAGAAGCAGAAGTGACGTTGTGAATGGCTACTCCTATACATGCACAAGCAGCTTTTTCCGAGACATGTCCCGATATGTGTTTATTTTCCAGTTAACAAACTGAAGCATAATCTGCCTGGGATCGATAAACAGTCCAGTCAAAGTTCAAGCACTCTTTCCGCCATTTCCGCCTTGACCAAGTCTCCCAACATGGCCAGCCCTCTCTCCAGACATTTGAAGACAAGGACACGTCACAATGTCCCGCACAGGTACGACACATTTTAAGATTTGTCTGTATTCAAAAGCTAGGGGTTGAACAAGTTTAAACGAGACATCTGTTCCTTCGAGCACTATGATTTGTAAATGTGAGTGGTTCATGATGGCACACACGCACACTGCCATGCAGAGTTTATGGTAACGAATAGAATCAGTGCTGTAATAACATTGGGTTCGTTTCATGCGATGGCTATGTATGAAATGGCAGAGCGCTGTTGCGCATAAAATTGATTGACAGGGTTGTAATGGTGTTTGAAGTTAATCGCTTCCTCGGAAGCCAGGCTTCACTCGTGGAATGAAACTATTCCAGTAATTATGGCTATTCTTTTTAGGAATTTTTACTGACTATAGAAACTCCTTTCCAAAACATAAAATGATTTATGAATCAGCTTTGCTTTGCCGCTTACCGACGGCTGTGTAAGAACCTCTGTTTTGAGAGACGATTTTTTATCTGATGTGACTGTATCCTGATGATATTCTAGATGTTGCAAATATGAATAATGAAACCCTGGAAATTTCCTTCTCGAACACCTCTGAAAAATAGATGTCTACTAAACCTGATGTAGCAGTATTTCTCAAAATAGTAAAATAAAATGGCTCCCCTTTTTCAGACTTGTTGAAATTTTGTGTATCCGTACATCGAAATGCGGCGTGTGCCTGGATTCCGTTCGATTTGGCCAGTACGCTTTTCGATGTTCTGAATGTCACTTGTGGTGCCATGGATCGTGCAAAAGCAACCTTTCTAGTAGCTGTGGTCTACCCGGTAACCTGTGATGCACTACTTTATTGTTGTGACCATGACCATGATCAATCCCTCTGATGTGCAGGCGGTTTGATACAGCATGTGATGCAAGGCGATAAGAAGTGCGAAAAAGCATCTCCCGTCTCTTGTATCGCAATCAATGAGGCCGAGGGGAATGTTCACGGCTGGCTCAAAGGTAATGAACACTCGTCGAATGATAAGCTTTGAGTGAAGTATTCGAGTTATCACTACCGTGAAAAATACTACCTCTTCTACGTCGCAGAGTGACTCGGTGACAATAGCCTGGGTTGGCCACGCCTTCGCAGAAATGTAATTTTGCCATCGTGCGTAGTTTGTACTACTTGGTTTTGGTGATGTACGGCAAATTGTGGTTGGGAAAAAGGATCAAGTTTTATTTTCAGTGTTCCGATAACTCGTCTGTCATTTCTCGACTCCATCTTTACAATTCGTACTCGCTTTGGATTCCAGTAGTCTGAATCATTGCACAACTAGAAATTTTCAACTTCTCCCAATTAGATTAGAACTAGAATTATAGTTACACAGTTTTCCAAATTAGATTAGAATGATAGCTACGCAATTTTTTAATTCAAAATCCGATCAGAATTATAATTATCGAAAACTTTGAAATTGAATCAAGATCAGTTGACACCAAATCAGAGCTCCCTCCCATGAGCAGGAGAATAGCGAATGCCCGCACAGAATGCTCATATCGTTTCGTACTGTACAATACTGCAGTGTTTTCAGGAAAATCGAGAATTGGATTAGAATTAGATTACCGCCATTTTGCTCTGATCAGAATGATCTAGTTGTCCAACTTTGCTCCTTATGGTCGTTGACATGTATTGGATGTTGTGCGATGTCTGACGTGTCGATGTCTGATCAGTGTTATGCGGAGAATCGTCTTGGGAGCGAAAATGGGTTCAACTAAGAGAAGGAGTGATGATTATCGGCAACCACGAGAAGCCGATGGGCAATTTTTCGAAACGAGTCAAACTACACGACAAAGATTGTGAGCTGGTGGACCTCGGAAAGCAACAGAGTTATGTTCATCCGAGCGTGTCGTCGTCTGAATTGATGGCTATGGCGAGAACAGGTATTCATACTTGCTGCATCAATGCAGGGTCACAAGGTCTCGAGTCAGCAACTGAAAATCTTTTGCTTTATTTCAATATGAATATTCTTGTCAAGTGGTTCCCAACCTGTCGCCCCCTTCTCAAGCTAGACACAAATTTTCGCCCCCCAATATTTACGGACCTATATACGGGAAATCTATTCACCAAACGCTGATCGCTGGTGAATTGACTGAATAAGTGCTCAGAAAATCGGTTTCCGCACCTACTTTCTGTTGAGTCGACCTTTTTTTTGGACAACAATATGCAGACTAAGGGGGCGGCTTTACATGTATTTTTTGGTCGGGTGAAATAAATATATCTCACAGGACATCAGCGCATACTTAATAATGATCCAGAATGCAATGAAGTATTCCCGAAGAGGCCTATTTTAGCCATACGTCAACCACGCAGCTTGCGTAACATTTTAGTGAATAGCAGACTACCCCGCCCAAGACAAAAAACTGGCGTGGAAAATTGCAGACAATCGTCATGCAAGACGTGTGCTATTCTCGATAATAATAACGTGATTACGAGAGGACATGCCAAGCACAACACCAAAGGCCATTTCTCTTGCAAATCAAATCATTTGATTTACTTGATTAGGGTGTGGAAGCTATTAAAGTCTTACGTTTATATATATCGCCTGCTATCGGCACAACAACGTATTCAATCATAGGACGTTGTAACATTTTCGTCCCCTAGTTTCTCAAAATTGGCCATTTGGGGGCACTGGATATCGGCCACGTTGAGACCACTGTACTAGTCAATGGTATACTGAAGTTGTGTACCTCCAACAGTCTTCTCTTCAAATACTTGAAAAGAAACAAATGAAAACGGTACAAGTGAAACGAGTCAGTAAACCAGACTTACTTGACTACCAACTTTGATGGTGTGCACATACTTCTTGATGTAGATCGCCCGTACGTATTCAAATTGGAGCTGGGTCACGGAACATCATGTTGGCCGACAAGAAACATTTATTTTCTCTCGACCGGATTCGCGGACAAACAAAAATGGGTGGCATCCCTCCAGAAGTTGACCACCCACGGCGCTTCCTTGCAAACTGCCGTTGCCAGCTCGGTAAGATGGTTTGTCAGTTCTACATCTGACAGTAAAGGCTGTATCAGACGAGGCCATGTCGGCGGAGCGTTAGTGTTTGTTTCATCATCGCTGCCATCGGCCGAATCGCCGCCGATTTTAATTGACAGTGTCAATTAACTCGGCGACATCGCCGGCGATGAGAGAAGTGAGAGATGCGCTCATGCATATCCATATATAAACCAGTGTCGAGACTTGAATAGCGTCACTTTTGCTCAAGCCGTTTGGCGGACGGACCTTCTGGCGAGGCATTGCGAAACGAATTACTGCGATGTAGTACTAAATTATTAAGCCGCTCCACTTATCCAGTATAAGCCGGCGTTGCAAAATCAGATGCACCCACCACCTTCGAGTAGCATCAGCACGCGCATATTCTTCTACAGCTATCATGGCAGTCAAAACTCGTGCTACCTTCAACTTTACAAATACCATACTACCATGGTTCAGATAAGGTTTCATTCGACAAGACATTGCAGCATGAACACATTGGACAGACATCATAACCATATTGCAGAATTAGTTTCGAATATTTTCGGCTAGTTGTAACTTTGTTTCCGGATAATTTTGACCAGACGTGACTTTTGACTTCAAGTCGAAAGAAAAAAATCGTCAGCTCGACAACCAAAACAGACAGTGTACCCCTTGTTATAGGACTGGTAGCACTCTAAAGTTGTTTTGTCAAAGGTCCAAGCAAATATAAACCAGCCAACTCTAGGCCCTAAATGTATCTAGCTCCGCTGCACAATTGGGATTCTTCGGAATATTTATTCTGTTCGGATTTTCTGGATTATGGACAAGATTTTTCGGATTTGCATGGGTATTTGGATGAGATTGTTCGTATTCGGAAGGATTGCTCATCAGAGCTTTGAGCTGTCGGATGGATTCGGATTCTCAGAAATCACTATCCGCCCATCACTGATCATAATACGGTAGTATGTACGTTGTACAATACAGTGTACCTGACCTGTTCAACAGCAAAAAACCGATTCGCAGATGTCAATCATCCCCGAGCAGGTTTAAATGCAATGGGTCAACGCCTTCTGAAACTAATCAAGTGCAACGATCTCTCACATGATGGTAGAGAAATTATCGGCCGACATCGCCGGCATCGCCTCGTCTGATACAGCCTTAAGATATGACTATTTAGGCAAATATGAGGCCTCGTCCCAAGAGCCATTGTTTTGCTCTTGAGCATAACCAGGGTTGCCATACCGTCCTTATTTCTAAGATTTGTCCTTATTTTGAAGGGTCACGTCTTAGAAAACTCAACCGTCCTTATTTCTAAGAAATGTCCTTATTTTCGACTTGCGTCCTTATTTTGTCTAATTTTCAACCACTGCAGAAGTTCGATCGTTTTCGTTTGGTATGTGTTGCATAACATTCTAAAATTATGCTTTTGCGTCGAGATTTTAGGACATCATAAATGAAAGGAACTCTCGTAACGTTCACACCGCAGGATTTGACTTCTAAGTGGTGAGATAGCCAGGGCAATTCAAAGGTATCAAACGTAGCTTGAAGGCCGAGTGTTTCGCACATTGCAATATCTACAATTGCGACATTAACCTGGAGGCCACAGGAAAGACCGCTATTTCAACTCAAATTGATACTCCAAAACACAAGAAGTGTGTCATAATGGTTATAATTTGAACCAGTTGATGAATAATTTTCCCACCAGCCGATCAGCACCAACGACCACAGACTACAAGGCAGCTGCTGCAGAGGGCACCTGGGCACTCCATACTGTCAAACACCAGCAATCATTCCTCACCAACGATTGCACATCGTAATTGTTCAAAGCAATATTCCCCTATTTCAACATCGCACATGGTTTTCTTCGGCCAGGACCAAGACTACAAGCATTGTTACTGGAGTTCGTGCTCCATAAGCTCAAATAATGATTTTATCTAAATTTGGTGTAGCCTACGACCTTTTCCTATCTTGGTTGACGCCTCTAATCACATTGAGGTAAAGAAGTTAGGTTTATTACCCTAGGGGGGGGGGGGGGCAAGACCAACGTTTTTTTGTGGTGAGGGGGGCTGACGAAGTGCTGTTTCGGCCCTGAGTAAAGGTAAACCTAGACCTGAGCATTCGTGAGATCCATGAAACACTTTCTAATAGCAAGGAGTTGCTAGAGCAGATTGTTTCTGGCAAAATGTATGGAATGTGATATGCCACGTCTCGTATAAATACAAAGTATGTACAAAAACGCTTTTTAATGATAATCCAATTTTTCAACTGTCCTTATTTTTGGGTCCATGTCGATGGCAACCCTGAGCATAACAGACACAGTGATGCATGTTTCTTTCACTCTAACCTAGCTGAGGTCGACTGTATGAGAATTGAAAAATGATATTTTCTAATGGAGAAAACGATAGATCTCAACGCAAAACGTGTGTCGTCAACTCTCAAAATGGTCTTGTCGCAAATAATCTTTTTCATCGGTTGATCTTTGATGAAGCTTCCGTTCTTTCCAGAAAGTATCCGGCAACAAAATTGTGACGCTGCAAGTCAAAGAGAAATTGGAGATGAACTGCTCTCTGCCAATCTCGAAAGAGGTATTTCATTCCATCCGCGCCTATGCTATAAGCTGGTAACCGATTATTATTGTCGGCTCTGGTACATGCCCAGCTCAAACGAGATCTCACTGGACAGCAAAGCATTTCGCGCAAACGTCCTTCTTGAACTATTCGCTTGATTGGTTAGGATGTTTTTAGACTGTTTTCACTTCAACGTATGAGTGCTTTGGGCTAATTTACTTGATTTTGATGCTTTGAATTTTGTAAATTACAAAGTAGATTCAGGATATGGCCACATGACTGTAACGAGCGGAATTGTCGAAACAAGTGCTGAAAGTCTACGACCTCACAACCCAATTTACTGTTTCATGTACACGTGCGCTTTCTATATGAAATAGTGTAAAAGTGTCCTGGAAATTGCAACTTTCACGTCTACTAGAGTACCGAGTATGAGTATTTTGACCATCTTTGGTGATATCCTTCTCATATCATAGAAGGATTTTAGCTATGGTACTAGGAATATTCCTTTTTTTCATAAGCCTGTGAAATGTTCTGAACTTCAGCACCTTAGCTACGTGGATGAACTCGACAATTGTTTTCACTTCCACAATCGAAAAGCCTGTTGGCGCCGTTACATTGAGTTTTCCATTTCTAGAAAGTCCTGATCGGTTGCGACGAAGGACTATTTCTCCTCACCCCGAGCTCGGCATTTGTGTGCGATCGATCTCACATCAAAGCCGTCAAAGGAGCGCGGCACATCCTGCAATTGGACTTCCTGCGAAAGGCCGACATTATCGTGGCCATCGAAGGATCCGACAGGAGAGTGGTTGCTTTCGATGTTGCCCAAGTAAGTGTTACGGTTGCTGTGCTTAGATCTGTCAGATCAGTTATTCGGAAGTGCAACTGAAGAATTTTCAGGTCGAGAGTAATAAGAAAAAGAAGATGTGCATTGTGACATAAATGGAGACAAATGTAGCAATGATTTGCGTCGCCAGTTGCTGTACAATAGGGATGTTCAAAAATAACTTATTGGATGAAATTGTTAGGTTGACCCAAAAAAACGTTGCCCGACAAATTTGGTTCCCCTTCGACCTGTAGGAGCGGAGCTAGAAATAATGGATTCAAAATGTAATAAAATTTAGCTACAAATTTAGCTCAATTCCGACCTATGGTAATGAAGATATGGTTATTGATAATTTTGGATTTGACAGACATAGTATTTACGGTGACATTTAGCTATAGCTACTGCTATAACTTCGCTTCTACGGGCTGGAATTGAGCCGAATTTGTTTTCCATCGGTTTTTAGGCGATGGAATAATATCATGGAGTAGACAGGAAAATTTGAAAACATATTTTTCGAAATGAATAAATCCCTAATTATTTCCTTTTATAGCTCCACCCTTACAGGTTGGAAATAAGTCAAATTCTCTGTGCGGCGTTTTTTAGACAACCTAGCAATTCTACCAAATAGGCAATAAAATTTGAATAAAAATGTTATTTTTGAGCAACCCTATTTGGTTGTATCGCCGATACTGTGTTTGATGTTCCTAGTTTGAATTGATTTGTGACGGACCTCCTGTTCCGTTCAGTATCGCCGGCATCATAAACTAACGCATGTCTTCCAGCTGATCACCGCCACCGGGGAGCCTGGAAAGTTTGTTGAATTGGGTGCAATGGAAGACGTGAGAAGCTGCCACGTTTTCGCTGTCGGATCCATTGCCGGAATTCCCTACATATGTGCAGCCACACCGAACAGCATTCTGATCTGCCAATACAATGTAGAGCAAAGATATTTCAGCAAGAAAAAGGTACTGGCCATTATTCTCTTGATCATGATCGGCACATTTACTTTGATTCTCCGTATCTAGTGGGTGTTCATATTGGTATTGCTGGATTAGTATAGGTTCATTTTAAAGTTTTCTCAAATATAAGTGGATGTGCAAGTAGTTGCATCAAGTGCACAGTTGCATCGGCGAGTCTATCATGTGTTTCTGAGACAAAATAATTTATCAACAGGTATCCATCACTATCGTTCTAGTGCAGGGGTGTCAAACATACGGCCCGCCAGACGATTTCGTCCGGCCCGCGAAGCAATTCTGAGTAGATTAAAACATCTTTATATTTCCAGCACATTTGTAACAAATTTTGAGATTTTTTGCAGGACATACTTCCACGTCCATAGGCCACACTATAACCACCTGACTACAGCTGTGTGGTTTCACTCTAGTTAGCACTGGTAAAATTTCGATGGAATTGACATCCAATTTCAGGAAGGCAAAAAGTATACACTAAGTTTAGAGTTTTATACAAATTGGACCAAAAGTAGTTATTTACAGAAGCGAAATCGTCAATGCGGAACCGCTGTATGCAGTTTACATGGAAATATTAGTTGAACAAATACATAATTGAAATATCTATAGTCACACTGCAGTGTCACTTTCGACTCACTAGAACCCCCGCTATGAGAGAAACCGGACTCGCGGTTCAATAATTATAAACCAAATTCCAACGTCCACGTTTCCAATTGAACATCTTGTACTCCCCACAATGCATATGCAGGGCTGACGCCAGACTACGGCTAAATCAAATTTGAGTTTGACACCCCTGTTCTAGTCGTAGCAAATCATAGTCTATAGTAGCAATCAATTTTAATCTTGAAAATAATATGATTGATACGTTGGGCCATTATTTTTTGACATGTCACTTCTTAACGACGGACAATTTCATTACATCGCGGTCTCGTGGTTAAAATGTCAATAAATGATTGCCTTGACCGACTATCAGAAAATGTTACAACATGTATCTAGTTGTACTGCGATAAATTTTGGATTTTCATGCAATATTTCACGCATTCATCTTTTCATGTCAAAAAGTTCAACTTTTTTAGGTAAAAAAATGAATGCTCTGTTCATAAGTTATCATGGATTGCATCCCGACATCATTTCTGGTACAATTCATTCGCCACTGTAGTAATGATTTCATGCCTTCAGCACGGAGGCCAAATGTCTAGTGAGGCTCATGGTATATTTGAAACGGATTTTGTCCAAATGATCTCATTTTTGACTACACTAAACTGCCATGACAAGATAATTGCAATCATTCATTATTTTTTCAAATATGGCATTTAACCATCTGTTCTATACTATCTTGTTAGCTACCTTTATGTTGATAACCTTGACTTTTGGTAGGAATTGACGACATCCCAGCCGACTACATGTCTTCATTTCACTATGTGCAGCATTATCCTCGGCACCAGCAGGTTTCTGGAAATCGAGCTCGAGAATTACAAAGTTGACGGTATGATTACACTGGTCAGCACAATTTTTGTTGACTTTGACCAGACAATTGATGTTGATTAATTTTTGGGTGCTGAATTAAAAAAAGACTTGCGTTTCTCTCTATCACATCAAGTTTTTCGGTTAGGCACCCACCACATCGTCTCATAACCCACATAATAGCACTACTTTTATTATTTTGTGTTTATTGTATAAAACCTTTCAAAAACCACAAGCAGTCGGAAGTAAATCAATAGACTTCAACTAAACTTTTGCACTGCTTTATTTGGTTGATTTAAACTAATATTGCTTCTACAGGACAAATGGAGTGCGAGTTTCAGCGTCCAAATTTATGCTAATAACCCATAATTCGGTTGATTGTCTAGTTTGATATCCGAGCAATAGTCAACGAACATATGTAAGCTCCAATCTACTATGGTATCTTACCCCCATCCTTTGAGCTACCTATTGGCTTTTTCCATTCACTTGAGTTGTAAATCGGGATTCCTAACTCCTCCCGTAATCCACGGTAACAGTATCGTGCCGATGCCAGTATCACGGCAATACACAAAGCTACCGAAAGTAAGCCTACGAAGAAAAGGCTGTTTTTCCTGATCGAAAGTCAGATATCATCTCTACCTTGCCAAGTAATCTTTTCTCACTTCGTATGGATGTTAAAGGTTCCGAAGTTTTCTGTTCCAAGTCCCAAAGCCTATGTCAGATCAAAAACTCGCGTTAATGGATTGATCTACGTTCAGAATCATCTTCGATTTTAAAGTCTTCATCATTAGGCGGGCTATCACTAAGATCTTCATCTTGATCCAAATTATCGAGCGTATAGGAGTTTCAAGTTACACTGGATAAGCTGAATGGGCCATTGGACCTATAGCTGATAGTAAATGTAATGTTTATTTTTCTTGCCATATCCTGCAGTTTGCATCAAATACGTGTCTGAAATATCCTCGGATGATTGACCAAAAATAGGTGAAAGCATCGGCCTAGATTGATACCAGTACCGGTCCGGTACCGTTTTCTTAATAATTCAATGGAGCCCTTGGCTATATAAATTATTATATGGTAAAATTGGATTTTTATATGGTATGGAAAAGTAATGTGGCTAAATTCGTGAAAATTTGCATATTGTGGGCATATGTCGTAGAGCAAAACTTGACGTGATAGAAGAAAACCAGTGGCATTTTTGGAATCGGCACGCCAAAATCAAGTGCAAAATCGAAGTCAACAAATTGTTAGTTCAAAATTTTTGCCCAGTGTTATGTTTTAGGATCTGCAATTCTCGATTCTAATTATAGTGAGACGCTCGAGGCACAGACGATCTTTCTGATTGATGCGTGCTAGCCGAGTTCCATGTTCTCGCGCTGTCATGTGAATACGCAACGTATTCGCCGACACCCGTACCGACAATCAGGAGATTTCAATCACTCCGTCTCGAGAGACAAAAGAATACGTATCTCCGGCCATTGTTGATTACATTCACAAACTAAAGATACAGGAACTATTTTCACAAATATGTCTAAGTCTGTTCTGGAATCTGTCCAGGAGTGATACCGATTTCAGAGGAGTCTGAACTTTTGATGTCTCGAGCTTGTAAGACATCTCCTGATCATTGTGTTTTAGTATTAGTGCAAATCAAATTCAATTACGCCGCTTGAGTCTGTTCACTGCCAGTATGTGTCTTCTGTCATTCCGTCCACGTCCTCTGTCTTAGACCCGTATGACGCGATAGTTCCGGCAGGCGTCGGCACTAGGCTTGATCTAGAGTGCTCTAAAGCAGTGGTTCTCAACCTTTTTCACCTCGCGGACCGGTAAAGTTTCAAAAAATGTTTGGCGGACCGGTGAACTTTCAAAATTGAAATGAAACCAAAATTTAAAGCATGCAACCGTTTTTTGCAATTGTATGGTGCTAGAAAGTGATATTTAGAAGGTTTTGATAGCAAATAATTATCTTCATGATGGCATCAATGTGATTTTATGGTAGTCAGGCTGCTGAGTCGATGTAAAATGGCTTTGCCCAGAACCTACAGCTGGGCAGATATTTTCACCTGTACTTGTGTGGACATTCATTGTACTCAGTGTATGCAAAGAGTTTGAGTAGCTTAGTCGCGCCAATAGCGAAAATTTTCCATCATTCATGACTCAATCGGTTTTCTCGCTGCCGAATTTTGGGCACGCCTTTCGTAGTCCCATGTTAGCCTAATATTCATTATTATGTGTTGTTACGTCATGGCGCGGTAATGGCGGACGCCCAAACGCCTATTTCTATAAATCATGCGTATTTCTCGGAGAAGGGCACCTAATAAGCAAGACGTTTAATGACACTAAATTGTGCAGAGCACGAAAAGAAATTTAACAATGTGGGAAAAGATTTCAAAAAAATACGCTATGGTAATGACTCTCGAGAGTCATTTTTTTAAAATGAAAAATGACTCGACTCGAGTCAATTTGTGAATTCACTCGACCTGAACTCGGGTCATTGCATATGACTCGGACCAAGTAATATGACTCGAGGCTGGGTCTACCAAGACAGGCATTTCGATGAATAGTAAAGTTATCACACTGATATTATTTCGTTTATCAATACTGGTACTTGGAAATGCTACCAGAAACTGTTGTTAGTGAGAGAGGATACAGTATTACGAATGAAAAGCATTCAATATCACCGAGTAGAGTTGTGAAAAGTGAGATTCACATGACATTAACTCGAAACTGAACAGTCCACACAATGACTTGGACTCGGACTCGAGTCAAAACACGATGACTCGGACTCGGCAGTCTACTCAGTGACTTGGACTCGGACTTTACTCGGTGGTGAATTGAAAATCACTCGACTTGACTCGAGTCAAAACTATAAAAGTGACATTGAATTGCGACTCGGAACCTTGTGACTTGGTTACAACCCTGATGTTCATTTGCAAAATAATTCCGGACTCTTTTCAAGCTTAGCCCCTCTCCAATTGGGCGGTTTTGGGTGCCCCGGCTACGGTCCTGCACAAAATGAATGAATCGAAGACGAATGCTCGCGCAAACGGCGCTGTTTAGCGATGAGACAGCTCGTACCGAGCGAGATAGTGTAATGGTTATGCGTCCGGCTTCTCGAGCGGTAGGTCGTGGGTTCGATCACCGGCCGGGTCATACCAAAGACTCGAAAATTGGTATCCGCAGCTATCCTGCTAGGCGCTCAGCAATCACGGATAGCATGGAGGAGAAAAAAACGGGGTCGCAGACTAGATGACCTCATGGGGCCGTATCGCAACTCCGTCGTCAAAGCATCTCGATGGTGCAGGCGAAAAAGAATACCATATCTCTCTCTCTCTCTACTTATGTCGCTCGGATGTCGTCAAATGACACGTCTTCAACTTTAGGTCAAATCGAATGTGTTTCCAGCCCTAATGTTACCTCACGAAGTTCTGAATCAGTTTAAAACTTGATGTTTTATTTATTTTATCTATGGACAAGCCTTTTACATTGCATCTTGAATTTAGGATGTAAAATTGTAATATACTCGGCGGACCGGCAGGAATGTCGTCGCGGACCGGCGGTTGAGAACCACTGCTCTAAAGTACTCCATTCAAAATCGAGTCACCAAGTTACCCCATATTGTCCACTGCTGGTCGTCATGTAGACAATACAGTACTTTAAAACATTGCAACTTACTCCTTCTAGACTTCCTCAACGACCGAGAGCAATCTCAATTGGATGTTTCCGATATGTTTCCTGTCGCCGTGCTGGAAATTGGTAAAAAAGATGGCAGACTCGAATATCTGCTGTGTTTTCATGGTGAGATCAAACAATCACAAGTGTTGGTGGATCTAAATGTGCCGTTGAATGTATGAGAAATGAACTTTCACACTGTACGTAATCGCCAGATCTTTGTTTGGTGTTTTTGCAGTCCATCTGAATAACATCGCATCACGGTCGATGCCGCCATCAATACAAAGGCCGACATCTTTTCCTCAGTCTAAAACCTTGCTCTTACATATAAGCCTGCGAGACCAAAATGTCTCTAGACTTGAAATTTGCCCGTGTAGGTAGAGACGGCATAAGGGAATGAGCCCATTCTTTATTCTCATACCGAGTAAAACAAGAAAGAATAGAACAATTACTAAGTCAGTAGACAAGTTGTGTAGCGAGATGTATTGGTCTACGTACAGCCTCAAGACAAATGTCAACATTAGGGTCGTTGAAAATTAACGGTTTGCTTCAAATTTTACTGGCTATCCGTTAAAATTGTTAGGTTGGCTAAAGGAACGCTGCGCAGCAAATTTGGCTCCATTCCAACCTGTAGAAGGGAACGTATTATTGTGTTGGAAAATTTTTAATTTCACTGCCAACCCCATCAGGTAGTAACGTTGTCTAAAATCGATGCATTGAAAATTCAGCTCAATTCCAACTAGTACAAGCGAACGATTTGTAAAAATAATATTTAATGAGCTCAGATAAGTAATAACACTGGCCAACACATATATTTAGGCAGACAAAGTAAGAGCGGTTTTGTGGGTTCTGAAGTCCACTGATTCCGAATGCGACCTTGGTTTTTCCAAATTGGCTCTTCTTTTGGAGATAACCCATTAGGCTACTTTAACCAAAATCTCACATTTTCGCCGTATTGGACAAATCAAAAACCTACTCCGTTGTATTATAAAGTTGAGCAGAAAATTTTTCATTTAACAGGTCAAAAAAAAGTGACGCATATGGGTATTGTTGTAAAGCCCTAGTCAACGTGTTACATTCTGTGATTGTGTGAGATTTGGCAAAGCGGCCGGAGAGTTGACACATCATCTAACTTCATCTCTTTCAGAATTTGGGATTTTTGTCGATTGCTTTGGAAAAAGAACGAGACCCGAAAACGTTGTGTGGTCAAGAATGGCGTTATCGTTCGGTAAGCTGCGTGCTCTAGTTGCTCTTCGTTTACCTGCCATTCGTTTATTCTCCCTTCCATGTTTCAGCTTACAGCGACCCATACTTGATCATCACGCATTTCCATTCCGTGGAATTTCTTTCTATACCCCGTCTGCACGAAAGTGACGAAACGACTTCGTTAAATCGAGTCTACTTGGGCTTGGCGAGGTAATGCGTTTCCTAATGGCCTCGTTCTTTGAAAATTTTATCCCCCTGGCAGACTTCTCCAAATTCGACTACCATTGCAATTAGAATTACTGAATTCGTGAAACCCTGGACATGAAGTCAGATGCCGTTCTCATAAGCACGAGAATGGCAAATGTCTATGTAGCAAGCTTGGCCTTCGCACAAAACAGTTCTCCTGAAGCAGTTTCAGGAAAACAGAAAATTGGGTTAGAATTAAAGTGAGAACATAAAAAATTTCATTAATTAGATTGGAATTACAATTGAAGCAAATAAATATTTGGCACATTAGCTCAGAATTTGATTACCAGTGATTCGCTCTAATTAGTCCTAGTCTGACCCCAGACATGGTTTGGAACTGATTTTTTCGATTTCGAAATCTTAACATGAATTTTGTTTTGATTTTGTTGAATAACATTTTTCATCGTCATTCAATGTTTGTTGTTTGTCAAATAATATGCAAAGTCTCGCGTCGTATGACTTGGTCAAGGTGTGCGCGATGACTCGAGTACAAGTCGACTCAATACACAGATTGACTCAAGTTGAGTCGAGCCATTTTCTATATGTTACAGATTGATTCAAATCAAGTCGAGACGACGAAAAATTGCGACTCGATTCATTACAACCCGGCTAGATCATTCTAGGGATTCTTCAATAATAATGCTAAATGCCAATCATTACCTTGCCAAGATTGATACCCGTCCCATTCGTGTCTCCTATTTTTTTCTGTTTTTTGGGACTAGTCCAAGATACCTCGGGCCCGCCATCACGGACGGAGCCGTCTACTTGAGCACCAATGACGGGGGTAAAGTGACCGTGGTATGTTGTAAGGGAGCAATGGAGAAAGACGGCGCCAAGTCGTCAGAAGCACTTCCATCCAGGTACGTCAGTCTTTTCAAGTCATAAAGAATCATAAGCCTAAATCAAGCTGCTATCTTCAGGTCGCGTTTTATCTACATTTCATTCCGTGCTCATTTCCCCTGCAGTGTTTGGGATTCTGGCTTAATCAGGCATAAGTCGCGATTGTATTGTGTTGGGTCTATTTGCACTGCGCCATCATCACTTACTATCACTGCGGAAGCTTTGAACGCATGTTTGTGGAAACGTCATTCCGGCGTTGTCGTGATCAACTCGTAGCATTGTCACATCGCGCAATGAAATAGGAATGATCGAAAAGAAACCGAATCATATTTAATGAGATGTGGAGCTGGCATTCTCTTCTTTGTGGTCGCGTAATAGGCACATATTTCAACTCTCCACACCATTCATACTGCTATGCCATCATAATGAGTGATACTCGATTCAGAATTGAACCACTCGGGTACTCGATTTTGTCCAGCCCTAGTTGCTGTGTTGCGAAGCCAGAACCGGCTCCATGTTCGAGTGGAATATCACAAAACATAGTTTCAAAAGAGGCACAAACAAAAAATCTAAAATACAAATTGATTCACTCATTCCGTCCGAATCACTGTAAGTATCAAATAATTATTATGATTGTTGGTGGTACAGAAAAGTAGGTTTGATATGAACGGTTTTATTTACTGTTCTATGTCATTATCGTGCTGTTTGCTTCTTGATAGGAGGCACGCGAAAAGTTCTTCATCTAAGTAACTGCTTATTATCAACGTACTTTTGAAAGCTGAATTATTGTTGTGTAGCGATACTGTGATTCTCCATTTGGTAGCGAGGTGATTGAATTTGGCTGATATTTCGTCAAAGGCTCCTTCAAGGGAGATGGTCAAAACGGAACCATGTGTCGTTGTCGACAAACCGATAATAATCACTCGGGCTTTCATAAGCACCCATTCAACAAGCAAAACCATTCGTTCTTTTTCCAGAGTCGAGAAGAAATTAGCAACCGAGTCTTATTCCGATCGATTTCTTGATGCCGGCTCCACATCGACAGAAGATGTTGCGGATTCGGACAGTTCTGTTTGGTCGCATACTACATCAGAAACTGTCCGTCAACACGTAACACCGGTCAAGTAAGCTACTCATTCTCATTCTGTGGGACCGTCCACTAACATTTCAGGCACACGGTTAACATGTACATTGGTAGTGCTCTAGTAGCTTTGACTCTTGGCATCATTTCTCCTATTCTATATGTGTTACATAAAATAAGGGGGGGTTTCGATTTTTTCGAATTTGCTAAGGTAGTGCTCTAGTAGCTTTGACTCTTGGCATCATTTCTCCTATTCTATATGTGTTACATAAAATAAGGGGGGGTTTCGATTTTTTCGAATTTGCTAATAGGGTGGAGAGAAAAATGGAAAATTTTGAATTTCAAAACGGATACTTGATATGTGGTGCCCAATATCAAAAAAATAAATTACATACAAATTTTTGATTTTTAGACCATTTTTTGGTAAAATTAGGCATGAAGCAGTGGGTACAATGCCAGAAGCGTGTAGCGATTGATCTTATGACTAACAACTCCATATTGAAAGCACATAAATTGCAAATCCATATTGAAAACACAAAAACATCAATTCTATATTGAAAAAAGATATATTTCGAAGATGTTTTCACTACCAGAGTATTAGTCTACACAAACTTTGAAATCTTGTTTCGTATTAAAGGATTTCATCTGCTTTTGAGACTTCAGTTTTCGTCTGATGAGGCCATCTCTACGTTTAAATCCCGATACATGGGCAGATGCTTCAGTCACCACTTTAACGTCTCTTTCTACTGCCTGGTTGTGCCAGGGAAGATTGAACCTTTGATGACCTTAGATTTTCCAGCTTGAGATATGAGTTATGAGTTTTTGATTGCTGGTGCCAGTTTCATATCTTTTAGATTCAATTTGACAATTTGGTGGTATGTTTGGCCCTGATGTTTATAATTGGGATTTTAAACAATCTGATTTTAGTGTCAACGTTGTTTTTAGGTTTCGGTTCATTAACATATCCTCCTACAAAGTCGATAATTGGAATCTGGTATTCTGTTTGGTCTGCTGATAGTTGTAGTCTTGATTAGAGCCCGACCGATTATTTTCTCGCCGATAATATCGAGTCGATATCACGTTTGGAGAGAAATATCGGTATCGGCCATTGAAGTTTAAAAAATATCAACCATTTTCATGACGTCACCACATGGTGGCAGGAAGTCAGAGAAGTGGATAGAAGACGTGACGACGGTAAATTATAAAAATAAATGGTCAAGCTGCATATAGTGCATACTGCATACAGGGCAGTAGGCGTGCCTATCTGAAAAATATTATAGATAACTAACCAGCGTTATGCCCCACTGACTTCGTGGGAATCCCCCTGCAGTAATCGATCACCAAAGACAGAGAGCAGCTGGATGGATAGTTGTCTGCAGAAGATTTCAATCATTAAGAGAAATCAGAGCTTCAATCATGCTGGACTGACCCTCGTGATGATAGAGAAAAGCGTGGCGTCGAAACATTTCTCTGAAGATAGTGCTATTGGTTCGGTACCAACAGAGCGAATTATACCAGTAATGTATGAAGTCGTCTGACTGAGGCCTGCGGGGCCCGCATGATGGAAAATATGCGAGCATAGAGAGCAAGAAAATCAAGCAAACGTGGAGTAAAGCCAATAATGTATACAAAAATTTTTGATTCCATGATGACATTGGCCAATTCTGAAAAAAGAGCGTAAAATATTGATCAATTGATTGTTGAAATGCTGGTCATGGTCAAGGGGGATGGGTGGGGGATGACCTCTACATTTCGTTTGTATCGTAGATTTTGCGCTGTCTGTGAACTTATCATTTGATAATTTACAGCCTGTAGCCTACTTTATAGGCCTACCGTTGTCAACGGCTCATCGTCTGCTCATTGTGAATCATAAACGGTCAAACGAAACAAATAGTGACATGGTTTTATGTTCAACGTAGCGCAATATCCTAACTGAAGCAAGACTGCTTGGGCATTGCATGGTTCTTATATCAAGAAGCGCAAGCTGAAAAATTGTGATATAGACAACATTGTCAGAATGAAGCAACACGGTGCATCACCAGCAAGCAGTGTGCACACAACTTCAGTGTTGTCAGCTAACAACTGCTGCTGTTGAACGTTCTTTCTCCATTCTGGGCAAGCTACTTAGTAAGAACAGACACTTTCTACCCGAGATAGCGCAGTGGTATAATCCGCGGCTGCAACACCAATGGGTGTGGGTTCGATTCCGACCGAGGTCGACTTTACCTAGGCTCCTCCTCGCCACCTCATCCGCGTAAGCGGTGTCTTACAAAAAAGCCTAGAGGTGGGCCCTGCTATATGGTGGCAGTTACGGAAAATAATGAAGAATATCGGCCTGGGGTAAATGACCATAGTAGTTGACAAACACCATGAATACCACAAAACAAACAATGAAAAAAAAACACTTTCTACCCGAGAATGTAGGAAAGTATCTTTCGTTGTACTACAGCAAATTTTAATTATTCCACCATAATACGTGATGTAACTACTGCAATTCTTCATAGGGCCAGATTTCGTTAAAATACTAGTTTTTTCATGTAAAAATTTGTCAGTTTTTGAGCCAAAAACGTTCTTTCAGGCCAATCTACTTTGTAAGGACAGACAGTTCCAACCAGAAATGAAGATAAGTAGTACAATTTTAACATTATGTGCGAAAACACCTAATTTGCAAACGTGAGGTCAAAATTTGGTCAAATTTCAGAATTTTTAGGTCAAAATCTTCCGTTTTTTAGGTAAAAAAAAAATCGCCCTAGTCATCACCATTAAGGCTCAATCTTCCGTGGCATAACCAGGCAGTGGAAAGAGACGTCAAAGTGGTGACTGAAGCATCTGCCCATGTATCGGGATTTAAGGGGGGAAGGTACACCTACGCTACGTAAAATTTCAAATTGCTATATTTTCTACAATATACAGTCTGGCGTCTTAAAATTTGGTGTGTGAGTTTAATATACCATACTCCATATTCTATGTAAATTTTGGTTTCTCAAAATAATTCCTTGGGCCCAAATTGGGGGGGAGATTTTCAAATCGGACACTTCGCACGGCGGAAAGTCTGTCTCTTCAAGGAATGCTTATAAACTCCAGATAATGATTGATTAGGTATCCATATACCCCTAAGCACCTGGTAGAATGCTTGGAGTTTCCAATTATGCAGAAAAAAATCACCTGAAAGTGGATTTGACACTATTACGTTACCGAGTTTTCCATTTTTTTTCATAAAATAAAACAAATCATAACTAGCAAACTAAAACTCTGACTCCAACTCAAAATTCTATCATTCTACCAGGTAGAGCACATCTACTGCTGTAATTGAGCCAAGTTTGATCGAGATTGGAGATCATTTGATACCAAAATTTCCTTCCGCAGATAAACCAAACCAGTGAAAATCAAAAAGCTGAGAAAATCAACTTTGAAAATTGAAAATTGTATTTGTGAAAAATTAGAACAGATATGCGAAATGCGATGCTCTCCCAGTAATCAGGCATGCTTGAATTAGGATATAGCCAAATTTGAAGGAGATTGAATGTACATAAATGCATAATAAGTGATATAAAGTATGTCGGGTTTTACCGTTTTTCACTCAAAACTGCTATTCCATATGTGAACATTTTTCAAACCTTGAATTGGACAAGCATAAGATCACAGTTGGATTTAGAACAGTTGAAATGACATATTTGGATCCCTACGACACTGTCAAGTTGCACTGCAGTTGTTACTGATTGAACATATTATGACAACATTACACTGGATTCCTTCAACGATACAATTTTATACCATCAAATTTATAATAAAAATGAGGCATGAAAAATTAGTAGATGGATGAACGGTACAACAGGGAGAGCCCAGAGCCAAGGATGCAGCATGGTTATGATTAAAATTTCCCTGCACTGTAAGTAGTGTTTCCTTCTCAAACTCTCTTTCACTGCATCATTTTTTTAATTTCCTTCGTTTTCGATCACCAGTTGTGTCGATTTGGGCGTCAGAATTTTTCGTTTCGAATTGCGTTGTCTCTAATTCCTGCAAATCTGACTCTGAGGCTCATAGGAATTCCTACTGCTGCTACCACATCGAAGAGACCTGTTGCACCGGTGTTCCATCTTATCACAGCTAGAGCTACCGCAAATTCCAGGTAGTCTCTTTCCACGCAAGTCTCCTCGGAGCATAGGGTGCTATGGAGGCACTCGTTAGCATTCTAGGTTTGCAAGTTCATGCACTGTGAAAGAAGATCAATACTTGCAAGGTCCTTGAAGACGGGTTTGACCGCTTGATACATTTTGGCTCTCAGCAGATATTTGCGGATCGGTAGCACCTTCAAGTTTAGCCTTCAAGTAAAAGCACCACTTTTCATCACAATTACCGTGCATCGGTTCTTCTGTAGTTGGACTGTTAGGCATCAGTATTGCCCACACTTTAGTCGATGCATTCTGTGCATCTGGTGCACCATTTACGATGGCGTTATGATAATACTGGCTCCACTTTGGTATTGATCTGGTGATGACAATGCTTTTTGCCTTCCTCTTCAACATCATCTCTTTTTGACGAGGTGAACCAACAAAAAATTTCTTTCTTGTAGCACGACACTCCGATGCTAATCTCTGTAGCAAAGCCTTGCTGGATATTTTGCCAACAGCCCTTGCCTGTTGAATCACAGTCAGGGTAAGTCACAATACATTGAATGACTGCATCAAAGATGCATGACTTGCTAGGAAAAAGGTTTCCTCGGAATTTCATCAACCACCATCAGACTTCGAAGCAGATAAAAGGTCCAATCTTTTCTCGAATGACTTTTTCGGTTTCTTAGAAACTTTTCTTTCACCATATTATACCTCCTTCTCTTGCTAAATGCTTGCTTTGTTGTTATCTTTGTCCCGTCCATTGTAAAATCACCACTAACTATCAATTTTCTCACAATATTATCTTGGAAAGTATAATAATTCAGAAATTTCCTCCCGACAGCAGGATAGCTAATGACACATCTTGTGAGTGCTCACAACTGCTTTGGCAGCCAGATAATGTTATGATATTCATGCTTGAGTGAATACAGATATGGCTCTTTGTTATAACTATCTAAATTACAAGGACAGGGCGTTTGGTGACAATTTTGAGCTAGTTAAAAAAATTAGGGGGGGGATTCTCAATTTTTCACGAAAATGAGAGATTTTAAATGGAATTTTAACCTACTTATAGCTTGAAATCATGCAAGATGATTATATTTTATGAAAGTGCCAGTCTCATACTTTGTAATTATGCAATAAAAAAATTATGAAAAATTTTGATGATCTGGGTGTACCTTCCCCCCTTAAATGTAGAGATGGCCTCCTCAGACGAAAACTGAAGTCCCAAAATCTGATGAAATCCTTAAATACGAAAACAGATTTCAAAGTTTGTGTAGACCAGTGATTCCCAACCGCGGCCCTGAGGGCCGCATGCGGCCCCCAGCTAGCCTTCTTGCGGCCCCCACAAGAATATTGAGAAATCGATTTATGAAAAAAAAATTATACAATTAAATAGTATATTCATATTGAAATGAACCCGAATATTTTCGGCTGACACTCGTCAGGGGTAATCGTCAGCAACTAGTAGAGAATTGGAAAGAACATTGTATATCAACAATCGTATCACAAAATATGACGTCACCAGCATGAAATTTCGAATGAGAGAACGTTCAATGTACTATTTTTAGGTGATACACGAACATTTATAAAAGACTCTTGCTTGGCTTGGAGTCTGGAGTTTTCAATTAGGATTGCAGGGCAGTTGTGAGTAGACTGCTAAGATTACGTCACTGCTGTTTCAATGCAATGTGCCCTAACTTTCCAGTTGAACGGGCAGTACCTAAAGATATAGGTATTGATAGGACCGTAACTGCCGCACCCCAAGCCCCCCAATTGGGGGGAGCAAGCTCAAAGGAGGCGCGCGATTTCAAATTTCCAAGTACCTTAATTATTGGGTACTCTTCGACCAAGATAAAATACGAAAGATTTATAGAAGTGGGCATATCGGCGTTGGCCATTACCGCGCCACGGCGCACGAAGACATATAAAGTTTTAGACCATGTAACATGCGACTCCAAGAAGTGTGCCAGAACGATCGGCAGCGAGAAAACCTTGGCCGAAAAGGACTGCCCTTACGCTGACCGAAAACTTCGTTATATATATACAAAATACATATAGGTATAATTGACCATAGGCGCCTAAATGACTGGCGCCGAATGTTCCTGTCTTGGCAATCTGAACGTCATGAGACAAATAGGCTACCATCCCGCAGGGAAGAACTATATGCCAGTGAAGAACTACCAATTTGGAATCGTGTGCATCTTTTAGTTTAGTACGTTTGGGCGATTCTATATTTTTTGATATAGCAGACTGGAGGTCACGAAATAACAAATAACATCATGTAACGAAGTCGTACCAACGGGTCCGCTCGTACGAATATGTTTAATTATTATTTACGGGCCCTACAGTTTCCAAGACACCTCACTCAGCTCTACCGGTAAATCTGATTACGTGAGCAGAGAGGATAAGTAATTGATAGCAATATATATGCAATTCCCGATCTTATTGACCTATTTCATTTTGAATTATCGAAAATTTTCGCGCTCCACGCTGGCTCTCTAAACGGGGGTCCTGATTTCGTGGCAGAAGCGAACAACGACACGGGGGGTCGGTTTATCACCCTATGGGAGCTCAAGACCTAAGTGTTTTGGGGGGCTTGACGAAGTGCTGTTTCGTTCCTGCCAACGGGTATACGCCCGAAGATGTTTAATTATTATTGAGTGGTCCTACCTTTTCAAACACAACTCACTCGGCTCAACCGGTCAATCTGATTACGTGAGCAGAGAGAGGATAAAAATTGATACCAATATATATGCAATTCCCGATTATATATATTCAATCAATAATTATAGAATTTTTTCGCGCTTCGCGCAATTTGTCGAGAGAAGCTGCCTAAAACGGACACCCGATTTAGATGATAAATAGCGGTAAACAGCCATCTAGCCCGAGGGGTCTGGGGGGATTCGGAGTTCGGTTTATCACCCTATGGGGGGCCCAAGAGAAACGTTTTTAAGGGGGGGGGGGCTGACGAAGTGCTGTTACGGCCCTGGGTATTGATAACTAATTTACGGATAGATGTGCAACAAGTGACTCGCGATTGAATACGCCGAGATGCGTACTGCTTAGCCGGCAAAAAGCAGCATAATTGGTAGTCCTATAGCTCGCGACCCAAGCGTTCGAATAATTTGATATGTCGGTGTTTATCGAAAGCAAGTGTCGCACTGATTCCAAAAATACGAATTGAAATCTCGCCAGGGCAATAAAACTACTCCGAAATAGCCAGCAAAGGTTGATTGTTCTGAACAACGGGAACGCGGCAACACAATGGCCAATGGCGTCAAGCGAATGATCGGAACAATGCCAATTTTCATATTTTGGTGACTATTTTGGGTTCCTTTCATTGCCCTGGTATTCGTGCGGCCCCGGCCGTACTCTGAAATTCTAAATTTGGCCCTGCCACCGAAAAAGGTTGGGAACCACTGGTGTAGACTAATACTCTGGTAGTGAAACCATCTGCGGAATATATCTTTTTTCAATATAGAATTGATGTTTTTGTGTTTTCAATATGGATTTGCAATTCATGTGCTTTCAATATGGAGTTGTCAGTCATAAGATCAATCTCTACACGCTTTTGACATCGCACCCATTGCTTCAGTCCCTAATTTTACCTGAAAACGGTCTAAAAATCAATGATTTGGTTGCAACACTTTTTTTCTGTTCATTTTTGAGACAAAGCTCTGTGGATGTGAGATAGAAACTTGTTGCTTCCGCATCTTTTAAGCCCTAAATCAGCTTTCTGTTGTATCAATATATAGCGAAATTAGCTATTTTTGGTGTGTTCGGTGAAATTGCACGATCACTAGAGGGTGCACAAGCCCAAAATTATTATCAAAATTATTTTTTGATATTTGGCACCACATATCAAGTGTCCGTTTTGAAATTCAAAATTTTCCATTTTTCACTCCACCCTACTCACTAATATAGCATCAATTCATCAGGGTTAGTACGTGCGTAAATGACGATGATACAATCTCCTCCTGTTGCCGAACTTACGCGTATGATGAGCTTACCAACGAGTCCGTAAGTGCTTTCAATTAGCGAGTTCCTGATTTCTTGTGAATATTTAAATCCTTGCTCTTATTAACGCGTATTACGTGGCCTCGGCGATGATTTGCGCAAGTCCAAATGTCCGAGTTGTTATGGAATCTGTTCTATAATGACGCTGATTTCAGGTGGTTCAAACCTGTCCCCTTTTATAACTCAAGCCTTGACGCACATCTTCTGATGGCCATGTTTGAGTATTAGTGAAAATAAACGACGCACATGTTTGCGGACATTCGATGTCATTCAGTTTTGGAGACGCTTAACACGAGCCCAAAACTGATTATCTCGATGTTCTTTTGTCTCCTGTTTTCTTTTGCCCTTTTTTATTTTATCTAATTGAAAAGTCGATATATGTATATAGTTTTGCGATGTCACTCTTTAATCACAATCGCTAATCAGCATACACTTAACGGCATTGTCTCGAAGCCATTGAGAGATAGGAGCCAAAGCATGCTAGGACCCAGACGCAATAGTTGGGCCAACGATGATATCTTTGCCACCAGGCCTATGGCAGATGCGATTGTTTAGGCCAGCGCTGATATCGTGCGCGCACCAGGCCAATGCAGCTTAGAAAGGAGCACATATGGTTGGAGCGTGAAGTGCTGTACTGTCTTTTCCTCACTGAAACATCTTTTGCCTCCTTTTGTTGATGTAGCAATTTTTGTTACTAACTCTCTTTCCACCGTTATCTCTATTGCAAATGATAGGTACAAATTTGTTCTAAATTAGATTGAACAATTACTGAATTCCAAAGAACCTGGAAATTCAATTAAAGGCCTATTCAGAAAGAATGTCAACAAAAATTAAGTTCAGTTCATACCAAATCAGGGTTGCGTCACATAAGCACGAGAATGGCAAATGGCTGTACAGCAGGGGCGGTCAACTTCTCCAGTCGGCGGGCCGGATATAGGAAAATTAAGTACTTGGCGGGCCGGATTGCTGAATCGATACATTATTCGCCCGTTTATCTACATATATAAGGAATAAATCGTATTTAATGAATGTATTTTAACGACAGCAATGTCACTTCAATGCCATTTCTCGCCGACCATGACGAAGACAATGTGGATTTGAGAATAGCATTGTCATACAGGCGCCGCCATGTCTGCTTCTATCTGATCAATCAACACACGGTGTGCAATCCTTGATGAGGATTTCAGGGCGTTCGATAACCCCGGTACCCCAAATTTACCAAGATATCAATGCACTTTAAGGTTGAGTAGGTGACGAGATAGCGTCGTTGTTCAACTGTGTGGCCTAATTAATCTCGATATTGAATGCGTGCCACGTCCTCCATGAAATTTAAGAAGTGGCCCGCGACCCGTTTTGAGTTGGCGACCCCTGGCATAAGCGGAGTCTTACAAAAGCCTATAGAATTGCCCCGAATATTTCAATGACTTCTTTACCTCTGAATCAAAAGCGCACAAGTACAACACACGCGCGTCCACGTCGTCCAAATATCATATGATCGACCGAAAAGATCATCGCTCTATCAAATATGCCGGACCTGATGTGTGGAACAGTATCCCGCCGGCCATCCGACAGTCGACGAGCATGTCCACATTCAAGTCGAAATACAAGCAATTACTACTAAATAAGTACAGTCCATCCTCAAGATTACCGGACCACGACTGACCTATCGATCTCACTTCCCATGACATGCCGCCCTATTTCTTGTCGCATTCTTTTTCTATACTATCTTCTTTACTTTCATTCAGTGTGCATGCCTCCTCTTTACATCGCCTAGGCCAAGGTGGGTGTCAGATTCCATAGACTACTCCTTGTCGCTTCGACATCTTCCTGTCTTTTCATTGTATCGCATTTTTTGTGGTGTATTGAACTGATGAAATTGCTAATAAACCAATGATAATGAAATGTGCCGTGCTACAAGTCGGCGGTTACTGAATGAAAGATAAGAAATATCAGCCTGGTGTAAATGACCATTGTAGTCGACAAACACCATGATTACCACAAACGACATTAGGGTTGAGTACATCGTAAATACCGATAATGCAAGTTGTTGTTGTTTGTGGTATTCATGGTGTTTGTCGACTACTCTGGTCATTTACACCAGGCCGATATTCCTTCTTTTTGATTCCGTATCTGCCGACTTGTAGGCTTCTTCTAAGACACCACCTACGCCGATGAGATGGCGAGGAGGAGCCTAGACAAACCTCCAACACTTAGGTGGGAATTCTGGAGTCGACCTTGGTCGGACTCGAACCCTCAAACCATTGGAGTTGTAGCAGCGAATTATACCACTACGCTATCTTGCCACAGATAATGCAAGTCTTCTCGCTTCGACGAACTTACGCGACAGTCACTAAAATGTGACGTACTAAGTGGGGAATCTAGGCAGACTGGGGCCGCGGGTCACATTATTGTCATGTATCACGGAAAACTGTCCGCGGGCCGGACAAAATCCCTTCGCGGGCCGGATCCGGCCCGCGGGCCGTATGTTGCCCGCCCCTGCTGTACAGCATGCTTGGCTCATTTCGCAAGATACAGTTCTGTACCATTTTCACTAAAACCAAAAATACATTAACGTAGAAATATTCCACAAATTGGATTACCCGTATTTCGCTGTAGCTAGTCTAATCAAAAAACTAGAATTACCTAGTTGTCCGACTCCGAATTAGACGTTGAACATTGGTCTCATCAATCCTTACAAACTGAAAGATTCCATTTTCCTCCCAGTCCGTTTTCAGTCCTTCCTATCTCACGAGTGGGTTTTGTGAAAATCATGTCTCATACAATGTCAATATGGAAACTTTTTTCTTCAGGAGACGGAAGCCATTCGATGGAATGCGCAGCACTGGAAAAAGATGCAACGTATCCGGTGAATGGTCTGACTACAGTGGGGTGAGAGACCTGTTAATTTTTTAAAGCAAAAATGTATAAATTTTTTGCGTTGCGAAGTAGCAACACAGTCATCGATCCAGACCAGAGCTCTTTAGCTTGTGTGCATACAGTGCACCAAAAGACTCATGGAGTTGCACCAATACGAAAAGGTATAATAGTGTCCATCATGAACCTGTCATACTAAACCGGAGGTTCTCAAACTGGGGCTCTGCGGACCCCTTGGAAGGGGTTCATGAAAGGACAAAAATCTGAGGTTTGAGGCCACAAAGCCGAGTATTCTGGATTTATGGTAAAACCATGAATGAAATGATCCACTAATTAGGAAGTAGATGTTCCTCTTGTCAAAAAGTAGACTTTTCTATTGTAATAAGCAGATTTGTAATGTAACACAACGACCAGGCATATGCCTGCTGTCACTGACATGATTCTGGTAGATTCAGTCCCTACCCGGTATTAATACTCGCGTTTCTTCTCCGGACCGGGTGGAAATATTTTCAAGAAATCGACAGCACAAGACTGTTGCGCGTAGTCGGGGTATTTCTGCTCATGTTTAAAACGCCCATCATTTTTACAGAATGACACTTTACACGTGTCTTCCAGTCTCGATTCTCAAACAGATGAATATGGAGATGCAGATGCAAGATGAGGCTTCCCGCACGATATCGGAGTTGATTTGTCTGCTGCTGGCGTCATGTTCAAACTCTTTTCTCCGTATTTCAAGATGTTTTGTTAAAATCCTCTGTTTGGGAAATGTCATCTACATTGTCAACCGGCCTCAAATGGTCCAAATCATTTTTTTGAATTGCGTAAATGAAATGCGTTTTTGTTGTGTACGCATACCTTGAACTTTATAATTGTGTTGCCTGCCATGGAACCTGGTGTGTGGTAATATTGCTGCTATTGCAAGACACTTTGCACCTTCTGAAGCAACGAAACAACTTATTTGCTCTTCATTTGCATATTTTTTCTCCCATCCCATGCAATATGCTGAGTACTTTGTTATTATACTCAGTTTTGTGTGGCACTTCGCTTATGATCCATGGTCGTGAATAAACGTGTTGGTTTTTTCTTAGAATGCTGTTAACAATATAAGTGTGATTACAATTTCATCATGGTGTGGTTTGGTTGTGGCAGTGTAGCACGTTCAAAATAACTCTTGGTTGGTAATTGAAATGAACATATTTTGAAGAGTGGGTTAGTAGCTAATAAAATTCAGTAATTGATGGATGTTCTAGAGATGAGCAGTAACATTGACTTGAAACAAACAGATTGTAGGGTTTGTGCTAGCCTAGAGTTGCCATACGTCAGGACATGTCCGAAATTTTACTGTTCACACTGCGTCCGAGTCCAAAGTAGGTCGTGGGTAAGTCTGGGCAAAAGAGCTGACCTTTTTTAGTTATCAGATTGATCAAATTTTGAGCTGGGGCACGGAACATTTTCACATTGGAAATGCTGTCGCGACCATAAAAGGTTGGAAACCACCGGATCTGCAACCTTCTGTTATTTCAGCTCATCAAAAGTCTTATTCGTGTGCCATGAACATGACTGAACGATCTACTATACCTGCATTTTCGAAGTCAGCTGGTCTTCCCGTGAACTGAAAATATTATACACAGTGGTGCCACTCCTAGTGTTTTAACGCTAGATCTAGCGTTTTTTCGGTCGTTCTAGTGTTTTTTTTTCGCAAAATTTTGCCAATCTAGTGTTTTTCTGCATTTGTGCGAACAATGAATATTCTAAGGTTAGACTACTAAATAATACGCTAAATTATCGCTGATAAGGCGATTTAGTGTCTCTAGCTGTGTTTGTTTTATAATTCTATGTGGTGGTGCAGTAACAAGCAATTATTACGTAACACGGTGCGCTGTGAATCCGTACTTATGAGCGAAAGTCTCTGAAAAAATGAAGAGCGATTTCGCTCTGATGCTCTGTCGTTTTTTGTTGAACTCAGTCTGCAGATTCGGCAAGATTTTCATTTGCCGAGGACAGCATACTTGAGTGTATAGAATCCGTTAACATCCTAATCAACACAAAGAATAGTTAAATCAATCATTCCTCTAGCTGTGCAATTTCCCTCTGTGATATTATTTGATGAGCTTGATGATTTGTCGGAAGAATGGGCTGCTTTGGCAAGATCGCAAAATGAGTTGCAGGTGCCCTCCAACAGAATTTTTGCAAAAATTGAAATCTGTGCACAATGCGTTTGGTGAATCAAAATTCCCTTTACTGGGGAAGCTCATGACGAATCTCTTAGCATTGCCACATTCCACTGCGTTCGTGGAAATTAAGTATGCTGCACATAGACATGAACATCCCCCATTGTTTGGTTGAAGATGTACGGTAGTGAGTAAGATGCCACACAAAAGATACGCATGTTTGATGGATGGTGTACAATGGAATGATAAATTTTTATGACCCCGTACAATTCGAAAGCGACAATATTTGATTATTTTTGCGCTATTGAATTCATTTCATTAATTTTCGTTGAATAATTATGCAGTATTATCAATTCGTTTCATTAATTTTCGTTGAATAATTATGCAGTATTATCAATTCGTTTCATTAATTATCGTCGAATAATCATGCAGTATATCATGCATTTGTATCGAATTCATGTGCGGAACACTTCTTATCTATGGATTTGTACCTTGGTCATCATGATTACTTGGCAACGGCAAATTTTTCCATCAATTTACTAATCTAGTGTTTTTTTCGCCAATCTAGTGTTTTTTCACGACATAATCTTGTGTTTTTCCTGGAACCTAGAGTGGCAACACTGATTATACAATATTTACCCGCTAGCGTGTGGTAGAGGTCCATGGCTGCTGTAAGTTTTCTGCGAATTTCGAACTCCTTATCATCTGCATAGCACATAGGTTAGTCATTTGCTTCATATTGCCGGAAATTTTATGTTTCAGCTCATACTTCAACAGGAGTTAAACCCGCTTCGTATTGATAGTTCGGTCTGGTATCGAATCTAGCGGTAACTGATGTATTTATTTTGTGCCGCATTTGCACTAGTGTTGCCGTTTTACACTTTTACCATAGCAATTTACAACGCAGCATAGTATATATGTGTATTGTAGCCTATGTTGTAAATTGCTATGCTTTCACTGTTCTATGTTTGCGTTTTATAATTTTAGCCATATGACTAGTTCTTCGTTGCTGTTTTGTGTTACTGACCAAGGAAGATGGAAGACTATACAGCTTGAACGAAGAAGACCACATGCTTTTGGCTGTGATGATATGATATTGCTGTAATTGTGTGTTCAATACTTGTGCCCAAATATGGAATCGGTGTCTTGTGCACACCAAAGATTCTACTGACTGCACACAGGTGTGACGCTGAGAACCGTCTTGGCACACCAAAGATATTATGCTAAACGTGCCTATATAATCGCCATTCGCATTGTACGAAATAGAGAGCCGGACCGAATGGATTCGCATTCCATAATTTACGAATGCGCCCATCTCTGGCGACATACATCGTGCATGTATGCGATCCGACATTATTACTGTTTTAGTTTTTTCCGATCTTCGTCGATTCTTATTCGCAAGGTTGCTAGTATATCATGATGATGACAGTATGACTCTTCGTATTAAAAATGACGGCTCTCTATATGCCCATCTTCGATTCCGTAGTATCAATATTTCATAGATGATTAAGATGAATCACCGTCTACGTTCCAGCTGTGTTTCCATTTTTAGGAGTATTCAGACGACCGTTGTTAATAACGCCAAAGGTAAGTATTACTTGACATCGAAGTGTATCTCGATTTCTAGGCAACTAAGGCAATGATAATTATGATTCGCTTAGGATGATATCCAACTGTCATACCAGTGAACTTCCAAGCAGGCGATTGTATTTCAGTACTGATGTACCATACTCCTGTAGTTCACACTTTATATGGTGTACAATCTTGCTGCTGAACAAACATCAATCTCACCATCACTAATTATGAATTATCTGCAGCTTGGTACTGCCTTTTGTGTCATTGCTGGGTAAGTCCATGTCAAATCAACCGCTCTTGTCACCACTGGGTCCTCAGATTGCAATGAAAATGGAGGGGTAAATATGGTATCCAGTTCTGACTGCAGCAAACCTAATTTTGTCAAAATTGGTCAACCCATCACAAAGTTATCGCATTTTAAAAAATGGCCATTTTGTGCTCACCCAACCATGAAGTTCAATTAGTTTTACATTACCTGTTACAGTAACGTTTATAAACTAGCATAGTCAAGTACTTGAGAGTGGATTATGGTGTCTAATGATAGAATAGAAGAAACTCTTGCTATTGAAGGGAAAATTGTCACTTAATTAAATGAGGTCAAGGGTCCCACCTCATAAACTGACACTTTTCAAAATCGTTCATGCGTAACATGAACTTCAATTATATCTAGCGTAATTCTGTCTACACGAAAATTGGAAAGTAACATGTCATATGAAAGCTTGTTTGGAGAAGAACATGGCTGACATGTTTTGCTAACTAATATTTGACGGATAGTACCTCTAAATTAACTTACCATAAATACTTCTGAATCCATGGGGTAATTCAATTTGAGATTAATCAAAAGAGGGATTGGGTATCTCTCAAGTTTCAGATTTTTCTGAAATTTGGCTCAAGACACCATGAAGTACATCTAAGTAAATATCAATTTATTTTAAATGAATTACATAAGTAGTTTTCAAGTTATTGCATGATAAAAAACAAGCTTTTTATGCTCATCCAACCGCGAAAATCAAGTAATTTTTTAGGCTGATTTGAAATTTTCTGTAAATAAGCTATTTTGACAATTAGAGAGTTGTTCTATTTGTTATGTTGTATAAATTGATATATTCTATCATACAGCACAAAAATTAGTGATTTTTGGTTGACATCCCAAAATATAACTCATTAACCCCAGAAACCACTGAAGCGTAACAAGAATATTTCAGGGGTCTCTCTCTCATTTCTGTCTGCTTCAAAAAAATTGTAAATGGTGTCATATGAAAGCTGTTAGAACAAAGAATTTCTAGAAAATGAGTAACATGCTAGAGTTTGTCTCAAGGTAACGCAGCAACTAGAATATCGAACATCATTTTTTAGGAAAATCACTACATTTTCATGACCTGATATATACCCTGTTTTCAAAACTTTGTCAGTAAATATTACATAAAAACTTGTTTTCTAAGGAATCTGTGTTACAACAGCTTTCATTTGCCACCCTTCATAACTTTTTTCAAGTAGACAGAAATTAGAGGGAGACTCCTGAAATATTGTCATGCTTGAGTGATTTCCAGAGGCACCGTCTTTCAAATTGAGCTAAATTATGGGCCGTGAACCAAAAATCATTAATTTCGCACTTGAATGATAGAATAGATCAATTTATACAACATAACAAAGTGAACAACATTCTAAGGTCAAAGTAGCCCATTTATAGACAATTCCAAATGTACTTAAAAACAGCCCTACAATTTCACGGTTGAATGGGCATGAAAAGTATGTTTTTCATCATGCGATAACTTTAAAATTACTCAAGTAATTCATTTGAAATGAATTGCGATTTAGTGAGCCATACTTCATGATGTTTTGAGCCAAATTTCAGCAAATTTCAAGCACTATGTGGTGACGAAATCCATTTTTTTGGTTGATCAGACATGGAGTTACCCTGCTTTTTAATCCTGTTCTAATCACAGTTTTCCTGCAAGCTTGTTCTGTTCTATTGCTAACTTTACACTATCTTATTTTCAGCATCTATAAAAGCACCTGTAATACCAGAACCTGAACCGCTTAGAGAGACACCAAAGCTGCAACAATTCTGTTGTGGATTGAATTTCAAGCAAGGTCATACAGATCCAGAACTGCAATCAGATAGCAATTACCCTGAATGGCAAGTTTCTTTCGTCAATCTTGTCCTGGCCGTCTCGATTTGTGCTGCAACCCATAATTACGCAAGGAGATACGTCATGAAACTCCAGTTTGTACAGTTACCAAGAATGATGACCACTGCCATTTTTACTTTACTTACGTACGGTATCCTATTTTCATACTGTTCAAAAATACTGTTAATCTTCCAATATTTCTAATCAAAAGCATTACCTATACTTGAATCCATACTCATGTGTCACGTACAAGTGTTCATACAAAAGTGCTTATGGTAGCTAGGCAAAATTTTATAAAATGATGCATTCTTGAGTCCAATCAAATTTTTCAAACAGGCATATTGCCAATATATGTGCTCATTAGTTGATTTTGAAATTGTATCCTTGACATTTGTTCTATTTATGTGATTCATGTGAGAATAGGATGCATGCTAACTTTCATTATTGTCATTGAAATCACAAACTGATCATTTTCATGCAAAGGTGCGGCATTACATTATTACTACTGATTGCTTGTTATCAAGCTTTATAATAACACCTCTCGGTGCTTTATCAATCCTATCCTAGTCTAGGCAAATGAAACGCATTCTTTTTGCGTAATCAGCCCACAGTTACATAGAAGCGCGGTATAGGTACCGTAAGTGTCTCCTTCCCAGTTTCTCTCATTTAAACTTCTGACTCGAATCGAGTTGAGTTATTTTCACTTGGTCGTTGAGATTCAAGTCGAGTCATTGTTCCATCTGCGATTTGAAGAAGACTGGCGCTTGGAATGTCTTGCTATTGCCCAGTCAACTTCAGAACTCATTCGAGCCAAACTAAGCGAGTGATTAAGCAAAGCAGGTCAGGCTTAAGTTCTTGTCCGTTGTGGGAGCACTTGTCATACATGAAGTAGATAAAAAGTAGTGCTTAGCAGAATCGTCAAAAATGGGATTATCGGATCGCTGAATCAGTGTGAGAAAAGATGAGAGAATGTATCATTGCTGTGAAATCAGAGTAGCTTACGCTCATTTTTCAAATTTTGAGATCCATTTTTCAAATTGATAGACAATTAGGTTCTGTAAAATTTCATTTCGGCCATGTTAATGTTTATCACATTGTTTCAGACTTCATCATCGCCAAGATAGGACTGAAAGAAATGAAAACTTCACATGAAGTTAATTTTTTCAAATTGAGTAAAATTGACATAAGCTACTATGATTCCACAGCGACAATATGAGACAACTGAACTTTGACAGTATACGACTTGAATCAGTGATATGACATGGTCGAGTCATGTGCAATGACTTGAGTAAAAGCCAAGCCAAGCCATGAATTGAATCGAGGCTTAATTTCAGTCATTCTAGCCCCACTCCTTGCTATAAATATGCATTCAATTACCCATTTGAGAGCCCACACAATGCTCATAAAAGTTTTCGTGGCTCTCTATCTGAGCTATATTGCGACAACTCCCGGTTACGGCAAGCTACGATCACTCTCGTTTTCTTCCAGGTTATGGACTGTCCACACTGGACGACCTAAGACGTACAAAGACTTCATGCCAGACACTCGAGAATACTGGAATTTGTTAATGGCCGCAAAGCAGGATCATGCCGATCAGATCAGAGGGAACGTGACTTTCGCGAGACCTTGCAGGGAACACGAAGTGAACTTTTATAGCAGATTTCCGCAAAGAAATCATGGAGAGATGCGTGTTAATGAAAGCACTGGCTCTTGATGTATGTTCGATATTGTCGAGAGTCGTCTGTCAATAAAATCAGTGGCTCTATTATTTTGATTCGCGTAAGACAGACGACATACCATGTAATGTGATTGATGAGCGGATAGGATGTCGTAAACAGACTTGAACAATCAGATCCATTCTTCTCTAATTGGAGTGTACCGTAATCCAGGTAATCTAATTCTGTTTAATGTTCCTACGCTCTAATTTTAATTCAAATCTAATTTGTGAAATGTTTCTATACTTTAATTTTAATTCTGATATAACTTCTGGTTTTCGTGAAGATGCTACAGGAGAACGACAGTAGCTTGGTGAACAGGCATTTTCCAAGTTTTCGCAAATTCACTAATTTCAATCTAATTTGGGAAAAAGCATTACTGTAGCTGTAATTATAATCTACGAATTTGAAAAAAAAAAACAGTAGCTCTAATTCTAGTCTATATAGGAAAAACTGTATAGCTATAGCCCAATTCTAATTCTAATCAATTTTAGAAAATCAGCCAATTTTCTAGTTGTCCAAGTCTGGCCAGAACAACCATGTGAGTGTGGTCTTTCAATTTTGAACTGCTGCTATTCATTATATTTTACGCCAATCTTTGTGCTTTTCTCCATAGTGCAGTGAGGAATAGCCCATGCACACCTAGCAAGATAGTGCAATGGTGGTGCGTCCTGCTTCTGCTTCTTCATCGGTAGGTCGTGGGTTCGATCCCCGGCCGGGTCAGACCAAGGGCTTGAAAACTGGTATCCGCGCCTTTCTCGCTAGGCGCTCAGCATCCACGAATAGCATGAAGAAAAAATGGTGGTGCAGACTAGATGACCTCGGCAAGGTCGTATCGCATCTCTGTCGTCAAAGAATCTCGATGCAGGCAAAAATAAATCTGATCTCTCCATCGACGCTTTGAATTGTGCAACCGCCAATGGTGGTGGAGTACCTACCAACTGGGCGAATTCCTAGATAAACTGACCGTCATCGCGATAATAGATAGGCCGTCACCCTGTGTCATGACTTACAACAGGCGCAGCTGAATTGCAAAATCTGATGATGATGTGAAGATTATACAAATAATTACATTTGGCATAGTACTGTTTAAGGTAAAGGCTGCCCACTGCCCAGGTTATTCTCCAGGTACTCTGCTTGGAAATGATCCAGGTTATTCTCCAGGTACTCTGCTTGGAAATGATCAACTATGCTCCTATGAGTAGCTGAGGTCTGGTAGACTGAAAACCCATAGGCAAGATAATAATTGATCCGAGTCGGATCTCAACGTTTCTACTTATTTTCCAGGATCAGAGGGTGTGACTAACAAATTAATTCTCAAAATAGTAATTGCCTCAAATGTAGCAGATAAGTCCAAATTCAAACAGTTTCTATAGGGATACAAGCCTGTGTTTTGAAATCACAGGAAGATCCAATCGATTAACACATAATTGAACCGTGCCTCATGCTGAAACATGTCTATATTTTCATTGCCTGTCATCAAAGGAACAAAGATACGGGTTTCCAAAAAAGCTTCAAATAATGACCAACAAAACGAATCTGTTCTAGGAACTGTTTGAGAACAGAAATGCAATAAGAAATGCATGTATATTGTAGGCCTATAGCCTACATGGAACATCGGTAGACCAACTTCCCTATAGAACTCCATAGATGAAAGATTAATATGTATATCGACACTGTCGGACAGTATGGTAATAGATATATCGTCATAAACACCATGATTAGTCAATAATATGAGACACACAATTCAATCAACCTAGATTTTAATTGAGATGTTTGTAGCACAAGATAATGTAGTCCTACACACAGTCAATACAACCTTGTTGAAACTCATTTCGTGACTTGATGAATGGAGCGGGCCAGATAGCCTACGTTCCCACACGACACACCGGCTACAGATATCCTACCGTCCCTTGTTAAATATACTGCAAATTCACTGGCGAGCCTGTCCACATTCTCCGGAGTCAGCCCAGTATAGCAAAACATACCAATTTGATCTGTGATATGTTGCCAGTTCCGTGTGCTGCCTTCGTTTGCCAGATTTTCACGAAGTTGACTGCGCATCGAAATGATTCGATCGGCCATCCCTTTCACTTCGGTTAGCCACTGCTCGTTCAAAGCAGGATCCGAGAGTATGGTGGAAGCTATCCGCGCGCCGTGCAGAGGCGGGTTGGAGTACATTGGTCGGATGATAATCTTGACTTGACTCTCGACGCGTTTTGCTTCCTCTTTGTCAGCACATACAATGCTAAATGCACCGACGCGTTCTCCGTAAAGGCCCATATTCTTTGCAAAAGACTGGGACAGGAGCATATTGTGGCCTTGCGACACAAAATAGCGCATGGCTTGCGCGTCACGGTCCGTATCTCCGCTCGCAAAACCCTGATAAGCCATGTCGAAATAAGGTAGTAAATTTCGACTCTTGCAGATTGCCGACATTTCTTTCCAATTTTCAAAACTGGGATCAACACCGGTCGGGTTGTGAGCGCACGCATGGAAAAGTACTACAGACTTCTCCGGTATCTTGTTCAGATCCTCCATTGCTCCGGATGCGTCGAAACCGCACGTTTTTGAATCGTAGTAACGATACTGCTTGATTTGTAAGCCAGCGTGACCAAAAATGGGGTTGTGATTTCCCCAAGACGGGGTTGGCAGCCAAATTGCTTTGCTGTCGAGGAACTTTGCCAAGAAATTGGCCCCTATCCTTAATGATCCGGTGCCCGAAATGGATTGAACAGTCACATTGCGAGATTCCTTTCTGACGTCACTGTCGGGTAGAAATGCCAAATCCGCCGCTTTTTCTGTGAACGCCGGCAACCCTGTTATTCCCAAGTATTCTTTATCCAATTTCATTCCGACGATCTGTTCCTCCGCTTTAATAACCGAAGGCAGAACATATGGCTTGCCATTATCATCCCGGTAAGCCCCAGCACCAAGATTCAACTTATTTGGATTACTATCGCGTTTGAACGCTTCCGTAACTCCAAGAATCGCGTCAGGAGGGCCCATCTCTACATTTGACCACCAGCAATGATGATTCGCCACGCTAGCGGCTATTGGAGATAGTTGCTTTCGCAGAAAGTGACACGAATGTCTGATCATCGCCATGGTGAATCACAGTATCAAATAATGTACTAAATATCGCATAAGCTTTTCCATCGAACAAAAATGCTCAAGTTAAGGTCACGTCTAAGCCTCTTTATTACTACACACACCAATTATTTCTTGGAGTCCCGATTAAGGACTCAATTTGGCGCAGATGCATTGTAATTAAATACGGTATCGTAGTAAAAAAATCCCAAGAGCTCAAATGAGACCATCATATAGGATGTCATGAATAACACTGCTGAACTTTTAATGACTTTGGCCTGCTTAACATGTAAATGACAGTTTAAATTGCAAAGTAATAAACCTCCGAGGTAGGCTACTGCTCGTTAGCTTATGTTGTTAGCTATGTTTGTCAATTATATTAGGTTTGAAGATCCTCCGTTGATATTAATGGTAACTCTAAAACATGGGAAATCTACCTCTAGGCATTATAACAAACAGGCTTCATTGCACAAAATAATTGGAAGTCGATGGCCTTGCAGAAAACAACGTCATAATTCATGTGTATCGCTATCAATCAAGACATTGCCAACAAAGGTTGGTCTACTTTAACTAACTACTATCTAACGAGAAGCATAGGCCTATTATTTGACATCCTGTTCCTATAACAGTTTTTAGCATCTAAGTTTGACCCTCAAAATAAAGCAGCTTGCCCGAGTTAATAGGTCAGAGCGTTGAAGTTTGATCAATCAATTGTGTTCTTGTCTCATGACAACGTTCCAGTTTCAACTTCAAAACTACCGACCAGGTTGTTTCTTGATTAGCAAAATTCGTACTAAAAGCAAGACCAAAAATACTGACGCAGCAAAAACTGTCTTAATAAGCTAGTTGTGTCTTGTGCTCTTGTCTCATGACAACTTTCCAATCTCGTTTCACGACCACAAACCATGTTGTTTCTTGATTAGCGAAATTCGTCTTGAAAACAAGACCAAAAAACGGATGAATCAAAAACTGTCATAAGAAGCACAACATGTCTTATAAGATGCGTTTTACTGGTCTAATTTTCAAGACCAAATGATCGTGACAATTCTATATGGTTTCAAAAAGCTGAATCCGTCTCAATTTTAAGACCTCACTTCATCAGTAAGACTGAAGAGGTTACTGAAAATGAGACCAAATCATCCTCATGTCCTAAATTTGAAACCAAATTTGTCTAAATTTTTTTTGTAGTGATACAAAAATACAACCACCCTCTACTCTTATCGATACTGGTAATTGATGCTCTAGACTTGGACCTGATTGATAGCATCATACGAACTTCGTAACCGCCAGCACACATATGATGGGACCAGACTGGAAACAGGGGTTGTTATTAGCAATAACTTGCTTGTAATGAAGGCAAGGGTTCCTTGCATAGAATAATATAATTGAACGTTGAAGGTTAAACCCAAACGGAAAACTAAGTGTGACGTTGCCACCAATTCCACTCTAGAGAAGAGATGGTACAGTGACAGTGGCATAGTAAGATACAGTTTCATCGATACAATATTATGATATTAGCCATCGATTAGCTTTGAACCTTTGATTTTCACCTTTGGTTTTTTCCGATGGCGACAGAAACTTTCATTTGCTGGTTGTTCACGATTTTGCACAGCAAAAGATCAAATAATAACCGATATTGAAACTTGCCAACAATATACCTATATCCCTATTATCACTTCCTAGAAGATTGATCTTGTTCTGCAACGTCTCTGCGACTCAACTGCAATACCGTACTTAACGCTGCAGCCAAATGGTAGCAGCTACATCGCTAGCAGACATGACGTCGACGTCTCTGCAATGACTTCTTCGTAGGTCAGCAGATCCTGCAGCAAATAACAAGTCCGTCGACGGTATTGTTTTTATACGTGATTTCATGATCCGAACTTCGTATTGAAACCGGAATCAGGTATTTCGTCGTTTGTTCGTAACATAACATGACATAACATGGTTGGGTTATATTTTTATCTGAACAAGTCACACACAATGTACAATGCGATAAGACACAATGCGATGTCATAAACAGATAGGAGGATGTAGAACGACACGCATCAGTAGCGATCCTTTACTCTAACATCCACATCGACCTAGACTCTAGAGTGCCCGCGGTTCGCCTGCGTGCTGGGCGCTTATCGTAACCACTACACTATCTCCCCTGCCAGCACTTCAGCAGTCGTTTACAGTGCTGTAAATGACCATGGTATCAGTATAGATTACTAACCTGTCTGATCTTAAAGGTCAACTGCATCTTATAGACAACTTCGCCTAATCATGTTCAGAATTTTTTTTCATACCGAAATTGCCGACTTTCCGTTTTCAAACTAATCGGAAATTGCCGTAATTACCAGGATTTCAATCAGTAGCTCAATCAGAGAGATGTCCCACTATAGATATCAACAGGACTATTGTCATATAATTATACCATCTAGTTCGATGCATGAGCGTATGAGTCTCATTCACATGAAACGTTGAGTCGGGTGCGAAGTAATTACCCGTCAGTAACACAATTATGCTTTTCAGGAAGCTGAGAAAAACTGTGTACGGAAGTTTTGTTTGCTGGCCATTGGGATTCTGCAACACAAACCAACGAGAAATCCTGTCTGTACATCCGATCAAAATTCACATCTAGTATTTTCAAAGGATTTCAATTTTGCAATGCTTCGCGAAAGAATAATTGTATTGAAAATAATAAATGCAACATAACCAATCCATCAACAGTACTACTGTGTCAGGGAGAGAAATATAGTTTTGTGTCCAACAATAGCTTCTTTTGTCCCGCAATGGCTTCAACTAATTTTCACGATGCCGCTAGTTGAATGAGGAAGCCATCGCAATAGACTTGGTCGACTCCGCCGTATCTGGTCTTGCTTGAATACATGCGTCAACTTCTTCATTGCAGGAATCTAAAGCAGGTGTAAAAAGATTGCAGAGTTCTATAATAATGTCGAATCAAAGGCAGTATACCAAATACTGTTCCGAAGTATCATAAAAATGAAGGATTGCCAACTGCATCCTACCTAACTTTTAGACTGCTATGGTGATAGTGATATGTTTTCATCTTTTACTGAGCTGTCGATATCTTGAGAGATTTAGTCATTGATATCTGACAGTCTTCATTCAGTAACTCAAGTAACTAATATGATTATATGACTACACATGTACACAAACAGAAGTTTATTTTCAAAAGTAATAGCAACTCTTCCATTAAAATGAGGTCTGCGACATAACCATTATAGATTATGAAGTCAGCAGGTTACAGACTCCTATTAACTAATGCCTTTATACATCTTTTTTCTTGATTGATTTTAAGTGGCTTTATTTCAGACTACGTACACTTCTACTCAAAGTTTTTCAAGGCATACTTATTTCAGTTATTTGCCTATATACAGTCCATCCTCAAGATTACCGGACCACGACTGATCTATCGATCTCGCTTCCCATGACATGCCGCCCTAGTTCTTGTCGCTTTCTTTTTCTATACTATCTTCTTTACTTTCATTCAGGGATATATAGAAGTTCTATATAGAAGTTCTATATAGGAGTTCTATATATCCCTGCTTTCATTCAGTGTGCATGCCTCCTCTTTACATCGCCTCAAGGCCAAGGTGGGTGTCAGATTCCATAGACTACTCCTTGTCGCTTAGACATCTTCCTGGATGTCTTTTCATTGCATCGCATTTTTTGTGGTGTATTGAATTGATAAAATTGCTTATAAACCAATGATGATGATGATGATGATGATTGCATATGCACATGAGTGTAAACAATAACTACTTTGATGACTACCGTACCGCAGTCAATACTACTATAAACGGTTAGTCACACTCTTACAATACTAGCTAACACAGTACATTTTCACTTACCGATTTTGGACACTTTGCATAGCTTTAGAAGTGCGTTCCTCTGTTATTACCACAATTTCACTGGTGCGTGAAAATAAAGTATGAACGGCACTACTGCAGTACGTCGGCACCAAAGTCACTCAACTATAGTTGAGTGACTTTGGTCGGCACTACGTGTGAGAGTTTCCGTGGTCAGCAGTCAACTTTATTGCGCGTTGCGTATCTCGGATACGTCATTGAAAATGTCTCTGCCTTTGGTTGTCTATAAGTCCGCACTTTTGGCCTTGGCGGCGTCCGGTCGCCTGACGGTAAACGGATGGATTTTGGCAGCGATGTAAAGACATTGTAGGCACGGCATATTGCGTATTGGAGCAACCATACGCGACATAACATCTGACTCTATGAATCACCTCCTTCACAGCCTTCATGATCTCACTCAATGACTCAAATCCACTGCTCAAATCCCACCTAACAGCCAACAGGGCCCTGTGGACAGTGTTGCCAACTCCGGATGGAAGAAAATCGCTAAAACTGATGTCAAAAATCGCTAGATATCGCTAAATATTGAGAAAAAGCGCTAAAAAATAGCGCTAAATCTACATTAATTGCTAAAGGTGTTAAATTGAACCATTATTTCAATGCATTCTTCTCAGCTATATCTCACTCGTCTGGGACCAAAGTCACTTACCATATTTCTAGTTCAAAATAGGTAATAGTCATCTCTAAGCGGGACAAAACGTGCAGTGCATTTCGATAAAGCAGATCGCTTTGCGCAATGATCGCTATACGTGACTGATGACTAATTTGCAGGCATACCCGCTCACTATATAAGCGCGCGCCTTGCTCGTAAATACGTGATGCGATGTACCGCGGAAATGCGCTTGACTTCTTTTCTAAACTGTGTTGGAGTACTTGAACACGACATGCGACTTGACACACGTGCACACGACATGCGACTTGACCCGACACAACACGACATGAACCGGGTTTGCCAGCCACTATAAGTATAGAGACATTATGAAAATAATCTGAGGACCAACCCGGGGTATGAAATGTAATTACTCTGTTCCTAAACGAAAGCTAGTGTCACACTGATTCCGACAATACGAATTAAATTCTTGTCAAGACAATGGAACGACCTGAAAATCGGCATTGATCAGAACAATCGCTGGACGAAATTGGTCATTGTTATGTTCATTGTGTTGCAGCGGTGCCATTGTTGGAGCAATGCCGGTTTTCAAACTTTTGCCGATTTTCAAACTTTGAGGGCTGTTTCGGGGGTGCATGGTTCCATTGTCCGGACGACACTTTATTTTGTATTTTCGAAATCACTGCGAAAACTATCTTCCGATCGTGGTCAATTATATTAAATTTCACTGCCAATTATGCTACTCAGCAAGAAGAGACTCTGTTTGCCCATGCGTAACCGCCAGGAGTTGCGTATCTCTACTATCCAAAGTCACTCAACTATGACAAATCGTCCGAACGTATTTTCATGGAGCAAGAAATGCTCCACAACTTGATGTTATGTCAGCCAAAACTGATCTTTATTGGTTATTTTCGGTGAAAAAGCGCTAAATAATCGCTAAATACTTTTTCAAAAATCGCTAGATTTATCGCTAGGCGCTAGATCCATATTTTTTGGCGCTAAACCAGATGAAAAAACGCTAGATCTAGCGCGAAAATCGCTAAATTGGCAACACTGCCTGTGGATATACGCAGTTCACGCAGATCACGCAGTTCACGCAGATCACGCAGGTCACACAGATCACGCAGGCATCACTCTCCCACGTTGTTCTGGTGCTCAGGTATCAAGTCTGGAGTGTTTTGGGGATGTGTTCAAGTTTGTTTAGTAATCAGGTATCGCGCAGGTAAATCTCCAGCACTTAGGAATCGAACTCTGAAGTCGACCTCGGACGGACTCGAACCCGTGTGTCTGCGGCGGTGTGTTCACGCTAGTTATCATGATTTGTGTTTATTTGTCGCCGATTTTTAAATTCGTTGTATTTGCATTTTGCCAAATGGTTTGAAGCGGCTGAAGGAGACACTTTGCTCGCGTGAGCTGACGACTTGGACTAGCATCGAACAGGCGGCCTTGGAAGCAAAATCTATACTGCTACCGGTAGTGGTTACTTACAACATTTGGAACGCAGATCCCAAGTGGCAAAAGTTTATCTGTGGTCCTTGTTGAAGGAGCGAAAAGGAAGCGAATGTGAAGGACGGGATTTCGTATCTCAATTCCCAAATACATCACGTTAACTCTTGTCCATTATCAAAGAAATAACACCTCAATGTCGTCATAGTCAATTCATGGTCTACTTTGGACGTACGTCACAAAGATGCGAATTTTCGGACAAATAATATGGAGTTTGCGCAGCTGTTCTCAGATTAGTTGATATCATTATTGATGTATTGGAATGATTGGCTACTATATAATTTATTTGCTGTTCATCAATATAATTGGCAACCTTCGTTGCGAGTTACTTTCAAAGAGTAAGCTAGAACTCGTTTCAGACAGATAATAAATGCGTGTGAACTGCGTGAATTGCGTGAACTGCGCAGGGCCGCCAACAGGAATAACAAGGATTTTTGATGTGTCAACTACTTGACGTCATTTCACGGCTGGATGATTTCGGGTCCGTTTTTCGGAATTTCGATTTGTAATTCGAATTACTTGAAAACTATCACGTAATTTTCATTATTTTTTCTTATTCCTAACCACATAATCTACGAAATAAGCAAAAGTCTTTTCGAACATGCAGTTGACCTGGTTAACTGCATCTTAAAAATGACTTTGCCTTATATCGTACGTTATGTGGTTAGGAATATGAATAAAATAATAAAAATTGAAATTACATGATGGTTTTCAAGTAATTTAAATTATAAATCGAAAAGCTGAAAAACGGATATGAAATCATTCAGCTATGAAATGACGTCATGTGAGTGACACGGCTAAAGTCCAGGTATAGCTCAGTATGGTAAACAGATAGTTATTGGTGTTGGGATTGATTTTGATACTGGATTTGATTGTGAATATGGAAGGTATGAAGAAGATGAGGCACGGAGGTACATCTGGTGTCGCGTGTGGTTGCTCGAATACGCGATATTCGGTACCCAAAGTGTCTTTTCATCGCTGTCCAAACCCTATCGCTGGAGAGGATTATGAAGACTGTGAAAGTGATATCCAATCCCTGTCAACTGATGATAGCTTCCACCCAACAGAGTTAGATGGCGAGTCAGAGTGAGTACTTGAACAATGTAATCATATTTGTACCAAGTCTTCACCAAGATATTGATTTGCAGGCATTCAGATTCAGAGGAATGTCTGGAGAAATAGCAAGAACACCCAGTTTGTGATTGTGGACAGAAATAAGCTGGTGAGCATTTTTCAACATTGTCCAATGTGTCAATCAGAGTCGGACGTGCAAGAGTCTGGTTTAGGTAGCACACTGAGAATCAAGCAAGACTGCACAAACTGCTCATACTCCAGATTTTGATTTACGGGTGGTGTAGATGCCGTTACTTCCTTTTAAGATGAAATAGCCTACTTGACTGTATCAAAAAGAAACAAACTGCTCCATTCAGCATATATACATGATACATATAGGCCTAAATTTAAGTTACAATGAATAGCATCTTTGATTCTGTTGTTTACCATTATGACAATCCATTTTCAGATTCATTGGCATATGAAAGGATTTGCGATGTTCTCTACTCCACGCGAATGAAAATGACATACGCCATCTATCGCCGAATGGAAGCACTGCTGGAAGTGAATCATTCAATGCCCTCGTCAATCATTTCTGCCAAAGTTATATCACTACAACCATATTTCAGTCAAAAAGCCAGGTAGGTACCTTGCAGTGTCTCGGCTATTCAAAACAACCTATATCAGATTTTGGTATGATTACTAGCCCCCTCAATTATGCATTTTTGTAGGATGCAGTTGGCAATCCTGCATTTCAATGAAAATTGCTCGAAAACTCAGAAAATGCCGAAAGAAAGAGCACCGCGGTCAAATACCCGAAGTACAAAAATGGGAAATGTACAGTCCACAAGAAGTTACTTGAAAATTCAACATTTGGTAACTGCATGCCGTCGATCTGACTGCATCATAAGATTTCGTCATATTGTTATGCCTGTTCTAGATTACTGCAATGAGCTTGTCGAAGAAGTTCAAGCACTCATCAGAACTGGACCAGAAACTGATGTTGAGTTGAGCGATTGTGCTGAGACCGTTCCACCTCCTCTGACTAGCAGCATAATCAAAATTAGCAGAGGGGAAGCTATTGCGCGACCGACATAAAACTCGATATGCTTTTCTGCCTGACACAGTAGTTATTTTGGTCGATGAGATATATGCGTTTGTTATTTGGAATACAACTGTACATTCACAATGTGGCGTTACTGAACTGGAATCCTTTATAAGAATTTGACGTAAATTTTGTTCGGACAGCAGTAACAACGCATGCAGGCAGGATTTTCCGCTGCTTTTTGCCACAGAATCCCCATACCCAGCGAACACAATTTCTGTAGGCAGTATGTTTCAACTTCCTGAAAAGTGAAAACAAGTGTATTAGTGCGAGAAAAGTATTTGGCAACCGAATCAGAGACTCATCCTATTCATGCATTGAACTCGATGTTATTATTCTGCGGCCATTTCCTGTTGATATCCATAGTAGGACATCTGCAAAACGTCAACGTCCAGACACACTAAATTACATCCTGGCAATTCTGTCAGTAACTCTCGGAACCTCCTTACAGCAAAAACTTATCAAGATAGACAAGATACATGACTGAAACGAGCTATTACACTATAGACTATATATACAACTGTATTTCATGTAGTCTCGATGAGTGGCTTGCGCTGAGCAAGCTAGGCTGATCATGACCCATCATATGAAGCTGCAAGGGGTTCCACTGACGTGGGATAGAGCGCATCAACACCAGAACCAATCCGGCATTTAAACGGTAATTTTGTAAGTACGTGCAAAAATGATACTTACATTCGACATCCGAGTACTCGGACTCAGTCTCAATATCACTTGGCAAGTACGTTACAATGGAAACCTCGGGCATAACTGACTAGAATAAAAACTGCGAGAACACAAACAGCCGCTGTGACCGGTGTTGATAATATGTGTCACTCACTTGACGTCACACTGCACATTCTGCTTTTTCTGTAAACATGCCAATATTGGAACTTTCAGTCAAAATTACGGCAATTTCCGATTGAGTTGAAACACGGAAAGTCGGTAATTTCGTTATGAAAAAAAATTCTGAACATGATTCCGCAAAGTTGTCATGAAGATGCAGTTGACCTTTAAGACTACTCCTAGTCGTTTCGGCATCTTCATATCATTCATTGTATTGCTGTCTTGTATTGTTTTGAAGTGATGAAATTTTATGAATGAACTTAAAACTTGAAAAAACCTACGGAGGTTAGTAATCTAGCATCAGTTCAAAACACCACGAGACTACGATACAATGAAAAGATTGTAAGGTGTCGATACGACTTGAAGTTGAAATCACACTCACACCAGGGCCCAATGATGTAAAGAGGAGGCATACACACTGAATGAAAAGTAAAAGATGATAATATAAAAGGACAAGCGACAAAATAAGGTGACAAGGGGCGATACAAAGCGAGATCAACATGACAGGTCTTGGTCCTGTAGACTTGAGGGCTGACTAGTATTCATTCAGTATAAATTGCTTGTATTTCGACCTGAATGTGAACTGTGCTGTTTTTCGACGATACCGCTTTCATTGCACTTTGTAACAAACAATGTTGTAGTTTGATCATGGACATGCTCGACGACTGTCTGATTTCGAAGACTACACCATAAATCGTTTCAGCACCTTCCTATCTTTTCACTTTATCGCAGTGGCGTTTTGAAACGTTGAAATTAGTAATGAACTCCTATTCCACGCGCCACCGTTCTTATGGCGACAAAAAAGCTCGGTAAAAGACCCCTTGAAAGAGCGCACTCGCAAGGAATGGAAAGAGCAAAAAAGATCCGTGAAATAGAGAATATCGAAAAAAGAATTGTGACATCGCGCGAGCACTATAGGTCGAGGTGGATTACGCAACTGGTCGTCTGTTCATTACATCGCATTGTGTCGCGTCATCATCATTGGTTTATTAGCAATCTTATCAGCTCAATGTACACCACAAAAATGCGATACAATGAAAGGATAGGATGGTGCCGAAGCGACTTGGAGTAGTCTATGGAATCAGACACCCACCTTGGCCTAGGCGATGTAAAGTGGAGGTATGCACACTGAATGAAAAGTTAAAGAAGATGGTATAGAAAAAGCGAGCGACAAAATGGGTGGCATGTCATAGAAGGCGAGATCGATAGGTCAGGTCGTGGTCCGGTAATCTTGAGGATGGACTAGTATTAACTTAGTAGTAATTGTCTGTATTTTGACATGAATGTGGACATGGACATGCTCGTCGACTGACGGATGGCCTGCGGGATACTGTTCCACACGTCAGGTCCGGCATATTATTTGATACAGTGATGATCTTTTCGATCATCGCATCGTGTCGCGTCGTAGTTTGTGTCTTGTTCAGATGAAAATATAATTTTTGATTATTATTGATTATAATTATTGATACTGATACCGTAGCAATGCTGATGCTGATGCTGATCGTCACTAATCATAGAATTTTTGGCAGCTTTCGAAATATCACCAAAAAGTCGATGGCGCCAGCGAGTAAAAAGCAATTTCTCGTGCCGACGTAAAGGTGTCGTTTGGCGGCGTTCGGTGATTTCGAAGTTTTCTGGTTCAGGAGATCGCCTACTTTAGCGTGAGATTTAGATTTTTGGCGTATTCCGCGAGCATATGTTCTCATTAGGTGGTATGAAATTCACCATAGGGTCATACCGTTGGCGCTGAAGCTGAATCGCCCAGTCCACCCTTTTGCCACTGTTCAGTTAATGCGCTAATCATCCCTTTCCTTCGGCTACAGTTAGTCATTCAGTGAGTTCTATTAATATTTTCATCATTTCAAAACACCGAAAAACTGCGATACAATGAAAAGATAGAAAGGTGTCGAAACAACTTGGAGTAGGCTTTAAGATCAGACACCCACCTTGGCCTATGGCGAAGTAAAAAAGAGGCATGCCCACTGATTGAAAAGTAATGCAGAGAATACAAGACGTCCGGGTCGGAATCCCGGTACGTTTAGCGTAATATATTTGGTGTGCCAAGACGCATCTCAGTGTCACACCTGTGTGTAATCAGTATAATCTATGGTGTGCACAAGACACCGATTCCATATTGGCAAGACGCAAGCGACGAAATGAGGTGGCATGTGGCAGAGGGCGAGGTCGATACTGGATGTTAGCTCGTGGTCCCGTAATCCTGAAGGCTGGCTAGTATTCATTCGGAAGAAATTGCTTGTATTTCGACTTGAATGCGGACATGCTCGACTACTGTCGGTCGGATAGCCGGCGAGATGCTGTTCCACAATTGGTTTCCGGCATACTTGACAGAGATAGAGCAATGCATTTTCTTGTATTCCGTCCTGATCATATGGTATAGTTGTGCTTCGTTGACGCGCGTGTGTCGTACTTATGCTTTTGACTCCGATACGTGGTATAGAATAGCCATATAGCAGCTAGCGAGTTGAAATAACGGTTTTTGTTTCACAATATATTTGATGAGCAGATGAGGATCCCATCAGGATGAGGTTAGATCAGTGGTTCTCAACCTTCTTTGTGCGATCTCTGCAAGGCAAAGTCATGTTCAAAACCACTAACTTGATTGTGATTCAACTTGATCGGCTTAATTTGAAAGAAGACAACTTTGCTGTTTATTAGTCTCCATTATACTATATACCAATGGGCCAAATGTACACTACGAAAAAAAAATTAGACAAATTTGGTCTTAATGTCTCAAATCGATTTTTTAGCAGAAAAAGTCTTGAAGACCAATTAGTCTTACCAAGCATTTTCTGTCTCAAAAGTAAGTCACAAATTGATCGAAAATATTAGCAGCGATTTGGGGGCATCCTTTCCAATGTTGGGGTCTGAGCGAAGGGGAAGCATGTGAGAGACCTGAATTTGCAGTGTTGGGAACTTGGGATCATACTGTACTAAGGAGTTTACAAGATATTCGCTAGATAACTTTATCAAGGTACATGCCACTTACTGCTGTCATGTAATATTCAGAACAATATATCTACGGTTGTCTGAGTCAAAACTAGCATTTGTGGTGAGTGGGTAAAACGAGACCAAAAAAAACTGCAAAATTCGTCTTAAAAACAAGACCAAAAAAACTAAAGCATCAAAAATTATCTCAATAAGCTAGCTGTGTCTGTAAAGTCCTTGGCACAGTATTGTTCCATGGTCTCTATCACTCTCCCCCTTCACTCAGAACCTAACACTGAAAAGGATGCCCCCAAAGCAATGCTTCTATTATCGATCAAGTTGGGTCTTAGTTTTGAGACAGAAAGTACTTGGTTAGACAATCTGGTCTTTAAGACTTTTGTTTTCTAAATAGCCTAATCGATTTAAGACCAAATTTGTCTCATTTTATGCTCTTGGCCTATGTCAACTTCCCGGTCTCATTTTTAAGACCACAAACAATGCCGTTTCTTGATTAGCGAAATCCGTCTTAAAAACAAGACCAAAAATACTGACACATCAAAAACTGTCTCAAAGAGCTAGTTATGTCTTATGCTCTTGGCCCATGTCAACTTTCCGGTCTCATTTTTAAGATCACAAACCATGCTATTTCTTGATTAACGAAATTCGTCTTAAAAACAAGACGAAAAAAACGGATGAATCAAAAACTGTCTCGATAAGCGCAATATGTCTTGAAAGATGCGCTTTATTGGTCTGACTTTTAAGACCGAATGATTGTGACAATTTTATATTGTCTTAAAAAGCTGAATCAGTCTTAATTTTAAGACCTCACTTCATCAGTAAGACTGAAATTGCTGAAAATCAGACCAAATCACCCTCATGTCTTACATTTGAGACCAAATTTGTCTAATTTTTTTTGTAGTGTAGGTAAATTGTACTGTTAATATCAATAATATGTACCGTAATGTGCCAAATGTAGGTAAATTGTACTGTTAATATGCACCATAATAAAATATTTGAAAAGTCTGCTTAGCTTTCATATACACCTGGTCCGAGTGTTGTACAACATTTGGAACATTGTGACGTCCAAAGTCAATATTGAACTCTAACGAGATTTATAAAATTATACTTATATTCGTACTTCGGCCTAGGCTTTCTGTGCATGGTAGAGAAATTACGTTTTACATACCATTACTACATGTAATATCTGGCTGCTACTTTATCTTCCTAGGATCAATATTTTTAATTACCACGGACTGACTTGCGAACTGTTCAATCAGAATGGCTGACGCATCAGCCCGCTCGTTGCAGTACGAGTACAAAGCCAACTCTAATCTTGTATTGCAAGCCGATCGTTCTCTCATTGACCGTAGACCACGCGACGAGCCTACCGGCGAAGTTCTATCGCTGCAAGGGAAAATCTTGGTGTCCAAGATGGGCGATCGAGCTCAGAGAAGCAAACCTCCGATGATGGATGAAAGGAGAGCCAAACGGCATAAGCGAGATGAAGACCAACGTTCGTCTGTGAAATTGAAAGGGGCTACTTTGCTATCCGAGGGAATGGACGAAATGGTCAGCATTTTGTACAAACCCAAAACAAAAGAAACAAGAGAAACATATGAAATCTTGCTCAGTTTCATACAAGCTGCTCTCGGCGATCAACCTCGAGACATTTTGTGCGGTGCGGCCGACGAGGTGATCATTGTTTTGAAAAACGATAAACTGAGGGACAAAGAAAGAAGGAAGGAAATCCAGTCTCTCCTGGGTGCTTTGGAAGACACGAGATATTATGTTTTGGTCAACCTTGGTAAAAAAATTACTGATTTCGGTGCGGATAAAGATGCCGAAACGGCAGACGATAACATTGATGACAAGTACGGCGTGAATGTCCAGTTTGAATCGGATTCGGAAGAAGACGACCAAGAGAACAAATTCGGGGAAGTCCAAGATGATTCAGACATGGACGATGAAGAAGGCAGAGAGGAGGCGGATGTGAATATGGTGGTATCCGCCAGCTTGACGGACGAAACTGGTGGCGTGAACGTGATGAAAAGCCGAGATTTGCATCCTAGAGATATCGACGCATACTGGCTGCAAAGAAACTTGAGCAAAGTCTATGACGACGCTATCGTGTCGCAGAAAAAAGCAGAGGAAGTTTTGGAGATTTTAAAAACGGCGGCGGATGATTTACAGTGTGAAAATCAACTGGTTATACTACTAGGTACCGACCAGTTCAGTTTCATTAAAGTGTTGAGACAACATCGCAACATGATCTTATATTGCACGTTGCTTTCGAGCGCTCAGAGCGAATCTGCCAGGAAGCAGATCGAAGACAAGATGTCCAGCGACGCGGAGCTCTCGATCATATTGCAGCAGCTGAACGAAACGGAGAAAGAGGACATTATCAAAGAGGAACAAGAACGGAGGGAGAGACTGCGCAAAAGTAAGGTGGACGCCGACTTGGAGGCGATGGAAACAGACGAGGCGGCGACGGCAGTCAAACCAAATAAAGGTGTCGATTTGGAAGATATTATGTTCGAACAAGGCTCGCATTTGATGGCAAACAAGAAATGTCAACTTCCCGACGGGTCGTATCGAAAGCAACGCAAGGGATATGAGGAAGTGCACGTGCCAGCATTGAAGCCGAAATCGTTTGGTGAGAATGAGAAACTCGTACCGATTGATTCCCTGCCCAAATATGCGCAGGCTGCCTTTGAAGGATTCAAAAGCCTCAATCGTATTCAGAGTAAACTTTCCAAGACGGCTCTTGGCAGCGATGAAAACATTCTGCTCTGCGCGCCTACCGGTGCAGGCAAAACCAATGTAGCTCTTCTGACCATGCTACGCGAAATCGGAAAACACATCAACTCGGACGGTACAATCAACGTGGACGATTTCAAAATCATCTACATTGCTCCCATGCGGTCTCTCGTACAAGAAATGGTCGGTAGTTTCGGTAAACGCCTCGCCGCATACGGTATCAAAGTCAGCGAGATGACGGGGGATCATCAACTTTGCAAGGAAGAAATTAACGCTACGCAAGTCATCGTCTGCACTCCGGAGAAATGGGATATTGTCACCAGGAAGGGCGGAGAACGTACCTATACTCAACTCGTGAGATTGTTGATTGTGGATGAGATTCACATGTTGCACGATGACCGAGGTCCGGTTTTGGAGTCTGTTATTGCTCGGACGATACGATCAATTGAAACGACGCAGGAAGACGTCCGACTGGTCGGACTGTCCGCTACTCTCCCAAACTATGAAGACGTCGCGACCTTCCTGAGAGTAGATCCTTCCAAGGGACTGTTTTTCTTTGATAACAGCTACCGGCCGTGTCCTTTGGAACAACAATACATCGGCATCACCGAAAAGAAGGCCATCAAGAGATTCCAAGTGATGAACGAGATTGTGTACGAGAAGGTTGTGGACAATGCGGGAAAAAACCAGGTTCTGATATTTGTGCATTCCAGAAAAGAGACGGGAAAGACCGCTCGCGCGATACGGGATATGTGCCTTGAAAATGACACGCTGGGACACTTTCTGAGGGAAGGCTCGGCCTCCACGGAAGTGTTGAGGACCGAGTCTGAGCAAGTGAAAAACCTCGAGCTAAAAGACTTGCTGCCCTACGGATTTGCGATCCATCATGCGGGGATGTCGAGGGTCGACAGAACTCTGGTCGAAGATCTCTTCGCCGACAGGCACATTCAAGTTCTAGTGTCCACTTCCACTTTAGCGTGGGGAGTCAACTTACCCGCCCACACAGTCATCATCAAAGGAACGCAGGTGTACAGCCCCGAGAAAGGAAGATGGGTCGAACTCGGCGCTTTGGACGTCTTGCAGATGATGGGACGTGCCGGCAGACCTCAGTACGACACAAAAGGAGAGGGGGTGCTCATTACTTCACACAACGAGCTGCAATACTATCTGTCTCTCCTCAACCAACAATTACCTGTGGAAAGTCAAATGGTCGCTAAACTCGCCGACATGCTAAATGCGGAGATTGTGTTGGGCAACATTCAAAACGTGAAAGACGCGGTGAATTGGCTCGGCTACAGCTACTTGTATATAAGGATGTTGCGTCAACCCACGCTTTATTCGATCAGTCACGATGCGATGAAGTCCGATCCGCTTCTGCAGCAACATCGTGTGGATCTGATTCATGCGGCTGCTAGTTTGCTTGACAAAAACAATCTGGTCAAGTATGACAGAAAGACGGGCCATCTTCAAGTTACTGATCTTGGACGCATTGCCAGCCATTACTATTGTACCCATCAGAGCATGGCCACTTACAATCAACTTCTCAAACCGACCCTGAGTGAAATCGAGCTGTTCCGCGTCTTCTCGCTCTCCTCCGAGTTCAGATATATCACAGTGAGGGAAGAAGAAAAATTGGAGCTGCAAAAGCTATTGGAAAGAGTGCCTATACCCGTCAAAGAGGGCATCGACGAGCCCACCGCAAAAATTAACGTACTATTGCAGACCTATATTTCTCAATTGAAATTGGAAGGGTTTGCTTTGATGGCCGATATGGTGTACGTGACTCAGTCTGCTGGAAGGTTAATGCGGGCCATTTTTGAGATTGTTCTCTATCGCGGTTGGGCGCAGCTCACTGAAAAGTGTCTTTCTTTGTGTAAGATGATACAACGACGCATGTGGCAGTCTATGACCCCGCTGCGTCAGTTCAAAAAAGTACCGGATGAGGTGATAAAAAAGATCGAGAAGAAGAACTTTGCTTGGGAGAGATTTTACGACCTGAATCATAACGAAATCGGTGAACTCGTACGCATGCCAAAGATGGGCAAGACTTTGCACAAGCTCATCCATCAGTTTCCTAAAATGGAGCTGTCCGTGCACATCCAGCCAATCACGAGATCGACCTTGCGTGTCGAGCTCACCGTAACTCCAGATTTTCAGTGGGACGAAAAAGCTCATTCGCAATCGGAAGCATTCTGGATATTTGTCGAAGATGTCGACAGCGAGATCATTCTCCACCACGAGTACTTTCTTCTCAAAAGCAAATATGCCCAGGACGAGCATATCATCAATTTTTTCATACCTGTCTTTGAGCCCCTCCCGCCTCAGTATTTCATCCGTATCGTTTCGGATAAATGGCTGTCGTCTGAGACGCAATTACCTGTGTCGTTCAGGCACTTGATTCTGCCTGAAAAGTACCCGCCGCCGACTGAACTTCTGGATTTGCAACCGCTTCCCGTGACGGCGTTGAGAAACCCCGAATTTGAAGCGCTTTATGAAGACAAATTTCCCTCTTTCAATGCTATACAAACACAAGTCTTCAATGCCTTGTACAACAGCGATGATAATATATTTATCGGTGCCCCAACCGGAAGTGGAAAGACGGTTTGCGCTGAATTTGCCATACTGCACGCGCTGAGCGTCAACGCGGACGCCAGATGCGTTTATGTGACTCCGATGGACTCCCTTGCTGAAATTACTTACGAAAGCTGGAAGGAAATGTTTCAAGTTAACCTTGGCAAGCGTGTTGTGTTGCTGACCGGCGAAACCAGCACGGATCTCAAGTTGATCGCCAAGGGAAATATTGTGATCGCCACGCCGGAGAAATGGGACGTGTTATCTCGAAGATGGAAGCAGAGGAAAAATGTGCAAAACGTGTCTTTGTTCATCGTTGACGAGATCCATCTCTTGGGAGGTGAAGCAGGACCGGAACTGGAAGTGATCTGCTCTAGGATGAGATATATCTCGTCTCAGTTGGAGAGGCAAATCAGAATCGTGTCTTTGGGATCTTCTCTGGCCAACGCCAAGGATGTTGCACAGTGGCTTGGATGCGGAGCGACTCATACTTTCAACTTCCACCCGAACGTGAGACCGGTTCCCCTCGAAATCCATATTCAAGGGTTCAACATCACACACGCTCAGTCCAGATTGTTAAGTATGTCAAAGCCCGTCTACAACGCCGTTATCAAGCATTCGACTTGCAAACCCGTCATCATATTTGTGACTTCGAGAAAGCAATCCAAACTGACCGCCATCGACATGCTGACGTTCGCGGCAGCCGACGGTCAGCCGCAAAAATTCTTGCACTGCAAAGAGGGGGACATGGAACCCTACCTGGAACATGTTAGCGATGACACATTGAAGGAGACACTGACCAACGGAGTTGCGTATCTCCACGATGGCACGACCGACGCGGAACGAAAGATGGTGGAGCAATTGTTCGCGTCTGGAGCGGTACAGATATTAGTAGCGTCGCGCAGTCTTTGTTGGGGCTTGGGCGTGTCGGCTCACCTTGTGATTGTAATGGACACGCAGTACTACAATGGCAAGATCCATGCGTACGTCGACTACCCTGTCACTGATGCACTGCAAATGATCGGTTATGCCAACAGGCCACTCAAGGACGAGGAAGGAAAGTGTGTGATCATGTGTCAAGGATCGAAGAAAGATTTCTTCAAGAAGTTTGTGTACGAGCCACTGCCGGTCGAGTCTCACCTGGACCATTGCCTCCACGACCATTTCAATGCAGAGATTGTAACAAAGACCATTGAAAATAAGCAAGATGCCGTTGATTACATGACTTGGACCTTCTTGTACAGAAGAATGACTCAAAATCCAAACTATTACAACTTGCAGGTTGGTGATAGGAATTTTGGCGTATTCGCATGATTGCATTGTTACATATGTAGCAATATTGAACATTAGTGGGTGAGATTTCAGAAGGAAATTCTGGTAGCTTCTAGTCTGTCATAATCATATATGGCCAATTCAATCATCAATAGGTCGGTAGAATTGGGTGCTGATTATTTTCATCATGGGTAACTTTGTGATATTTATCTTTGATCTGAATTCTTCATTTTGGCTGTTCTTTTGATATAGGTTTCAGGGTCCTTTGTAGAGAATTATTGAACAATGCAATTCTGTCTAGATCAGTTGTTCTTAACGTAGTCTCCTAGCACCCTGCGGGGTGATTTGAATTTTGACTGGGCGTACACGCTCAGGGGCGCTGATGAAAAATGGCCTCGCAGTAGATGGCGTAGTAATGACATATGATTATAAAGTTGAACGATAGTTCCATATATCCTAAGTTCTGATTGCCAACTAACATTGATAAAATCTCCCAAATCACAACGTTTTTCTTTGCGCTCATCGCGAAATAAACACCGAAAATGTTTCTGTGAATGCAGTGGTTTATTTGAATTCATGTAAAACTAATTGGACGTATTTTTGGATTGCCAATCCCCTGTTATCAACTCCCGTAACATTAGCTTGGGTTGTTTTCCACAAAATGTTTCGATCTATTGGTATTGTATCCAGCAGCGCATAGCATGCCGAAATCGGAAAGTCACTGTCCCACTTTTGAGGGATGCCGTTTGTGCATTAAAGATGCTTTGAGGCTTTTTGAACAAAATAACTTGTATTTGAGAGCTACAAAATTAAAAAGTCAGAATATTACTTCATCGTATCATCAAGTATGATACTGCTTAGTGCTGTGCCTGTGACCCACATTCATGTTAAAGTTAAGAGCTTGGTGCAGTACTAAATTTAATGTGAGTAAAGAAAGATCTCTACCACATTCTCAGTTGATTTCATAGTCATAAAAAGCAATATAACAAAACTCCGTACAATTAATTTCCCCGTATTACCAATCGCACAGGTGTAATCGGGATGTGAACATCGCGCTCAAGCCAAATGGTATGAGCCAGTCGGCCGTACCCGATGGTTGTTATAGCAGGTTATCATTAATTAGTCGAGTGGTCCTCGGGTGCATTTCAAACATGAAATATTTTTAATAGTGAAGTCCCAACACGAAACCGGACTTCGACCACTTACACCTTTTATTTTACTACAGTCCTTAAAATAGGGGGGCGCCTTTGATTCCAATGTGATTTGTGCTAACGTTTTGAGTGTAAAGTAATTAAGAAGCAGATAAATAAGTTGGATTCCCACCACACAGGTGGTGACTGTGTACTAAGGCCTTGCGGCCCTTTGTTGTCATCCTGGCCAGATTTTCACTGATGTGACAAATAAATGAATCGATCCAAAAAATGACTCTATCTATTTTAAGTTCCGTTTGCTGCCGATGTTGATGTAACAATATAGCTCCATAGATCATGTCTTTTCTCTGTAAGTGGGCTGGTATGTAGATTCTTGAAACCATTTCAGGGAGTATCCCACCGACATCTATCCGATAGTCTCTCTGAATTGGTGGAGAGCACTTTATCCGATCTGGAGCAGTCCAAGTGCATTTCGATTGAAGACGAAATGGACGTATCGCCGTTGAATTTGGCCATGATTGCAGCTTATTATTACATCAACTACACCACCATCGAGCTGTTCAGCATGTCTCTCAACGCAAAGACCAAGATTCGAGGTCTTATTGAAATCATCAGCAATGCCGCGGAATACGAATCGATCCCCATCAGACACCGAGAGGACTCCACTTTGAAGCAACTGCTGGAGAAAGTGCCTTACAAGCCACAGAACGTCAGATACACCGACCCTCATATCAAGACAAATTTGCTCTTCCAGGTATGGCCATATATTTACTGGATAGTAGATAGTGTATTGGCAGATCACACTTTTCGTATTGTAGGCCTCGAGTTAGAGCCCGTGCCGGGTCGGACCAAAGACTTGCTTGTAGGTCTGAGCAGGCGAAAATAAATTGAGTTAACTGTGCTTTAATTTTGCCCTGTGTATGTAAGCCTATATTATCTATATGAATAAATACCGATAATAGCACAGGGAGCAGATAAGCTTCCTCGTTTTGATGAACTTACAAGCTCCACTTCTCCAAGCTATGATTAGAACTTGAAGATATGTAATTTCCAAATAACCATCAAGTCTATGTGTGCCATCAATTTTAGCGAGTTCGCAGTGTAGCGTTGAGCTTACATATTCACCAATACACCACATGCATCTGGAGTGCCTGTCATGCAAATGAATACATAGTGAAATGGGCACTGTGGATTCTCGCTAATAGGCAAGGTTCACTATTAATACAGATGGTTGAATTGTGAATGAGCTAACAAGTATTGGAGATAAAATCAGCATTTCAAAAGGATTGGGATTTCCACATCCGACCCGCCTCTGGTGATACCATGATTACGCATGATTTTCGTGTTCATACTGAGTGTCACTGAGTAGTGTCTGGATTCGGTCTTGTGCACGGTCAAAGATTTTAGTGATGGTTGATAAAATCGGTCAAATTGCTTGCATCATATGAGCATTTCTTCTCCGGAAAAAGAGATGTATTGTACAGTTTGAATGTTGTCTTTAGTGGTTGCTAATCGAATTATCTGTTACAACTTTTTGATCATGAACGCAACTTGACTGTTTTTCATAGAATTGTCCACTTTATGTAAATATGTATGCTCGACTAGCTATTTCCAACATATATAAAAGGCACAAGTCAATAATGATAGGTATGAAATACACTCATGGAAGTAGTTCAAGAAAGTATATTGCTCTTTGTGACCAACTAATCTGGTGCGATAAGTTTTGCCTACATTCATGTCAAAACTATATTCGACTATCTTGATGCCGGCTTTATATTCTGGGTATGATGATGCCAATCTGTAGGAAAACTACTCTTTACTGGACAGTACCTTAAACCAGTCGACTTTGAACCTTTCAAAAAAGGCTGGTGTAAAGAAAGGAGTAACCTAATTGAATAGGTAGAGCAAGTAGTCAGAACTTGCATTCTATTTCAGGCTCATTTGTCGAGACTTCAGCTGCCAGCGGAATTACAGTCCGACACCGAGTCCATTCTCACAAAGTCGTTGCGTCTGATCCAAGCTTGCGTAGATGTCCTGTCTTCCAACGGATGGCTCTCGCCGGCCCTGGCTGCAATGGAACTTGCTCAGATGGTCACCCAAGCCATGTGGAGCAAAGACTCTTATCTCAAGCAACTGCCGCACTTTGGGCCCGCTTTAATAAAGCGTTGTAGTGCTAAGGTATGTGAATCTGCATACCGTTTTCTGAATACACCATGTCTGACGTGTGGCTATGACAGACATTGGGTAATCGTGATTAGTAATCGTAATCAATTACGGCGATTACAGCATTTCCAAGTCATCGTAATCACAATCGATTATATTCGAAAAAGATAGGAAGTAATCGTAACGACTACTTCCCACATCTAATTGATTTATTTGTGAAAGAACAATTGCATTGTATTTGTGCAATGACCATGACATAAACTGAACATAGGGTTGTTCAAAAAACCCTTTTTTTCCAAATCTCACTGGATTAGTGACTAAATCGTCAGGATGTCTGAGAAAACGATGCACACCAAATTTGACTCAATTCCAACCAGTAAAGGCCATTCAATCTTGAATTGAAATTTTTAATTTATTATTAAAAATTAAAAAAAAAAATTTCAAATTTTTCTGTCAACCCCATGGAATTGTTGTGCTGTCTTCAAAGACGATGCAAAACAAGTTTGACTCAATTCCGACTAGTATAAGCAGAATTGTAATGAGTTTTTCGTTGATAATCCCTGGATCAAGGATAATCCAAGAATTATCAACGAAAAACTCGAATAACTCCGCTTCTACAAGTCGGAATTGACTCAAATTTGTTTTGCATCGTCTTTGAAGACAGCACAACAATTTCATGGGGTTGACAGAAAAATTTAAATTTTTTTTTAAAATTTTCAATATTAAATTAAAAATTTCAATTCAAGATTGCACGGCCTCTACTGGTTGGAATTGAGTCAAATTTGGTGTGCATCGTTTTCTTAGACAACCTGACGATTTTGTCATTAGGCGAGTGAGATTTGGAAAAAAAAGGTTTTTTGAACAACCCTAGTGCGCCCATGCGTAATTGATTTCCACTAGTCTTCAGTTATAGTCCAGTAGGCTTGAGTTATAAAAGAGGTATGGTTGGAACCACCTGAAATCGGCGTTATTGTAGCACATATCCCAAATAAACTCGTACATTTTGACTTGCGCAAATCGTCGCCAACGCTACATAAGACGTAGGACACATTGATAAGCGTGCGTCTTTAATTGTTCACGACCGATCAGAGAGTCGCTAATTAACAGCACTTCCGGACTCGTTGATAAGCTTATCACACGAGTATGCCGTATAATCATCAACACGATGATATCGCGCACACCAGGCAGAAGCCGCCAAAGCAGATGAGAGATGATATAGTTTGAACTGGGCCTATTACAGATGCGATTGTTCAAGCCAGCGGAATCAGGCTTGTTCGAGATGCAGAAATCAGGCTGGCGACGATTGCCACGCACACCGCAATGACTAACCTAATTTTGCGACCATCTCAGCGGGATATCATCACAGACTCTTCGCGCTGATTAGAAACTTGCCTCTCGCAAATTGGCCGCACGGAACAATGATTACTGAATATTGGAGTTAAAATGGTCATTTCAAAATGACGGGGTTTCGCGTTTCAAACAGGGGGATTCGAACCCCCTGGCTGCGCGCATGGTACACGCGCGTATAAATAACGAAGACGTCTCTAAGGAGGTCGCATCGATTCGCCTGATTACTAGTTGAATTACGGATTGAATTAGGGCGATTGAGCATTTCGTACGAGGTGGCCGCCCCCTCGTAAATATGGTCAACCTCGTAAGTCGGCGCCTATGCAGGTGACAATATTACTGACCTATGAACTTGAAAAAATTCCGCGCTTCTCGCGGCTGGTGGCCCGCGCAACAGTTCGTCAATCGAATGTAGCCCTTTGGCTTAAAAGTTTGGCCAGCCCTGCTCTACATTCCGATGAACTTGATTGCTAGATGCCCTCGTATCGAGAACAATGATATCGAATATTAAACTATTAGGCATTTGGTAGACAGTTGATTTCTATTGATAAGATCGCGGCATGCGCCCGTAAGTGGAATTAATTCTAGGGGTGTCTTTGATTTGTACATGTCGCCAATGTCGACGTGTATCTATTTTGTCAATGTCACCAATGCCGACAATTTCGACATTGCCGCTCGGGGGCCGCAACTAGGGTACTGTAATGACGGGATTTTTGGTAACTCGACTTGAATCAATCTTGGTATTGACTTGACCTGTGCTCGAATGACGGGAAGACTTGAAGATCGGCAAGGGTACCTGTCGTCATGCAACTCCAGATTCTCAGTGACATGAACTCTGATTTTTGTTCGATGCATTCCATCGGACGGATTGGTAGCGTAGTTACTCTTTCGAATGATCGTACCGTCTTAAGATTCCATTTAATAACGCGACTGCATTGTTCGATATTAATGAGTGCAGCGCCGATATTAAAACGTCACGCGAATGGTTCAACGCCAGCGGCATGTAGTAAAGTACATTTTAGTGCGACGTTGACGTCATCGATATGGAACAATTATGACGTCACAAGACTTCACCACCTCGCAAAATTTAAGTCGGCGCCTATGATTAACAATGTGAACATATTGTTTTGTATCATTCTGGAAGTCTGCATTCAGAAGTGCTTAATCTTTCCGTTCATTATGATCATTATTTGCCTTGTACAAAATCAAGACATCCATCGTGGAGTATTTGACTGTGGCCAAGTCTCATATTCTATTTATTGTCATGTAATTATTTTGAATCCCTAATGTGATTGAATTGGCAAACTTTCTTATCAAGAGTAGTAAATAATACAGAAATTGCAACTAATTGCAAAAGTGGTTGTTATGTCACAAATAACTGATGGCTTCAATGACTGGTAATGTAATATGACTGAAGCGGTGTCATTACTGACAACAACCTGTCAAACCTGCAACTAATCATTTCTTTCCAGGACATCGAAAGTGTTTTTGATATCCTCGAAATGGAAGATGAGGACCGGAACTCTCTGTTGAAACTTACTGATCCACAAATGGCCGACGTAGCCAGATTCTGCAATCGTTATCCCAACATTGAGCTGACCTACGATGTACTGGAACAGGAAAATTTGAGAGTGTGAGTTGTGTATACTATCTCGCAAACTAATAGCAATTCGACTCAATCAATGTTACTGGCTAGAGCGATATATCTTCAGTTTTAAATGTCATCGACAGCTGTGACTTGTTAATACAAATACCTTTTGTAATTACGTGTTCACTGTTCAGAGATACTTTAGAAATCGCCGTTTTTAACCTGGCGGTTATTTTCCTTTTTCTGAGCTTCGCGCAGGTGCTGATTTTTCTGTAATCAGCTTCCCAAATCGTCGCAGTGGAATCAAAGTGACTTATGTCCATTTTATAAATTTTGAGAAAATTGACTTTACCTAAAGTTTTCATCTTCTTTCAGTCATATATTGGCCATAATTAACGTTGAATTAATGGGTCAGACATAACCATGGCCAAGATATGACCGAAAAAAATTGAAAATTTCTCAAAAACTTGATTTTTTCAAGTTTTAAGAATGGACCTTCAAAATTTAAAAACTGGACATACGTCACTTTGATTCCACCGCGACGAAATAGGCCGTGATTAGATCTTGGCCAAGCGTATGATTTATTTTGCAGTGTGGCCATGGCAAAAGCGCCGTCTTAGTCTTGAGTGCAACGGCTGAATAATACATTATGCCTCAGATTAAATATTGCCAAAACCATTTTTGTTTGGGTACAATTACACTAGAATAAACATAGGCAGACATTTGTCTCGTGGTCTTCCCCAATTTGTATATTTGACCCGCATGTAAAAGAGTTGCACACTTCTGGTGTATGGAATCTTTGACACAGGTTTAGGTAACCAGGAGACATCCTAGTGTTGAAAAAGGCATTCTTGTATTGAATAATGCTGAGAAATGTCTTTTTTATTAAGATGTTATGATCCTATTGTTTACATAACACGTAGATTTTGGCATTGTGAATGAAAGATTATATTTTTCAGTGGTCAACCGGTTGTTGTTGTGGTTACTCTGGAACGAGAGGACGAGGTGTCTGGGCCTGTTATAGCACCCTTCTTCCCACAGAAGAGAGAAGAAGGTTGGTGGGTGGTCGTGGGTGATCCCAAAACGAACAGTCTCATTTCGATCAAGAGGCTCACACTTCAACAGAAGGCGAAGGTATGTCTGTTGTTGAATCTAATGCAGAGATTGTCCGATTGGGTGAAGGCATGGAAACTGCTGTGTGCAGTATGCACTAAGCGCCTTATTTCCATATATGTATTCACCCTGTTCTGTCATTTCTGTCACTGTAAGATTGCTAAGCTTTGTCTTGGGGAAATGGTTTCTTTGAATTTACTCTATAATTGCAATATTCAATCGGATCTTTGCTCTCCTACCTACCTACCTACCTAGTACCTACCTACCTTCACTTCTCTTCATTGTTTTTTGATCAGATCTCAGCTATCTCCTCTCTTCGCAACATACTGCATATCATATCAACACTTCATGATTTACTAAAAGTGTTTCAATTGATCTTGACTGTGCCTTCTCTGTTGCCATTTGCGTTGTTCCTCGGCTAAATGTCGATCATCTTTTATTTTTATACGATATTGTAAACTGTTGCTTTTGTGCAAAGTGCACTGCGCATCATATGCTATACTCACCTTCCTTTCCTAACCGTACGGAACATATAGCTATTAGCTGAAATGCAATCATATCACTTAAAATAAATCACGCTGCATGTAGCAACATCTCTGAACATAGTTTGATGTTGCATGATATTTCAATCTGGTCGAAATTGCCTGCCAGGACTATGAGTATGACAGAAATCTGTACCATTACCTTCCTAGTTGTTCCAAGACTGATATTTGGAATGAATAGATCAGTGGTTCTTAACCTTTTTTCTTCCAGCGCCCCCTTTCAAAAATTATCGTGCCCCAGCGCCCCCCACCCAAACTTCATATTGTAAGGAATGTAATGAAGACAATGAGTAAGAGGGAGGACCGTAACAGCACTTCGTTAACCCTCCTAAAAACGATTGCCTTGCGCACCCATAGCGTGATAAACCAAACTTCTGGGGGCTTCGCCCCCACGAAACCCATATCGTGATTTTGATGGTCAGCAAAGTTTGTGTGGCCTGGTCGCCCTAGGTACCAAAATTTTCCATAATGCATGAATGAATAGGTGGTAATTACAAGTCGCTATAAACTTTTTATCCTCTCAGCCCACGTAATCAGATTTACCAGTAGCAGTGAGTGAGCTGTTGTATGGGAAGATACAGGGCACTTAATTAATAATTAAACATATTCGGGCGTGCCCGCAGGTACAATTATTCGTTACCAGGGCCGTAACAGCACTTCGTCAGCCCCCCCCCCCCCCACCAAACAAAAAACGTTTGTCCTGGCCCCCATCGGGTGATAAACCAAACTTCCGGGGGACTTCACTCCCAGACCCCCATTAGGCTGTCCGCTATTTGCTGATAGCCTATTAGGTATCTACATTGGGTGTCCATTTCTCGAGGCAGCTATTCTCGCCTATTCACGCGAAGTGCGAAAACTTTCACTAATTAATGATTGAATTGGTCAATATCAGCGGAAATTGCATGTAAATTGAGATAAATTTTTATCCTCTCTCTGCTCACGTAAACACATTTACCCATGGAGCTGAGTGAGGTGCAATGTTCCCTCGAAGCTGCACACGTGCGCAATGCTAACACGGTGCCTGCGCAAAGAAAATACACGTTGCGCACAACAAATCCGGAGTTATTACCTTTTTTAGTCGTTACGCACTGTTGTCCAAGGGTCAGCGCAGTGAGTTGTTGAGTGTGCGCAGACTCATCAAAACTTAAATCGAACATTGTGAGGTTTCCTGGAAACTGTAGGGCCCGTTACTAATAATTAAACATATTCGGGCAGGCGAACCCGTTGCATGATGTTATTTCGTGACCCCCTGTCTGCAATATAAAAAAAAATAGAATCACTCAACGGGGATATCGCCCAACAGGAATATCCCTCTCGCCCAATCGTACTAAACTAAAAGACGCACACGATTTCAGATTGGTATTTCTTCACCGACATATAATTTTCCCTGCAAGATGGAATTCGTCTTCTGGGTTTCAGATTGCCAAGACAGGAACATTCGGTGTCAGTCATTTAGGCGCCCATGGACAATTAAACCTATTTGTATTTTGAAGGCTATATCTAACGAAGTTTTCGATGTTAATTTGCTCAGAATACTCATGAAAGATATATGTCCTATCACCACATCATCTACTGCGAAGCCATTTTTCTCCAGCGTCCCCCATACCGCCCCCCTGAGCCCAGCGCCCCCCATATCGCCCCCTGAGCGTTTCCGCCCCCCTTCAAGATCGCCAGCGCCCCCTGGGGGGCGCTGTGGGCAAGGTTAAGAACCACTGGAATAGATGAATGGGTTTTGTAACTTGTAAATACAAAATACAAACCATTGCGAATGATCCCTGATCTCTTCAATACAAAATAAAACTGTTTGTTCTACATCATGAAATCGCTCATCCCACGCTTACATATTCATGGACCTCTTGTGTTCATTAGTGATGTATGGCACTGGTACATCAGAGCAAGTTGAAATTGATATACTGAAATATGGAAGGCGTTGGGGGAAAATGTCTTTTTATTTTCCTCTTTTGATGAATTTATTTCAGAGCGAAGATTGGGGTTTGTTGAAAAGCCATTCTAAATGTTGCAAAAGAAGATACGGCGAACATACTAAAACATCATATTTTCACTGTTTTATTGTTCAATTGGCAGAATTGAATGAAACATTTTTTAATACACATTAGAAGATGCTTTTAATTCATAAGATTCTCCACGAAGAAAAGGCTGTGCGAAAAATTATCGAGACGACAGATTTTGCATCACCTGTGTGAAGTTGGAGTTTATCAAAATACATCAGCCCAAGCTTTGTCAGCAAAAGGAGTTCGTGTACCATCTTAAAATAGTACATTGAACGCTCTCTTATTTGAGATCTCATTTCATGCTGGTGACGTCATATTTCGAGATCCGATTGTTGATATACAATGTTCTTTCCGATTCTCTACTAATTGCTGACGATTACCCCTGACGAGTGTCATCCGGAAATATCCTGGTTTGTTTCAATACGAATATACTATTCAATTTTATATTGAAGTTCTGTACCTCCAAGAAGCTCATTGAGAAAAAGCTGCTTCGCTAAAATATCATACTATGATCACTTCGGGTTGATAGCAGCTAGCAATCCAGGCAGGTGAAACGGGTTGTTCTTTTTATGCCAAACTTCCCTCTCCTATTTTCCGCCACTCTGATGACTCCATTTCTAATTCCAGGTGAAATTGGATTTTATTCCCCCAGCTGCTGGAAACCATTCCTATACCCTCTATTTCATGAGTGACGCCTTCATGGGATGTGACCAAGAATACAAACTACAAGTCGATGTCCAGTCTGAAGTAGAAGAAAGTGGAAGCGAATCGGATTAAAGCATCTCCCTTGTTGCCGACTTTTTATTTCAACAACGCTTCCGGATTACAGTAATAAACAGCGTGTATGGAATATGAATAAGCATCTCAACTATCACGGATTGTGGGATAAGTTAGAGGCATAGTAGGGATGGGCGTGACGAATTGCTGGCGATAGATTCAAATCAACGTTAATGCATGGCCCCGTCCCCGTGGATATACTCACTTACTCAGCTATCACCGTTGATGTTAACACATATCAATAGCGACTTTCGCGTAAAATCTGGTATGCGGCACCCTAGCTCTCACCTATATATTGTCGACTTCGGCTCGGTAAGGCAATTAAGGGATGGTGTGAGCCTCTGAACGGTTCATGTGAAAGGTGGAAATGATCTGTTTCAATGCGAACGTGAACCTCGTGACGTCATATTGGTAATTCCAACCCTGCATTTCAGTGATGTGATAGATATTTTTGTGCATGTGCAGCACGATACCTAGAGATCACTCGGGCCACATAACACCACAATGCTGAAGTACATACTGACTTTTAAACGTCACCAACTGGAGCAATCAAATGATATAATAATCTTCATTTAGTAATTACAGTTATGAAACCTCGTCGCTTTGAACTATGTCCTCTCTTATAATCTGGATATACTTGTCAGTATACGGTATATGCATTTAGAGCTGCGATGTCGAGCAGATTGTAAAAGAGGACCAAGGGCCATCCGCGGGTTTGTCGTTTGAACAACCAAGTCAACACCAATCTTTGTCTTGTTTTAAAACCTGTTGATCTCAGGCCTCTTTTTGGTGTCTTCTCTGTCAATCAGAGGTGGTCAGTAACGAAGTACTTCTACTTTTTCGAAGTACTCAAGTAGTTTTCAACTTCCTCCAGCGATTGAGCACTTAACTAATACAGAGTTGGAAGAATGCCGCCAGTAGCCTCTGATTTTGTTTCATCCATGCTACAATCAAACAGTGGAACGACATGTAAAGCTCGTAACATAAGCATCAGCACAAGTTTCGGGATTTGAAAGACGAGATGGCCTCTCAATTGCCAAAAAATTAAGTCTCGCAAACTGATGAAAACATTTGACACAAAAATGCATTTTCAATAAAGTCGTTAAATGTGAGTGTTTCATTATGATGTTTTGAACCGATTTTAAAAGGACTGTGTTGTGAATATATTTGTATTATGGGCCCAATATTCGGTATTGTCAGTGTGTTACTTTTAGATTAAAAAAAACTGATGACAGATCACAATTCGAAAGAATAAATGCTGAATTTCAACAAAAATGTGCGTATATATTATTTTTTGGCTATAACTCATTTTGTGTTCACAATAGAGAAAACTTTCTTCTTAAGACAGATAGAAACATGATGCTTCCGCAGATTTTGAGCTATATATCATGACTCTACGACCAGCGGTTGCCGAGATGGGCCATTTTACCCCCACGCGCAGAAATGGGGGGGTTGCCGGCTGGAAAATGGGGCTAATACCCTGAAGTCACTTTTTATTGAAGTTTTAGGTCATTTGTCAGGATTGAGGAAGCCCTTTTTTGATTTGAAAAAAAAGTCATTTTCACTCCACCCTACTATATATAGCCTACACAACTTCTCCGTATTGTTCTTCGACTAAACTACGGGCGTAATATGGGAGATGGCGCCATACCATGCTATTTTCTAAAACGTGCTGTTCGAGAAAACAGAGGATTAGCATCACGTTTCCATATCAATACTATCATTTTCATCCCATGATGTGGACGAATGCTTATGCTCTTGAAAATTGGATGCCTGCTGGTATGCATCAATATGAATGAAGCTCGTCACCTATTGCATAGTGCAGCTATCCAGCTGTGATCACTCGTCCATGATATATTCCGCTATGTCTCGAATCAGAAACTACTACTTCTTGTTGTGATGTCTTGAGACTCTATATAAGTGTATGTAACACGTGTTAGAGACTACTTTACTATGATTATGAGACTCTATAGTCTATACGCAAACTACTGCATAACATTCTGAATAAACCATTGTATTGAGTATATATCTGTTTCGAAGAACTTCACCCAAGGAACAGCTTCTCGAGTTAAGTATTCAAGTATAGCCGAAATCCCGAGATATTGGGTTAGCTACGCTTCTAATACAGATCACCAGAGACAATAAGCTCTAAATTGCTGCATGGGCCCTGAGAAAGTCGTTCGGGTATACAACTTCAAAACTGAGACCACTGCGATAAACGCCACTGTGTGTATGTGTGAATAAAACAAACAAAACAAACAATGATTTAAAGTCAGCGACGACCCGTTGCACCACGACTTAGACTTGACAATTCGGGCTATGCAGCAAATAATTGGAACGCCACAATAGGTTATTGTTATGGTAATTTTGTTACTGCTAGATCACGTTGTGGAACGCCCTGCGCCCTCTCACGGTTCATACACTTTGTAAGATACAACATCATTATGGTACATCGCCTATATCTGTATATCACGTGACTTATATCTTTTTTCTCGCAACCACGTGACTTACCATTTATCAACTCGTGCATTTCAATTACAAACTAGACTCATCTGCGATATCCTACTGTATATTCGATGCCTATTCGACCAATATATCTATCTGAGGCAATACTGTCGTTGCATTCACGTTGAAGTTGTCAGATCCAGGACTAACGCAGGAACGTGTGCCTACTACCCTGAGCTAAGTATATCTACCCAGCCACACACTACGTGGGTCTCAGGTTACAACTCTAGCAGGTTATCAGACGACACACCTTCTCCTACAACGTCAATTTTGAAATTTCCTATTTTCTGTCTAAAATTTACGAAATTAGGTGGCCGATAGCCTTTTTTCGAGTCCGTATTCGATAAATTTTGCGCTTGAGTCGTAAGCTATGAAACATTACCATGTTTCTGGTTTGTAACCAAGTCACAAAGGCCCCGAGTCAAAAGTCAATTCTACTAGTTTTGACTCGACGCAAGTCTGTTTATTATCTAGCTCAATCCTCTACAACTCACGTTTTTGCAACTCTGTTTGGTTGATATTTAATGCCACGCATTATATGGTAGCTTACTATTCTTCGAAGTCATAAGGAAATGCCTGTCTTGGCCATCCGAGAGTAGTAGTATAGATCGGTCGCGAACTAGCGTTGTGGCTTATGGGCGGGGTGGTGACTCGTACTTTCAGACCCCCCTCTCGGCCGTGATTCGTAATGGGTTCTTATGGGTGCGGTCGTGATTCGTACTTTCGGGTATAGGCTGCGGCGGTGACTCGTATTGAAAACTCGGGGTCGTGATTCGTACTTTCGGGTATAGGCTGCGGCGGTGACTCGTATTGAAATACTCGTGGTCATGACTCGCCTTTTTTGCTATAGGCGGGGCGGTGATTTGCATGTCATGTATTCTTACGCGGTCTCTGGTGACTCGCCATGTGTTCTTATGGGTGCGTTCGCATGTCACACTTTCAGGTATAGGTATCTCTCGCATGTCGCATGGAAACCGGGGGCGGCATATCGCACTTTTAGGTATAGGCATCTCTCACACATCGCATGGAAACTCGTGGTGGTACATCGCCCTTTCGGATATAGACATCTCTCGCCCGGTGTTGAATATGTATCAAGTAAATAGTCATGTGATTGATCCTTAGTTAATGTGTATATTCCAAATTACGGCGAGTACGACAATGATATATCGTTATTCTTATGGACGCGGCGATGATTCGTACTTTCGGGTATAGACTGCGGGCGGAATGTCGTACTTTAAACAAAAAGGCGTGAAAATAGTTTGCAAAATCTAGGAATTACTCGCATGGTAATGTTTGAGTAATTAGATTACCCCAGAGCCGGCGTAGACGGTGATTCCAATACCAACAATAGCCGCGTTCACATGCTAACACTCCCAGAGGTGGTCAAAGTAGTCACCTTCGCTACTCAAGTAGAAGTAGAAGTAATGGCGGAATTTCTACTCAAGTAGAAGTAGGAGTGGTAGTTCACAAGTAAGTAAGTAAGTAGGTATTCAACGCTTATTTTTGCCTACAAAACTGAAAACTGTCAAGTAGAAGTAGAAGTAGTCTAAAATCATAACTACTTAAAAAGTAGTGTGAGTAGGCAGAATCTACTTCAAGTACTTCAAAAAGTAGAAGTACTTCGTTACTGACCACCTCTGAACACTCCAAATAGGTGTGAAATAGTTTGCAAAACCCCGCGATCGCTGACAACATAATGTCTCGGACATAACCATCCTTCGCGACTTGGTGTTACAGGCATATCGATCGCTCACGCGGTGAAATTTTCGTAAGCAGTTTGGCACAGAACTTGATTTCACTCGTAAGATTTAATAAGTAACGAATAACAGACCGCCAGTGTCGGTAACTTGAATAGCGACAAATTGCCACTTATTTCCGCTCTAACCCTAATCCTTTGTGAAGTGAACGCTTATTCAAAAGGGTGTGATATAATTTTAAAATCCAACGACCAATGTTCCCTCTAATTTTTCAAGAGTCTGCGCAAACACGCCAACTCACTGCGCAGGCCCTCGGACAATAGTGCGCAACCACCCTCCAATAGGGTGATAAAATTAACTACTGGGGGGCTTCGCCCCCCAGACCACCCATACGACTCTAGGCTTCTTCGGGTACTTATCATGTACTTTGGGTGCCTATTTAGTAGTAGCGTCCCTAAACGCGCGAAGCGAGAAAAAAATTTCTATAATTCATGATTGCATCGGCCAATACGATCGGGAACTGCATATATATTGCTATCAATTTTTATCCTCTCTCTGCTCACATAATGAGATTTACCGGTTATAGAGCTTATCCAGTGAGGTGTGTTGCAATAGATAGGCCCTCCAAATAATAATAAAACGTCTTCGGGCGTACCCGTTGATATAATGACTTCGTTACATGATGCTATTTCGTGACCCCCTATATCTGCTATGTCGAAAGATATTGAAATCGCCAAAACGTAATAAAGTAAAAGGCGTGCACGATTTCAAATTGGTATTTCTTAACTGGAACATAATGTTCCCTCGATATGGCATTTGTCTTATTGTGGGACTCGGATCACCAGGACAGGAACATTCGGCGCCAGCCATTTAGGCGCCCTTGGACATGGACAATTACACATATATTTGTATATATCGATGTTTTCGGTCAGCACCGGCGCAGTCTTTTTCGCCCAAGGTTTTCTCGCTGCTGATCGTTCTGGCACACTTCTTGGATTCGCATGTTACATAGCCTTTTAACTTCATATGTCTTGGCGCGTCATGGTGCGGTAATGGCCGACGCCCAACTGCCCATTTCTATAAATCATGCCTAATTTTTGTTGGGAAAGGGTACCCAATAATCAGTTATCTTACAATAATAAAACGCGCGTAGCGCGAAAAAAAATTCCTGAAAAATTTCAAAAAATACACCAGGTTTATGTCAATTTTCGAAATAATTTTGGACCCCCTTCGAGCTCGGCCCCTCCAATTGGGGGATTTGGGGTGCGAAAGTTACGGTCCTGAGTAAATCTTACGCAATGTTCAAACCACGCGAAGAAGACTATCATTCGTGAGTTTCTCGCAGATTAACTTCGAGCTAGCCCATTGTTATTTATAACTTTGTTAAACCATGTTATTTCGCCATTCCTAGAAAATAATGCGCTATTGAAAGGATATCAGTATCGCTCACGTGTACGAGGCCATACTAATAAAATATCTTCCGTGAGGCGCAGGCAGGGCCGTAACAGCACTTCGTCAGGCCCCCCCAAAAACTTTGGTCTTGGGCCCCCCATAGGGTTATAGGCCGAACTTCGGGGGGGATTCGCCCCCCAGACCCCCCTTCGGCGATACCCTATTTACTGCTATTTATCACATTGTTGGGAGTTTGTTTAGTGAATCAGCTTTTGTCGTCTAAGCGCGCTAGGCGCGGAAAATTTCTAGAATTCATGATTGAATCGGTCAGTATGATCTGGAATTGCATATATATTGTTTTCAATTTTTATCTTCTCTCTGCTCACGTAATCAGATTTGCAGATTTGTCTTTCAAAAGGTAGGACGACTCAATAATAATTATCTTCGGGCGCATACCCATTGGCAGGAACGAAACAGTACCTCGTCAGACCCCCAAAAACGTGGGTCTTGGCCTCTCATAGGGTGTAAAACGACCCCCCCATCACTTTGTTCGCGTTTGTCACGAAATCAGCTGTACTGTATTATGAGGCAGCGCGACGCGCAAAATTTTCGATAATTTATGATAAAATCGGTCAATCAGATCGACGATTGCACATATATTATGCTAGGGGTGGGCAAACTTTTGAGCTCGCTGGCCGCATTATATGAAATTGGGATTATAAACCAAAGCGCATTATTGGTATTGGATTATATAGTGAGGACAGGGAGGTAATATACATGCTTATTAAAAAAAACATTGCTTTGATGCAAACCATTTTCACTTGGCGGTCCATCGTTTACCTGAGTAAAAACATCACTTTCCTTTGGAGATCTATCGTTTACCCAGAGTAACACTACATTTTCACTTTGGTTTCTATCCTTTCCTAGAGTAACAAAACCCTTGTCGTTTGCAAATCTATTTTTTTCCTACAACAACAAACCATTTTCACTTGGAAAAATACTTTTACCTAGAATAACTAATCCTTTTCTTTTGGAAATATATTTTCTCCTGTGTAACAAACCATTTTCGTTTGGAAATCTGTCGTTTACCTGAGTACCAATACCGTTTTCACTTGGAAATCCATCTTTTCCCTTGGTAACAATACCATTTTCATTTTGAAAACTGACCACCACACCCACCAATTTGATATTTTTGTATATTGTTACAACGGACAGTGACAAAATATGCACCAACAACGACTCCGATACATTTGTGTAATCGCATACTCACTTTTGCTGGTGCATCCCATCAAAATCGATGGTTAGCCACACACACACACACACACACAATAACAATGCACTATTTCGATCTGACTGCGACGTCCGGGTTCGTGCTTTAGATTTTCCAAAACCAATCCGTCTAAAGTTGCAATCCCCCGAATTTGTTAACTGGTTGATACACGGATAACAATCTTCGGAAAATGTGGAAATGCATGGTACCCATCGTGCTAACGATTCCAGGTTACTTGTAAATAATTTTCTTGCTCACCCTATACAGATTATACGTAAAGGGATATGTAGCGGTAATCGGTTTGGTCAATACATATCACCCCATTCAGTATGGAATTACAAACCCAATACAGGTCAGTTCATAACCGGATCCGGATATTCAATGCAAAGCGACAAAGCAGAACCAATTACCAAATGTAATTAAACATGTAGATTCACAACCCATGATTTTTTTTTCGTGAAAAATGACAATACACATGCAATTTATTTTACGATTGTTCAACCCTACCAAGGATTCACGTAAATGTGGTTTATGACATTACATACAATGTGTCGGTGTACAAATGTTGGGTGTTTATGCAAACATCGGTATGACCCATAGAAAACATCATCATACCCTCCAGGACTTCGTTATTGCATCGCGAGGTCAATAAAATCGATTTTGTATATTCAATCGGTGGCATAGACGACGGAAGGCTTGGATATCCAATGTAAAATTCAGACAAACAAACGGGTATATTTGTCCATCTTGGTTATTCACTCAACTACCATTAGTGCTCTCGATACAGCGAACGGTACAGTATACAACGCATATCATTAGAGTGATATATCCACAGATAAATATGGGGACTGGCCACAATAATTGTACGATGCCGACAAATCGATGCACCCACGGTGTGGTTGAAGATAATTGTTTCATGTGTTAAAGAGACAGCACACTCTTGTAAAGGTTAACAGATCCCGCAGAAACACATCATTTCGGATTACATTACCAAATCGATTTCAAACTTAAACCGAATCACTGGTGTTGAGAGTAGCGATACCCGATTTTTCTAATATTCATATAGACTTAGTGAACAATCAGTAACGACACTTATCATAAACATTGCGAATATAAGTAATTCGAGTCATGTCGATCTTGTGATGTTTCAAGTTGCTAAAACGATCGAGTGAATCAGTGAACGGCTAGTAATCTCGGTTAAATCTCGATACAATTATTGTGGCCAGTCCCCATATTTATCTGTGGATACATCACTCTAATGATATGCCTTGTATACTGTACCGTTCGCTGTATCGAGAGCACTAATGGTAGTTGAGTGAATAACCAAGATGGACAAATATACCCGTTTGTTTGTCTGAATTTTACATTGGATATCCAAGCCTTCCGTCGTCTATGCCACCGATTGAATATACAAAATCGATTTTATTGACCTCGCGATGCAATAACGAAGTCTTGGAGGGTATGATGATGTTGTCTATGGGTCATACCGATGTGTGCATAAACACCCAACATTTGTACACCGTCACATTGTATGTAATGTCATAAACCACATTTACGTGAATCCTTGGTAGGGTTGAACAATCGTAAAATAAATTGGATGTGTATTGTCATTTTTCACGAAAAAAAATCATGGGTTGTGAATCTACATGTTTAATTACATTTGGTAATTGGTTTTGCTTTGTCGCTTCGCATTGAATATCCGGATCCGGTTATGAACTGACCTGTATTGGGTTTGTAATTCCATACTGAATGGGGTGATATGTATTGACCAAACCGATTACCGCTACACATCCCTTTACGTATAATCTGTATAGGGTGAGCAAGAAAATTATTTACAAGTAACCTGGAATCGTTAGCACGATGGGTAGCATGCATTCCCACATTTTCCGAAGATTGTTATCCGTGTATCAACCAGTTAACAAAGTCGGGGGATTACAACTTTAGACGGATTGGTTTTGGAAAATCTAAAGCACGAACCCGGACGTCGCAGTCAGATCGAAATAGTGCATTGTTATTGTGTGTGTGTGTGTGTGTGTGTGTGGCTAACCATCGATTTTGATGGGATGCAGCAGCAAAAATGAGTATGCGATTACACAAATGTATCGGAGTCGTTGTTGGTGAATATTTTGTCACTGTCCGTTGTAACAATATACAAAAATATCAAATTGGTGGGTGTGGTGGTCAGTTTTCAAAATGAAAATGGTATTGTTACCAAGGGAAAAGATGGATTTCCAAGTGAAAACGGTATTGGTACTCAGGTAAACGACAGATTTCCAAACGAAAATGGTTTGTTACCCAGGAGAAAATATATTTCCAAAAGAAAAGGATTAGTTATTCTAGGTAAAAGTATTTTTCCAAGTGAAAATGGTTTGTTGTTGTAGGAAAAAAAAATAGATTTGCAAACGACAAGGGTTTTGTTACTCTTGGAAAGGATAGAACACAAAGTAAAAATGTAGTGTTACTCTGGGTAAACGATAGATCTCCAAAGGAAAGTGATGTTTTTACTCAGGTAAACGATGGACCGCCAAGTGAAAATGGTTTGTTGCTCAGGGAAAAAATATATTTCCAAGTAAAAATGGTTTCTTACTCTAGGTAAACGTCAGATCTCCAGAGGAAAATAGTAATTTTACACAGGTAAACGACGACCCGCCAAGTGAAAATGGTTTGTTACTCAGTGAAAAAATAGATTTCCAAAGGAAAAGGGGTTTGTTACTCTAGGAAACGATAGACCCTCAGGTAAAAATGTATTGCTACTCTGAGTAAACGATAAATCTTCAAAGGACAATGGTATTTTTACTTAGGTAACGGCTGACCTCAAGGTGAAAATGATAATTTTACTTGGGTAGGTATCGTATGTTTAGTGTCGTTGATGTTGTCAAACGTTTTTGCTTGATATCGGTGTCTCGTTAGCGTAATATTACGAGTATGAAAATGATTTACACATCACATCACACATCAGAGTGTCGGGACAGTAAAGCTATTTTTCGCGTGACGAACCAAGATCGTTGTTTAAATGTTGATGCATTTCGATTACCGAGTTGCTGTACAATAGATATGGCTCTACATTAGACCGTGTTGTGTACTTCGATTAAAACCACAAGACCGCATGTAAATCTATTCGCACAACTCGATGATGTTGATATAGTGTTACTAAAATTAATTATTAATTATTTACACAACATAAAAATAACAATTCACGTCGTAGTAAGTTTCTCGAACTCGTGCTTGATGAAAACGAACGACTTGGTGCAGGAGAAACACTTTCACGTTTTTTGAATAACTGGGTTCTCGAGACTTGTTACTTGTACGATGTACCGTTGGTGTGCAAACTATAACGACCATTTTGTATGATAGTATGTTTTAGTTGTATTGTTGTGAGGACAACCATGTGATGACTCAGCACTTTTCCTTAGTAAAGTAGACCGATTTGTGTGTAAGATGTAAGCACCATAACTAGAAAACATATGTACCCTGTTGTTGGAGTAGCTGGTTTATTGCTATGACATGGACATATCCTGAAGCCTTGGTTGGTTTGTTGTCTTACGAAAGATGAGGCGACCTCGGTGTCGTAAATTGTGTTAACTAAACTCGGATGGATACCGCAATTGCGCTGGACTTACACATGATATTCGCATACTGTACACTTACAAACTTTAGTGTAAACAACTCTGATGTTTCTGTTAATACGAGTTCTGTGTTGAACTATTTGATTATTAAGATACATGAACAACCATTCAGACAATAAAGGTCTTGAGGTATCGAAACAGTTTGAAAGCGTCACCAATCATTGTACAGGTTCGTAGCATGGGAATATCGAGTATTTTCGTGTAACATGAATATATTTCATATGCCTTCGGTAAGAAATGAGTTGCGTGGGGTAATCATACACAATCTACAAAAGTTAAACTTGTAGCGTTTGATTGCCTACTTTTTATCAATGTCTTTGTGATGTTAAAAGACGGCTGAGTTTACATTTAAATTAAGCGGAGAAACTCAAGAAATATGAGTATCAATATGAGTGGTATATTATTTTTCGCGATATGCAACCAATCTTCTAAGCATAACTTTTCAAAAATTCGTCATGTCATAGTCGGTTGTTATGAACTCAAAACAAATGTACTTCGATTATCACGATGATGGAAATTACGACCAACACAGTATTTCGTAAGTGAATGTGTATCGTTTGGTATGTTCAGCAGTCACTAAATGACAAAAATAGCAAACTGATGCAACCCGGTAGTTAAACGATACAGTTACATGTTGGATGTAATCTTGATTTACAGATGACAGCTTGATGAGTATTGTGATGACATTTACTTTAGCGAATGATAACGGAAAAATTTTCGGTGGCATTGTCGGTGTATGTGTTAGTTAGACAAATAATTCTAGTACACCTAACCATAGGATACATTTGACCAACATCGTACAAATTGTTTCGTTGTGATGGTAACGACTTTCGGCGGTTTGGCTTCATGTCGGGAATTATTATTTGGGGGTTCAAAAACAATCAATGCTACAAATGAACAACAATACAAAACACGTTAAGTGAATTACAGCGTAGCAAGTACTTCCTTGATATTACGATTGTTGTGTACCAGACATTTCTAACTGAATTGAATGCATCTAGCAAACATATTCCAATTTACTTTTGTAATGATCAAAGTATGTGAAACGGTGCGAATGGATTAACTATTAATCAAGCGGCGGTATGTCAATTCACCTAGTGTGATATCTTGACACCGGATAATTTGCGAAAGTGTTTCAATTCTCACTGCTGATTACGATGATAATGTATTGTATCGGTTATTGTTTAACAAAGGAAATTGTTGTTTTATCTTTAGTCTTGGTTAGTGGAGACAATTACATTTGTAAAATATTTTCTGATATCCGCGATACGCAGGGTGATATGTACCAAGGTGGAATAATTTTCCATTCAAGAACATTTCAGACACGCATAGTTTTACAACTCAATATGTTAATCACAACGGTACTGAAAAGTTTGTTGCTGTCATAACATTTACCACAACGCCGGGTCTAATTAACACGAATAATTTATAATCAAACCATGATCAACTATTACATATGGCACATCAATGTTTAAAGAATGGTAACATTCGATATAACACCAGCGTTTGATTGTAAGAAATGAAGTCGCAACTACGATGGTCAGACTTTCAAATCTCGTATACTCAAACATACTATGTTATTCTCAAGTCGCCAACACCGAGAAGTAATGACTTTTGTCTTACAAAATATACCACATAGTAATTTCTTCGTCTTGGGGGATAGTAACGACTTTTACAGTTGAGCAAAAAAGACGAGTTGGTGGTATATGCCTAAAACCGAACTTGATATGTTTGTGGGTTGTAGTGATTACTTGCGTAGTCTTGTCTACTTTTCGTATGGACACTTTTTGATTTGGTTCGGTGAGTTACAAACGGATTGACTTGACAAGGTTTTTGTATTTTACTCTTTTGTTGATGGCAAGATGTTAAAATGTTCAGATGTCATAGTGATAATATTTCTGCAACACTCTTTGACAAACGTAAAGACAGGTCGCGAATAGAGTTGTAATGTTTTATTACTTGTTTTGAATCAATGTGCGTATAATCTCTAAATATGACTGGGTTGAAAGCTGTTAGTCATGTTTGTCAATCTATTTCAATTCAGACTATGTCAAAGTCCAATTATTTCATTTTGGATTATCTGGATTTACCTTTAGTACATCTCGCGAGTGGATTCCCACGTCGTGCTATAGCACTCTTAATAATACGGGTTCAAGGATTTTCAATCAACAATACCTGAATTTTTTGGTAATGCTAGAGTTGGCAAATGATTAGTTGCGTGTTTTTGTTAAGAGTTTAAATTCATGTTGATAAAGATAATAACTGTATAATGCACATACTTGTGATTCTTGTACAGTTATAGTTGGTATCGATTCTATAGGTGTGAAAACAGCGGCGCGGAATGTGCGAATAATTCGATGTGGCTGAAAGTCGGCGTCAGTAATATTCAGGTTACGGTCGAATCAAAAGATCACGTTAAAAAGATTTCTCAAACTAATTAGAATTGTACCGAATTAACACATTCAGATACGAATCAACTTGAGCTGTGTAGTAAGTTTCATTTCAAGTTGACAAACTAACGCTATTTTCATGGATCTTATCACGCAACTAAAGTCAGACACTATAGCAACCACCAGAAAGTGTCAAATTGTTGGTTTTCGAATCATCGTCTCTGTGACAAACTTATTGCGGAGATATTACCTTGTGAGCGGGCATGAGGGATTGCTATGTCTGAAGTATTATCCGGTGAACGGTCGTTGGATTTTAAAATTATATCACACCCTTTTGAATAAGCGTTCACTTCACAAATGATTAGGGTTAGAGCGGAAATAAGTGGCAATTTGTCGCTATTCAAGTTACCGACACTAGCGGTCTGTTATTCGTTACTTATTAAATCTTACGAGTGAAATCAAGTTCTGTGCCAAACTGCTTACGAAAATTTCACCACGTGAGCGATCGATATGCCTGTAACACCAAGTCGCGAAGGATGGTTATGTCCGAGACATTATGTTGTCAGCGATCGCGGGGTTTTGCAAACTATTTCACACCTATTTGGAGTGTTAGCATGTGAACGCGGCTATTGTTGGTATTGGAATCACCGTCTACGCCGGCTCTGGGGTAATCTAATTACTCAAACATTACCATGCGAGTAATTCCTAGATTTTGCAAACTATTTTCACGCCTTTTTGTTGAAAGTACGACATTCCGCCCGCAGTCCATACCCGATAGTACGAATCATCGCCGCGTCCATAAGAGTAACGATATATCATTGTCGTACTCGCCGTAATTTGGAATATACACATTAACTAAGGATCAATCACATGACTATTTACTTGATACATATTCAACACCGGGCGAGAGATGTCTATACCCGAAAGGGCGATGTACCACCACGAGTTTCCATGCGATGTGTGAGAGATGCCTATACCTAAAAGTGCGATATGCCGCCCCCGGTTTTCCATGCTACATGCGAGAGATACCTATACCTGATAGTGCGACATGCGAACGCACCCATAAGAACACATGGCGAGTCACCAGAGACCGCGTAAGAATACATGACAGGCGAATCACCGCCCCGCCTATAGCAAAAAAGGCGAGTCATGACCACGAGTATTTCAATACGAGTCACCGCCGCAGCCTATACCCGAAAGTACGAATCACGACCCCGAGTTTTCAATACGAGTCACCGCCGCAGCCTATACCCGAAAGTACGAATCACGACCGCACCCATAAGAACCCATTACGAATCACGGCCGAGAGGGGGGTCTGAAAGTACGAGTCACCACCCCGCGTTTTCAATACGAGTCACCACCCCGCCCATAAGCCACAACGCTAGTTCGCGACCGATCTATACTACTACTTCCGAGTCCAGAGTTTTAAGACTTGATTGAGTCATGTTTAGTGAGTCGAGTACAAATGGGGTCAATACACAAATTGCCTCAAATCGAGTCGAGGAAAGTCTAGTCACTGACTCGGGTCATTACTACCCTACCATGTATGTTACGAAGATACCATATATTGTTATCCACATCTGGCTGCTTATATTGCTAACTGCGCAATCACGTGCTTACGATCTATCGGTAGTTTAGTTGCCGTATACACTACATCCTGTCTCCATACGTATGAATAAACACAGTTTGCAAGTTGACACAGTGTATTTCAGTCACGTACCAGGAAAGATAACTGGAATTTGAACAGCTTCAATCGAAATCATGGCTGCCTCGCTACATAGTTACCTCTTTTAACAGGACAGGAACGTAGATATGATGCGCATGCTATTAACTACTAAGCCGTAGGCGACTTTACAAACGTGTTCTTGCAGTAATAGAAGTGTAGCAGGTATAGTGAATAAATTGACGTCCTGGCCAGCACTTCTGAATATTTAGCAAATGGGTATCGCTGAACAGCATGCTCATATGTCGGCAAGCCGATTTGTAGGCTATCAGTAGAACGGTTGTTCCATGAAATCTAGTCTGAAATTATTGACACACGGAGGTAGCTTGTCGATATGAAGAATATGAAATTACCTGGTTGTGGTTTCTTCTCCTGAAATGCAGATTTGTCGCACGCGTCAAGTAATGGTGCGTGAGTCATCCCTTGCAAAATGACTGCATTCTAACAGATTATTGTGCGAGCAAATCCAATTTCCGTTACGTCATCCTGGATGTATGACGAAGCCGTAAACCAAAGCATAGGTTATGCATGGCGAACGACTAACCCTCGTGCTACACCATGACGGGCCACATAAATAGTAGTGAATCTACTAATATATTAAAGTTTTATCCCGCGCAATCTTGTCGAACAATAACATTTTCTGGCTGAATTTATAATCAATTACAGTAGGGCCTAATTCAGATAATACAAGCACTCGTTGTGGCAATACCGCAATATAAATGTTGGAGTGTGTTGAGTTAAGTTGCTGACGAAATAGGCAACAGCTGTAATGTCGTGATGTACTGTAAATGGGAGTAACACATCACGTTTCGAGAAATGACCATTACTTAACTATTACCACAATTCAATATGAAACTGTTTTATTGGCTAGGTTTCAATGGCAGCTTTTCATCTTGGAATCGGAAATGACAGACATTTTTGTTCTATAGACTGATCCCGTGTCCCCGTCTCTCTCTTGCATGATTTATATATACCGGGTGTATTAGGTCATGCGTTTAAATTACTCGTAATAAATTGTAACATCATTATCCCTTTAATCTGTGACAGGGCTGCGTATCGCATCATATCAATTTTTTTCATTTTCCAATGCATCCTCCGCCGTAGTTGATAATAATAATTATAAACTGAGGCCTTGCAGAATCCTGCATACTTGAAAAGTTCGAAATGTAAGCGATATAACGTCTTTCCCCATTCACAGTTAACTATTTATTCGTTACTCAAATTTCCTTCGAGCCTTGCGGGATATCCTGTGCTTGGTTTCTACCTACACAAGGTCACTGTGTTGAGTAGACAGCCAATGAGCGAGACACGCAAAAAAGTCGTTACTACAATGATGTGATCATCAAAATGTGTACGGCCTTGTCATTACATAAATGGTTTGATCTCATGATAAGATTTGTCTTACATTGCTGTGGTGTTATCAGGGCCGTAACTGCCGCACCCCAAACCCCCCAATTGGGGGGGGGCGAGCTCGAAGGGGGCCCAAAATTATTTCGTGAATTAGCATAAATTATAGAGTAGTTTTTGAAAATTTTAGCAACTTTATCAAAAATTTTTCGCGCTGCGCGTGATTTCAAGTTGCCGAGTATCTTGAATATTGGGTACTCTTTCCACAAGAAAAAATACGCAAGATTTATAGAATGGGTATATCAGCGTTATGGCCATTACCTCGCCACGACGCACCAATACATATAAAGTTTTAGGCCATGTAACATGCGACTGCAAGAAGTGTGCCAGAACGATCGGCAGCGAGAAAACCTTGGCCGAAAAGGACTGCCCTTATGCTGACCGAAAACTTCGTTATATATACAAAATACATGTGGGTTTAATAGTCTATAGGCGCCAAATGACTGGCATCTAAATGTTCCTGTCTTGGCAATCTGAACCTCACAAGACAAATACCACCCCGCAGGAAAAAATTATATGCCAGTGAAGAAATACCAATTTGAAATCGTGTGATCTTTTAGTTTAGTAGGTTTGGGAGATTGTATATTTTTGATATGGCAAACAGGAGGTCACGAAATAACATCATGTAACGAAGTCATACCAACGGGTCCACCTTCCCCAAGATGTTTAATTCTTATTTACCGGCTCTACATTTTCCAAGACAACACCTGACTCAGCTCTACCGGTAAATCTGATTACGTGAGAAACTGAGAATAGAGGACAAGAAATTGATAGCAATATATATGCAATTCCCCATCTTATTGACCGATTTTATCAAAAAATTATCGAAAATTTTTGCGCTTCGCGCAGGCTTACGAAGCAGTACGTCTGTAATTTCGTGGCAAAAGTGAACAACGCTGTAGCGGCCTGGCGGGTCGGTTTGTCGCCCTATGGCAGCCCAAGACTCCAGTTTTTTGGGGCCAGACGAAGTGCTGTTTCGTTCCTGCCAACGGGTATACAATACACCCGGAGATGTTTATTTATTATTGAGGGGTCACCCTTTCAAACACACCTCACTCTGCTCCACCGGTAAATCTGATTACGTAAGCATAGAAAGGATAAAATTGATAGCAATATATATGCAATTCCCGATCATATTGCCCGATTCAGTCATGAATTATATAATTTTTTCTCGCTTCGCGCGTTTAGGCGATAAAAACTGTTTGAGCCAACGGACAGCGAATATAGATGATAAGCAGTGGTAAACAACGTACAGGCTGAGGGGAGTCTGGGGGGCGAAGCCCCCCAGAAGTTAGGTTTATCACCCTATGGGGGGCCCAGGACCAACGTTTTTTTTTGGGGGGGGGGGGGAGGGGGGGGGCTGACGAAGTGCTGTTACGGCCCTGGCGTTAATTAGACACGGCGTTGTGGTAAAGGTTATGACAACAACAAACTTTTCACTACCGTGGTTATTAACATATTGATTTGTAAAACTATACTTGTCTGAAATGTTCTTGATTCGAAAGATATTCCGTGTTGGTACAAATCACTCTGTGTATTACGGATATCAGAAAATATTTTTACAAATGTAGTTGTTTCCAGTAACCAAGACTAGAGATGACACAACAATTTCGTTATTCAAACATTGAACACCCGATGCAAAATGCTTTATTGGTCAAATTCGCAACGGATAATTGAAACGACTAAGTGTAGAGTCAGTATATCACAATGGTACGTCGTTACTATTGAATCCAGCAATTGATACGATTTATTGTCGGGATTTGTGACAGCGCATTGAAACATACACAGCTTACAGAGTGTGAAAATATCACTTTGGGTATCGAGTACCGTTTGAAGCGTGTGATTAATACATAATTCCGTTCGCACTCTCTAAGACGTTGTGAAGTCTACAGATTTACACTTCAAGACTTTGATCAACACAGAAGCAATTTAGAATATCTTTACTGGACGCATCCTATTCTACTAGACTTGAGTAATACACAAAACTCATAGCATTAACAAAACCACAATAGGCGCTACACTGAAATCTACAAAATGTGTTTGTATTGCTCAAAGCAGTGATCATAAATTATCATTTGAATAAGTAACTGTAATCATAAAACCAAACTTGCGAAAGTCATTACCATAACAAAAGAATATTGTAGGTTGCTTGCTAAATGTATGCCGGAAATATTTGTAGAACGCTCACGACCAAAGAAATCGGAAATCTTCCTATTGTCATTCGTCAAAGTATATGTTGGCACAATACTCATCCCGTAAAAGATCTTACTTGTATGTGATTGAATCGCCGGTAATTAACTCGCTAAATCAAACCATAAGGAAATTTCACTCACTCGACGGATATGAAACAGCGTCGCTTAATGTATGCTTTTCTGAATGTAAATCATATAAGTCCAGCAGAAAACAATTTTCACTCGCTTGGTAATGAAACCGAAGTCTCCATTTGATATTTTGTTTGTGTCAACTACTTTGCAATGAACACATTTGAGTGGTTGAGCTTTACATCATCAAGCTGTCATTTGTAAATCAAGATTTCGGTAATCTTGTAAATGTATCGTTTAACTAACCGAAATTTAGTGATTGGTGAACATACCAAACGATACACATCGACCCCCAAAATACTGCATTGATCTTAATTTCCATCATCGCAATAATCGAAGTACATTTCTTTCGAATTCGTAACAACCGGCGTTTCTATGACACGATAAATTTTGACAAGTTATGCTTAGAAGATTGGTTGCATATCGCGAAAAATAATATACTACTCACATTATACTGTTAATCGGTATTTTCACGCGAGTCGATTTTCAAACGAGTAAAATTTATTACTTGAGTTGTTCCGCTTACTATATTTAAATGTAAACTCACCCATCTTTCAACAACGAACAAGGATGAAAAGTATGCAATCAAACACAACATGTTTTACTTTTGTAGGACACTAATTATTATCTCATTTCATACTACGTGTATAAGAAAGATATTCATGAGTAGTTAATATGATCGCTCGTGAGGTGCGTGGGGTTCTTATGGGCGGGGTGGCATGGTGCCGAGAAAGCCGGGGGTGGCATGGTGACCCTTATGTCTTATGGCGGGGGTGGCATGGTGCCATTGTGTCTTATGGCGGGGGTCGCATGGTTACCTTTTCTGGTATAGGCTGCGGCGGCATGGTGCCGTGAAACCGGGGGTGGCATGGTGACCCTTATGTCTTATGGCGGGGGTGGCATGGTGCCATTGTGTCTTATGGGTGCGGCGACATAGTTACCTTTTCGGGTATAGGCTGCGGCGACATGGTTACCTTTTCGGGTATAGACGGCGGCGGTATGCTAACGTGAAAACTCGTGGTGGCATGCTAATGTTTTTTGGTATACGTGCGGCGACATGCTAACGACGATAATGTGTCTGTCATGTATTCTTACGGGATCTCTGGTGATGTGTCATTGTTTCTTATGGGTGCGGTCGTGAATCGTACTTTCTGGTATAGGCATCTCTCATACGGTGTTGAATATGTATCAAGTAAAGAGTCACGAGTATCGCTAAACAGGAAATTCACTAAACCGCAGTGCAATGCGCGATTTTGAAAAGGATTATCGCGACCGCGTTTTGATATGTGTGAACCACTAAATACATCCGTTTTGGAAACGCGACCTGATGTGAGGATTTCGAGCGCGCATTATCGTATCGATTATTACACTAATCCGGTCAGTACTATCACATTCAGGAGTATTCAATATTCAGCAGTGACACAAAAAGCAACCAACAAATAACCACGCTCGTAAATTAACACTTCAAAAAGTGTAAAATAGATTGCAAATCCCGCGATCGCTAACAAGATAATGTCTCAGGCATAACCATTTTATTGACTTGGTGTTAAAGACATACCGATCGCTCACAAGGTAATATTTCGGTACTTAGTTTGTCACAGAGCCGTCGCAGACGGTGATTCGAAAACCAACAATTTGACACTTTCTGGTGGTCGCTATATGTTTTGACACTTCGAACAGTGGGTGACTTTAGTTGCGCGATAGGAATTGTGAGAATATTCAACCAATGTATCAATTTGCCAACTCGAAATGAAACTTACTACACAAACCAAGTTGATTCGTATCTGAATGTGTTAATTCGGTACAATTCTAATTATTTTGAGAAATCTTTTCGTGATCTTTTGATTCGACCGTAACCTGAATATTACTGACGCCGACTTTCAGCCACATCGAATTATTCGCACATTCCACGCCGCTGTTTTCACACTTATAGAATCAATACCAACTATAATTCTACAAGAATCAAGAATCACAAGCATGTGCATTATACAGTTATTGTCTTTATCAACACGAAATCAAACTCTTAACAAAAACACGCATCTTATCACTCGTCAACTCTATCATGAAAAGCCTCGAGTCCTTATTATCAAAAATGTTATAGCGCGGTGTCGGAATCCATTCGCGGGATGTACTAAAGGTAAATCCAGATAATCCAAAATGAAATATTTGGACTTTGACATAATCTGAATTGAAATATATTGACAAACATGACTACCAACTTTGATCCAGTCACATTTCAAGATCATACTTTGAAACAATCCTTGAAACTTACAACTCTATTCACGATCCTGCTTTCCGTTTGTCAAAGAGATATTTCAACATCGTACCATACTCAAAAGAATTATTCACAACATTAACAATTGATAAAAATCTAGTTTCACTTACTTGATTATATCACTACATCTCATAAATTTGAAATAATTCATCCTGGTTGTACTCGTATGATCGGTCTTTTTTTTTATTCGATTGTAACGGTCGTTACTATTCTGAAGACAAAGTATTTACTAATCGGTGCATATACGATTTGACTTGAACATATTATATTTTGAGTATACGAGATTTGAATGTCTGAACAATAACTGACTAATAATTTATCACAATTAAATCCGTATATTACAGCGTAAAAGATATTTGAATGTCAGCAACTCGGTAAGGTCATAGTTACTACCACATTACCTAATTTACCTGACCAACTCGTCATGATCGTTCCTGAAATCAACACAAACATGACTACTGACTTGAGTTAACCACAAAACAGCATCAAGTTTTAAATCCACTTGTAGCTTACGGCTTATTTGAATGCGGGTTATGTTTTGTTGTAATTGAGTGTACGGAAATAGTATTACGTCTCGACATCTCACCATCTTACCATATTCAAAGAGTCAACCACGAAAACATTGTCAAGTAAATCCGTTTGTAACTTACCCGACCAACTCAAACAGTATCAGTATGAAAAACAGCCAAACATACACGAATCCATACAATCACTAAAACCTAAAATTCATAACAAGCTTGGTTGTATTCATATCCATACACATCTTTTTTTATTCAACTTGAAAAGTCGTTACTATTCTGTAAGATAGAGGAATTACTACGCGGTATATTCTGCAAGACAAACTAATTACTACTCGGTATATTTTGTAAGACAAAAGTAATTACTTCTCAGTGTCGCCGACTTGAGATTAACATAATATGTTTGAGTATACGAGATTTGAAAGTCCGACCAACGCAGTTGAGAATTCATTTCTTACAATCGAGCGATGGTGTTATATTCAAAGTTATCATGCTGTGAACATAAGGATTGACACATTGATTTGACATATGAGATTTTGTAATAGTTGATCATTACTTTATTATTAAATTATTTGCGTTAATTAGACCCGGTGTTGTGGTAAATGTTATGACAGCAACAAACTTTTCAGTACCGTTGTTATTAACATATTAAGCTGTAAAACTATGTGTGTCTGAAATGTTCTTGATAGGAAAATTACTCCACCTTGGTAAAAATCACTCTGCGTATCGCGGATATCAGAAAATATTTCCAGTAACCAAGACTAAAGATGAAACGACAATATCGGTATTATTACATTCAACAATCAGTACAATTATTAAAATCTATCGTTTGCGATAAACAGCACTAAAGATGTAATAATTCCAGTATTCATACATTGAACATCCGATACAAAATGCTTTATTATCCCGATTCCCAACGGGTAATTGAAACGACTAAGTGTAGAATCAGTATATCAAAATATCGTTACTATTGAATCCAACGATTTATTGTCGGAATTTGTGACAGAGAATTGAAACATATGCACTTTACAGAGTGTGAAAATATCACTTTGAGTATCGAGTACCGTTCGAAGCTAGCGATCAATTCTTAATCATTTCAGTAACTCTCCATTGTGCGTGCTAAATGTAAAATATCGCGAGGTTATACACTCTAAGACTTTGATTATTGCAAAAGTAAATTGTGATATGTTTGTTAGATGCATCCAATTCAACTAGAAGTGTCTAGTGCCCAACACTCGTAATATCGAAAAAGTACTTGCTACACTGTTATTTGCTAAACGTGTTTGCATTGTTGTTCATTTCTAGTATTGATTGAAATCATTCTCGAACCCTCAAATATTAATTCCCGACATGAAACCAAGCCGCTGAAAGTCGTTACCATCGCGAAGAAACAATGTGTACGATGTTTGTCAAATGTGTCCTACCTGACCAACAGAAAACAATTTTCACTCACTCGAAATGAAACCAATGTGATGGCCTCCATTCGATATTTTGTTTGTGTCAAATACTTTGCAATGAACACATTTGCGTGGTTGAGCTTTACATCATCAAGCTGTTATTTGTAAATCAAGATTTCAGTAAACTTGTAAATGTATCGTTTAACTAACCGAAATTTCGTGATTGGGGGACATACCAAACGATACACATCCATCTCCGAAATACTGCATTGATCTTAATTTCCATCATCGTGATAATCGAAGTACATTTCTTTCGAATTCGTAACAACCGACTATGACATGATAAATTTTTGACAAGTTATGCTTAGAAGATTGGTTGCATATCGCGAAAAAAATAATATACCTCTCGTATTGATACTGTTACTCCATTGATCGATATTTTCAAACGAGTAAAATTTATTACTTGAGTTTCTCCGCTTAATGTAAATGAAAACTCAGCCGTCTTTTAACATCACAAAGACATTGATAAAAAGTAGGCAATCAAACACAACACTTTGTACGACACTAATTATTGTTCCACACATCCCATTTCATACTAAGTGTATACGAAAGATATTCACGACACATGAAAATATTCCCATGCTACAAACCTGTACAATGATTGGTGGTGCTTTCAAACTGTTTCGATATCACAAGAACTTTATTGTCGGAACGGGTGTTCATGTATCTTAATAATCAACACAGAACTAGTACTAACAGAAACATCAGAGAGTTGTTTACACAAAAGTTTGTATATGTGCACAGTATGCGAATACCATGTGTAAGTCCAGCACAATTGCGGTATCCATCCGAGTTTAGTTAACACAAATTTATTACAACGAAACCACGTAAACTTTCGTGAAAGAAAAGCATACTCACTTCCAGAGGGATATGTCAATGCCATAGCAGTACCCCAACAACAAAGTACATATGTTTCTAGTCACGGTCCTTCCATCTTTCACATAGATCAATCTACTTTGCTAACGAAAAGTGCTGAGTCATCACATGATTGCCCTCACAACAAAACAGCTAGAAGATATTATCATACAAAAATATTCCTAACCCTTTGCGCACCAGTGACAAATCATAAAACAAACATTTTTTGTGAGGCGAATTGTTGTTCAGTGTCGAGTCTACCTGTTGAAACGTACATTAAAACAACACAGTCACAATTCAATTAAAACCACGAATCTATTTTCATTTCGTCACATACAGAAAAATAAATTTTCTTTCCCCAACACATACTTGTAACCAATCACTTTCATTAAACACACAACTCCATAAAAGTATTTACTTTCTACAACATAGACATTCCGATGTAGTCAAGAAATATTTTTATTAATCAAAATCATCGATTTCTGTTCACGGCGTTAGTGTGTGCATGTCATACCTGTGGGGTCCGTATTAAAATGGACACGACACAACTGAATGTAAGGAGATAGAAGTCTATCGCATAGATTTACATGTGGTCTTCGCTACGGTTTCAAAAAAACGAATCATCTCTTGCATTGATCTAGACCGAGCAAGTTAGTTAATGACCCATGATTGTGTTTATCATATGCGAATGATAGGGTTACTGTCAAATCAACATACAACAACCTTCTGACGATCATAATAGCAATTTCATTTTCCGCCGCTTCGTAACTGTATACCCCCCAACTCGGCTTTTTTGTTCATCGACAGCTGCGTTTAACAAGACCAACGACACTGAACCCACGACGTTTACCTATGTAAAATTACCACTTTCACTTGGCAGTCCGTCGTTTACCTGGCTAAACATATCATTTTCACTTGGAAATCTATTTTTTCCCAGAGTAAGAAACCTTTTTCACTTGGAAATCTATTTTTCCCTGGGTAACAAACCTTTTTCACTTGGAAATATATTTTTTCCCCGGGTAACAAACCTTTTTCGCTTGGAAATATATTTTTCCCTGGGTTACAAACCTTTTTCACTTGGTGGTCCGTCGTTTACCTGAGTAAAAATATCATTTTCCTTTGGGGGATCTGGCGTTTACCCAGTGTAACAATACATTTTCTCTTGGTCATCTAGCTTTTCCTAGAGTAACAAAACCATTTTCATTTTGAAATCTGACAAACACACCTGACAATTTGATATTTTTGTATATTGTTACAACGGATAGCGACAAAATATACACCAACAACAACTCCAATACATTTGTGTAATCGCATATTCACTTGTGCTGATGCAACCCATCAAAATCATCGGTTACCCACATACAATATCCTCTTGTACACCGAAATGCATGTTTTGGAAAATTGGGCAATAGACTTCGATAGTTCTGTGATGTCCGGGTTCGTGCTTTGGATTTTCCAGAGTCAAAATGTCTGAATAAAACACCTCCTCGACGATGGTTGGTATGTGGATAACGGGGTTCGGAAGACGGTTGGATTTATGTCACCCATCGCGATAACAATTCCAGGTCGAGTTTTCCCCCGCATGTTTACTATATTGTGTCTTTATTGGTCATGTATGTCTCGACATTCAGTTTGAAATCGGAAACCCTGATAAAGTACGTAACCGGATCCCGATATCAACTCTGAATCGATAAACCAATGAACAATATTCAAAGTAAACATGTTACACCCTGTGTTTCCACGAAAAAATACCATCCAGACATACGTCGCGCTTGTTTGCCCACATCAGTATACGCGTAAATGGAGGTGTGTGACATTGCATGCAATGTGTTGGTATACAAACATCGATCCACAGACATTATCATAGCCGGTAGTTTTGATGTAGATCGAATGTCATCACACCCGATAACAATACCAATAAGCCACATTGCAATGACTCTGAGTCTATCTGAAGCGTGACATACAGACACACAAACATCGAACCGTAACATGGGTTATTCGCACGACGGTGAAAGTGAACTATACAGCATATACCAATAGAGCGTTCACAGTCGAATATGCGAACCACGCACAATCACATACCCTGGTTTTTGTTGGATATGTACGAAACCAATAAATCGATACATTTCTGTTCCTTCTACGTCAATAATACAAGCGTCATTCCAATGCATCGCTCGAATGTAAGGTTCGTCGGGTGTAAAATCCATGTCAAATAACCCCAAAGTGTGCTTTCCGTGTTTTATTATTTCCACCGACGCTTCTTGTCTGTGTCGTAACACTATGGTGCGGGGAGTTGAAAAACGGCGGATTGTGAAACGGATTGACATGACCAGCAGAATCGACGTCAATAGCCTTGTGACGATGTCTTTTCAAAATGATACCGATCTCTTGTGGCGATGACCGTTTCGAAATGTCACCGGACGAACTGAATCCTTACGATGATGTGTTTTATGATTGCGTGTGAAATCGCGAGGTAGTGTTCTATTGTGGTGTACGATTGCAGTCTTCATTCCACAGAAACATACCTTATTGGATCACAATATCAGTCCGACATTTGCACGATATTTATCCGGAGTCGTTATGTGGGAGTAGCGACATCCATTGATCGTGACTGAAAGACTGATCGCAATCATTTCGAGCACCGTACTTCGATAGTTCACCTAGATCAAACGCAGTAGTCTCAGCAGAAAACTTCGGTGTCGACAACACATTGATCGATGTATCCAATTGATCTGGGTGGTCCGTCTACAGATAGGGTCATGACTATCTTGTAATGTTACAACACGATAACACCATCGAATAAATCAGTGAACGGTGTCGAAATATCGATGTAATAGCGCGGACTCAGAGTCATTGCAATGTGGCTTATTGGTATTGTTATCGGGTGTGATGACATTCGATCTACATCAAAACTACCGGCTATGATAATGTCTGTGGATCGATGTTTGTATACCAACACATTGCATGCAATGTCACACACCTCCATTTACGCGTATACTGATGTGGGCAAACAAGCGCGACGTATGTCTGGATGGTATTTTTTCGTGGAAACACAGGGTGTAACATGTTTACTTTGAATATTGTTCATTGGTTTATTGATTCAGAGTTGATATCGGGATCCGGTTACGTACTTTATCAGGGTTTCCGATTTCAAACTGAATGTCGAGACATACATGACCAATAAAGACACAATATAGTAAACACGCGGGGGAAAACTCGACCTGGAATTGTTATCGCGATGGGTGACATAAATCCAACCATCTTCCGAACCCCGTTATCCGTGTATCAACCATCGTCAAGGAGGTGTTTTATTCAGACATTTTGACTCTGGAAAATCCAAAGCACGAACCCGGACATCACAGAACTATCGAAGCCTATTGTCCAATTTTCCAAAACATGCATTTCGGTGTACAAGAGGATATTGTATGTGGGTAACCGATGATATTGATGTGATACGACTGATGGAGGTATACTCTGAAATCGGTAGTCCGTGTATATTTCCGTCACTGTTCGTTGTAATCTATTTCAAACTATCGTCAATACAACAAATACCAAATTATCAGGTGTGTTTGTCAGATTTCAAAATGAAAATGGTTTTGTTACTCTAGGAAAAGCTAGATGACCAAGAGAAAATGTATTGTTACACTGGGTAAACGCCAGATCCCCCAAAGGAAAATGATATTTTTACTCAGGTAAACGACGGACCACCAAGTGAAAAAGGTTTGTAACCCAGGGAAAAATATATTTCCAAGCGAAAAAGGTTTGTTACCCGGGGAAAAAATATATTTCCAAGTGAAAAAGGTTTGTTACCCAGGGAAAAAATAGATTTCCAAGTGAAAAAGGTTTCTTACTCTGGGAAAAAATAGATTTCCAAGTGAAAATGATATGTTTAGCCAGGTAAACGACGGACTGCCAAGTGAAAGTGGTAATTTTACATAGGTAAACGTCGTGGGTTCAGTGTCGTTGGTCTTGTTAAACGCAGCTGTCGATGAACAAAAAAGCCGAGTTGGGGGGTATACAGTTACGAAGCGGCGGAAAATGAAATTGCTATTATGATCGTCAGAAGGTTGTTGTATGTTGATTTGACAGTAACCCTATCATTCGCATATGATAAACATAATCATGGGTCATTAACTAACTTGCTCGGTCTAGATCAATGCAAGAGATGATTCGTTTTTTTGAAACCGTAGCGAAGACCACATGTAAATCTATGCGACAGACTTCTATCTCCTTACATTCAGTTGTGTCGTGTCCATTTTAATACGGACCCCACAGGTATGACATGCACACACTAACGCCGTGAACAGAAATCGATGATTTTGATTAATAAAAATATTTCTTGACTACATCGGAATGTCTATGTTGTAGAAAGTAAATACTTTTATGGAGTTGTGTGTTTAATGAAAGCGATTGGTTACAAGTATGTGTTGGGGAAAGAAAATTTATTTTTCTGTATGTGACGAAATGAAAATAGATTCGTGGTTTTAATTGAATTGTGACTGTGTTGTTTTAATGTACGTTTCAACAGGTAGACTCGACACTGAACAACAATTCGCCTCACAAAAAATGTTTGTTGTACGATTTATCACTGGTGCGCAAAGGGTTAGGAATATTTTTGTATGATAATATCTTCTAGCTGTTTTGTTGTGAGGGCAATCATGTGATGACTCAGCACTTTTCGTTAGCAAAGTAGATTGATCTATGTGAAAGATGGAAGGACCGTGACTAGAAACATATGTACTTTGTTGTTGGGGTACTGCTATGGCATTGACATATCCCTCTGGAAGTGAGTATGCTTTTCTTTCACGAAAGTTTACGTGGTTCCGTTGTAATAAATTTGTGTTAACTAAACTCGGATGGATACCGCAATTGTGCTGGACTTACACATGGTATTCGCATACTGTGCACATATACAAACTTTTGTGTAAACAACTCTCTGATGTTTCTGTTAGTACTAGTTCTGTGTTGATTATTAAGATACATGAACACCCGTTCAGACAATAAAGTTCTTGTGATATCGAAACAGTTTGAAAGCACCACCAATCATTGTACAGGTTTGTAGCATGGGAATATTTTCATGTGTCGTGAATATCTTTCGTATACACTTAGTATGAAATGGGATGTGTGGAACAATAATTAGTGTCGTACAAAGTGTTGTGTTTGATTGCCTACTTTTTATCAATGTCTTTGTGATGTTAAAAGACGGCTGAGTTTTCATTTACATTAAGCGGAGAAACTCAAGTAATAAATTTTACTCGTTTGAAAATATCGATCAATGGAGTAACAGTATCAATACGAGAGGTATATTATTTTTTTCGCGATATGCAACCAATCTTCTAAGCATAACTTGTCAAAAATTTATCATGTCATAGTCGGTTATCGGGTGTGATGACATTCGATCTACATCAAAACTACCGGCTATGATAATGTCTGTGGATCGATGTTTGTATACCAACACATTGCATGCAATGTCACACACCTCCATTTACGCGTATACTGATGTGGGCAAACAAGCGCGACGTATGTCTGGATGGTATTTTTTCGTGGAAACACAGGGTGTAACATGTTTACTTTGAATATTGTTCATTGGTTTATTGATTCAGAGTTGATATCGGGATCCGGTTACGTACTTTATCAGGGTTTCCAATTTCAAACTGAATGTCGAGACATACATGACCAATAAAGACACAATATAGTAAACACGCGGGGGAAAACTCGACCTGGAATTGTTATCGCGATGGGTGACATAAATCCAACCATCTTCCGAACCCCGTTATCCGTGTATCAACCATCGTCAAGGAGGTGTTTTATTCAGACATTTTGACTCTGGAAAATCCAAAGCACGAACCCGGACATCACAGAACTATCGAAGCCTATTGTCCAATTTTCCAAAACATGCATTTCGGTGTACAAGAGGATATTGTATGTGGGTAACCGATGATATTGATGTGATACGACTGATGGAGGTATACTCTGAAATCGGTAGTCCGTGTATATTTCCGTCACTGTTCGTTGTAATCTATTTCAAACTATCGTCAATACAACAAATACCAAATTATCAGGTGTGTTTGTCAGATTTCAAAATGAAAATGGTTTTGTTACTCTAGGAAAAGCTAGATGACCAAGAGAAAATGTATTGTTACACTGGGTAAACGCCAGATCCCCCAAAGGAAAATGATATTTTTACTCAGGTAAACGACGGACCACCAAGTGAAAAAGGTTTGTAACCCAGGGAAAAATATATTTCCAAGCGAAAAAGGTTTGTTACCCGGGGAAAAAATATATTTCCAAGTGAAAAAGGTTTGTTACCCAGGGAAAAAATAGATTTCCAAGTGAAAAAGGTTTCTTACTCTGGGAAAAAATAGATTTCCAAGTGAAAATGATATGTTTAGCCAGGTAAACGACGGACTGCCAAGTGAAAGTGGTAATTTTACATAGGTAAACGTCGTGGGTTCAGTGTCGTTGGTCTTGTTAAACGCAGCTGTCGATGAACAAAAAAGCCGAGTTGGGGGGTATACAGTTACGAAGCGGCGGAAAATGAAATTGCTATTATGATCGTCAGAAGGTTGTTGTATGTTGATTTGACAGTAACCCTATCATTCGCATATGATAAACACAATCATGGGTCATTAACTAACTTGCTCGGTCTAGATCAATGCAAGAGATGATTCGTTTTTTTGAAACCGTAGCGAAGACCACATGTAAATCTATGCGACAGACTTCTATCTCCTTACATTCAGTTGTGTCGTGTCCATTTTAATACGGACCCCACAGGTATGACATGCACACACTAACGCCGTGAACAGAAATCGATGATTTTGATTAATAAAAATATTTCTTGACTACATCGGAATGTCTATGTTGTAGAAAGTAAATACTTTTATGGAGTTGTGTGTTTAATGAAAGCGATTGGTTACAAGTATGTGTTGGGGAAAGAAAATTTATTTTTCTGTATGTGACGAAATGAAAATAGATTCGTGGTTTTAATTGAATTGTGACTGTGTTGTTTTAATGTACGTTTCAACAGGTAGACTCGACACTGAACAACAATTCGCCTCACAAAAAATGTTTGTTGTACGATTTATCACTGGTGCGCAAAGGGTTAGGAATATTTTTGTATGATAATATCTTCTAGCTGTTTTGTTGTGAGGGCAATCATGTGATGACTCAGCACTTTTCGTTAGCAAAGTAGATTGATCTATGTGAAAGATGGAAGGACCGTGACTAGAAACATATGTACTTTGTTGTTGGGGTACTGCTATGGCATTGACATATCCCTCTGGAAGTGAGTATGCTTTTCTTTCACGAAAGTTTACGTGGTTCCGTTGTAATAAATTTGTGTTAACTAAACTCGGATGGATACCGCAATTGTGCTGGACTTACACATGGTATTCGCATACTGTGCACATATACAAACTTTTGTGTAAACAACTCTCTGATGTTTCTGTTAGTACTAGTTCTGTGTTGATTATTAAGATACATGAACACCCGTTCAGACAATAAAGTTCTTGTGATATCGAAACAGTTTGAAAGCACCACCAATCATTGTACAGGTTTGTAGCATGGGAATATTTTCATGTGTCGTGAATATCTTTCGTATACACTTAGTATGAAATGGGATGTGTGGAACAATAATTAGTGTCGTACAAAGTGTTGTGTTTGATTGCCTACTTTTTATCAATGTCTTTGTGATGTTAAAAGACGGCTGAGTTTTCATTTACATTAAGCGGAGAAACTCAAGTAATAAATTTTACTCGTTTGAAAATATCGATCAATGGAGTAACAGTATCAATACGAGAGGTATATTATTTTTTTCGCGATATGCAACCAATCTTCTAAGCATAACTTGTCAAAAATTTATCATGTCATAGTCGGTTGTTACGAATTCGAAAGAAATGTACTTCGATTATCACGATGATGGAAATTAAGATCAATGCAGTATTTCGGAGATGGATGTGTATCGTTTGGTATGTTCCCCAATCACTAAATGTCGGTTAGTTAAACGATACATTTACAAGTTTACTGAAATCTTGATTTACAAATAACAGCTTGATGATGTAAAGCTCAACCACGCAAATGTGTTCATTGCAAAGTATTTGACACAAACAAAATATCGAATGGAGGCCATCACATTGGTTTCATTTCGAGTGAGTGAAAATTGTTTTCTGTTGGTCAGGTAGGACACATTTGACAAACATCGTACACATTGTTTCTTCGTGATGGTAACGACTTTCAGCGGCTTGGTTTCATGTCGGGAATTATTATTTGAGGGTTCGAGAATGATTTCAATCAATACTAGAAATGAACAACAATGCAAACACGTTTAGCAAATAACAGTGTAGCAAGTACTTTTTCGATATTACGAGTGTTGGGCACTAGACACTTCTAGTTGAATTGGATGCATCTAACAAACATATCACAATTTACTTTTGCAATAATCAAAGTCTTAGAGTGTATAACCTCGCGATATTTTACATTTAGCACGCACAATGGAGAGTTACTGAAATGATTAAGAATTGATCGCTAGCTTCGAACGGTACTCGATACTCAAAGTGATATTTTCACACTCTGTAAAGTGCATATGTTTCAATTCTCTGTCACAAATTCCGACAATAAATCGTTGGATTCAATAGTAACGATATTTTGATATACTGATTCTACACTTAGTCGTTTCAATTACCCGTTGGGAATCGGGATAATAAAGCATTTTGTATCGGATGTTCAATGTATGAATACTGGAATTATTACATCTTTAGTGCTGTTTATCGCAAACGATAGATTTTAATAATTGTACTGATTGTTGAATGTAATAATACCGATATTGTCGTTTCATCTTTAGTCTTGGTTACTGGAAATATTTTCTGATATCCGCGATACGCAGAGTGATTTTTACCAAGGTGGAGTAATTTTCCTATCAAGAACATTTCAGACACACATAGTTTTACAGCTTAATATGTTAATAACAACGGTACTGAAAAGTTTGTTGCTGTCATAACATTTACCACAACACCGGGTCTAATTAACGCAAATAATTTAATAATAAAGTAATGATCAACTATTACAAAATCTCATATGTCAAATCAATGTGTCAATCCTTATGTTCACAGCATGATAACTTTGAATATAACACCATCGCTCGATTGTAAGAAATGAATTCTCAACTACGTTGGTCGGACTTTCAAATCTCGTATACTCAAACATATTATGTTAATCTCAAGTCGCCGACACTGAGAAGTAATTACTTTTGTCTTACAAAATATACCGAGTAGTAATTAGTTTGTCTTGCAGAATATACCGCGTAGTAATTCCTCTATCTTACAGAATAGTAACGACTTTTCAAGTTGAATAAAAAAAGATGTGTATGGATATGAATACAACCAAGCTTGTTATGAATTTTAGGTTTTAGTGATTGTATGGATTCGTGTATGTTTGGCTGTTTTTCATACTGATACTGTTTGAGTTGGTCGGGTAAGTTACAAACGGATTTACTTGACAATGTTTTCGTGGTTGACTCTTTGAATATGGTAAGATGGTGAGATGTCGAGACGTAATACTATTTCCGTACACTCAATTACAACAAAACATAACCCGCATTCAAATAAGCCGTAAGCTACAAGTGGATTTAAAACTTGATGCTGTTTTGTGGTTAACTCAAGTCAGTAGTCATGTTTGTGTTGATTTCAGGAATGATCATGACGAGTTGGTCAGGTAAATTAGGTAATGTGGTAGTAACTATGACCTTACCGAGTTGCTGACATTCAAATATCTTTTACGCTGTAATATACGGATTTAATTGTGATAAATTATTAGTCAGTTATTGTTCAGACATTCAAATCTCGTATACTCAAAATATAATATGTTCAAGTCAAATCGTATATGCACCGATTAGTAAATACTTTGTCTTCAGAATAGTAACGACCTTTACAATCGAATAAAAAAAAAGACCGATCATACGAGTACAACCAGGATGAATTATTTCAAATTTATGAGATGTAGTGATATAATCAAGTAAGTGAAACTAGATTTTTATCAATTGTTAATGTTGTGAATAATTCTTTTGAGTATGGTACGATGTTGAAATATCTCTTTGACAAACGGAAAGCAGGATCGTGAATAGAGTTGTAAGTTTCAAGGATTGTTTCAAAGTATGATCTTGAAATGTGACTGGATCAAAGTTGGTAGTCATGTTTGTCAATATATTTCAATTCAGATTATGTCAAAGTCCAAATATTTCATTTTGGATTATCTGGATTTACCTTTAGTACATCCCGCGAATGGATTCCGACACCGCGCTATAACATTTTTGATAATAAGGACTCGAGGCTTTTCATGATAGAGTTGACGAGTGATAAGATGCGTGTTTTTGTTAAGAGTTTGATTTCGTGTTGATAAAGACAATAACTGTATAATGCACATGCTTGTGATTCTTGATTCTTGTAGAATTATAGTTGGTATTGATTCTATAAGTGTGAAAACAGCGGCGTGGAATGTGCGAATAATTCGATGTGGCTGAAAGTCGGCGTCAGTAATATTCAGGTTACGGTCGAATCAAAAGATCACGAAAAGATTTCTCAAAATAATTAGAATTGTACCGAATTAACACATTCAGATACGAATCAACTTGGTTTGTGTAGTAAGTTTCATTTCGAGTTGGCAAATTGATACATTGGTTGAATATTCTCACAATTCCTATCGCGCAACTAAAGTCACCCACTGTTCGAAGTGTCAAAACATATAGCGACCACCAGAAAGTGTCAAATTGTTGGTTTTCGAATCACCGTCTGCGACGGCTCTGTGACAAACTAAGTACCGAAATATTACCTTGTGAGCGATCGGTATGTCTTTAACACCAAGTCAATAAAATGGTTATGCCTGAGACATTATCTTGTTAGCGATCGCGGGATTTGCAATCTATTTTACACTTTTTGAAGTGTTAATTTACGAGCGTGGTTATTTGTTGGTTGCTTTTTGTGTCACTGCTGAATATTGAATACTCCTGAATGTGATAGTACTGACCGGATTAGTGTAATAATCGATACGATAATGCGCGCTCGAAATCCTCACATCAGGTCGCGTTTCCAAAACGGATGTATTTAGTGGTTCACACATATCAAAACGCGGTCGCGATAATCCTTTTCAAAATCGCGCATTGCACTGCGGTTTAGTGAATTTCCTGTTTAGCGATACTCGTGACTCTTTACTTGATACATATTCAACACCGTATGAGAGATGCCTATACCAGAAAGTACGATTCACGACCGCACCCATAAGAAACAATGACACATCACCAGAGATCCCGTAAGAATACATGACAGACACATTATCGTCGTTAGCATGTCGCCGCACGTATACCAAAAAACATTAGCATGCCACCACGAGTTTTCACGTTAGCATACCGCCGCCGTCTATACCCGAAAAGGTAACCATGTCGCCGCAGCCTATACCCGAAAAGGTAACCATGTCGCCGCACCCATAAGACACAATGGCACCATGCCACCCCCGCCATAAGACATAAGGGTCACCATGCCACCCCCGGTTTCACGGCACCATGCCGCCGCAGCCTATACCAGAAAAGGTAACCATGCGACCCCCGCCATAAGACACGATGGCACCATGCCACCCCCGCCATAAGACATAAGGGTCACCATGCCACCCCCGGTTTTCTCGGCACCATGCCACCCCGCCCATAAGAACCCCACGCACCTCACGAGCGATCATATTAACTACTTTCATGACACGTGAAAATATTCGCTCATGCTACGAACCTGTACAATCATTAATGACGCTTTCAAACTGTTTCGATGTCACAAGAACTTTATTGTCTGAGTGGTTGTTCATGTATCTTAATAATCAAATAGTTCAACACAGAACTAGTACTAACAGCAACATCAGGGTTGTTTACACAAAAGTTTGTATGTGCACAGTATGCGAATACCATGTGTAAGTCCAACACAATTGCGGTATCCATCCGAGTTTAGTTAACACAAATTTATTACAACGGAGCCACGTAAACTTTCGTGAAAGGAAAGCATACTCACTCCCAGAGGGTTATGCCAATGCCATAGCAGTACTCCAACAACAAAGTACATATGTTTTCTAGTCACGGTCCTTACATCTTACACACAAATCAATCTACTTTGCTAACGAAAAGTGCTTAGTCATCACATGATTACCCTCACAACAAAAAAGCTAGAAGATATTATCATACAAAAATATTCCTAATCCTTTGCGCACCAGTGACAAATCATACAACAAACATTTTTTGTGAGTCGAATTGTTGTTCAGTTTCAAGTCTACGTGTTGAAATGTACATTAAAACAACACAGTCACAATTCAATTAAAACCACGAATCTATTTTCATTTCGCCACAAACTGTCACATACAGAAAAATAAATTTTCTTTCCCCCACACATACTTGTAACCAATCGCTTTCATTAAACACACAACTCCATAAAAGTATTTACTTTCTACAACATAAACATTCCGATGTAGCCATGAAATATTTTTATTAATCAAAACCATCGATTTCTGTTCACGGCGTTAGAGTGTGCATGTTATAGCTGTGGGCCCCATATTAAAATGGACACGACACGACTGAATGTAAGGGGGTAGAAGTCTATCGCATCGATTTACATGTGGTCTTCGCTACGTTTTCCAAAAACGAATCATCTATTTTGCATTGGTCGAGACCGAGCGAACCAGTTACATGTATTCGCGGTAATGATTTTGCTTGTCATATGCGAATGATAGGGTTGCTACTCCGACAAATCAAATCAACATACAACAATCTTCTGACGATCATAATAGCAATTTCATTTTCCGCCCCTTCGTAACTGCATACGGACGAAAAGTATATTGTACAACTACGTTTAACAAGACCAATCACACTACCAGCGTTGAACACAAGATACCTACCCAAGTCAAAATATCATACTGGTTTGGACAACTGACGTTTACCTGTGTAAAATTATCATTTTCAATTGGAGGTCAACCGTTACCTGACTAAAATACCATTGTCCTTTGGAGATTTATCGTTTACCCAGTGTACCAAACCCCTTTCCCTTTGGAAATATATTTTTTTCCCTGGGTAACAAACCCCTTTTCGTTTGGAAATCTATTTTTTCCCTGGGTAACAAACCCCTTTTCGTTTGTAAATATATTTTTTCCTAGAGTAGCAAACTATTTTCGTTTAGAAATATATTTTTCCCTTGAGTAACAAACCTTTTTTCACTTGGAAATATATTTTTTCCCCGGGTACCTTTTTCCCCGGGTAACAAACCTTTTTCCCTGAGCAACATACCATTTTCACTTGGTGGGTCGTCGTTTACCTGAGTAAAAATATCATTTTCCTTTGGAGATCTGGCGTTTACCCAGTGTAACAATACATTTTCTTTTGGTCATCTAGCTTTTCCTAGAGTAACAAAATCATTTTCATTTTGAAATCTGACAAACACACCTGACAATTTGGTATTTGTTGTATTGACGATAGTTTGAAATAGATTACAACGAACAGTGACGGAAATATACATGGACTACCGGTTTCAGAGTATACCCCCATCAGTCGTATCACATCAATATCATCGGTTAACCACATACAATATGCTCTTGTACACCGAAATACATGTTTTGGAAAATTGGACAATAGGCTTCGATAGTTCTGTGATGTCCGGGTTCGTGCTTTGGATTTTCCAGAGTCAAAATGTCTGAATAAAACACCTCCTTGACGATGGTTGGTATGTGGATAACGGTGTTCGGAAAACGGTTGGATTTATGTCGCCCATCGCGATAACAATTCCAGGTCGAGTTTTCCCCCGTATGTTTACTATATTGTGTCTTTATTGGTAAATGTATGTCTCGACATTCAGTTTGAAATCGGAAACCCTGCTAAGGTATGTAACCGGATCCGGATATCAACTCTGAAACGATAAACCAATGAACAATATTCAAAGTAAACATGTTACACCCTGTGTTTCCACGAAAAAATACCACCCAGACATACGTCGCGCTTGTTTGCTCACATCAGTATACGCGTAAATGGAAGTGTGTGACATTGCATGCAATGTGTTGGTATACAAACATCGATCCACAGACATTATCATAGCCGGTAGTTTTGATGTAGATCGAATGTCATTCGATAACAATGGCATACCAATAAGCCACATTGCAATGACTCCGAGTCAATCTGAAGCATGCCATACAGACACACAAACATGGAACCGTAACATGGGTTATTCGCACGACGGTGAAAGTGAACTGTACAACATATATCAATAGAGCGTTCACAGTCAAATATGCGAACCGTGCACAATCATATACCCTGGTTTTTGTTGGATATGTACGAAACCAATAAATCGATACATTTGTTTTCCCTGGACATCAATAATACAATCACCATTCAAATACATCGCTCGAATGTGAGGTTCGTCTGGTGTAAAATCCATATCAAATAACACCAAAGTGTGCCTTCCGTGTTTTATCATTTCCACCGACGCTTCTTGTCTGTGTAGTAACACTATGGTGCTGGGACTTGAAAAACGACAGATTGTGAAACGGATTGACATGACCAACTGAATCGATGTCAATAAACTCGTGATGATGACAGTGTCAAAATGCTACCGATATGACGAGACCACCCCGATCTCTTGTAGCGATGACCATTTCGAAATGTCACCGGACGAAATGGACCCTTACGACGATGTGTTTTACGATTGTGTGTGAAATCGCGAGGTAGTGTTCTATTGTGGTGTACGATTGCAGTCTTCACAGAAACATACCTTATTGGATCACAGTATCAGTCCGAGATTTTCAGAATCACTGTTCGCGATATTTATCTGGAGTCGTTATGTGGGAGTAGCGACATCCATGAATTGTGACTTAGTGAAAGACTGATCGCAATCATTTCGACGACCGTACTTCGATAGTTAACATTGGTCAAACGCTGCAGTCTCAGCAGAAAACTTCGGTGTCGACAACACGACGGATATCGACCGATGTATCCAATTGGTCTGGGTGATCTGTCCGGAGATAGGGTCATGGCTATCTTGCAATGTAACAACACGATAACACCATCGAGTAAATCAGTGAACGGTGTCGAAGTATCGATGTAATAGCGCGGACTCAGAGTCATTGCAATGTGGCTTATTGGTATGACATTGTTATCAGGTGACATTCGATCTACATCAAAACTACCGGCTATGATAATGTCTGTGGATCGATGTTTGTATACCAACACATTGCATGCAATGTCACACACCTCCATTTGCGCGTATACTGGTGTGGGCAAACAAGCGCGACGTATGTATGGATGGTATTTTTTCGTGGAAACACAGGGTGTAACATGTTTACTTTGAATATTGTTCATTGATTTATCGATTCACAGTTGATATCCGGATCCGGTTACATACTTTAGCAGGGTTTCCGATTTCAAACTGAATGTCGAGACATACATTGACCAATAAAGACACAATATTGTAAACATGCGGGAGGAAAACTCGACCTGGAGTTGTTATCGCGATGGGTGGCATAAATCCAACCGTTTTCCGAACACCGTTATCCACGTACCAACCATCGTCAAGGAGGTGTTTCATTCAGACATTTTGACTCTGGAAAATCCAAAGCACGAACCCGGACATCACAGAACTATCGAAGCCTATTGTCCAATTTTCCAAAACATGTATTTCGGTGTACAAGAGCATATTGTATGTGGTTAACCGATGATATTGATGTGATACGACTGATGGGGGTATACTCTGAAACCGGTAGTCTGTGTATATTTCCGTCACTGTTCGTTGTAATCTATTTCAAACTATCGTCAATGCAACAAATACCAAATTGTCTGGTGTGTTTGTCAGATTTCAAAATGAAAATGGTTTTGTTACTCTAGGAAAAGCTAGATGACCAAGAGAAAATGAATTGTTACACTTGGTAAACGCCAGTTTCCCAAAGGAAAATGATATTTTTACTCAGGTAAACGACGGACCACCAAGTGAAAATGGCTTGTTGCTCAGGAAAAAAGGTTTGTTACCCGGGGAAAAGGTTTGTTGCCCAGAGAAAAAATATATTTCCAAGTGAAAAAGGTTTGTTGACCAGAGAAAAAAATATATTTCCAAGTGAAAAAAGGTTTGTTAACCAGAGAAAAAATATATTTCCAAGTGAAAAAAGGTTTGTTACCCAGGGAAAAAATAGATTTCCAAGTGAAAAAGGTTTCTTACTCTGGGTAAACATCAGATCTCCAAAGGAAAATGATATGTTTAGCCAGGTAAACGACGGACTGTCAAGTGAAAGTGGTAATTTTACATAGGTAAACGTCGTGGGTTCAGTGTCGTTGGTCTTGTTAAACGCAGCTGTCGATGAACAAAAAAGCCGAGTTGGCGGTATATGACTACGAAGGGAGAGAATGAAATTGTTATTTTGAGTACCAGAAGGATGTTGTATGTAGATTTGACAGTAACCCTATCATTCGCATATGACAAACACAATCATGGCCATTAACTAACTTGCTCGGTCTAGATCAGGGGTTCTCAACCTGGGGGGCGCGCCCCCCTTGGGGGGCGTAGGAGGCTCTCAGGGGGGGGGCGCGAGAAATTGACGAAGTCAGTATAGGGGGGGCGCGAGAAATTGACAAAGTCAGTATAAATTGTACGTGTCTGAACTAGAGGTCGACCGATTATCGGCTTGGCCGATTATCGGCGCCGATATTTGGAACTTTCTCGAATATCGGTATCGGCCAATCTAGGCCGATATCGCGACCGATATTTTATATCTAACTACAATCTACCTTTTCTGAACTGATCTGCAATTCTGTATCATGTTTTGATTTTCGGGTTATCCCAAATTTCAACGAATGTTCACAATTAAGCAATAAGTCCTTTCGATTTCAGTTTTCTCGTTTGTTGTTCACCTTTCTGTGGCATGAACAAGTGCCACCTTGCCTAATATATAATATTTTTGACGAAATAGTTCTCTGCTCCTTCCATATTAATATCGGCCTATGATATCGGTTATCGGCCTTGTGAGCGTCGAAATATCGGTATCGGTATCGGCCTGTAAAAATCAATATCGGTCGACCTCTAGTCTGAACATGTGCTTCACATCCATTATGAGAAGACGAGGGTTATTCCATATTCGAGAAAGCTTGCAAAATACAAACTCTAGCAACCGCACCGCGCTCAACGGAGTATAGTCTGATTTCAACTTCATTTGAGCAAATTTTTGAAATTCTCTGGAGATATACAGAGTAATTCCCACGTGTAAGTCATTCATTGCTTCATAGCTTTGACAGTAGCCTGAAGCTTGTCGCTCTGGGCAGCTCTTGTTAGTAGCTTGTGAACTGCATTGCCTAAGACAGACTTGGATGCAACATAGGTTGCCCGGTTTCGCCCTCAATTAGACTATAAATCTACACAATTTAATTAATTTCCAAAAATGATCAAATTCACAGCCTGGCAGGACAGAACGACGCCTTGCTCTCTGTACTCACTACCAGCATCAGGATTAGTCTCAGGGTGACCTACCTTGAAATTAATTAATGGGTGTCTTGTTCAATGTTTTTTGTTATTTTCAAACATGTTTGGAGAAATTTGTCAGCAATGTAAAAGACTCAACAACTGGAATGCAGATTCAAAATTGGCGTAAGATATACCTTATGTATACTATTAGATCAGGGGTAGGCAGCCTGCGGCCGTAGAAGGGAATTTGAGCGGCCGTCGACGCCTAATTCAATTAGTATGAGTTGGCGGCCGTAGACATGCAAATTGAAATTCCGAATTCACTCCAGCATTTTCGAGAGATTTTAATTTATCTTGAAATTTTCTTCGCCCTCCGCGCAATTCAACAAGACCTAATTTTTCGATTTTAATGCAGTAGCGCCTTCCTTAATCTGAGCCGGAATGGGAATTGACAAGAAATAACAATTCGTTCGCGGCCCTGAAAAATTTTCGCGCTCCGCGCGAAAATATGCACCACCCGGCAACTATTCATAACATTGCCACTCGCGATTTCGGTGCGTACAATAGGGCATTGTGAAAAGTAGAATAGTCCGAAGCTCACTGGGAATGGATATGGACAGTTTACCATAGGAATTTTGCGTCCAGATCGTTCATTGCGGCTATGCCCTGGAATGCGGCCTTACGCTACATAAGTAATCGAAATGCGGCCATGATTATCAAAAACGTTGCCCACCTCTGTATTAGATGATGTGCTCTTTTTGACATGACGGTAAATGCAAGGGGGGTCAGGGGGGCGCGATTGTTTTGCCCATCTCCAAGGGGGGCACGTGTCAAAAAAGGTTGAGAACCACTGGTCTAGATCAACGCAAAAGAGATGATTCGTTTTTTGAAACCGTAGCGAAGACCACATGTAAATCTATGCGATAGACTTCTATCTCCTTACATTCAGTCGTGTCGTGTCCATTTTAATACGGTCCCCACGTGTATGACATGCACACACTAACACCGTAAACAGAAGTCGATGATTTTGATTAATAAAAATATTTCTTGACTACAAGTATATTTTGGGAAATTGAAATTTATTTTTCTGTATGTGACGAAATGAAAATAGATTCGTGGTTTTAATTGAATTGTGACTGTGTTGTTTTAATGTACGTTTCAACAGGTAGACTTGACACTGAACAACAATTCACCTCACAAAAAATGTTTGTTGTATGATTTGTCACTGGTGCGCAAAGGGTTAGGAATATTTTTGTATGATAATATCTTCTAGCTGTTTTGTTGTGAGGGTAATCATGTGGTGACTCAGCACTTTTCGTTAGCAAAGTAGATTGATCTATGTGAAATATGTAAGGACTGTGACTAGAAAACATATGTACTTTGTTGTTGGAGTACTGCTATGGCATTGACATAACCCTCTGGAAGTGAGTATGCTTTTCTTTCACGAAAGTTTAGGTGGCTCCGTTGTAATAAATTTGTGTTAACTAAACTCGGATGGATACCGCAATTGTGTTGGACTTACACATGGTATTCGCATACTGTGCACATACAAACTTTTGTGTAAACAACTCTGATGTTACTGTCGGTACTAGTGCTGTGTTGAACTATTTGGCTCTGAAGACACATGAACAACCATTCAGACAATAAAGTTCTTGAGGTAACGAAACAGTTTGTAGAGTCAAACCAACCATTCTTTAGTTTCGTAACGTGAGAATATCGAGTAAAGTTGATTACTTTGTGTAAATATCTTTCGTACTTTTGTAAGAGTTGTGGGGGTCTCTTGAAAAAGTAACTAGTTGACAAAAACAAAATATTGAATGAAGGTTCGTCTGTTGTTTTCATAAGTCAAGAGAGTGAAAATTGTTGTTGTTGTTTTTGTTACACTAAATCGAAATAGTGTGAAAGCGTCACCAATCATTGCGTATGTTCGTAGCATGAGCGAATATATTCGTGTACCATGAATATCTTTCATATACACTTAGTATGAAAGGAGATGCGTGGAATAATAATTAGTGTCCTACAAAAGTAAAACTTGTTGTGTTTGCTTGTGTACCTTTTTTTATCATTGTTTGTTGTTGAAAGACGGGTGAGTTTACATTTAAATATAGTGATCGGGACAACTCAAGTAATAAATTTTGCTCGGTTGAAAATCGACTCGTTTGAAAATACCGGTCAATGGAGTAACAGTATCAATATGAGTGGTATATTATTTTTCGCGAGATGCACCAATCTTCTAAGCATAACTTTTCAAAAAATTCGCCATGTCATAGAGAAGTAGTCGGTTGTTATGAACTCGAAACAAATGTACTTGGATTATCACGAAGGTGGAAATTACGATCAACACAGTATTTCGTAAGTGAATGTGCATCGTTTGGTATGTTCAGCAGTCACTAAATGAAAAAAATAGCAAACTGATGCAACCCGGTAGTTAAACGATACAGTTACAAGTTGGATGTAATCTTGATTTACAGATGACAGCTTGATGATGTAAAGCTCAGCCACTCAAATGTGTTCATTGCATAGTATTTGACCAAAAATAAAATATCAAATGGAGACTTCGGTTTCATTATCAAGCGAGTGAAAATTGTTTTCTGCTGGGTGGATATGATTTGCATTTGGAAAAACGATATAGACTGATTAAGCGATGCTGTTTCATATCCGTCGAGTGAGTAAAATTTCTTTGGAGTTCGGTTTAGTTAGTTAATTATCGGTGCTTCAATCCCGTACAAGTAAGGTCTTTTAGTGACTGAGTATTGTGATGACATTTACTTTAGCGAATGATAACGGAAAAATGTTCGGTTGCATTGTTGGTGTATGTGTTAGACCAGGGGTCGCCAACTCAAAATGGGTCGCGGGCCACTTTTGAAATTTCGTAGCGGCCGCGGGCCGCAAGTATTCAATATCGATATCAACTACACAACAACGTTTTAAAACTCAACGTCAGTCCAACGCCGTGCTAACTAACATAGACAATGGGCATAGTAACCACAAAAGAAGTAATATTTTATTAAAGGAATACAAATACAAAAAAAAAATCATTATCATCAAGTTCATTTTATTTTGAGCTCTGAGCTGTGCACGATACCTGGAAACGCTTTTCAGTCACCAAGGAATCGATATTGGGGCTAGCGAGAATCGTTACTTGCTGAAATACCATCTTCACATTAAGCTTTACCTTGCAGGGAAGCCCTAAGCCAGTGGTTCTTAAACTTTTTATACACGCCCCCTTTATGATACTGAGAAATCTCGCTCCCCCCTTACCGCCATATCACAAAGTTCAACCAGAATGCTAGCGATCTCAACGGATAGTTTGATGGCATGGAAGGCTATGATTGTTAATTGATGAGAGAGTTCTATTCTATGAATTCCGGACTATACACAAAATATTAATTTGCTGTAAATCGCGCTAAGCGCGAAATTTTTCATTTTTCATTCGACCACAGCTCCGCGTCCCTTTCAGATGCTTTCACACCCCCACAAGAGGGACGCGCCCTCCAGTTTGAGAGCCACGGCCCTATGCCGTTTTCCGAACGTTTCGGTCTTGGCAGTCTCGGGGCCATTTCACGTCAAGGCAATAGGCCCAGCTCATTCATATCAGTTAGTTATTCTCCCTCGATGGAATGCTGTTGACATCGCCAAAGCCTAAGCTAATGACGAATAATGATGTTGGGCATCGGAGAATAGCCGTATTTTGAAACAACAACAACAATGTGTTGAAACTGTAGTCAATTTCAGGATTTCAAAATGGTTTTCTTAGCTTTCTTCCGAAATTTCAAATGAGGTCGCGGGCCGCAAAATATGACCCGCGTGTTGGTGACCCCTGTGTTAGAGAAATAATTCTAGTACACCTAACTATAGGTACATTTGACAAACATCGTACAAATTGTTGCGTTGTGACGGTAACGACTTTCAGCGGTTTGGTTTCATGTCGGGAATTATTATTTGGGGGTTCAAAAACAATCAATACTACAAATGAACAACAATGCAAAACACGTTAAGTGAATTACAGCGTAGCAAGTACTTCCTTGATATTACGATTGTTGTGTACCATACATTTCTAACTGAATTGAATGCATCTAGCAAACATATTCCAATTTACTTTTGTAATGATCAAAGTATGTGAATTGGTGCGAATGGATTAGGTATTAATCAAGCGGCAGTATGTCAATTCACCTATAGTGTGATATCTTGACACCGGATAATGTGTGAAAGTGTTTCAATTCTCACTGCTGATTACGATGATAATGTATTGTACCGGTTATTGTTCAACAAAGGAAATTGTTGTTTCATCTTTAGTCTTGGTTAGTGGAGACAATTACATTTGTAAAATATTTTCTGATATCCGCGATACGCAGGGTGATATGTACCAAGGCGGAATAATTTTCCATTCAAGAACATTTCAGACACGCATAGTTTTACAACTCAATATGTTAATAACAACGGTACTGAAAAGTTTGTTGCTGTCATAATAACCTTTACCACAACGCCGGGTCTAATTAACGCGAATAATTTAATAATCAAGTCATGATAGAACATTACAAAATCTCGTATGTTAAATCGCTGTGACAATCCTTATGTTTACATCACGATAATTTTCGATATAACACCTGCGTTCGATTGTAAGAAACTACGATGGTCATACTTCCAAATGTCGTATACTCAACTATATTATGTTAATCTCAAGTTGTGCACACCGAGTAGTAATTACTTTAGGTTACAGAATATTAACGACTTTTACAGTTGAATAAAAAAATACGAGTTGGCGGACTATGAATACAACTGAACTTGCTATGGATTTCGGATTGTGGAGATTACTCGTGTAGTCTTGTCTACTTTTCGTATGGACACTTTTTGCTTTGGTTCGGGGAGTTACAAACGGATTGACTTGACAAGGTTTTTGTATTTTACTCTTTTGTTGATGGCAAGATGTTAAAATGTTGAGATGTCATAGTGATAATATTTCTGAAACTCTCTTTGACAAACGTAAAGACAGGTCGCGAATAGAGTTGTAATGTTTCATTACTTGTTTCGAATCAATGTGCGTATAATCTCTAAATATGACTGGGTTGAAAGTTGTTAGTCATGTTTGTCGATGTATTTCAATTCAGACTATGTCAAAGTCCCAATATTTCAATTTGGATTATCTGAATTTACTTTTAGTACATCTGCAAATTGATTCGGATGCGGCACTATAACATTTTTTGATAACAAGGACTCAAGGATTTTCAGTCAACAATACCTGAATTTTTTGGTAATGCTAGAGTTGGTAAATGATTAGTTGCGTGTTTTTGTTAAGATTTTGATTTCATGTTGATAAAGACAATAACTGTATAATGCACATACTTGTGATTCTTGATTCTTGTAGAGTTGTAGTTGGTATTGATTCTATAGGTGTGAAAACAGCGGCGCGGAATGTGCGAATAATTCGATGTGGCTGAAAGTCGGCGTCAGTAATATTCAGGTTACGGTCGAATCAAAAGATCACGTTAAAAAGATTTCTCAAAATAATTAGAATTGTACCGAATTAACACATTCAAATACGAATCAACTTGGCTTGTGTAGTAAGTTTCATTTCAAGTTGACAAATTGACACACTGATTGTATATTTTCATGATTTGTATCACACAAAGTCAACGACTGTTCCGAAGTGTCAAAACATATAGCGATCGCGTGCAAGTGTAAAATTGTTGGTTTTCGAATCACGGTCTGCGCTGGTGCTGTTATTCATTACTTATTACTTGATAGTAACAACCATCGAGACATTACACTGTAGCGATTGGGATGTATGTAATGACAAGACGCGAGAAATGGCAATGTCTTTGGTGTTATCTTGTGAGCGATCGTGGGATTTGTAACCTATTTCACACGTTTTTGAAGTGCTGGTTTGTGAGCGCGGCTATTGTTGATATTCGAATCACCGTCTACGCCGGTTCTGTGGCAAACCAATTACTAAAATATTACATTGTCAACGATCGGCATGTATGTAACAGCGAGTCGCGAGCGATGGTTATGTCTTAGGTATTATCTTGTGAGCGATCGCGGGATTTTAGAATTATTTCGCACCTTTTTGAATAAGCGTACACTTCACAAAGGATTAGGGTTGGAGTAGGAATAAGTGACAATTTGTCGCTATTCAAGTTATCGACACTGGCGGTCTGTTATTCGTTACTTATTAAATCTTTACGAGTGAAATAAAGTTCTGTGACAAACTGCTTACGAAAATTTCACCGCGTGAGCGATCGGTATGCTTGTAACACCAAGTCGCGAAAGATGGTTATGTTCGAGACATTATCTTGTTAGCAATCGCGGGGTTTATTATATATTTCACACCTATTTGAAGTGTTAGTTTGTGAGCGTGGTTATTGTAAGGGTCACCGTGCCACCCCCGGTTTCTCGGCACCGTGCAACCCCGCCCATAAGCCACAACGCCAATGTGCCACCGATCTACTACACTACTCAAGTCACATTGCCGGGATTCTAGTCTGAGTTCAAGTCATTGTGTTACCTGTTTATTTTCTAGCTCAATCCTCTACAACTCAAGTTTTTGCAACTCTGTTTGGTTGATATGTATTGCCACGCATTATATGGTAGCTTACTATTCTTCGAAGTTACAAGGAAATGCCTGACTTGGCCATCCGATTCCAGAGTTTTAGGACTTGGTTGAGTCATGTTTAGTGACTCGAGTACAAATGGGGTCAATACACAAATTGCCTCAAATCGAGTCGAGGAAAGTCTAGTCGCTTACTCGGGTCATTACTTTCCTACCCTGTATGTTTACGAAGATACCATATATTGTTATCCACATCTGGCTGCTTATATTGCTAACTGCGCAATCACGTGCTTACGATCTATCGGTAGTTTAGTTGCCGTATTCACTACATCCTGTCTCCACACGTATGAATAGTCACACTTTGCAAGTTGACACAGTGTATTTCAGTCACGTACCAGGAAAGATAACTGGAATTTGAACAGCTTCAATCGAAATCATGGCTGCCTCACTACATAGTTACCTCTTTTAACAGGACAGGAACGTAGATATGATGCGCATGCTATTAACTACTAAGCCGTAGGCGACTTTACAAATGTGTTCTTGTAGTAATAGAAGTGTAGCAGATATAGTGAATAAATTGACGTCCTGGCCAGCACTTCTGAATATTTAGCAAATGGGTATCGCTGAACAGCATGCTCATATGTCGGCAAGCCGATTTGTAGGCTATCAGTAGAACGGTTGTTCCATGAAATCTAGTCTAAAATTATTGACACACGGAGGTAGCTCATCGATATGAAGAATATGAAATTACCTGGTTGTGGTTTCTTCTCCTGAAATGCAAATTTGTCGCACGCGTCAAGTAATGGTGCGTGAGTCATCCCTTGCAAAATGAATGCTTTCTAACAGATTACTGTGCGAGCAAATCCAATTTCCGTTACGTCATCCTGGATGTATGACGAAGCCGTAAACCAAAGCATAGGTTATGCATGGCGAACGACTAACCCTCGTGCTACACCATGACGGGTCACATAAATAGTAGTGAATCTACTAATATAATAAAGTTTTATCCCGCGCAATCTTGTCGAACAATAACATTTTCTTGCTGAATTTATAATCAATTAAAGACATCAGATAATACAAGCGCTCGTTGTGGAAGTATCGCAATATAGATATTGGAGTGTGTTGAGTTAAGTTACTGGCGAAATAGGCAAAAGCTGTAAAGTCGTGATGTACTGTCAATGGGAGTAGCACATCACGTTTCGAGGAATGGCCATTATTTAACTATTAACAAAATTCAATATGAAACTGTTTTATTGGCTAGGTTTCAATGGCAGCTTTTCATCTTGGAATCGGAAAGGACAGACATTTTTGTTCTATAGACCAGTGGTCTTCAACCGGGGTTGTCGTACACCCTAGGGCAGTGATTCCCAAGTGCGGCCCCGAGGGCCGCATGCGGCCCCCAGATAGCCTTCGTGCGGCCCCAAAGATATATTAAGAAATCGAGTTATGACTAAAAATAAAATTTATATTTATAAAATACTCTTGCTTGGCTTAGCCTCTGTAGTTTTTAATTATAGAATCGCAGGAAAGTTGTGAGTATAGACTGCTAACGTTACGTCACTGCTGTTTCAATGCAATGTGCCCTAACTTTCCAGTTGAACGAGCAGTAGCTATAGATATAAATAGGTATTGATAACTTTCAAAACCGGAGGAAAATCCTGAAAAAATGGTAAATTTTTCCCACTTCGTGGTCGCTTGATTAAAAAAAGAAAAAGAGGCTCAACTCCCGGAAAATACAGTCTTTCTTTCACATTGACAGGTGGTTGACTAAAAAAGGTCAACTTTCCGGTCCAGCACCAGAAATAACCGCAGTAGCGTTCCTACAGTGCTGACTTAATGTATGTCAGTCGAATTTGACCCTATATGTAACCAATATCCTCAAAAAAGAAGACAAAATCTCAAAAAAGAAGACATTTGGGCTCCTCCGAGGACACTTTTAAAAAAAATCAAAAAATAGGACAAATCATATTAAAAGAGGACGCATGGTAACCCTATGATAACTAGAGGTGCAACACGTGACTCACGGTTGAATACGCCGAGATGCATACTGCTTAGCCGGCTAAAAGCAGCATAATTGGTAGTCCTATTTATAGAAATGGGTATATCAGCGTTGGCCATGACCGCAACACAACGCACCAAGACTTATAAAGTTTTAGGCCATGCAACATGTGACTCCAAGAAGTGTGTCAGAACGATCGGCAGCGAGAAAGCCTTGGCCGTAAAGGACTGCTTTATGCTGACCAAAAACTTCGAAATACCAAAAACTTCGTTATATAAACAAAATAATATAGGTTTAATTGTTGATATAGGTGCCTAAATGACTGGCGCCGAATGTTTTTGTCTTGGCAATCTATACCTCACAAGACATATACCATCACGCAGGAAAGAAAATTATATGCCAGTGAAGAAATGCCAATCTGAAATCGTATGATATTTCAGTTTAGTAGGTTTGTGCAATTCTACATTTTTTGATATAGCAGACAGGAGGCCATGAAATAACATCATGTAAAGAAGTCGTAACTAGGGGTCCGCCCGCCCAAAGATGTTCAATTTTACGGGGTCTGGAGTTTCAAAGACATCTCTCACTGAGCTCTACCGGTAAATCTGATTACGTGGTCAAAAACGACAACAATGCAATTCCCGACCTTATTCACCGATTTTATCATGAATTATCGAAATATTCGCGCGTCGCGCTGTCTAAACAGTATTGTACAACTTTAATTTCGTGGCAAAAGCGAACAACGTGATGCGAGGTCAGTTTATCACCCCATTGGAGCCCGGGGTCCTGACTCAGTGCTGTTACGTTCCTGACAACGGGTATACCGCCGGATATGTTTAATTACCATTGAGGGGGCCTATACCTTTTCAAACACACCTCCCTCAGCTCTACCGGTAAATCAGATTACGTGAACAGAGACAGGATGGAAATTGATAGCAATACATGCAATTCCCGATCATATTGACCGATTCAGTCATGAAACTAAAGAAATTTCTCGCGCTTCGCGCGTTTAGGCGAGAAAAGTTGATTCACTCAACGGACACCCAATGCAGCAGATAAGTAGCGGTAAACAGTGTACAGTTTTGAAATCTCGCCAGGGCAATAAAACTGCTCCGAAATAGCCATGATGACTGTTTGGGTCCGTTTCATAGCCGCAGTACCCGTGCGGCCCCGACCGTACTCTGAAATTCTAAATTTGGCCCTCACATCGAAAAAGTTTGGGAACCACTGCCCTAGGGTGTACTAGAATTTGCAAAGGGTGTACCACTGGGATGGGGTGTACAGCAGAGTTGGATCAATTACATTATTTCAGTTCAATTACAATTACAATTACAATTACTTTCATGCATGTTTCAATTACATTACAATTACAATTACTCCATGCTAAAAATATCAAATTACAATTACAATACAATTACTCCTTGCATGCTTCAATTACATTACAATTACAATTGCTGCTGTTGAACATGTAATTGAATAATCATAAATTCAACAGTGCTCCTTGACAAGCGTAGCGTTGTATTTAACAACAATTCAAGTCTAGTTCAGATTGTGTAGTAATAAATGCGTTTATGTGCGTACATAGTATGCTATGTAAGATGTCATTGTAGCGTAATATAAGCGTGTTTTGTATGCTCGGTAATTATGGCTCACGTAATTGGAAATGTAAAATGTTATTTACCTAATTTCCTATGGGTTAGGATTAAGGATAGGGTGCAGTATGTCGTTGAAAAAGTATTATAATATATGCACGTGTTGGATTTGCGTATATAGTATATAATTGAAGAAATAATATTATTTTTATCCAGTGACGTAGGAATTAGGATGAGGAGTGAAAACAAAACCATGCTTTGTCAGATAAGACGTTATATAATATCCAGTGGTCTGTTTAGTTAGCCAGACGAAGTAACGATGCAGCGATGCAGCATCGTGATCTGAAATCGTATTGTAGATTGCGAACCCATGGATAGATGCGCAAGATGTGAGTCACGGATGAATGCACCGACAAACGTACTGCAGAGCCGGCTAAAAGCAGCAAATTTTGTAGTCCTAGAGCTGGCGATCCATGCGTCCAAATTTGATGCATCTGGTCTTTATCGTAAGCTATTGATGTACTAATTCCGAAAATACAAAATAAAATCTGGTCAGGGCAATGTAAATGCTCCAAAATAGCCATTTAAGGCCGACTGTTCTGAAAAGTGAGAGCGCTGCAGCAGCATGACCACAACAATTACCAATTACGCCCAGCGATTGTTCAGAACAATGCCGATTCCCAGACTTTCACGACTATTTCGAGATGATACTGTTGCCTGGAAATATACTTTTATTGCGGAATCAGTACGACACTTGCTTTTGATTAGGACCATACATATCAAATTTCGACGCTTGGATCGCCAGCTATGGGACTATCAATTCTGCTGCTTTTAGCCGGCTCAGCAGTTCACTTCTCAGCGTATTCAATCGTGAGTCACGTGTTGCGAATGCAAACGTTGGTTACTAATCTAAAAATTGTATACAATGGCAGCCGAGGCCAGCATAGCGGTAAAAATAAAAAAAACTTCGCCCGCAAGTCAAGGGCTTCCGCGAATGGATCCACCAAATTTCTTGTCGACATTTAAAGAGAATGCATTATAAGTCAATTATTTTATGTTGTGCTTGTCAGGTCTCAATAGCAATTTAATGTAATTGAAATTGTAATTGAGCAAAAGTTTTGTCAAATTACAATTACAATTACAATTACACAAAATAAAAATGCTTCAATTACAATTACATTACAATTACATTGAAAAAATGTAATTAATTACATTCAATTACAATTACAAATTACAATTGATCCAACTCTAGTGTACAGGGGTGTACCAGATCCGAATTACAATGAGCCGATGGCTAGCTATCACAAAGGCAGGTTTATGGGTCAGTACCAGTTGACGCACAGATTAATGAGCAATATAGTACGATGTTATCTCAAGTGTTATACTGTACACCGCTTAATTGTGATGCCATAGGCAAATATTTCTCCTATTCATTTAGTCGTAGGCAATAGACCAATGGTTCCGTTTGGTGTTGAAAAGTATGCAGTTAACAAACATGTGTTAAGCTAGTCATTTGTCTTTTAGTGATTTATGAGGAAACCGCCGTGATAGCTCAAACTTCTTGAATCGTTACTTCCTACCAGGGTTGTAACCAAGTCAAATGGTTCCGAGTCACGAGTCAATCTGACTTTTGTGGTTTTGACTCGAGTCGAGTCGAGTCATTTTCAATTCATCACCGACTCGAGTCCGAGTCCAAGTCACCGTTTTAACCCTAGAATGCATAACAGGGGTCAAAATGACCCAGACGGTGCTATTCATTGTAACCGCTAAACACATATTGTGAATTGAATCCTGAAATTTCTTGACTTTGTTAGTCTTTAATACTTATACATGATGAGAAAAAATTTGTTCTGAAAATTTTTACCTTTGACAAGAAAAATGCATATTTCATTGAGTACCACGAGAATGCATAACAGGGGTCATTTTGACCCACATCAAATTAAACTAGAAAAGGACCCGGAAAAGAGGCCTGAGATCATCAGATTTTATAAACAGAAAAAGATTTGTGTTGACTTGATTGACCAAATCGTTCAAACATATATACTTGCAAACGAAAATCCTGTCGATGGGCTGTAGTTCTCTTTTTCAATCTGCTCAACATCGCAGCTCAAAATGCATTCACCATATTCAGACAAGTATGACCTAATTATATGAGTGGACAAGGTTCAAAGCAATGAGGTTTGATCGATATCTTGCTAACTGCCTCATTTTGCTCCACATGATGACAAGATAGACAATGCAACACCACAGAGCCACAGGAGAGGCTAGATGAGATGTGGCATAGCTTTTCGAAGTCCATCCCCGCAATCAAAAAACACGTTGCAGAGTAGGAAGTGGTGTTCCTTACTAGGGATGGTGTGATTTGTGGTTCACGTTCGCGTTTTGTGTTTGAACCCCCGAAATCTAGAGGTTCACGTCCACAAACGAGCCTTGATAAGTTCTTCACTGTGAAACTTTTTGATAGGTTCTGCACTGTGAACCTTTTTTATTGATTGCAATTTTCACTTCCTTCTTTGTATGAAATGTATTGCATTTCCCCTGCGGGCCACTCTATGCATGGCGTTATCGCAGCTTAAAAACAAATCAACACCAAATGCGCATGCACCTTGACAATCTCAAATACTTTTACTTGCTTTGTTACAAAAGTTTGCGCGAAATATCCTACTTGCCGTTTGTAAATATTTAGTGATTCTCTGCTGGGAGCTTGACTTGCAATCATAAAACATCAAGATCCAATTACGCTACATGTAGGTAAGTAGCCACTCCCTTTGTCCTGACGCAAGGGATAAGAAAGTTGCGAAATATTGCTCCAGATGTTGCAGACCGATGTGCCCAGAATACAGCGTGACCATGATCATAGGCAACAAATGCAGTGAATGAATCAGGGTATTCTTTGTAGTGTGAACTGTTCTGGACTTTTATTTCATTTTATCATCGACTTCTTTAGACTGCTTTTCGTCGGTTTTCACATTAAAATACAGTAGAAACTCTAGACATGTCATCATGACGCCAATGAAAGATCTGAGGAAAGAGCAAAAAGAAAAATTTTCAATGTCTTTGTAATACAATTGCACGTAATAGCAATACGGGTCGAAATGACCCCTGTGATGCATTAGCGTAAGTTTTTTCGTGTATGCATTCGAGGGTTAAGGGTCAAGTCCGAGTCATAGTGTTATGACTCGAGTCGAGTCCAAGTCACAGTATTGAAGTCATGTTCAACTTATGTTTTCAATCCTGCTTGGGTGATATCGAATTCCTTGCTTGCCAAACATGCTTATTTTGTCCCTATCATAGTCTTGGCACATGTTTATTTAGGCAGATAACGGACAGTTCCTGGCCTCATTTACCGATGCTACAGGTAGACGAGACAGGCCGCCAATACGATAACTTTACTAATCTTAGAACTTTAAATCAAATATCTGTCAGTCTGATATATCACAAATGCAAGCACTCAGTTTTTATTACTAGCACATCGACGACCACTCACAAATAGCTTATAGAGAATTAACGAATTCACGTCTACATACTATCTGATAGAGAACCTACGAATTCACGTCTAGATACAAGCTGGTAGAGAATCAACAAATAAACGTTCATGTGGAGGTACGGTTTTGCTTTCACATTAAATCAGGTGGTCAACAATGTCAACTTTCCTGCTCAGCTCCCGAAGTAGTCGCCGGAGCGTTACTTTAGTGCTGATTTGCTGTAATCTTAGTCGAATTTTCCCTACATTTACCAAAAATTCTCAAAAATGAGGGCAGAATCTTAAAAAGGAGGCTACTTCTTAAAATTGTTAGATTATCTGAAAGAACTTAAATTTGGCTCAATTCCAACCAGTAGAAAGCAATGCCAAGAGAAAATATTTTGAATTAATTACAAAGAGACTTTCGAATTTTACCGGCTACCTCATGATATTGTTAGATTGTGTAAAAGTATGATTCATAGCAAATTTGGCTGAATTCCAACTAGAAGAAGCGAGGTTATTAGAGTGGAATATTTTGAATATGAAAAAATAGTCGACTTACTACTAGTATGTAATTATATTATATGAAATCATTTCTCACGAAAAATACTGCATGTATTTTCAAATCCAATATTTTATCCTCTCATATCATTGATTCCACTATATACAATTAAGCCAGATTCAGTGTTCTTTTTATGCAACGTAACAATTTTATCAAGTAGCCACCATGTAGAATAAAAAAGAAGTTATTTTCGATCGGCCCTGTTGTACAAACATCACACAACATTAGCCATTCATTATTACTCACGTGCACAATGCACATATCTAACAAAACGTCGAATGGACGGAGGGTATTGTGTGTTTATAAAGACAGCAGATCAAATCAAATCAATGAGTTATACTTGAAAAATACTAAAGTGGAAAGGAGATTCTCATACATGTTGAGGCGGCATGGCCTTAGAATAATCCACATCCACTGGATACACGTTCCACTGATGCATTAGATGCAGGAATTGAAAAGCAATTTTGAACCACACTGAAGAGCACGAGATACTCATCCATTCTAGTCGCCCAAAATACAAAGAATCATCGCCTTCAAATCTACACATGAGCTTATCAGTCTCTTCCAAGTATAGGCTACTTGATCATCTGTGTCATTTCATTGGCTCTAATTGGACTTTGCTTCGATTGTTTGCTTGTATAATTGAAAAGTCTTGACTACTATTATTTCTTCACCACGGGATTATTTTGTACAATGCTTTGCTCTTTGTTACTATGTACCATTGTCTTTTGTTTTTACGGCGGCATATCTGATATCAGACGAGTGCAACGAAAGCAGTGGTGACAAATAGCGATGTCGACAGAATTCGTCACATGCGTTGATCTAACCATTGTAATTCGGAAATTTCTTCCCCTCCAAGTCATATAAAATAAGCCGAGTCAATGACTTGAGTCGAGTCATGCGTAATGACTCGAGTACAAGTCGAGTCAATCCAAATATTGACTCGAGTCGAGTCGAGTCATTTTCCCATTTCAAGAAAATGACTCGAGTCAAGTCGAGTCACAAAAAAATCGTGACTCGAGTTTGACTCGAGTCGAGTCATGACTGGAGTCATTACAACCCTGCTTCCTACGCGACGTTACTAAATACCGCAATGCACATAAATGAAGTGACATAGCCAGCCAGGGTCGAAACAGCTTGCAACTTGAAATCGAACACCTTTTGTTTTAAAATGCCGATTTTATGTCTAATATTTCGCCATACATTTGCAATTTAATATTTTGTTATTAGTTATGCAAATTAGCGACAATAGACTGTGTATAGTGGCATACGATCTGAGGTTATTGACAACTCTTGCAGCCCATGTTTGTTGTTTGTTTGTTTGTTTGTTTTGGGGTAGGCCTATGATTGTCAACTACTATGGTAATTTACACCAGGCCTTCTTATTTTCCGTAACTGGCGACTTATAGCACGGCCCACCTCAAGGCTTTTGTAAGACACCGCTGACGCGGATGAAGTGGCGAGGATGAGCCTAGGTAAACCTCCAACACGCCGTAACAGCACTTTGTCAGCCCCCTGTAAAAAACGTTGGTCTTGGGCCCCTCATAGGGTGGTAAAACGTACTTCTGGGGGGATTGGCCCCCAAGACCCCCCCTCTGACTATACGCTGTTTATATACTGTACAATGTGCATTGACTATGCCTTGTTTCTTCGTCCAGTGTCCGTTTAGCGAATCTGCTTTTCTTGCCTAATCGCGCGAGGCTCGAGAAATTGGCATAAGTCATGACTGAATCGGTCAATATGAAGTTGTTTATACATTGGGTGTCTGTTTAGGGAGTCAGCTTTGCTTGCTTTCTATAATTCATGACTGAATCGGTCAATATGATCGGTATTTGCATATATATTGCAATCAATTTTTATCCTCTCTCTGCTCCCGTAATCTGAATCACCGGTAGAGCTGAGTAAGGTGTGCTTGAAAAGGTATGACCCCTAAATAATGATTGAAAATCTCCGGGTGTCCTACCAGTTGGCAGGAACGAAACAGTATTTCGCCAGGCCCCCCAAAAAACTTGAGCCTTGGGCGCCCAGAGGGTGATCAACCGACCACCCCCCATTCACGTTTGTTCGCTTTTGTCACGAAATTACAGTTATATTGTTCAGTTAACCAGCGCCAAGCGCGACAATTTTTGATAATTCATGATAAAATCGGCTGATAAGATTGGGAATTGCATATATATTGCTATCAATATCCTGATCTCTCTACTGACGTAATCGGAGTTACCGGTAGAGCTGAGTGATGTATCTTTGAAACTGTAGAGCCCGCAAATAATAATTAAACATTTTCTGACGGGCGGACTCGTTGGTATGACTTCGTTACATGATGTTATTTCGTCATATCCTGTCTGCTATATCAAAGAATATAGAATCGGCCAAACGTACTAAATTAAAGGATCACACGATTTCAAATTGGTATTTCATCACTGGCATCTAATTTTCCCAGCGGGATGGTATTTGTCTTGTGAGGTTCAGATTACCAAGACAGGAACATTTAGCGCCAGTCATTTAGGCGCCTATGGACAATTCAACCTACATGTATTTCATATATCTAAACGTTATTTTTGGTCACCATAAGGGCAGTCCTTTTCGGGCAAGGTTTCTCGCTGCCGTTCGTTCTGGCACACTTCTTGGAGTTGCGTGTTACGTGGCCTTAAACTGTATCGGTCTTGGTTCGTCGTGGAGCGGTAATGGCCAGCGCCGATATGCCTAGTTCTATAAATCTTGCGTATTTTTCCTTTGGGAAGAGTAGCCTACCCAATAATCATAACATTTTGTAAGTTGAAATCGCGCCTAGCGCGAAAATTTTTTGGAAAAGTTGCATAAAGTTTCAAAAAACTCTATAATTTATGCTAATTCACGAAAAAAATTGGGGCTACTTTCGAGCTCGGGTCCCCCCGGCGATGGGTTTGGGGTGTGGCAGTTACGGCCCTGCACTTAGGTATCGGAATTCGGAAGTCGACCTCGGTCGGACTCGAACCCGCACCCATTGGTGTTGCAGCCGCGGATTATACCAATGCGCTATCTCGCCACCTTGCAGCCCATGTGCTACTATCGACTGATTGAGGTGTGGGGCACGCCCGATACGCAATAGGCTGGTGCGCCTACTATCATTGCTGACCTGAATTACCGCATCTGCAGCAGTAGCTTTACCTACTCTCTCGCCAACCTCTGACTTAGGTTGATTGTCGTTCGTTATGTCATGCTGTTTTTGGGCTGACACGAAATAAATTCCAATTTGTTTAATTGGCGGCGAATAGACTCTGTGACCAAATACTATTTTATTCAAATCCAAATTTTTTGACGGCAATAAATCCGCTTTCACTGGTTGGAATTGAACCAAATTTGCAGAACATCGTTTTTATAGACTACCTAATACTTTCATGGGGAGAACAGAAAAATTCCCATTTTTTCGTTATTTTTTTATATATATTAAATAGAAACTTTATTTTCCCGTAGCAATGCGGCTACTGGTTGGAATTGAACCAAATTTGGTGTGTAGGCTTAAGTTAGGTAACCCAACAATTTTATCAAGTAGCCAGAACGATTTGAGAAAGAAGTCATTTTTGAAGACCCCTAAGAACAAGGGTGTACGAGTTTTGAGCAAACGTTAAAAAGGGTGTACCACTTCCAAAAAGGTTGAAGAGCACTGCTATAGACTGATCCCGTGTCCCCGTCTCTCTCTTGCATGATTTATATATACCGGGTGTATTAGTTCATGCGTTTAAATTACTCGTAATAAATTGTAACATCATTATCCCTTTATTCTGTGACAGGGCTGCGTATCGCATCATATCAATTTTTTCACTTTTCCAATGTATCCTCCGCCGTAGTTGATAATAGCAATTATAAACTGAGGCCTTGTAGAATCCTGCATACTTAAAAAGTTCAGAATGTACGCGATAAAACGTCCTTCCCCATTCACAGTTAACTATTTATTCGTTACTCAAATTTCCTTCGAGCCTTGCGGGATATCCTGTGCTTGGTTTCTACCTACACAAGGTCACTGTGTTGAGTAGACAGCCAATGAGCGAGACACGCAAAAAAGTCGTTACTACAATGATGAGATCATCAAAATGTGTACGGCCTTGTCAGTACATAAATGGTTTGATCTCATGATAAGATTTGTCTTACATTGCTCAGGAAATGTCAAACTTACGCGAGTGATGGTCGGGCAGGGTGAAGGGAAGGAAATGGCCCATTCGTAACTGCCGCACATAATACTTTTTTAGTATGAATAACACACAGACTACAGACCTCAATAACGTTATTTGCAATTGTGAAAGAGCAAGATAGTGCTCAACGCCTCCACGAACTGTTTGGCTGCTTTAGTCTAGGGGTGTGCATGTGAAACGGTATTTCAAGGCCGCCCTCTCTGTCCACGTCTGGACACAAGAAGACATTAGGTTTTGGCCGTCATGTGGCTACGGCTAAAATTCGGTGTTAAAAACGCAGGATAAATGCGCTAAAACCTTTACCAAAAATAACCGTTGCTGGTTGGCCAATATCTTCAATGTTGATATGATCGGCACCGAATACTCTCGTCCTTGCAATCTGAGATATGCAAGAGGAAAATATAGCACCCCGTTTTGAAATCGCGTGTGTTACATATATTACATAGCACTGTGAGTACGTAGCATATTAAAAATTCATTCTTGTCTATTCCTAAGGCGCGCGTCGCAAGATGAAATATAACTCACATTTTGTTCCCGGTCCAAAAGTATAAGAACCCCGATATTATAACAAATACGCAGTCATCTTTCAAACACCTGAATGCAGTAGATATTGCAGTAATTCGTATTAATATTGTTTTATTCTTTCACAACGAAGTAAACATTTCTTTCAATCAGAACTTCATTCTAATTAATTCTATCACAGTATGGAAAGGGGACCGTATGCATATATTCGTTCCCAGTTAAATCAAGCAACCGATCTATGACGATTGTGCCTTTACTATCCAATATGTGATACATTGTAAGTAGTATCTCATTCCGTTGCACCATCTATATGTGATTTGAGAAGTATCGTCATTATTGAATCAGTTCAACAAGATGTAGGCTATATTTGGTACAATGTTGCACTACCATGGCGTTTAAGGAAATGGAAAGCAATACAATGAAATTGCCGCGTTGGCGAAACGAACTGTGTACTGTGAGTACGGAAGCAATCGCAAGCTCATCCACATTATATAACGAAATGCAGACGTGGTAAATCGATAGTCGCACAAGAAATCGGGCTTAGCGATGTAAGTTTATTGCAATTGAAGCGATAATATAGGTATCATATTGTGTATATATATATAGTCTGACGCCGGCACCTCTCAGTTGTAAAAGCTTTTGCTAGGTTGGATAAATTGTAATGCTCGTATACGAATATAGCGACGAAGGCATAGCAGAGTTTGATAAACTAAAGTTTTATGTGGGTAGTGTATTTCATATATTACAATTTCATTTGTTCAAAATAACAGAGTAAAGTAAAGATTTGCAGCAGTTGTTTTTTTCTTCATGGGACTCCCCTATTCTCTACTTTCATGGTCATTATTTGATATCATTCTCGAGCTAGAAGGCTGAACCAAACTTTATTATTATGAAGTAACCTTTCTAAGCTTAGATGCCGCATAAAGCACATGCTACCACCGGGCCTTGCTTGTCGAATATTTTGTAAAACATAACTCTTGGTACATGTATGTGATATACAAAAATCTATGACTCGTGTAAACTCAGTCGCATTCAAAGGCGCCGAAAATTCAATTTTCACAAAGGTAGCTGGCGGCGAACGCTTCCGACGATACCTTTGATCATGATAGCGGCATATCTGGCACCAACATTGAGAAACATATTTTTCAATAAAGGTAGGCTGTCACTTCTCTACTTTAGTCATTTCTATATAGCAGCTCATCTTCTATATATTCTGAAATAGTGGTTATGTATATATACAGTTATCACAGGAGAAAATGGATTCCGTGATAAAGTATTAATCAATTTTTTATATAGATCATTAAAAAAGAACAATTTTTAACAAACCTCAACAATATATCTATACACAGCAATGTGTTTGCAGCAGTAGTCTATTATGAATTTGCCAATTAAAATGAGTTTACACCTGGGGTGTCAAACATATGGTCCGACAAATGATTTTATCCGGTTTGCGAAGCCATTCCGAGTAGATTAAAAAATGCTTGCATTATCCAGCACATTTGTCACAAATATTGATTTGTTCTGAAGAAAATACGTCCGTTAAATATTTCCTCAATACAGCAAGGCCACATAATAATCACCTGACTACGGTGTTTTGATCTCACACTTGCTACCACTAGGAACAAATCGGTGACATTTATCCCTAATTTCGGAAAGGCAAAAAAGTGCACGGTGAGCTTAGCTTTATGGGAAAATGTGCTAAAAAGTAATTATCTTCACATAGCAAAAACGTTTCGCGGACCCCCGGTTGAGAACCGCTGCATTAGGCTAGTGTTGGTTCTCAGCCGATGTATAGGAACAATCAAGAAATCCAAATTCTAAGTGTGGCATAGGCCTATTTGGAAGTTTTATTATTTTATACGCTCAAGACACAGGAGGTACAATGCGATAAACAGATACGTGGGTGTCGAGACGATCGATTAGTTGTCTCTTAATCCAGCTTAGGCTACCCATCATCCTAATGTCAGAGTTCGCTCTGCAGCTTCGCTCACTTCATCCTTTTCCTTACATTGGACCTTGATCGTGTTTTTGATTGTGCATACGCAGTGGGCATAGCGACGTAAGGGATGAGAATCTTCGATTTTGAAAATATGACAGCATTTGGGACGGTTATAACTAAACAATGGAAAATAACTCGGGCATTTCGACAGTGAGTCCTAGATGTTGATGTGCGGCAAAAAATTTGACGGATAATTCACCCACATGTGGTAGGATTTTGAACGGGAAAACTAAACGATAGGTCTGTGATGGGATATTGAATGCCACATGCCTAACGAAAAATCGAATGCGTCTGCCGTTGCCTATATTGACCCGTGAAAAATGAGACAGGCTTATTGACTTAACATTTCAATCATCTGAACTGGGCCCTTGCCAACGAGTCAAAAAACTGTTGTTGATGTGACACTTCCCAAACATGTTTCTGCATCAGATAAAAGCGGGATATTGAATTCCACAAACCTTGCGAAAAATCTACTACGCCTGCCGTGGCCTACATTGACCCATGAAAAATGAGGTCGGCTTATGGACTTGACATTTAAATCCTCTGAGCCGGGCTTTTGCCAACGAGTCAAAGAACTGTTGTTGATATGAAACTTCCCCCACACGTTTCTGCATTAGATAAAAGCGGGGTATTCATATTGAATGTGACAAGCCTTGCGGAAATCTATCGTGCCTGCCGTGACCTACATTGATACATGAAAAAGGAGATGGGCTTATGGACTTGAAATTTCAATCGTCTGAACCGGGCACTTGCCACAGAGTCACATAGGCCCGTGATGTTGAGGTGTGGTCGAATATTGTCGCATGCAATGTTAGTGGAATTCGTCTACAAACCTAGCCACCAGCAAGTTCGTAGTGTAAATTAAGAAAATCTACTCGTATATAGTCAAAGTGGACTTTGATCCAACTATGCGCCAAAATCACAAACTGGCCATGAACTCGTGGCCGGCCACGATGAATTCGTATGCCCAGCCACGAATTTCAATGTGGCTCGCCACGAGACAGCGCCTTTTGATGGCCGGCCACGAGATATTCGTGGCTGGCAACAGAAAAATCTGTGGCCAGTAAGTGGCCACGGGAAAGCTGAGACCCCTACTGCATAAATCAGCGTATTTAGTTGAATTTTTCCACAATATTCATTTCTTTTCGCGCTTTGCACGAATTAGTGTGTCTAAATGTCTTGCTTATTTGGTGACCTTCTCTGAGAAATACGCATGATTTATAGGTATTTCTGCGTTAGACATTACCGCGTCACAACGCACCAACACATAATGAAGTTAGGTTGACATAGTACTCCAAAAGGTGTACCAAAAATTCGGCCGCGAGAGAACCGCTTCAGTTGTGAATGATCGAAAATTTTCGCCATTGGCGCGATCAGTTACGTAAACTCTCTGCTTACGCTGAGTAGGTTAGACCGGGGACCATTGAAACACTTTTTGTATTTTCCAACATTACGTGTTTTTCTCACTTCCAAAGTTTATATAAAAAAGCCAAAACTCGATATTTGATATAAAAACTAAATCAGAAGTCAACTAACAATCAATCATGGAAATTTTGGATCGCAAAAATCGCTGCTTAAATGTTACAATCGCCCCGTACCCGGGGGCAATTGCACCACCCTTGCGGGGCAATTGTAGCAGTAGTATTTATAATTAAAAATAAACGAAATGAATAACGAAAACGGAAGCACAAATAGTAACATTGCATGAAACTAAAGGAAGATACGTTTGAACGCTTCCATGCGACGACCCATTGCACTTATGGCATCTGAATGCAATATTACAATTCGTGTCTTGTACAAGCATTAATTGTACAAAAGACACATTAATTCATCATCCTCCTACACATATCCGGCCTCTTCTACCAAGGTTCTGTTGTTCAGCGTGCGTAATGTTGGTCATATCTGTCACCCGCGAAGGTGCGAAATACATAGCTTGGTTGAATGGGCCGATGATGGTAGAGCAAAACGAGGACGCAACATTGTGAGTAGTAGTATATATCGCTCGTGACCTGGCGGGGGTTCTTATGGGCCCGTTCGACCGGTGCCGCGAAACTCGTGTTGAACTGGTGACCTTTTTGACTCCCCCCTTCCGCTTGACCGGTGCCTTGTAAGTATAGGGATCGCTGATGAGGTGACCCCTCGCTGATGACTTTGGCGGTTGAAATCTGTGAGTTGGCGACACCCCTATCGCCCAACCGGTTCCAGGTATAGGCATCTCTCGCACGGTAACCCTTCTCAGTATAGCGATCGCTCAACCGGTGCCTCGAAACGCGTGTCGAACCGGTGACCTTATCGATCAACCGGTGTCTGGGCTAGTATAGCCATCTCTCGCGCGGTAACCCTTATCGGTGTAGGGATCGCTCAACCGGTCCCGTGGTGGTAATTCGTACTTTCGGGTATATGCATCTCTCGATCGGCGTTGAAGAAGTATCAAGTAAATAGCCACGTGAATGGTCCTTAGTTTATGTGTATATCCCAAATTATTATATATGACCAATTCGAGTAAATCCCAACGTTTACGGTGACTGCGACTTCATTATATCGTTATTCCTATGGACGCGACAACACGGTAACGTAGCTGATATAGACGCGACATGATAGCGTTACAGGTATAGGGATAGCTCACACGGTGCTACTTGAAGACGTCGTAGTTTAGTCGTGACAAATGACCGATCGTGTTTTAACTTTCCTCGCTATCGATTGATTCCTACGTAACCTGAATAGTACGCCGACTTTCAGATCGGATTATTCGCACCTTCCATAAGGCTGTTTCGCACCTAAAGAATAGTCTGCTGTTCACAGTTGCGACAAGAATCACATGTATACACATTTATACATTCATTTATAACGGTGAAATCAAACTCTTCACAAAAGCACGCACAATCGTATCATTAACATTTTTATCATCGCCAAAATTATTCAAATATTCCTTGGCTGAAAATCCTTCAGCTCTTTTTAACAAGAATGCTATATCATGATCTCCGCACACATCCGAAGTTATGCTCTGTAACTGTTTCCCAGTCACAGAAAATTCATCCGGCTCCAGGAAATCAATTACCTGAGGTTTTAGTGGTCCGAAACCTAGTGAATCATGAAAATGAGTATCGTCATCTCTCTGTCTCACCGAGTGAGACCCAGGCAAACTCGATTCGTCGTAATTAATGATGATAGCGAATTTTCCGCTAATTGGTTTCTTTGGTAACTGGTCTACTGGATAAGTTCCTAGATATAGACTTCGTGTATCAGGATGGTAATAGAGAATATCATTGATCTCAGACGTATTCATATTTCGACGACTTGTCTTTTTTGATTCAAGTGTAGATGATGTTGAAACTCATTCAAGCATAACAAGGTTTACGGAGGTCGGTAAAGGCTTCGATGTAGTCAAAACCAGATGCGCAGTTCCTGTCTTATGAAGTTGATAACATCCCGAACTATTATCGGGCGTCAAATCAAACACAAAAAGAGTGTATCCATTAACATAATCTTTGCGTGAAATATTTGAAGGTGCCTCGGAAGTAGTATATAGGATCGGTCTGGGTGTGCCTGGGGCTCTTATGGGTGCGGTCGCATGCTAACGCGAAAACCAGGGGTGGCGATTCGCCTTTTTAGACCCCCCTCTCGGTCGCATGATAGCGTTACGGAGATAGGGATCGGTCGCATGCTAACGTTTTCGGGTATAGGCGGCGGCGGCATGCTAACGTGAAAACTCGTGGTGGCATGCTAATGTTTTTAGGTATACGTGCGGCGACATGCTAACGACGATAATGTGTCTGTCATGTATTCTTACGCGATCTCTGGTGATTCACCATGTGTTCTTATGGATGCGCTCGCACGTCGTACTTTCAAGTATAGACATCTCTCGCATATCGTATTGAAAACTCGTGTTGACACATCGTGCTTTTAGGTATAGACATCGCTCGCACATCGTAATGTGTTCTTATGGGTGCGCTCGCACATCGTACTTTCAAGTATAGGCTGCGGCGGTGACTCGTATTGAAAACTCGTGTTGGCATATCGTACTTTCTGGGTGTAGGCATCTCTCGCACATCGTACTTTCGCATGCCGTACTTTCGCGTATAGATTGTGTTGGTGATTCGCCATGTGTTCTTATGGGTGCGGTCGTGATTCCTACTTTCAGGCATCTCTCGCGCGGTGTTGAATAGTCACCAACAATAACCGCACAAACGGAAACGGGGCTTGCAAGAGGATTAAGCAGCGCGTGCGACCTATATTCCGAATGACCTGCGCGCGGAATTATTTCCCGTCCAGCCGTGTGCTATTATCGATTATTACACTAGGCCAGTCAGTGCGAAATAGTTTGCTAAATCTAGGAATCACTTCCGAGGTAATATTTTGGTAATTAGTTTACTGCAGAGCCGGCGTAGACGGCGATTCGAATATCGACAATAACCGCGTTCGCATACTAACACTCTAAAAAGGTGTGAAATATTTGTAAAAATCCTACGACCACTCACAAGATAACACATCAGAATAGTCATCTCTCGTGGTTTGGTGTTACAAAGGTAGGAATTATAAGTAATATTTTGGACGACAATGATATATCGTTATTCTTATGGACGCGACGACATGAAAACGTTACAGGTATAGGCTGTGGTGGTGATTCGCCATGTGTTCTTATGGGTGCGCTCGCACGTCGTACTTTCAAGTATAGACATCTCTCGCATATCGTATTGGAAACTCGTGTTGGCTCGCTCACGCGGCGAAATTTTAGTAATCAGTTTGTCGCAGAACTTGATTTCGCTGGTAAGATTTAATAAGTAACGACTAAGAGAACCGCCAGTGTCGGTAACTTGAATAGCAACAAATTGCCACTTATTTCCGTCCTAACCCTAATCCTTTGTGAGGTTACCGCATACTCAAATAGGTGTGAAATAATTGTAAAATCCCACGAACGCTCACAAGGGTAAGGAATAACAGAACCACAACGGTAACGACTTGAATACCCACAAATTGTCAATTGTTGGTATAACTCGAATCTTTTTAAGAGTATAATCCTTTTGAAACTGAATATTACTTGACTTGACCAACTTTCAACTCCGTTTCCGGATCATTCACACATTCCACGCCGATGTTTTAACAATTATAGAATCAATACCAACTATCTCTAACCCGATAATATTCAATCATTTTGGTAATTTGTCAACTTTAAATCCATTCGTCAGATGTACTACAGGTAAACTGAGATAATCCAGAATGAAATATTTTGACTTTGACATAGTGTGAATTGAAATAGGATTGACAAACATGACTACCAACTTTGATCCAGCCACATTTCAAGATTATACTTTGAAACAATCCTTGAAACATTACAACTCTATTCGCGATCTGGCTTTCCGTTTGCCAAAGAGACATTTTAACATCTTACCATACTCAAAAGAATTATTCACAACATTAACCAGTGTTACAAATCTAGTTTTCACTTATTTGATCATATCACTACAACTCGCAAATTTGAATTAATTCATCTGGTTGTATTCATAGGACCGATAATTTTTATCCAACTGTAAAGGTCGTTATACTATTCTGTAAGACAGAGTATTTACTACTCGGAGATTTGAGTGTCAGAACAATAACTGAGACTTAAATTATCACAATTGAATCCATATACGACCACTGACTTGAGTTAACCACAAAACGACATCAAGTTTTTAATCCACTTGTAGCTGACAGATTATTCGAATACATCGATGGAGAATATCATTGAACTCGTCGGTATTGTTACTTCAACAAATTACACCGACTGCGAAAGTTAATATCGAATGGTAAGACTTGATCACATATTTGTTGTGACACAGACATGACAAAGAACATGATCGGGATTTTATAAACTAGTCATATTACTTTTAACATCTATCAATATCAGAATACAAGTCATCAAACTTTTTGTTAAATGTAACATAGCACTTTTGGAATCGGATTCGTTCTAGTCGTACAAATTGTATTAAACCCAACATCAAAACAAAAGGACTTTTTTAGTTCATTGAAATCAAATCATTCGTCTTCGACTTGTGCTTTTTTAGATTGCACGCGACAATTCGTTTCGAGTGAGTTGTAACCAAAGTCAAGATATCTTTGTGTCCACAGATATGGAGGATGAATATAGCTAACACAATCACGAATCGACGTTTCAGAGCATTTCACGGATGTAATAAACTTGTTAGTGTCACCTATCTAAAAGTACGCACGCGTTCGATTTCCATACCGACTGTTGCGATGTTTAGGATTCACTTACAATAACCACGGGTGAGGATTTAACATCAACGTCGTTACTGGTGGTATTCACAACAGAGAATCGAAACATTACACAGTGTGAAAATATATCTTTGATATCAAAGCATTATCCCAAGTACACGATTAATAGTCAATTCCGTTCACACTTTCTATAGAACGTGCTAAATGTAAAATATCACGAGGTTGCACTCTAAGACTTTGATCATTACAAAAGTAAATTGGGATATGTTTGCTGGATGCATTCAATTCAGCTAGAAATGTCTAGTGCACAACAATCGTAATATCAAGGAAGTACTTGCTATCACTAAACGTGTTTTGTATCATTGTTCATTTGTAGTATTGATTGAAATTGTTTTTGAACACTCAAATAATAATTCCCGACATGAAACCAAGCCACTGAAAGTCGTTACCATAACAAAGAAACAATTTGTACGATATTTGGCAAATGCACCCTATAGTTAGGTGTACTAGAATTATTTGTGTAACACATACACCGACAATGCAATCGAAATTTTTTCCGTTTTCATTCGCTAAAGTAAATGTCATCACAATACTCTGTCACTAAAAGACGTTACTCGGACGTGCTTGAATTCTAGGCATAGTTCTGATTTACCCAACACAAAACCCAAGGACAACCCTAGTTTCAGTCGAACACAGATATCCAAAATATCGCACACTTCGCTATTCCTAAAGCGCAAACACCCGATACAAAATATTACTTGTTGTGTTGTTGCGGCATCATCTTCACAATATCACCCTCAATACAAATGATGTTTATGTGTAACATGCTATTGATTTGAATCACACCCACCTGGCGGAAGAGGATTTAATCAATCTTTACAAAATGGATATTGACCAACATCACATCATCGGATTGTATCTGTTTTGCTGGATACGAGTTATGTTGGTTTAACAGTAAACAAATTTCACCCTCTTGGATTATGAACTCAATGCGTTAGCAGTCATTCAATATTTTGTTTGTGTCAACTAGTTACTTGGTATGTTACTCCAAAACTCTTACAAAAGTACGAAGGATATTAACATCACACTAAGTAATTAACTTTACTCGATATTCTCGCATTACGAAACTAAAGAATGGTTGGTTAGACTCTACAAACTGTTTCGATATCACAAGAACTTTATTGTCTGAATGGGTATTCATGTATCTTAATAATCAAATAGTTCAACACAGAACTAGTACTAACAGAAACATCGGAGAGTTGTTTACACAAAAGTTTGTATATGTGCACAGTATGCGAATACCATGTGTAAGTCCAGCACAATTGCGGTATCCATCCGAGTTTAGTTAACACAAATTTATTACAACGGAACCACGTAAACTTTCGTGAAAGAAAAGCATACTCACTTCCAGAGGGTTATGTCAATGCCATAGCAGTACCCCAACAAGAAAGTACATATGTTTTCTAGTCACGGGCCTCCCATCTTTCACATAGATCAATCTACTTTGCTAACGAAAAGTGCTGAGTCATCACATGATTACCCTCACAACAAAACAGCTAGAAGATATTATCATACAAAAATATTCCTAACCATTTGCGCACCAGTGACAAATCATACAACAAACATTTTTTGTGAGTCTAATTGTTGATCAGTGTCAAGTCCACCTGTTGAAACGTACATTAAAACAACACAGTCACAATTCAATTAAAACCACGGATCTATTTTCATTCCGTCACATACAGAAAAATAAATTTTCTTTCCCCAACACATACTTGTAACCAATCGCTTTCATTAAACACACAACTCCATAAAAGTATTTACTTTCTACAACACAGACATTCCGATGTAGTCAAGAAATATTTTTATTAATCAAAATCATCGATTTCTGTTCACGGCGTTAGTGTGTGCATTTCATACCTGTGGGTCCCGTATTAAAATGGACACGACACGACTGAATGTAAGGGGGGTAGAAGTCTATCACATCGATTTACATGTGGTCTTCGCTACGGTTTCAAAAAACGAATCATCTATTTTGCATTGGTCGAGACCGAGCGAACCAGTTACATGTATTCGCGGTAATGATTTTGCTTGTCATATGCGAATGATAGGGTTACTGTCAAATCTACATACAACAACCTTCTGACGATCATAATAGCAATTTCATTTTCCGCCGCTTCGTAACTGTATACCCCCAACTCGGCTTTTTTGTTCATCGACAGCTGCGTTTAACAAGACCAACGACACTGAACCCACGGCGTTTACCTATGTAAAATTACCACTTTCACTTGGCAGTCCGTCGTTTACCTGGCTAAACATATCATTTTCACTTGGAAATCTATTTTTTCCCAGAGTAAGAAACCTTTTTCACTTGGAAATCTATTTTTTCCCAGAGTAAGAAACCTTTTTCACTTGGAAATCTATTTTTTCCCAGAGTAAGAAACCTTTTTCACTTGGAAATCTATTTTTTCCCTGGGTAACAAACCTTTTTCACTTGGAAATATATTTTTTCCCTGGGTAACAAACCTTTTTCACTTGGAAATCTATTTTTTCCCTGGGTAACAAACCTTTTTCACTTGGAAATCTATTTTTTCCCAGAGTAAGAAACCTTTTTCACTTGGAAATCTATTTTTTTCCTGGGTAACAAACCTTTTTCACTTGGAAATATATTTTTTCCCAGAGTAAGAAACCTTTTTCACTTGGAAATCTATTTTTTCCCTGGGTAACAAACCTTTTTCACTTGGAAATATATTTTTTCCCAGAGTAAGAAACCTTTTTCACTTGGAAATATATTTTTTCTCTGGTTAACAAACCTTTTTCACTTGGAAATATATTTTTTCACTGGTTAACAAACCTTTTTCACTTGGAAATATATTTTTTCCCCGGGTAACAAACCTTTTTCCCTGAGCAACAAACCATTTTCACTTGCAAATATATTTTTTCCTGGGTAACAAACCTTTTTCACTTGGAAATATATTTTTTTCCCTGGGTAACAAACCTTTTTCGCTTGGAAATATATTTTTTCCTTGAGCAACAAACCATTTTCACTTGGCGGGTCGTCGTTTTCCTGACTAAAAATATCATTTTCCTTCGGGGATCTGGCGTTTACCCAGTGTAACAATACATTTTCTCTCGGTCATCTAGCTTTTCCTAGAGTAACAAAACCATTTTCATTTTGAAATCTGACAAACACATCTGACAATTTGGTATTTGTTGTATTGACGATAGTTTGAAATAGATTACAACGAACAGGGACGGAAATATACACGGACTACCGGTTTCAGAGTATATCCCCTTCAGTCGTATCACATCAATATCATCGGTTACCCACATACAATATGCTCTTGTACACCGAAATGCATGTTTTGGAAAATTGGACAATAGACTTCGATAGTTCTGTGATGTCCGGGTTCGTGCTTTGGATTTTCCAGAGTCAAAATGTCTGAATAAAACACCTCCTCGACGATGGTTGGTATGTGGATAACGGGGTTCGGAAGACGGTTGGATTTATGTCACCCATCGCGATAACAATTCCAGGTCGAGTTTTTCCCCGCATGTTTACTATATTGTGTCTTTATTGGTCAATGTATGTCTCGACATTCAGTTTGAAATCGGAAACCCTGATAAAGTATGTAACCGGATCCGGATATCATCTCTGAATCGATAAACCAATGAACAATCTTCAAAGTAAACATGTTACATTCCACGAAAAAATACCATCCAGACATACGTCGCGCTTGTTTGCCCACAACAGTATACGCGTAAATGGAGGTGTGTGACATTGCATGCAATGTGTTGGTATACAAACATCGGGGAGTAAGCCTTCGATCCACAGACATTATCATAGCCGGTAATTTTGATGCAGATCGAATGTCATTACACCCGATAACAATACCAATAAGCCACATTGCAATGACTCTGAGTCAATCTGAAGTATGACATATACAGGGACGTATCTAGCCGGAAAAAATGGGGGGGGGGGGTACCTTTAGAAAAGGGGGGTGTTTTTAAAAGGAGAGGGTGTTCCTCGTTCTAACCGATTGATCAGGATAAATGCAAGCACAAATGCAGATATAACCATGGTCAGATAATCTTACTCGTGTTTGTGACTTCTTCATTCGCATATACAAAACCAAGTACAACTAAACATATCATTATAACCCGGGGCGTAAGTGATGGTAACAGCGGAAAGAGAGACAGCCAGATATCTTGACCTTAATTACCAAAGCGGGGATGTTATCACGACAGTGCGCGCAGATCATATTACAGCACAGCGGGAGATCTCTCCATTCGCGCTCAAATACGAACACTCGACTGTAAAGACACGCAAATGAATTATAGTCTGTTTTCGTTTATGTCAACTGTCCAGCCTGTTCTTACACATGATCTGGATTAATGTTGTTCTAAATCAATATGATATCTACTGTCTGTCAAGATAGTGTAGTATTTTTGGTGCGTGGAGATGGTAAATGTCACGTGAATGACAGCGGCCCGGCGCAGGCTTAGGCTCGCGATCAAAATGCACTCCTAAATGCGTTTGCGGTGCAAAAGTGACAATTGCGAATTGTCAAGGCAAAGATTATAACTTCTCGTTATTACAACATTACATTGAGCATTGCCTGCGCTCGGGACGCTTGCCTGATTTATCGCGTCTCCAAGAAGCCTAGTTTCACTCGCTTGAACAAATGAACAATCACATCAGCAGTAGGCCCGGTGCGTACTGTACCATCGCTGCCTGCACTATCGCATCTGCATTGGCGCACACGATATTATCGCTTGCCCACATAATCGCATCTGCAACAGGCCTGGTACGAAAGATATCATCGCTGGCCAGTGGCCAACTATCGCGTCTCGAGCCGAGCCAGGGATATCCCTGGCTGCAATCTCTCGATGGCTTGGTGACAATGCCGTTAGGTGTTCGCTGATTAGCGATTGTAATTAGAATGACATTGCTGAACTGAATGACATCGAATGTCCGCAGACATGTGCGATTGTGCGTGCGCCGTGCGTGCGTAAGTGAATTCCGCTAATATCGAAACATAACCATCAGAAGATGTGTGTCAACGGTCAAGGCTTGAGTTGTAAAAGACGAGAAAGGTTTGAACAACCTGAAACCTGTGCCATTATAGAACAGAGTCTAACTCGGACATTTTGCCTGCGCAAATCGTCGCCGAGGTTACGTAATACGCCTTGTTAAGCGGCGTATTTAATTGTTCGCTAGCGATCAGGGACTCGCTAATCGACAGCACTTCCGTTCTAAACATTTGTTGATAGTAAACTAACACGAAAAACCAACTCGCGCGGCATCGAAATTTCATGGCGTCTAATGCGAGTGCTATGTAACTGGATAATAGCGTTCAGATGAGGCAAGAGAGCCATGCGACGATACGCTTTTCGGGCTTCCGTAGACGAGAGAACAATACGAGAAAAACGCATCACCGCACTGCGTTGTTTGATCGATCGCTGGCGTGATGATGCTGCGCGGCAATACGGGGATTACCGATTTAGTACAATAAGAAATATTGGATCAATGGAAATAGATTTAGGAAGGGGGATAATCGAGCTTGGAAACGGGGGGTACCGGACACCGATTACCCCCCCTGAATACGCCCCTGGACATATAGACACACAAACATGGAACCTTGACATGGTTATTCGCACGACGGTGAAAGTAAACTGTACAACATATTCCAATAGAGCGTTCACAGTCAAATATGCGAACCATGCACAATCATATACCCTGGTTTTTGTTGGATATGTACAAATCCGATAAATCGATACATTTCTTTCCCTTCAACGTCAATAATACAAAGGTCATTCCAATTCATCGCTCGAATGTGAGGTTCGTCTGGTGTAAAATCCATGTCAAATAACACCAAAGTGTGCCTTCCGTGTTTTATTATTTCCACCGTCGCATCTTGTCTGTGTCGTAACACTATGGTGCAGGGACTTGAAAAACGGTATTTGGTAAAACGGATTGACATGACCAACAGAATCAACGTCAATAGACTTGTGACGATGTCGTTTCAAAATGATACCGATCTCTTGTGGCGATGACCGTTTCGAAATGTCACCGGACGAACTGAATCCTTACGATGATGTGTTTTATGATTGCGTGTGAAATCGCGAGGTAGTGTTCTATTGTGGTGTACGATTGCAGTCTTCATTCCACAGAAACACACCTTATTGGATCACAGTATCAGTCCGAGATTTGCAGAATCACTGTTCACGATATTTATCTGGAGTCGTTATGTGGGAGTAGTGACATCCATGCATCGTGACTGAAAGACTAATTGCAATCATTTCGAGCACCAGTGATTCGATAGTTCACCATGGTCAAACGCTGCAGCAGAAAACTTCGGTGTCGACAACACGATTGATATTGACCGATGTATCCAATTGGTCTGGGTGGTCTGTCCGGAGATAGGGCCATGACTATCTTGTAATGTTACAACACGATAACACCATCGAGTAAATCAGTGAACGGTGTCGAAATATCGATGTAATAGCGCGGACTAAGAGTCATTGCAATGTGGCTTATTGGTATGACATTGTTATCGGGTGTGATGTCATTCGATCTTCATCAAAACTACCGGCTATGATAATGACTGTGGATCGATGTTTGTATACCAACACATTGCATGCAATGTCACACACCTCCATTTACGCGTATACTGATGTGGGCAAAGAAGCGCGACGTATGTCTGGATGGTATTTTTTCGTGGAAACACAGGGTGTAACATGTTTACTTTGAATATTGTTCATTGGTTTATCGATTCAGAGTTGATATCCGGATCCGGTTACATACTTTATCAGGGTTTCCGATTTCAAACTGAATGTCGAGACATACATGACCAATAAAGACACAATATAGTAAACACGCGGGGGAAAACTCGACCTGGAATTGTTATCGCGATGGGTGACATAAATCCAATCGTTTTCCGAACACTGTTATCCACATACCAACCATCGTCAAGGAGGTGCTTTATTCAGACATTTTGACTCTGGAAAATCCAAAGCACGAGCCTGGACATCACAGAACTATCGAAGCCTATTGTCCAATTTTATAAAAACATAAACGTCGATGTACAACAGCACATTGCATGTGGGTAACCGATGATTTTGATGGGTTGCATCAGCACAAGTGAATATGCGATTGCACAAATGTATTGGAGTTGTTGTTGGTGTATATTTTGTCGCTATCCGTTGTAACAATATACAAAAATATCAAATTGTCAGGTGTGTTTGTCAGATTTCAAAATGAAAATGGTTTTGTTACTCTAGGAAAAGCTAGATGACCGAGAGAAAATGTATTGTTACACTGGGTAAACGCCAGATCCCCGAAGGAAAATGATATTTTTAGTCAGGAAATCGACGACCCGCCAAGTGAAAATGGTTTGTTGCTCAAGGAAAAAATATATTTCCAAGCGAAAAAGGTTTGTTACCCAGGGAAAAAAAATATACTTCCAAGTGAAAAAGGTTTGTTACCCAGGAAAAAATATATTTGCAAGTGAAAATGGTTTGTTGCTCAGGGAAAAAGGTTTGTTACCCGGGGAAAAAATATATTTCCAAGTGAAAAAGGTTTGTTACCCAGAGAAAAAATATATTTCCAAGTGAAAAAGGTTTGTTAACCAGTGAAAAAATATATTTCCAAGTGAAAAAGGTTTGTTAACCAGAGAAAAAATATATTTCCAAGTGAAAAAGGTTTGTTACCCAGGGAAAAAATATATTTCCAAGTGAAAAAGGTTTGTTACCCAGGGAAAAAATAGATTTCCAAGTGAAAAAGGTTTCTTACTCTGGGAAAAAATATATTTCCAAGTGAAAAAGGTTTGTTACCCAGGGAAAAAATAGATTTCCAAGTGAAAAAGGTTTCTTACTCTGGGAAAAAATAGATTTCCAAGTGAAAAAGGTTTGTTACCCAGGGAAAAAATAGATTTCCAAGTGAAAAAGGTTTGTTACCCAGGGAAAAAATATATTTCCAAGTGAAAAAGGTTTGTTACCCAGGGAAAAAATAGATTTCCAAGTGAAAAAGGTTTCTTACTCTGGGAAAAAATAGATTTCCAAATGAAAAAGGTTTCTTACTCTGGGAAAAAATAGATTTCCAAGTGAAAAAGGTTTCTTACTCTGGGAAAAAATAGATTTCCAAGTGAAAATGATATGTTTAAGCAGGTAAACGACGGACTGCCAAGTGAAAGTGGTAATTTTACATAGGTAAACGCCGTGGGTTCAGTGTCGTTGGTCTTGTTAAACGCAGCTGTCGATGAACAAAAAAGCCGAGTTGGGGGTATACAGTTACGACGCGGCGGAAAATGAAATTGCTATTATGATCGTCAGAAGGTTGTTGTATGTAGATTTGACAGTAACCCTATCATTCGCATATGACAAGCAAAATCATTACCGCGAATACATGTAACTGGTTCGCTCGGTCTCGACCAATGCAAAATAGATGATTCGTTTTTTGAAACCGTAGCGAAGACCACATGTAAATCGATGTGATAGACTTCTACCCCCCTTACATTCAGTCGTGTCGTGTCCATTTTAATACGGGACCCACAGGTATGAAATGCACACACTAACGCCGTGAACAGAAATCGATGATTTTGATTAATAAAAATATTTCTTGACTACATCGGAATGTCTGTGTTGTAGAAAGTAAATACTTTTATGGAGTTGTGTGTTTAATGAAAGCGATTGGTTACAAGTATGTGTTGGGGAAAGAAAATTTATTTTTCTGTATGTGACGGAATGAAAATAGATCCGTGGTTTTAATTGAATTGTGACTGTGTTGTTTTAATGTACGTTTCAACAGGTGGACTTGACACTGATCAACAATTAGACTCACAAAAAATGTTTGTTGTATGATTTGTCACTGGTGCGCAAATGGTTAGGAATATTTTTGTATGATAATATCTTCTAGCTGTTTTGTTGTGAGGGTAATCATGTGATGACTCAGCACTTTTCGTTAGCAAAGTAGATTGATCTATGTGAAAGATGGGAGGCCCGTGACTAGAAAACATATGTACTTTCTTGTTGGGGTACTGCTATGGCATTGACATAACCCTCTGGAAGTGAGTATGCTTTTCTTTCACGAAAGTTTACGTGGTTCCGTTGTAATAAATTTGTGTTAACTAAACTCGGATGGATACCGCAATTGTGCTGGACTTACACATGGTATTCGCATACTGTGCACATATACAAACTTTTGTGTAAACAACTCTCCGATGTTTCTGTTAGTACTAGTTCTGTGTTGAACTATTTGATTATTAAGATACATGAATACCCATTCAGACAATAAAGTTCTTGTGATATCGAAACAGTTTGTAGAGTCTAACCAACCATTCTTTAGTTTCGTAATGCGAGAATATCGAGTAAAGTTAATTACTTAGTGTGATGTTAATATCCTTCGTACTTTTGTAAGAGTTTTGGAGTAACATACCAAGTAACTAGTTGACACAAACAAAATATTGAATGACTGCTAACGCATTGAGTTCATAATCCAAGAGGGTGAAATTTGTTTACTGTTAAACCAACATAACTCGTATCCAGCAAAACAGATACAATCCGATGATGTGATGTTGGTCAATATCCATTTTGTAAAGATTGATTAAATCCTCTTCCGCCAGGTGGGTGTGATTCAAATCAATAGCATGTTACACATAAACATCATTTGTATTGAGGGTGATATTGTGAAGATGATGCCGCAACAACACAACAAGTAATATTTTGTATCGGGTGTTTGCGCTTTAGGAATAGCGAAGTGTGCGATATTTTGGATATCTGTGTTCGACTGAAACTAGGGTTGTCCTTGGGTTTTGTGTTGGGTAAATCAGAACTATGCCTAGAATTCAAGCACGTCCGAGTAACGTCTTTTAGTGACAGAGTATTGTGATGACATTTACTTTAGCGAATGAAAACGGAAAAAATTTCGATTGCATTGTCGGTGTATGTGTTACACAAATAATTCTAGTACACCTAACTATAGGGTGCATTTGCCAAATATCGTACAAATTGTTTCTTTGTTATGGTAACGACTTTCAGTGGCTTGGTTTCATGTCGGGAATTATTATTTGAGTGTTCAAAAACAATTTCAATCAATACTACAAATGAACAATGATACAAAACACGTTTAGTGATAGCAAGTACTTCCTTGATATTACGATTGTTGTGCACTAGACATTTCTAGCTGAATTGAATGCATCCAGCAAACATATCCCAATTTACTTTTGTAATGATCAAAGTCTTAGAGTGCAACCTCGTGATATTTTACATTTAGCACGTTCTATAGAAAGTGTGAACGGAATTGACTATTAATCGTGTACTTGGGATAATGCTTTGATATCAAAGATATATTTTCACACTGTGTAATGTTTCGATTCTCTGTTGTGAATACCACCAGTAACGACGTTGATGTTAAATCCTCACCCGTGGTTATTGTAAGTGAATCCTAAACATCGCAACAGTCGGTATGGAAATCGAACGCGTGCGTACTTTTAGATAGGTGACACTAACAAGTTTATTACATCCGTGAAATGCTCTGAAACGTCGATTCGTGATTGTGTTAGCTATTTCATCCTCCATATCTGTGGACACAAAGATATCTTGACTTTGGTTACAACTCACTCGAAACGAATTGTCGCGTGCAATCTAAAAAAGCACAAGTCGAAGACGAATGATTTGATTTCAATGAACTAAAAAAGTCCTTTTGTTTTGATGTTGGGTTTAATACAATTTGTACGACTACAACGAATCCGATTCCAAAAGTGCTATGTTACATTTAACAAAAAGTTTGATGACTTGTATTCTGATATTGATAGATGTTAAAAGTAATATGACTAGTTTATAAAATCCCGATCATGTTCTTTGTCATGTCTGTGTCACAACAAATATGTGATCAAGTCTTACCATTCGATATTAACTTTCGCAGTCGGTGTAATTTGTTGAAGTAACAATACCGACGAGTTCAATGATATTCTCCATCGATGTATTCGAATAATCTGTCAGCTACAAGTGGATTAAAAACTTGATGTCGTTTTGTGGTTAACTCAAGTCAGTGGTCGTATATGGATTCAATTGTGATAATTTAAGTCTCAGTTATTGTTCTGACACTCAAATCTCCGAGTAGTAAATACTCTGTCTTACAGAATAGTATAACGACCTTTACAGTTGGATAAAAATTATCGGTCCTATGAATACAACCAGATGAATTAATTCAAATTTGCGAGTTGTAGTGATATGATCAAATAAGTGAAAACTAGATTTGTAACACTGGTTAATGTTGTGAATAATTCTTTTGAGTATGGTAAGATGTTAAAATGTCTCTTTGGCAAACGGAAAGCCAGATCGCGAATAGAGTTGTAATGTTTCAAGGATTGTTTCAAAGTATAATCTTGAAATGTGGCTGGATCAAAGTTGGTAGTCATGTTTGTCAATCCTATTTCAATTCACACTATGTCAAAGTCAAAATATTTCATTCTGGATTATCTCAGTTTACCTGTAGTACATCTGACGAATGGATTTAAAGTTGACAAATTACCAAAATGATTGAATATTATCGGGTTAGAGATAGTTGGTATTGATTCTATAATTGTTAAAACATCGGCGTGGAATGTGTGAATGATCCGGAAACGGAGTTGAAAGTTGGTCAAGTCAAGTAATATTCAGTTTCAAAAGGATTATACTCTTAAAAAGATTCGAGGTATACCAACAATTGACAATTTGTGGGTATTCAAGTCGTTACCGTTGTGGTTCTGTTATTCCTTACCCTTGTGAGCGTTCGTGGGATTTTACAATTATTTCACACCTATTTGAGTATGCGGTAACCTCACAAAGGATTAGGGTTAGGACGGAAATAAGTGGCAATTTGTTGCTATTCAAGTTACCGACACTGGCGGTTCTCTTAGTCGTTACTTATTAAATCTTACCAGCGAAATCAAGTTCTGCGACAAACTGATTACTAAAATTTCGCCGCGTGAGCGAGCCAACACGAGTTTCCAATACGATATGCGAGAGATGTCTATACTTGAAAGTACGACGTGCGAGCGCACCCATAAGAACACATGGCGAATCACCACCACAGCCTATACCTGTAACGTTTTCATGTCGTCGCGTCCATAAGAATAACGATATATCATTGTCGTCCAAAATATTACTTATAATTCCTACCTTTGTAACACCAAACCACGAGAGATGACTATTCTGATGTGTTATCTTGTGAGTGGTCGTAGGATTTTTACAAATATTTCACACCTTTTTAGAGTGTTAGTATGCGAACGCGGTTATTGTCGATATTCGAATCGCCGTCTAAGCCGGCTCTGCAGTAAACTAATTACCAAAATATTACCTCGGAAGTGATTCCTAGATTTAGCAAACTATTTCGCACTGACTGGCCTAGTGTAATAATCGATAATAGCACACGGCTGGACGGGAAATAATTCCGCGCGCAGGTCATTCGGAATATAGGTCGCACGCGCTGCTTAATCCTCTTGCAAGCCCCGTTTCCGTTTGTGCGGTTATTGTTGGTGACTATTCAACACCGCGCGAGAGATGCCTGAAAGTAGGAATCACGACCGCACCCATAAGAACACATGGCGAATCACCAACACAATCTATACGCGAAAGTACGGCATGCGAAAGTACGATGTGCGAGAGATGCCTACACCCAGAAAGTACGATATGCCAACACGAGTTTTCAATACGAGTCACCGCCGCAGCCTATACTTGAAAGTACGATGTGCGAGCGCACCCATAAGAACACATTACGATGTGCGAGCGATGTCTATACCTAAAAGCACGATGTGTCAACACGAGTTTTCAATACGATATGCGAGAGATGTCTATACTTGAAAGTACGACGTGCGAGCGCATCCATAAGAACACATGGTGAATCACCAGAGATCGCGTAAGAATACATGACAGACACATTATCGTCGTTAGCATGTCGCCGCACGTATACCTAAAAACATTAGCATGCCACCACGAGTTTTCACGTTAGCATGCCGCCGCCGCCTATACCCGAAAACGTTAGCATGCGACCGATCCCTATCTCCGTAACGCTATCATGCGACCGAGAGGGGGGTCTAAAAAGGCGAATCGCCACCCCTGGTTTTCGCGTTAGCATGCGACCGCACCCATAAGAGCCCCAGGCACACCCAGACCGATCCTATATACTACTCTCGGATTCCCAGCGACCTGTCTGAGAGAATAGTGTCATATAACCTTCGAGTCCGCCATGTTTATCAAAATCGAAATGAAATTCGCGTCCTTTAATTTGACGCCCATCCACTCTTAACGAAAGATTTTGAACATCAAAGTGTTTAAAGTTGAATGGATTTTTGGCTCGAACACCGTTAAATGTCGTGGTCTCGACTAAACCAATTACAATCTTCTTTGGCATGGTACTTCTTTGGTAACTAACTCTCTATCAATTTTTGACAACCCCACCGCGAATGTATGAGTCGACATTTGTAAGCGTATCAAGGGATACTTTGCAGTATTCGTCTGTAGTACAGACTTGTGTGCTAAGCTTACACTTTCAGCGATCTTCATCTGTTTGACATACACTTCCATTTCGAATAAAACAATTTGTACATCCGCCGCATCAACAAGCAGACAGAAATTATCTTCGTTACGTGTAAACTTTAATTTCATGTCGACATTATCCAACATACATCTAGACTGTTCAAAAATATCGATTCGAATTTTTCCGATCAACTCTAGCGGGGAGCTGTTTTTTGTAAGGTCTTTTCGTTTACCATATCCAGTATTCGCTGCACCAAGAACATCCATAGAGCCAGCGACATCTTTATAAAAACCTTGCCCTTGCACAAAACTCTCCGAGGCCCCGTCATTGCACAAAACTCCCCGAGGCGCCGTGAGTATCATTCCACAACCGAGAGATATAAGCTTTGTACGCATGACAATTATCCGAATTTGTGATAACCTCATTTGAAATAGTTACATCGATTCGTTTGAAAAGAGAATCCATCATGTTATTGACCAGACCAACTTGCGTATCATTTGCTAAATCAGTTCCATCGCCTTTAGTGAGCTTCAGAATTAATCTCAAGAATGTGTTTTGTAGATCCATATATCGATCCGTCCTTGGTAATTGTAGTTACATGACATTACCTAAGCTATGCGGTTTGACGATGACATATTGCGATTCCTCAATACTGGTTTGCGTGTGAGGTATACTAAATATGTTTAATCCGGAGTTATGAAATTCTCTGGAGCCCGCGTGCACCAACATAGTTCTTAGTCGAATATATACTGTTGTTTACGACGACGTTTGGACAAAGTGTTCTTTGACTTTGGTTTTTTCCTTTTTATAGCCTCGGGGGTTAAAATTTTATCAATCACTCGACCGCCAGCTTGTTTACTTCTCTTGACAACACTAGACTTGATCGAGTTACCCCGTAATAGATCTCTTGCTATTTCACCGCCAGTCCGTAACAATTGACCTCCGGCGTATTTTGCAATAGGTGTCAGTAAACGACCAAGTGATTTAAACAAACTCCCGATACCGGAACCGGCTTGAACTCCACCACTAAAATATCCATAACCATCGCCTGTCTGATTATAATGACGATGGACAGAATGATGGTCACACGTGGAAACAACTTTCCGAAACCCAGGAATTAAATTTAGACGGATAACCAAACCATGTAACAAGATATTGTGTTTTCTTTTCTTTCTTGTGAGTAGACAGGATTTTTTCGATATTGTAAATATTATTATTTTTAGTTATATGCTGTAACTATTCACGCTGAAAGCGACCGTCTACAACTTCACCATGGTAGTCTTTCAATTGGTAAGTCGGATGGTCCCCTTTACGACATTGAGATATGAAAAAGATTTCTTTGGTCCAACTCGCCAAGGCACTTTTTAAAAAATCACCTCGTGATTTCGAAATCCTGACTGGTGTGCCAATAGTGAGTTTGGGTTTTTTAGGGGTCATGTCACCGTATAACCTAAAATTTGTTCTTGATTTGAATAATTAACATCCGCTGAAGGACACCCTATAGCAACGTGAAAAGTAGTGTTATACCCCTGGCATATCCCAGACAGGACACTGACATAATTCAAAGTATTATTATGAGTGAAATAACGGCATAACACCTGCTTCAGAGTACGAATAACACGCTCGCATATCGATGCTTTCAGTTCACTATTTGTATGAAAATGTCGCACATTGTTCTCTCTTAAGAAAGTCTGAAACGCAAGATTAGTAAACTCAGAACCTTGATCACTTTAAATAACATGAGGTATACGATCCCTAAATATTTCCTTGGGTCCACGAATAATACCTTGTGAGGTTTTGTCCTTGAGTGGATACAGATATAAAAATCGGCTGAAACAATCGATCGTCACCAACACATATTTAAAATAGTCGTTTTCTTTTGAAAGATTTTGCATATGCATTAGATCGGTTTGATACTGAACACCGAGACCAGACGTAATCACTCTAGGTCTCTTAAATTTCTTTCGATATGGAAAATGTTTCGTGTACGCGTCCTTGCTCGAAAGAAACTCGTTGACTTTGGCTCTATTCCGCCCTCTAGAAAATACGTATGCACCGCGGTAACTACCAGGTAGCCATGGCGTGAAATATTTAGTATGGCTCCTATCCGTATCGTCTCGGGGTCTTGGGTGTACGACCACTTTTCGTCTTGGCATGTTGAGTCTTTACTTTTTTTCGTTGTCTACTCGGTGATGGTGAGTGGGGTTTAGGAATCCTTGATGGTTCACCCTTGATCAGGCGTCGCAGTGCGTCTAACTCACTAGCTGAAAATAGATTCCTTTGTTCCGAAATATCGATTTTCATCGGTTGACAGTGATTGTGCTGTGTTTTGTTTGATACCGATTTAGTGCGTCGTTATATAAGGCTAATTTTCGTTCCTGGGGTATGTTCATCTGTAATATGTCGCTCATACATTTGTCGATATCCAAATTCAATTTCTGAACTGCAACCTCGTTGACCGGGTTCTGATTTATGAAGATTTTTTTGAAAGAAGTCATTTTTGGAAAAGATTACCGAGTTAAACAGTGACGGCGGGTAGGATGCTTGATAATAGAGTCATAAACATACCATCATTCTGGTTAACCATACGTTTCTTCTGTCGAATAGGCATGTCTTTCCTGACAAGCCGACGTAAACTACATTTATGAGCTGATAGTCGCTTTCTTTTATACTGTGAAAGAGGGATGTTGCCGTTTAAAATGTTATTTGTGCATTCACATATACACTCGATCAATTCTTTACTGGCTCCCGATATAATTTGCTTGCGTATCTCAGGTTTACATTTATGTAGGAACTCTAGTGTGGGTATATGCCGCCGTGTCCGAGCTGGAACCTTCGTCATTTTGAGTTTGAAGTAGTCTCCGTGCTTGGCTATTTAGACCATCTGGCCAGGGTTTCACCAGGGAATATATTGGTCATAACTTGTCGATTTTCAGGTGCTTCTTGCGTCAGATCAAGGAACAAATAACTATGAGGTTGCCGAGCAGCGTCACGATAAGCCCCTGGTAAAAATCTAGAGTTTGGGTAGATTTGTCGACCAAGAAAACTGATCTGCTGTTGATCGCGCGGATTCTTGAAAATCACCATATACGAGCTTGAATGACTCAAGTCACCTGCTCCTTTACCCCTGTGATACAGGTCTGTGTGACGTAACAAATCGGCTTAGCTGAATTATGAGAAAATCTTGTAAAGTAGTCAGCAATTTTCGCTGTCTCAGTCATAAAATCATCCACTATAATCAAGGTGTCTTCAGAGCAAACCTTTAACTCTTCTAAAATATCTAGACCCTTGTAGAATTCTACGTTATGCATCTCCTGATAATTATTGTAACAATATACGACCCTGGACACACTAGGTTTAATCATTGAACTCGCATGTCGAATCAGCTTTAAAACAAAAGTAGTCTTCCCACTCCTTGAAGGACCACTCACAATACACGTGAATGGGTGGATCAATTCCATCATTTGTTGTTTATTGAAAACCCGATACAGTGCATGTGTTTGTATATCAACAAGGTTGGGAATATCCACTGTTGTAGTCATCTTGTTCTAGTGGAATATGTAATCCTAGTAGAGTTCGATTTAACAATTTTCCACGGGTTATGAAATCTTCATCTGTCCCTCGTAATTTCGTAGTGGAAGTTGTAGTGTTACGAACGTTTCATCTCGTCAAGCAGCTGATCCCAATCTGTAAAATAATAAATCAAAAGGAGGATTCATAACACGAGGGGATTCATAGGACTTTAAAATCTGACAGTGTTACTATACCAAGCTATAGACCTCACCATGGAGCACAAGTTTTGGTGATCTGCTTTTCCTCGATCAGGTATCATTGACGTTGCGAGTTGTTTGGTAGAACCAAGAATCATGAACTGTGGTAATTCCCGCTCCAAGGTAATCATCTCCATATGTAAACTATGTAAATCTAACGACATGAGAGACTTTAGATAGGTAATAGTGTTATCCATCTGGAAAACAAATAATACATGGACACAAAATACAAATAAATCACATCAAACAAACAAAATATACAAATAAATTAAAGTCACACAAAATATATACAAATACACCATAATAACATTCAACGCCGTGATTTATTTTATCTTTGGCCACTGTGAAAGCGATTGAGACCGTGGAAAGATGCATCGGCGTCGTATCTCACTTACATCAAACCAGGTTGATGAAGATATTGAGCATACGTATCTTTACAGCATTGTCTCGAGCGGTCAAAAGAAATCGGATCAGTCAGGAATTCGTTTCGATGCTCATCGCAAAAATAACGTGGAAACCAATTCTCGTAATCGCAAAAAAAAATCGTTCCTTTTCTCGGAGATGAGAATATCATCGAGTGGTGCTGAATGTGCGATGAAAAACGAGTCGATATCCACCAAAAGTAGCATGAAGCAGTCGGTGTGAAAATATCTACATAAACAATCATAAAAAACGACAACATCCGTAATTTGACATTATTATACAACCAGAACGATACTTGAATTCAGTAATCTTGCACGATCTTTTGAGGGTGCTTCGTTATTTCAAATAGATCTGTGTTTAATTGTTCACACTTGACGAAAAAACGATCCATCACATTTGCGTTCAATTCACTTTTATCACAAAACGTGGTTTGTTCGCATTTACGCGGATTCATTAACTCACGATCATAACAAGAATTCGCAGCGAGTTTTTGCGTTAGTCCAATAATCTCCATGTTAGGATCGCGATCCCCAGCACGTCGACAGTGTGAGACATTTTTTGTAAAGGTAGCAAAACAGGTCTTCTTGGCGAACTCGACAGCCTCATAAATTTTTGATACCTCCAACCCATGATCTACATACCATCTGATCAAGTCGGAGGTTAGCAAGATTTTCTTACCACAGTACGACGCAACCAACATGTCAGTGGGTCTACTGGGTGATTTCCGATCTACAGCAAGCTGATTCATGTGACTTTTCACGGTATCGCGAGACACTGTGGTATTTTTGAATATCGGGTGGAGTTCAGCGAATCGCTTTTTCGAATGTGGTCGTGTACAAATATCAATCAGCAAACAACCAAAGAAAGTATCATTCATCACCATCTCCATCAATTTCTGTGGGCTGACAGACTTGGCACGAGCCAGTTGTGGTTGAATACCATCGAGTTATCGCATAATATCAGGATTTCTCTTCTTCTCAATATTCCACTCACATTCCCATTTACATACAACCTGATAATTTATACTTTCATAATAATTATGAACGCGTTTAGCTCGCTCTCGACGTACTGGGTCATTACGTCCGAATCTGCAATCGTGGGCGTGAAAATCACATCTAAGTAACGATAAGATTATCCCTTGTCCGGCCGAATTACGATAAAACTCATCAGGTCGATAATTGTGCGTACCCAAATGAATTTCAGGACCGTTAAAAGCGTGGTGAACATGTACCTTATGAATATGGGAATACCAATTCATCCACGTGGTTCCAGTCTCTGACCATTTTGGCGCGGTCTTGACAGGTTTGAATTTAGTACACTCGACGTCGATTGGTTGCCAACGTACCGCAAATCCGGTAGGACTTGATCGACTTAAAGGATACAGATAGAGTGAGTCGCTGGTCAAACTTGTTATGTGTTGCGCAATCTATGCATTTTCCTTATAAACATGTTCCTTGATTCGAGTTACACCTGGTTTTGGGTATCGATGGAAAATGATCGATGGTCCACCCCCTAAATTAACCCTGAATAGCGCAAACAGATCTTTATGTTTGTCGTTGAACATTGTGAAATCACGCGGGATGCTATTAAAAAGATGTCTCGATACAACCCCGAGCAGGCAGACCGCATCCTTGAATATATCAACATTTATTTGACTTTTAAATGATTGGAATTGTTTTTCTAAAACCTCTATGAGGTAGTGAGTATCGTTCGCGTTGCACCATTTGAGATAATCACGCAAAGAGGTCATTTTGTTGTCGTTCCAAACCTTCAAACAGTTTTCATATTCTGATGTTGCTATATTGCAACCTTTTAGCGGGTTGTAAAACTCGTCGTGGCTAGGAAGACTCGAGTTATCCAACTTTTCCAAACTAGTCAGAAACTGGTACGGGAAGTGAGCTTTAGCGGTGCTACATTTGAAGGCTTCCAAATATGAATCATACGAGAAATCGGGCGTTAAGTAATTCAAAATGTCCAAGAATTGAAGTCTGTTGGTCGTCATTGAGAGAAATTTGTTACCGCGTTTCAGTACACTCAGATTGTCGTCAACGAGAAAATCAAACAAGTACGCTTTGAGCCAGTTCAAGTCATACCGACCACCATTGAATGATAACACAGGAATTTGACGTAAATAACTCATAAACTCCACTTGTAAACGGTCAAGGGGTATTGGGTGTTTTGAAGGATCGTGCGTTTTCATTTCGGTAATTTTAGATTTGAGCATGTCCAGGTAGGGTCGATATTCTGTGAGTGACAGTCTGAATTATTCACTTTGAATATCATGAAAATGATCAATCATTTGCGAGCACAAATCGTTTGTATCACCGCTCGAGACAATTACATGCGACTCTGAGTAACCTTCCACATTAGACGATATGCTAACGGCGATGGGAATGTTCTGATGCTCTCGCAAAGTTTTTGAGGAATTGTTGGTATCATACACACTCTCTATAATGAACGCAATACGCTATTTGAAATAACGAAGCTGGTGGAGAACGAATACTCCTTCAAGATCGAGCTTTTCAAATATGTTCAGAGGAGGTTATATATACACAAACGGGGAACGCTTCAGCAGGACCCGTTACGCATTTGTGCTTAGTCAATTCATGTTGTGAATCAAATAATTTTTCACAACTATCACATTGATAGCTCTCCGCATAACGGTTCACGTTGGTAATGAGACAAAAATGGCGATCCTCTAAATGTAAGTAAACAGCTCTCGCTTCATAGGTACTACGCCGGAGTGCACTAGCTTTACCCTCAGTTTTGGTGTACACAAATATGGCCACATTAAACAAGACCTCGATATCCTTCAACATGTCGAGAGTTACGCAAGCTTCCACACTGACACCACATACCGATGTGAATTGTTGAGCCATTTCCTTTGTTTTTTTTCCTAGTGAGTGGGCGATGCAGCGAAAAGCACAGAGACTGTCATTGTACAGTTTCATATTTTTTCGACGTGCAAATGTCATGACAGACTTTTATTGTTCAAGCCATATCGGCAGCTTAATACCGCCACAACCAATCAACAAAACATCGGTAGGGTATGTATAGAACTGTGGATTTATCAGACAGATCGACTCGGCAGCTTGGAAAACACCCACCCGCCTACGACTCAAGTTGCGAATATTATACACATGGCTTCTGTTCACTACATACGATTTCACCGCGTGCCAGTTCTGGGACGTAATTTCTTGCTGTTGATCGTCGTTCTCTGGCGCCACATTCCCATCATCGTGATTCCTCAGACATCAACTCATCTGTAAAATTGATAACGCGTGGTTACATTCAACACTTGTGAATATTAAACTAGTTATACTTACAATGTGGTTTATTTTTCGGTATCTTCCTTGACTTTTTATGCTAAACAAGTAACACGTCAAACTATGTCGCTAATATTGTGTTATACCAGATGACTAACCTGTAGACTTGAGGAGTATTTTTATTAACCTGCGATTCCACTTCGTCTGTTCAACAACAAAAAAATCATTACATCATACTCCTTTCGTTCTGAACAGTAATAACTCACCGTTCCAATTCTTTGTTTTAATTCTGGTACTTGTCTTTGTCTGATGGATAAACGAATAACATATTATAATTATAAATTAAAGTAGTCATATCAGAGAACTTACCTATTAAGTAGTTAACCGCCGTCTTACTCTTGAATTCACTCAGGTCACCAAATACGTAGTTTGCTATAACTCAATCTTATGTGTTCCAACCCGCGGATTATGTTTGGATCAATAAAGTACGGCACGTGGTGATATCTTTGTATAGGCCTCATTTTCGCACGCTTAGGCGATTCGCTTTTCATTGCTATTGTGTAACAACCCTTTCCCTCTCTATACCGCGCGGCGTTTCACACCTTATCGAGGTTCTCTTCGCAGTTATTGTTACAGACATCTGTTATGGTAACTAGCGCGATTATTGAGAATAATCTTCTGTACTATCATAACTTACCAACTCCCACCTTGAGCGAAATGGAAAAATTCATCCACGGAGTACTAGATTCCTATGTACGTGATCAAAACGTGGACCATGTTCGAAAGTGTGATTTTGCCTCATTGGTTAACTCGATTCGATCATACGGCATCGACTGGAACGGGGTTTTTAGTATCATAAGCATTGCGGCGATGAAAAGTGACATTCATTCCGTCGCAGTGTACAGAGATTTAACAACAGACATCTTGAATACTCACTACAGTACAATGATCAGTGACTGGGTAAGAAGAAAATTCATTCGTATCATTTGTCACTTGTGAACGGTATACTTTCTTACAGAATCCCTGTAGAGTTTATTTCAATCAAAGTCTATTCGCAAGGATCATCAGTGTTATATAAAGACTGTTAATTCGCTCAATACCACGCGCCTAATTCTATAAATGTCGATGGATTTCCTGATGATTTTCATATTACCGACCGATATGGCATCGAACAGTGTCAACAGTATGCAAGTCGAAGCAACTTCAAATTTCCACGTCGGTGTCAAATTCGTTTCATCGCCCAAAAGAGGTCCTGTTAGTCAATATCTCAAAGGCATATTGCTTTAATGAGAGTGATATTCCAATTTATTGTGGTGTATTCTGTTACGAAGGTATCGTGTTTTAGCTTATAATTGTATTTTAATGTAAGGCAAAATAGTGCTTTACCTCCAGGCACGTTTTTGGTCATTACTTTTTTTCCTAAAGTGAAAAAAATGACAAAACCCATCATTGAAAAGCTGATAAAATTATCTGTCCAACGGTATATAATACGTCTTTATTAGAATTTTTTCTAGGTTGACTGAAAATTTTACAGGACTACAGTGTCGTCTGGAATGATGGCGTCATTAAATGTACCGTCAAACATACTGAACTTTATTTATCATCACGTGAATCCCACACAAGTTTGAGTTCGGCTATTTTTACAAAGATCTTTTGCTGATATATCATACATCGCGGGCTTCCAGAATACAGTCACGACGCATGCTACCCCCGAAACAGGCTCGTTGAATCCCAATGCTAGATCCAACCCATGTTAACAGTCACTGATTTACAGACGAATCTTAAAATCTCTAATTTTGTTACTGTAGGCAAGCTACCTCTATCAATTACATTTCACTGCCTCCACGACATATAGAGCAATATTGCATTTACTGGGGATATTGCTTGGATTCCGTTATCTGGGTCGTGTAAACATACTCTATGCGAGGATTAGAAATGTGCGTCAACGCAACGACCATTTGGAATACTGCGAACTATCCTATACGGTTTGCAGATGAACTTTTACCAATTTGATGTTTCGTTTGCTTGTTAGTGAGCGTTTACTCATCGAAGTCCGCGTTTATTTTTTTCGAATATTTGAAATATTTTTAGATTTATAAAGCCAGCACAAACAGTGATACTCAGTTTAGCATTCAATTAGTTACACAACTTATCATTCTGTAATCGCAGCTTCGATTTCACCGATGTATGTTACGAATTATGAACCGCCGTGAAGTCAACACTGTAGAGTTTGAATTTGTCCCATAGTAGGCCTACATATTTAGCAAAGCCAATCCGCCCGTATCCACGCAGTGCTGCAAATTCAAAGGAAACAAACAAATTATATCGCACGTTGACCTGCTCCAACGTATATATCATTGACTGAAAGATACGTACGCGTCATTATTTATTCAGACATAACTTGCTGGACGTGGATTGAATCACATGTGCCTCGATAAAAAGAAATGATTAAACAGTCATTCAAGATATCTATTTCCGATAAATATATATATTAAAAGTTACTATCTAAAATCTTGTTGCACCGAAAGCAGTTGCTAGGAAATATAGGTGCTTGAATCGTTGTATTGCAAAAAATTCACCGCGTATATCCAATGTACCCTGTTGGATTCTCGCGCACTGTAATATAATTAGTGGGGAATCCAAAACTCGATTGCTTATTTGAGCAAATACCAAGCATATTCGAGAGACTATGATTGCAGCCGTACCATTGAAAAATATTACTTGACATATCACTACATTTTTGCTGTTCCACAATTTCAGTCATTGCGATCGTGTTTTACCATACAGAATTTACGAGGCAAGCCAGCGATACGAACCATTCAATGATTTACATGAAATTAATCATGTTGAGTGAGCTCGTTTCATCTACCTAATAGTCACGCCGTAGGTAATCAAAATCATGGATAATTTTTATCAGCATCTTACGATCAAGTGATGGTGACTGATGGTAACGGTCATCAAATACGTATATATTGTTTTATAATGCTGCCGATGTCTAGCCGTATCGAATTCGATGAAGCTCATATCTGTTGACTAATAAAGCAGTTTATTAACCGAATTCAATGATACGCAGCTTGGTATTTAATGAGCGATTCAGTCGACCGATGTTTATATTTCATTCTGCTGACCACTGCCTTTCTCATTATGTGTGCACAACGATCGGTGATAGCAGTGAATTCCGTTTTAACGTGAATCCTGCGATATCACATTATACATTTAATGACTGACTGCATCCATAATGCTTGCAAACGGATAGTTTGAGAGAATGTTGATGAGAGATCTCTATAATATGAATTCGGGACTATAAACAGATCAATAACTATAATCATGAATTCGAGGTAAATCACGCCGAGCGCGAAAATATTTTAGTTGACCACAGCTCCACGCCCCCTTCAGATGTTTTCACGCCCACACAAGAGGAAGTGCCTCCCAGTTTCAGAACCCCTACCCTAAGCCGTTTTCTAGTCGTCTCAGTCGTGGCAGTGTTTCGGCCATTGCACGTCAATTTCAGCATTTCAAAATGTTTTTTTTTTAGCTTTCTACCGAAATCTCAAATCAATTCGCGGGCCGAAAAATATGACCCCACGGGCCACGTGTTGGTGACCCATGACCTAGAGCAGTGGTTCCCAACCTTTTTCATCTCGTGCCTCCCTTGGCCGAAATTTAAGCCAAAATTCCTCCCTTAGGATGAATCTGCCCGATGAATCAAAAAGATCATTTTTACCGCGCAAACACCTGTTGACTGAGAGAATAAGACGGGCTGTACCGAGTGTTTTTTTCTAGCAGTGCTGTAATACCACTTTTAAGACCTCCAAAAACAATGGTTTTGGTCCCAATCAAACAAATTCTGTAAGGCTCGACTTGACAGACCCCCACACTTCCAGTTGTGTTTTCGGCTTACCATGCACCCATCGCTAATATAACTGCCGCGAAAATTCAGTATGCATAAGTTTACTGGTCTCGCGATTTGTTTCTCAAGCTTGCGTATGCATTGGGCTAATATTATTGGTGCTTTCACATATGGTAGGGTTGACCAGACTCGAGACTGACTAGAGCCATCATTTTCTGATGACTCGACTTGACTCGAGTCATTTTTTCAAAATGCGGAAACGACTCGCTTCGAGACAATCTGGGTATTGACTCGACTTGAACTCCAGTCATTGAGCATGACTCGAACCAAGCCATATGACTCGAGACTATAAGACGGCCAAGAACGATATTTCATTGTAATTTCGAAGAACAGTAAAGTGTCCACTAGGGTTAGTTCGGATATCAATAATTTTCACTATCCGGATAACGGATATATCCGGATATTTTGGAATTTATCTAACCGGTTAACCGGATAATAACTGCTAAGTGAGACAATCGATTTCATGAGGTCTGCATGTAAAACGGATCGCAAAATCATTACACAGTGTTATTGTAGAGTACCTACCTACGCGCGCAGTATGAGCGAATACGAGAAAAACCACGCAAAATTAATTTCACTGCTTGTGCAATGCCCTCTTTATAAAGCACAGATGCATCAATTGTGGGATCCTGTAGCCGGGACCGGAATTTTGTAACAAAGAGTCCACGTTCATTGAATGCTTTTTCAGCTTCCACAGAAGTGGGCTGAATAGAAAGCAGCGCTTCGTAGAGAGTCAAAAGGTTGGCAGGTCGTACGCCGGAAACTTCAACGGCTTTACATCCTTTTGACCATCCTTATGTTTAGGTTTGAGGTACTAGAAGGACGACTAGCTGATACTGGAATTGATGCCGTCATGATACCTCGCTCTAATTCACGTGATCAGGCACGCAGCCAGCCGAAAATGTAGGGGGATTGAAATAAAATCAGGGGGTTTCGTTTTTTTTTTCGAATTAATCATCAGCGGAAATCAATTACGCTTGCACGCACGGACATTTTTGCCAACATTCGATGTCATTCAGTTTCGCGGTGTCAGTCTCAGAATCACTAATTAGAATACACTTAACGGCATATCGTCAACAAGCCATCGAGAGATAGGAGTCAATGTATGCTGGGTCCGAGATGGTTAGGCCAGCGATCATATTGTTCTTAGGCCTATTGCAGATGCGATTGTGTAGGTCAACGATAATATCGTGAGCACCAAGCCAATGAAGATGGGATTGTGCGGGCCAGCGATGGAATAGTGTGTACACTGCACATTGCCTATTGCAGATGCGATTCTTCAATCCAGTGGAACTATCGGCTTGTTGAAGACGCGATAAATCAGGCCAGAGACGATAGCCGAGCGCGCGGCAATCAATGACCTAATTTAACGATCTTCTCAGCAGGAGATCGCGTCACATTACATTGTGCAATGTGAACAGACGCATCTCGCTACTTGGCAGCAGGCTTTTCGTCAATCGGCCGCGCCAACACTGAATACGACTTATTGAAGCTTAATAATACGTGTAAAATGCATTAGCAGCGATTCTTTTTTATCCGGTTAACCGATAGAAAAATATCCGGATATCAGATAGTGAAAATACCCGCGGTTAACCGAGTAACCGGTTAACCGTTATCCGGATAATCCAACCCTAGTGTCCACCCTATCGGAATTTCGTCTAGTGATCTTGGTACTTGACAATGCTACAAGAAACTGCTCAAAGTGAGGAAAATTAGTATATCACAAATGCAAATCATTCAATATCACCAAACAGTGTTGACTTGAGTGTGACATGGACTCGGACTCGAGTCATAATACCATGATTCAGACTCTACCCTGTGCTCGGTGACTTGGACTCGGACTTGTCTCAATGGTGAATTGAAAGTGATTCGAATTGACTCTAGTCAAAATTATGAAAGCGAGATTGATTTGTGACTTGGAGCCTCGGGACTTGGTTAAAGCATTGATACATGACGTACACGTGATGAGACTCCCTGTTAGAGCTCATTGAAATTTAGTAAACCCATTACGCTTCGGCGACATTGCACCGAGTTTAACATGTCTTTTTTCGATCAGGTTGCTGTTAAATAAAAATAAAGCAAGGCTAGCGATCTCTTTGACTTGAATCGATGAGGTTGGAATATTTTGTCACTGTCTGAAAATGTTGACTTGAAAATATAAGATATATATTTTCACTAGAGGCCTTGTTGTGATAGATTGGGCACGACATTTGCTCGCTTAGGATACATTTGATTGGGGCCGTCACTGGCCTACAAAATTGCAGAAAATATGAACTAGTTTAAAAACGGGGGGATTTGTATGTGAAAAGTAGATTTCAAATAGCATTCGAACATACTTTCAGCAAACAAAAAACAGGCATAAGGAGCATACGTTCGAATGTAACTAGTTGACTACATGACAGTTCGGACATGAACAATTTGGGAAATCCGTGGCAATTCTAAAGTGGAATTCCTCCCTAAAAATTGCAAAATTCCCCCAAAGGGGGGAATTCCTCCCCCGTTGGAATCCACTGACCTAGAGTCTATTAGTACTGTTTTTTCAAATCCAAATTTTTCTACCACAATACACTTGGTTCCACTGGTTGAAATCGGAGCCAAAGCTCGTGTGGAGCGTTCCTCTAGGCAACCTAACTATTTCATGTTGTTGAGAGAAAGAAATAATTCTTTATATTTCTGATCTTGTAACAGGTTGCAATTGTACAAAATTTGCCATGATCCAAAAATTTTTTCAGGTAGTCATAGCCAGTGAAATTTGAAAAAAAAGTTATTATTGCACATCCTGCGCATACATGATCGATATTTTGGTATAGGGACAATGGCTCAGCGTTACGTTTTACAGATCCTATAAATATAGACAAATCAAAGGATTGCACAGTGTCTCAATGACAAGCTTTGAACTTGTGAACCGCTCAACTCTTCTTATTGGGCCATACATCGGTAGGTATTAGATGTGCTGGTATGATTTAGAAATTAATCGTTGTGTGATGTCCTACACACAGGTAGGCAAACGGCTAGATCAAGGATTCTTGAAGAATGGGTCACCGTGTTATCTGTGCTATTGTCAATTAGACAGGCTAACGCACGTTATCTTTCTCTGAATTAAATATTATCGGCTTTACAAGTTACATTTTATTTCATTCCAGTTTTAATTGGAGTGCCGAATTTCATGGTGTTGCTGTATATTAGGGTTGTTCAGATTTGGACATTTTTTAGGAAACTTGTTTTACGTAGTTCCAAATGATAGTTTAGTACATAAAAACACTTGCATAAGAGATTTTGGTCATTTTCCTCGCGATCTTCCTTGCCCGCAAAGTCCCCAAAGATCCATGGGCCAATTCTCCCTACTACCGACGATACAATATATATGCCTATAATTTTGAATAGTGACGTTCTTCCAATAAGGTGTTGTAACCTTTAATCAAGAATTGCAGTAATGTAGCCCACATCACAGTTACAATCAGCAAAGGATTACCGCGATGTAAACTACTCAATGTTAACTGCTAACCCCATTGCAACAATTACTGATCAGATTGGATGCTTAATGGCTCATTTGTAATCGTCTGCTTGACACACTCGTGTTATTTTCACGCATCTTTGCATAGTGTAATTCGTTACTCAAACAGAGCTTTATGATTTTATCGGATTCGTTTGAACCAGAACCTTGTATAACCAATTAAATTGATTAACGTCAGACAGGCTGGTAAGTAAGTTACACTTCGGAATGGTCGAACTATTTTAAGATTTAATTAAACTGTATGGCTTGACATGAATGACACAAGTGGTACAGGGAGTCATGAGAAGAATGACAGGTTGCCAGTCATGGATCATACCCGCTAAAACAGTTTTTGATGTAGAACTGTACTCTGATATTGTATAGTTGCTTCGAGAATAATAGGTTTTGAAGTACCGTTACAGTATTATGCCAGGGATTATGAAATTCTACTGGAATTGTAATTTTCAATGTATAATGCGCAAGATTTACCGATTTTTCGTCCTAAAGTAGGAGCTGCGTATTATACATGGATACAACAAGCCTTAAAAAAAATCTCGTTCGACAAAAAACTTGGAAATCACACCTTCATGTTTTTTTTTCAATCGCGCATCACTTTCGGCCATCATGCCCAGTAATTCGTAATATAAGTGTAACGCGCTGCCAATTTGCTAGAAGCGAGCGTGCAAACCAGAATGACACCTTTTACTTAAGTACAACTATACTGTGAATGCAGGGTGCGTGCAATACATGAGTACAGGCTTTTCCCAGAATTTGCATGCCATTTTAAGGGTGCATATTATACATAGGGACATACTATAGTTTGAAAATTACGGTAGGCCTATTCCTGAAGTAGAAGCTTATTTGTCGACTGTTAGGCCTGGGTCTTGTTTGATTGGAGTTGGACTCCTGGTAAATACATGAACATAATAAAAATTGACTGCTTCTTGCATGGTTGATTGATGTGATTTGTTACTAAATGGTAATCGAACTTCACATGGATGATAGGACTTGTGAATTTGTGACCGTTTGCAGTTGCTGACTTGAACAGTCCAATCTTATTTTTGAGTCTCTATGTGTCATGCATATGGAGTTTACGATTTAACATAATTTTTTTTTTTTGGATTTTCAGTATTGTATGATGCGGTTGTTATTTAATATCATGTGATAGTTATCATGGCGGAAAGGTGTCAATATGAAGATTCTGATATCAGTGATGCTCCTTCATCATCATCAACCAAAGCTACCGGTAAGGAAATCCTGAATCCTTAGCTATCTATTTATTTGATAAATATTATAAACATGGGATACCGTAGTTTTTTTTATGTACAATGCGCAAAATTTTACGGATTTTTTTGTCCTAAAATAGGGGGTGCTCATCATGCATAGGTACAACAAGCCTTGAAAAATATCTCTGCCAAAATGAAGCTTGAAATCATGTTTGGTTTCAATTGCAAATGACATTCAGCCATCATGGCCGGTATTTTGTATTGTCAGTGTTACCCGCTACCAGTCGCGAGAAGCACGTTGCCAATTAGCGAGAGTCTGCACTGCACAACAGCACGCGATTCTCTGCTGAGTTGGTTTGCCGTTTGTACGTGAACAAAATTATGTCATTGATTGCTATAGCAGCGGGCATTGTACAATGTAGGCCTACACAGGCTACACCTGTTAGGTGCAAAGGCCATTGAATCAATGTGTTGTTGTTCTTTTAAAAAGCTAGTACTTCCAGATGGATTGATTACTCGCATATATTTGCTTACATATATATGCTTACATCAAATTCTTAGAAGTATTTTTGTTGCGGTAAACCTACGTGATTTCAACACAATGTGCTCATAATTCGCGGTACGAATTCTTTTTGATGATTTTATTTAAAGCGAATGAAAAGAATGTTATCCAGACATACCCACCCAATTATGAATTGGACATTATGCTACCGTATTTATCAATGTATTCAAGTGAAAAGATAGGGCATGATTTATGATTCAGTTGACTGGTGCGGCCCGCGAGCGATTTGAAGGTTTGAATTCGACCCGCGACGCGATTTGAGTTTGACACCCCTGCCTTATACTATATAATTATATATAATCTTAATTCATATGTCTCCATTAGAAATACACCAACTACTGCGACACAATTTTTCTTCAATGTCCCTGATACCGCCCCTCACGCCCACCCCCCTCATATCGCTTTGCCAATAGTTTCAGCACCCTTTTGAATTCAAATCGAAACGCAGGGTTGCTGGAGCCATGGTTCAGAACCACTGTTCTGCAGGAATATTACCCCCGAATTTATGACTTCGTGGTAAACTGGCCAGGTTCTGTTGGTTGAGCCCTGGTCAGTCCTAACATTTGCTGTAAAACTGGGACCAATACTTTGCTGCTTGGCACTGAAAGGTCTGTTACGGCATGGCGTAAAAATGGATGGTTTTGCTCATACTTGGCAGGGAGATATTTGAATATAGTATGCAAAACCGTGTGTATTTTATATATAATCACGATTTTAACACCATCATTTCGATGCGATGGCAAATCACAGCTATGACTATTGATTAGGCCTACCATATTCATCATCAGTTCATCCGCATATCTTGTCATCAGCAATGTCTATCAGTTTTACGACATCTCAAAAAAGCTAACTTTTCTGCTTTAGACGTAGCAGGCCTGCAGAGTGCTAAATATTTTGCCATATTTGGTATTTTCTGTATCCTAATAATAATTAAAATCCACCCTAGCCGCATTCATTCAAGGAACCTGTGGCGATGTGCACTTTACAATGAAAGACCATGCTAAACTCGAAGTGGTGCTTGATCAAGGTACATCACGCCGTGAAGGTGAGTTCATTTGAATATTTTCCCGTTCGCACTGTCGTATGTATGGTTGTTGTAAGAAAATACATGATGTCCAGGAAAATGTTCATCAATGAGCTATATCTCTGCAGTTAAATGAACAACTCATTCAGGTGTGGAACCTCGCACCACCATCAGCGTTTCAAGCAATTTCAATCAATGCGAAGTCTAAACCTACTGTGTTGCGCACAAAATACTTTGCTGATTTGAGTTGCTTATCAGCAATTCGTCATGATATATTTCCCGAAACGATTTTCACATTCTATACATATGTATTCCGCATCTGTGGCATTGCCGATTAGGATGAGTGGTCTGTTCGCAAAATAACTTAATCTGCTAACATGGAATGGAAATGGGATAAAGAAGCGGTGTTAGACCATTTTGCTATTCACTGCCGCATTTCAATTACCGTACATATATTGCATACTGGGGGACTTCGAACCGATAAAAGTCCTCTCAGAGTTCTGTGCCATCAATGTTTTCTTGTGACATACCTTGCGCACAAAAGTTTCTAAATGTAGAAGTCGAATACTCCTGAAATGGCGCCTAAACAATATTTGCTTAAAATGAGAGGCTGTTGTGCACCAGAAATTCATCCCAGATATTTGTGAACCTTTTCTTTTTCAGTCGTCATGTAACGAAAATTGACGCAAACTTGCAACGAAAATTCTAAGGCAGTTGCAGTAGTAAGTTCAATTACGCTATGACTCTGAAATGTTACCAAAACATTTTGAAGAGCTTCTTGGAGGTACAGAACTTCAATATACAGTTAAATAGTATATTCATATTGAAATGAACCCGAATATTTTCGGCTGACACTCGTCAGGGGTAATCGTCAGCAACTAGTAAAAAAATCTTACTGGATAACGGTTACCCTGAACTCGTCATCAGCCGCGGCATGGAGAGGAAATTAACGCAATTACCTCATAGGCACACTCGTGCATAGAGCGTTGATGATATGTTCGGATAACAAACTGAGTTTAGAACTTGACCACATCCGAAAAATCTTACTGGATAACGGTTACCCTGAACACGTCATCAGCCGCGGCATGGAGAGGAAATTAACGCAATTACCTCATAGGCACACTCGTGCATAGAGCGTTGATGATATGTTCGGATAACAAACTGAGTTTAGAACTTGACCACATCCGAAAAATCTTACTGGATAACGGTTACCCTGAACACGTCATCAGCCGCGGCATGGAGAGGAAATTAACGCAATTACCTCATAGGCACACTCGTGCATAGAGCGTTGATGATATGTTCGGATAACAAACTGAGTTTAGAACTTGACCACATCCGAAAAATCTTACTGGATAACGGTTACCCTGAACACGTCATCAGCCGCGGCATGGAGAGGAAATTAACGCAATTACCTCATAGGCACACTCGTGCATAGAGCGTTGATGATATGTTCGGATAACAAACTGAGTTTAGAACTTGACCACATCCGAAAAATCTTACTGGATAACGGTTACCCTGAACACGTCATCAGCCGCGGCATGGAGAGGAAATTATCGCAATTACCTCATAGGCACACTCGTGCATAGAGCGTTGATGATATGTTCGGATAACAAACTGAGTTTAGAACTTGACCACATCCAAAAAATCTTACTGGATAACGGTTACCCTGAACACGTCATCAGCCGCGGCATGGAGAGGAAATTAACGCAATTACCTCATAGGCACACTCGTGCATAGAGCGTTGATGATATGTTCGGATAACAAACTGAGTTTAGAACTTGACCACATCCGAAAAATCTTACTGGATAACGGTTACCCTGAACACGTCATCAGCCGCGGCATGGAGAGGAAATTATCGCAATTACCTCATAGGCACACTCGTGCATAGAGCGTTGATGATATGTTCGGATAACAAACTGAGTTTAGAACTTGACCACATCCGAAAAATCTTACTGGATAACGGTTACCCTGAACACGTCATCAGCCGCGGCATGGAGAGGAAATTAACGCAATTACCTCATAGGCACACTCGTGCATAGAGCGTTGATGATATGTTCGGATAACAAACTGAGTTTAGAACTTGACCACATCCGAAAAATCTTACTGGATAACGGTTACCCTGAACACGTCATCAGCCGCGGCATGGAGAGGAAATTAACGCAATTCAACGCAGAAAAACGAACAGAGCCCACCGCACGAAAAATAAAAGATGTTTATATCCATCTACCGTGGATTGGCCCCATTTCCACCCGCTTTGAAAAACAATTGATTTCTGCTGTCAGTAAGTGTTACGACACGGTCAAAACCAATGTGATTTATACAACAACACAACTGCTCCCTTCAACACGCAAAGACATGCTTCCTGCACTTCAACAAAGTAATGTAGTGTACGAATATAGGTGCCACTGTGATTGTGGCTACGTGGGAAGAACGTCAAGACGTCTGCAGGACCGCATAAACCAACATGTCCCCAGATTTATCAGAACTCGCTCAGCGAAAAGCTCACCCTTAACTCATCCACTTAAAATTGATGCTGATCAATCAAAGGCCATTAATTCTGCCATCGGCAAACATCTGTTGGATAATCCGATTTGTGCCAATAATTATCGAGACGACCGATTTCGAATCGTAGGGCGAGGCCGCTCACAATTCCATTTGTGTGCCTTGGAATCAACTTTTATCAAAATACACCAACCAAAACTCTGTCAACAAAAGGAGTTCGTGTACCACCTAAAAATAGTACATTGAACGCTCTCTCTTTCATGCTGGTGACGTCATATTTTGTGATACGATTGTTGATATACAATGTTCTTTCCAATTCTCTACTAGTTGCTGACGATTACCCCTGACGAGTGTCAGCCGAAAATATTCGGGTTCATTTCAATATGAATATACAAAAACATTTTGTATTTGAAGTTTTCAGACTCGGCTAATTAGTTAACAGACGTTTGAAATAGAAATCTGTGATGTTTTACCCAAATCTGTCCAAATTAAGGGATTGAAACCTCGCCACGGAATCCATTTTCTCCTGTGAACTTGTAGATGAGCTGGTAAATAGAATTGACTTAGCTGGGTGTTAAATGTTCACTCTAAGCTACCCAAGAAATTGAAAAAAATCAAAAGTTTTTATTATCGTTGATATATGTTGTATTAGATGTCATCCTTCATATACCCAAGTATTATCATGATTGGATGCACCTATGTGCCACAAAGTGGTTCTCAGTGACTGGGTTTGGTGACTGTTTTTTGCCAATCAAAGCTGATATTGATCACTGTTAGAGGCTGTATTGGATTGTCACATCTATCACAGTGTCATTTAATGTGTCATGGCATTTGTCAAGACATGCAATTGACCACGGAATCGGATTTTGTTCGAGCCATTCACCGCTTTATGGTCGACTATTGAGCGACTATTGCAAAACGTGGGAAATCAAGGGGGGAAATGGGAAGTCAATAAATGGAAATCTACTCATTCAGAACTGTGAACGAATGGACAAGGCTTTCAAAAGCAGTATACATGGCAATACAGGAGGAAATATAGCATCCTGGCGCTTTTTAGACTATCAACTGTGTGAAATTTTGGATTTTCAGCGTGATAATGTGACTTTTACATGTTCCGAAATTAAACTGGCTTTTTCTCAAAATTTTCTATTTTACATGCCTTGAAAGTTTATGAATCATTTTTGAGGCAGTAAAAATCGTCCAATCAACGTCCAAACAATTTCATTTATTTTTTCAATTTTTAAATGTTATTTCCAGAGAATAACCCTTGTTTAAAAAAAGAGTTTTATTCGAAAATTTGGGGTAATTTGAATCTATTATAAGCACAAAAAAAAATTTCACCAAATAATTTTGCTAGAAAAAGATTCCAAAAACAATAGTTTAAAAAATCATAAAATCGGATGAAAGTCAAAAAACGTTGACCAAATTTCACCAAATTTTCACCAAAGTTTGAATGTTGAACATAGCACCTTGTGTCGAAATTTCAGAAAGATTGCTTCATTAGTACTAAAGTTATGGTTTAGTTTAGTTTAAAGCAGTAGAAAAATGAAATTTCACTGGCTACGGGATGAAATTGTTAGGTGTGCTAAAACACCAAATTTGTCTCAATTCCAACCAGCAGAAGTCAAATTCTTGCTGTAGAAAGTTTAGGATTTATTATATAAATAGGCCGCCAGTACAGACGATGCACACCTCTCTGCGACACCAACGAAATGCAGTTTGCCATAAAAATTTAACTTCATAGACAATGTTGACAATTATTTTACCTAACATTACAATTTTGACAACATTTTGATTCATAACCCGAACTCTTGTTTCTGCAGACGTAAACTACAGGAGATTGATAGGGGTTATAAACCATCATACTGAACAAGAAACGGCTGACGGGATTACGGAAGACTTTAAGAATGAAATGCTTTGTGAACCAGACTTCGAAGTGTTCCCGCAGATGAAAAAAGTCAAAGTTGCCGACTACTATAAAGGCCGTTTTCGCGAAGAAAATCTTTCAGCTGCCCAAACCTCTCGTGAAATTATAAGAAGTTCGCAAAGTGAATTGATAGAGGAAATCGGGTTTCACAGCCAACAAGGCGACGACGGTAAATGGATCACAATCGAAGAGTTAATGGAATCGATATCCAAAACAGAGGAATTACGTCCACGCGATGAAGTGGGTTACACTGCTGTCGTAGCATCCGCGGGATCGGGCAAAACTACTCTAATGCGTAGAATTGCTCGAAAAGCGCTTGAAATTTCCACTGTGAATGAAAAAGGTGAACGCGCTCCTTCCCAACTAAAACGAAAAATGATATATTACATTGAATTAAAGAACATGGTAGAAGAGAACAGTATAAAAACATCCAAGTTTCTATTCGACGGTCTCTTCAAAAATGAATCTGAAGAGGAAAAAGCTTTCGAATGGCTGGTCGAGAATCAAAGTGAAGCAATTATCATTTTTGACGGGCTTGATCAAATGACGTGGGATTTTGAGGAGAGTGGCTTCCGAAACATAAAACCGTATCAGAAAGCGAGCTCTGCGATCATCATGTACAACATCTTATCCCGCAAAATCCTTCGTCACGTCAAAATCATTGTCTCGTCACGTGAGTTCAAAGTCTCCGAGTTACCAGCGGACGCACGTCCGGAAGATATCATCACACTTAATGGCCTCACACTCCAGGACGCTTATAAACTGTTCACTTTTCTGCTCTGTAAGAACGGGCAGCATCTCTGGAAGAGAATTGAAATTATGTCACCGCGATTATTGCAACTAGTATCGGTCCCGGTTTTCCTGATTTTGATAGCAGTGGTGATGGGAATTGATCCAGATAGACCTCCTCCGTCTACCGTGACAGAACTGTACAGCAGAATCATGTTAGTCTTACAGAGTGTAGAAAATATCCGAAACCATAAGGAAATCCTCTCGATTATCAACAAATTGAAAGCAATGGCGTTTGGAGGAATGGAAGAGGGGCGAGTCGTATTCTACAAGACAGATCTTGATCACTTTAAACTTTCCGCGGACGAAGTACAAGATTTGATGACGAAAGTTCCTGGCACTAACATGCTCAGCCGTCGCTTGATGGAAGGCGACTTTACTTTCTTCTTCTGTCATCAAAGCATGCAGGAATTTCTGGCAGCTAGTTTTATCTCTGAAATGAAGCTCAAAATGTTCTGTCAGTTTGATGGCCAACATCTACATGAGAAGCGATGGTCCGTGGTTCGAAGATTCGTTACAGGCATCGTTTACATGAAATCTAGTAACGATTTTCACAGCGGTGAGTCATCATGGTTTTCCGCGGCTATTCTGCCGCAGCACCGATTGATTATTATGGGTCGCTTATGGGTTATCATGACTTTGATGGTATTGTCACAATCGAAGGGGTGAAATAGTCGAAAGATATCAAATTCATACACGGCCGGTAAATAAGTCTTTACATTCAGTCGGCTAAATAAAACTTATATATCTAAAATCTGCATAAGTTCGCAGATTATTGAACGTGAGCGCTACCAGGGCTCATCGATGACCACTATGTGACATTGTTTGTTTGTTTCGGGTATTTATGGTGTCTGTCGACTATAGGTGTCATTTACACCAGGCCGATTTTTTGCATTTTTGATTTCGCATCCGCCGACTTGTAGCACGGCCAACTTCTAAGCTTTTTGAAAGATACAGCTTCCGGAGGGTGAGTCCAAATAAACCTCCAACACTTAGATATGAATTCTGGAGCCGATCTTAGTCGAACATGCGATATTGATGCGCATGAAATGCTCTTGTTATTGTGAACTAGACACTTGAGTTCGATGACTCCTTTTGAACCCTGCCTCATCACAGTCATGTGAATTATTCAATTGTTACGTAACCATTAGGCAAGAAACATTACGAACACCGGTACAATGACATTGTGTATTGCTTGACAGTCTCGGATCAAACACAGAAGCAAAAAGTTTTATCTCAATCGATCCGTTCACAACTTCACGTTACGACTAAATCCAAAGATAATTACGTTCGCATGGAACTATATACAGCAATCTACGAATCGGGCAACGACAATCTTATGAAAGATCTTTCCGTCATCGACGCATCCTTCATCTCATTGAATCGCGATGAAGCTCACATCGTTGGATCGCTCGCAGCAAGGAATCAAAGCCTTGGTTCTTTGAATTTACAGTACTGCCGTATCGATGACAAGATTTACAGCATCATGGCAAGGTGTCTGGAAAATCCAATACGAGTGAGTCATACTTTTTCAAATGATTCATTTAAACTATATTATGTGTTAATCTGGAATTTATCTCATATTGAACCCCCTATGATATGAAGCAATATTCACATCTTTTCGCGGCGATGCAGTGTTCGTAGCAATCCATTCGGGGTGATAATTCCGCGTCGGTTAGGCCTATTGCGGGAACCATTGCAATTTTCGAAATCATATTCGATGGGAACGATATAGTAGCAACCTGCTCAGTGAACTATGAACATACATAGTATATGCAGAGGTGGTCAGTAACGAAGTACTTCTACTTTTTAGAAGTACTAATATAGTTTTCCTCTACTTCTGGTACTTACTCAAGTAGATCTGATTTTCGCTACTTTTACTTCTACTTTTTAATATTTTGTGATCTACTTCGCTATTTTCAGTTTGTCAAGTACAAGTAGTTCAATCTTCCAATCAGGAAGATAGCCTGAGGAATTTCGGAGCTGTTTTCAAGGAGTATACTCATTTGATTTTCATAAAAGTTTAGTAAAGCAGAGAATTTTCGTCGCGCTTCGTGCGCAGTGGATACGTAGTGACCAGTATAATTTCACGAAAGTGTCGGTGAATATAATTTAGGTGGAAGTTTGGCGTGGTTCCGTTCACACCACATTGTCAAAATGTCAAATTACAACTACGATCAGGGTTGTAGCCTAGTCACGAAGGCTCCAAGTAACAAGATAATCTCATTTTCATAGTTTTGACTCGAATGAAGTCGAGTCATTTTATACTCACCACCGAGTCCAAGTCAGCGATCAGAGTGTGGAGTCCTAATCATGATATTACGACTCGAGTCCAAGTCCTTGTGTTGACGTCTCAGCTTCCAAGTTAAAGTCTTGATAACCCACTTATTATAACCCAGTTTGTTGATATCGAATGGTTCGCTTGGTAATATATAAATTTTCCTCACTTGTAGCAGTTTCTGGTCGCATTTTGAAGTACCAGTACCCATTGACGAAATCCCAATAGTGTGGTCACTTTACTATTCTTTGAAATTTCAATGAAATGTCGATCTTGCCCGTCTGAGTCTCAAGTCATATGACTTGGTTCGAGTCATGCGGAGTCATCGGAAAATCGTGACTCAAGTCTTTAGAACCCTGACTACAATTACAATTACTATTAAATATGTAAGTACAATTATTAATGCAATTACTGGTAAAAGTCTGACTGATTCAGTACAGAGGTGCTCTTTGACAACTGTTGCGACGTATTTAGAAACAATCTCAAGCTAATCATGTTTCATTCATGATGGTACTACGTAACTACGTACTTCAATTATAAAAAAAAAACTTGAACGTATTCGAACTATAACTAATCATGAGCTCTGAAAAATACAAAAAAGGAAAAAAAAATTAAGCGACTACTAATCAAAAGGTCGAGCGACTGGCAACGACTTATAGCGAATAGGATACAAGACAGTCGATGAAATGTACCGTACTCAACCGAATACTCACAGCTGAGTAAGGTGAATGAAATGTAATTGGTAAGGCAATAAGGATGATACCGATAAGGTGTGTAAAATTAAAATAAATGCAATAGTAAAGAAGCTCCTGATAACTACCAATTACAAAAGTTTGGTTCGCAGTTAAATTTTCACTTGCTCAAAACTGTTCGACTGTATTTGATGAACATTAGGCTTAGGAAAGGTTCTGGCCCCAGCAAATTAAATTAAGATAGGAAGTAAGATTGGGATGACATCTCTACAAATGTGTGATCTAACGTGATGGAGTCTTGGTTGAAAACTTGAATTTTTCTGCTGCAGCAAGCCTCAGTACTGAAAAGAGATTTAAAAAAACACTGACCGTGGTGTAGGAAATGGTTCAGCACAGGTTACAGAAGAGTTTATTTGCTTTTCGTCCGTTTATGATGTAGTAAGATTTTGTTCAAAAGCTTATATTGTAATTCACAAGGTTTTCTGTTGGAGCTGAAGTTGGCCTATGGGAAACAGTTTCGTATGACTGAATTATTTAACGAGGTACGCATAGAACACCCATGTTAATGGGCTAATTATTTTATTTTGTTATCATCAGGCTTCGATAACAATGCAATTGAAATTGTAATTAGTAAAATTTGATCAAATTATAAAATCACACAGAATAGAAATGCTTCAAAGACAATTAAAATAACATGAAAAAATATAAATATGCATGCAGCTCAATTACAAATTACAGTTGATCCTACTGTGACCGCCTCGCTCGCAAAAATGAAATCAAAATTGAATAAAATTAGCCACCATTCGCTGAAATAAAATCGTAATATCAATTATAGGGTGCAGTGTACTCCTAGAATTGATTGAAGCCGCTTGAATGGATTTGTAAGTGATCGTGGCTCTAAACCTAGGGTCCATTTCCTTTGTTATGGGGATCGCGATGATGTTGAACATATTCAGCTTCCAAAATTGACCTGAATAATTCTGTGCAAAGCTCTGTTAGTTTGACATGATATTGGCGGACATTGTATTCCTATTTCATTCATCATTCCAGGTGAAGGAAGTGGATTTGCGTAGCAACAATTTCTCAGCAACAGCACTACGTTCACTTCTCGGACATCGTCGGATTGAATCGCTTTCTGGAAAATTGGATTGGGAAGTGAGATCGATTCTATGATTTAGTTGTGTACTAACAAGCCACTATAATTTCATGTGGGTATGTGGAGACTTGTGACGTGACAATCGCACGTGATTGGTGACGCCATGGTCGTGATAGAAAGCTTTATACCAGGGGTTCTCAACCTCCCATGTATAACGGGCCGCATTTAGCCAGCAAAAGACGCCGCGGGCCGCAGATCATTATTACCATGTATTTGTTGACTACTGTTAAATTTAAGCTACTGTAGCCTATTTGCTAGTCGTATACGGGCGTTTAGTATATTGTTATGCATTTTATGGCAATAATGGACAGCTTTCGTAAGTTCGCAGTTGCTGTTTTTTGTGAGAATATGTATCTCCCAGCGGCGCATTATGGTAACTTTTTCGCTACTGAGAGGCCAATATCACATTGAGCTCTCAGTGATAAGAGAAGTCTGGCGTTTCAGGGTCAGCAATAGTTACTGAAGTCAGCTTTTTCAAGTCGATGTTTTCCGCTGGTCAATATTCCCTATAATTTTTCACGAGTCTGCGCGCACTCACCAACTCACTGCACGGTCTGTTGCACAGCAGTGCATAACGACTAAATACAAGAAGGTCATCACTTCGGATTTTTTGTGCGCAGCTTAGATTTTCTGTGCGCAGTGACTGTGTCAGCACTGCGCAATTGCGCACTTGCGAAGCTTAGAGGAAACCCCTCCCCACATCTACCTTGCCAACATTTCCTCTGGAAATATGTCCACTCTGATAAAATGCACCCAGATAATTAGCTATGCAACGTCTGTGGAATCGATGGATTCGTCCAATGCTAGGCTAATGTGGTCTACGCGGCGACGTGCAATAAGTGATCGACTGACATTGCTGCTACTCTTTTGATCACGGTTGCATCAGACAACCGTAGCTTCGAAATTTGTCATGTGATGGTATCATTGATGCTAAGTTGCGGAAACAGCGAATATTCGCACAGTATGTTATAGTTTTTTTGAAATTACGCCTTCTCTAGCAGATTACCTGGGTTAGCGATATTACAATGAGTCTGTAACGTCGTCGGCAATTTTAACAATGCCTCGAAATAAGGATTGTTCGGCTTGAGACATAGCTAGCAACGTTTTTCAAAATTAGGTGATATGCATAACTCCGAAAGAAACATTCGCTATATCATTTTAAGCTTCTACACCTCGTTACGACAATTGTTCTTTGACAAATATGACAAATCGGATTTCCATTTGTATCTGAGAAAGTAAAATCATTTTTTCACGCAGTGTGTTACAAACACAGTTGTCACCGTTTAATTTCCCGTTCCTTTTTCTTGCTTCTGTTCAAACCATTCACAGTGAGTGAAACACTCTTTAAAAGTGTACTGGAAACTCAGCGGAATTCTCTTAAACCAGAGTCCAAAGAAGAATGCCAATTAAAAAATATATAAACTCGAGAATATCTCAAGAAACCATAACACATCGAAGAATGAGTATTCAAACGACAATAGAGACGGTACGATAAGAGAGCTAAGTTGCTAAATTATTATACAAGATAATGTGTCAGTAGTAAATGCGTTCTTAATGAAAGGTGGCGCGGGCCGCGGGTTGAGAACCCCTGCTTTATACATACATTCTCTGTATTAGGCCTGTTCAAAAAACCTTCAGATTTCTTCAGCTATGTTATAAATTTGTTAGGTTCATGAAAACAACGCTGCACGCCAACTTTGGGTCAATTGCATCCAGTAGCAGCGATTTTCTTGCAGTAGAAAATTTCGGATTCATCATTAAAAAATCAAATTTTAAAATTTTTCTGTCAACAAGGTAAAATTGTTGGGCTGTCAGTAGAGACGATTTACACCAAATGTGGCTCAATTCTAGCCACTAGAAGCGAAGTTATTGCGGTAGAAAGAATTTGGATACGAATAAAATAATTTTACGGTACCGGTAGCCAACTCTTTATTTATTTAAATAGCTGATTCGTGGTAACGAAGTGGAATATAGCTTTCAATACTAATACCATTGTAGTAGAATATTTATTGAATTCGAAGAATTTTTTGTTAACTCTTTCAAGAGTTACCGGCACACTGAAGGGAGTTAAACAGATTTGGTTTTTCTTCTAAATCCATTTAAATTCCTTTAGTGTGCCGAAAAGTATTTGAGTTTAAATATTGTACTACAATGGGTGTTGTATTGAAGGCTTTAATTATTTCCTATAAAATCATGGAATTTAATAATTTTATGGGGTTGAAAGAAAAACTTTGGAATTTCTTTTTAATTATAAATTCAAAACTTTTTACAGCAATAATCTTGCTTCCACTGGTTGGACTTGAAGCCAAATTTGGTTTACAGCGTTGTTTCAACCAGTCTAACTAACAATTTATTCACATAGCCAGTGAACTCCTTAATTTTTTTAAACAGTCCTACTCTGCTTTCATCCCGAAGCCGTAGAGTATTTACTCACTGATATGTTGTTTTAATATCCACACTGTGTCAATATTATCGAGCCATGTATTCGAATTTAGTGAAATAGTTAACCAGGTAGCGTAGTGGCAGCAATAAGAGCGCTGATCTAATGTCACGACCTCGTCAACAAAAATACGCTCTCTAGTAAATTGACAATGAATGAAATGAATGCAATGTAGTAAAATTCGATATTGGTTTGATCGGTCAGTCTGGCGGTGATCAAGTTGTGCATCGATATTTCGACAAATTACGTCACCTTTACGTAATCAAATGCTTCGCTACAGAATGTACTGCGTGAGTAACCAGTAAAATTGCTAGCACCGTCAAAATTCAGGAGTGTGCATGTCGACATGAATTAGTGCGCAGCTGAATAAACGAGTGTTTTTCGGTGATATAGGTTCAATCTCAATCTCAATCTCAATCAATAGGCACGATCTCAAGCTTCACACGTGAACAATATTCAGGTTGTCAAGCTGACTCGAAGCGAGTTAGAAGTTGAATTGAAGAACGAAGAAGATGTCATCAAGATAAGTGGTCACTGGGTTAAAGGTCACTTTGACTTCAAGGTTGGATATCAAGATGATTCAATTTCGATTGACGATTCCATACTAATGATTGGACAGAAATTACAGTCATTTTACTGACTCAAGCTGTAAACAACACTTGGTACATGACGCGATGACTTTGCGGTCTAGTATAGACAGTCATCTAGTCTGCGCCCACGTCTGCGTTTTTTTCTCCTCCATGATATCCGTGATTGCTGAGCGCCTAGCATTTTTCCAGTCTTTGGTATGACCCGGCCAGGAATCGAACCCACGACCTACCGCTCGAGAAGCCAGACGCATAACCATCACACTAACCCGCTCGGACGAGGACGAGATGCTTTTGTTGACATCAGTAAGCTAACAACTTGTGATGATTTTATAAGTAACGAGTTTTTGGCCTGTTGAATTTTAAAAAAAAAATTGTCGGCACTGTACTTTGATTTTCAAGTACATTCCGGATTTTAGATTACATCCATTAAAAATCGAAGGATTGCGTTTTTTTTGCATCGCAATTTTCAACAGACAGGCAATACGTTTTAAATATTCTGAACTGTTCATCGAAAAATTCGTTGGTGGTGATGGGGGCGGTTCAAGGTATATTTTGGAAATAGTTTTGCTTTGATTTAGGTAAAACACCATTGTGGCAGTAAGCGGTACTTGGCACCATCCTTAACGTGCCCTACCACTAGGGAGGTAGGGATTAGGGGAGGGGGGCTTAGCTACCTGGCTTTTTGCCCCAGGACAATAACTACCGATTATTCACGCCTATACCGATGGTTCATGACTTCATATAGGCTAACCCTTCCCCTTGCTATGGTGAATTCGATGACAGGTCGTATAGTATGGTTATCTGTTAGCAGGGACTTGGGCGTTAATGATACTTTATTCCGCTCAGCGGTCAGAAGTAGATTCATCCTGGCACGGTCATACTTGGGGCAGCGAAGGAGAAAATGTTCCACGTTTTCTTCGATCCCGCGCAAATCAAAAAGGCCATTTTCGTGACATTTCATTCTGCGGAGATGGCCGTTCAGCCTAGAAGGGCCAGTCTGCAATCTAATTAGAATCCCGGCTTCTCTGCGAGACAAATCCATGATTGGTTTCACGTCCCTGATAACTCCAATAATATTTTTATATTGCGAGTCGTCTTCATGTGCATTCGTGTGAGTGATCCACTTTCCCGAGATTTACCGGCAATGTGAGATTTCATTTCCTTCGCAGTAATTTTTGTTGGAGGGTTTCATTCCGTGTGGGAGGTCTCACGGCTGCCCGCCTTGCGATTTATTTCATCAGCCTTTTCGTTACCGCGGATGCGCTTATCGCCGGGGATCCAGGCCAGAACCAGTTCGATATCTAATGCATGTATATCCGATCCTAGTAGGTGGATATCGGCGATGGTTTCGTTGCCCTATCAGTGAAATTAGTGCCAGTTAGAATCGAATAGTTAATTTGTCTCAATTAAAATAACTGAATGTTTTTCATTTAACTCATATAACCACACGATTGCAATACAATGAAACAAAGTATTACGTACTTCCAATAAGAGACAGAGAGAGAGAGCGAGAGAGAGAGAGAGAGAGGGAGACCGAGATGAGGTACTTTAGACGCTGTTTTTGGGGAGGGTTGCTATGCTTCGAGCAAAATAGATATGGAGGGAGTAATGTATTTCCACGAAAGTTTCGGTCAACATAATTCATTTAGCGGTTTCGTGGTTCATGCGTGCAAATTCAATCGACTGGTTTTGCAAGATATGTTTTGATAACGCGATCTCATCGCGTTGTCCGCAGTAGTCATGATTCATTCATCATGCTAGGACGTCTATATTATGTCTTGTTGTTGGTAGATTGTGACGTAGCTGACAACACTTTATTTTCACAGGATTCCGCTTTATCTCTCAAAAAAGTTATGTCTCTGGGAGTGCTGAAATATATTATTGACCTTCTCGGTGTAACATCTGTCAAAATGATTGAAAAACTGGTCGTCCGAGTGGATGGTTTGATGGAGTTATCGGAGTATAGAGTAGAAAAGGTTGGTTACAGGTATTTTTCCTATACAATTTATATAGTTTTAAGTTTGCCGTAAACGTCAACGTTGAGTCATGGTTGACCGATCCCACTATTTGATTTTCTTTTTTTTTAATCTGTACTCTATCTGCCAGGTGGTAATCAAGCAATCAATATCCGAATATCAAACAAAATAAGTAACGGAAGGCATTTTTGTGCGCGCTTGAATTTATAATAATCCTGGGTGTTAAGTGTACAGGTACCAAATTTGATTTGTGGATTCAAGGCATCTGTTGCAATATAAGTAGTGGAGATATGGTGTTTTAGTAATGCCTTAGTTTTGATAGGAATATTTAATACGAAAGGCGGACAAGATTTTTAATTCGATACTTATAGTAACGAGAAAATGTGTAGTGCAGTAAGGCGCAGGTATCATTTCAAAACTTCTATTCCCAATGTCTACTGAATTTGCGTCTCAAATATTGCGAGTCGAGTGCCGATTGCACGCACAAGTGGTCTAAGTCAGTGAATCCCAACCACGGCCCCCAGCTAGCCTTCTTGCGGCCCCCTAAAATATTAGGAAATCGACGTATGACAAAAAATAAATTTTATTAAATGCATCTGCTTGGCTTGGAGTTTTTAATTTGGATTTAGGATTGAAGGACAGTCGTGAATAGACTGCTAACGTTACGTACTGTTGTTTCAATGTAATGTGCCCAGCTTTGCAGTTGAACGAGCAATAGCTATAGATACAGGTATAGACAGGACAATAACTGCGGTACGCCAGACCCCCCATTGGTGGGGGGAGGGGTGAGCTCGAAGGGGTCCCAAAATTGTTTCGTGAATTAGCATAAATTATAGAGTATCTTTTGAAAATTCATAATTATTTTTCAAAAATTTTTCGCTCTGGGCGTGATTTCATGCTGTAAATTATCTTGACTTTGGGTACTCATCCCATATTTGCGATTCCCGATCATATGGACCGATTTGACCATGAATAATCAAAAATTTTCGCGCTTCGTACTGGCTCGCTTAACAATGCAACTCATTTCGTGGCAAAAGCGAGCAAAGCGATAGGGGTCGGTTTATCACCCTATGGGAGCCAAAGACCCCAGATTTTTTGTTGGGGGCGGGGCTGAGGAAGTGATGTTTCGTTCCTGTCAATGGGTATACGCCCGAATATATTTAATTATTATTGAGGATCTTACCCAGTCGAGCACACGCCCCTCGGCTCTACCTTTAAGCACCCGTACCCGTGAGCAGAGAGAGGATAAAATTGATAGCAATATATACGGAATTGCCAGTCATATTAACCGATTCAATCATGAATTACAAAAAATTTTCGCGCTTGGTGCGTTTAGGCGGTAAAACTGACTCACAATAAACGGCCTAGAAAGCACCATATTCGGAGGTCCTTTTTCTCACTACCGAAGCGTCCGATTGATTTGGTAAGTATGGGTTTATCGAAAGCTAGCGCCGCACTGATTCCAAAAATAGGAATTGAAATCTCGCCAGGGCAATAAAACTTGTCCGAAATAGTCACCAAAGGTCGATTGTCTGAACAATGTGAGCGCAGCAACACGATGACTATACAATGGCCAATGTCGTCGAGCGATTGATCGGAACAATGCCAATTTTCACATTTTGATGACTATTTTTCGTCCGTTTCATTGCCCTGGTATGCGTGCGGCCCCGACCGTCATCGGAAATTGTAAATTTGGCCCAGACACCAAAAAAAAAGGTTGGGAACCACTGGTCTTAGAAGTCAGACTTGCTAATCAAGTCGAAGTCGAAGTATTGGTTTAAATTTTTAACCAATTACATGTACAATTAGCTCTTTCAAAGACTTGTTAAAACTCTTTCAAGTGAAAGTAGAATATGGAAGGCCTGAAAAGTACTCAAGAATAAGTAGTTTTGAAAAGTATTTCAAGTCGATGGTTCGCAAATAATTTATCGGTTGTGCATACTTTTCGAAATAACTCAAAGTTATTAGTAGCGTCACTAGTAGGAACAATATTGCAAAATATATTCAACAGTTACGTTGATGGCGATTTCGATTTCATATAACGATTTCACACATCAAAGTGATACAAACGTATCATAAAACTACTTTCTACATTTCAAAATCCCATGAAGGACGGATGGATATGAATAAAATGATAACCTTTCCACCGTAAATGCTATTTTATTCAAATCCGAATTTTTCACCGACAAAAAGTCCGCTTCCACCGGTTGGAAATGAGCCAACTTTGCTGAACAACATTTCTGTACAAAACCTAACAATATGATGGGGTGAACAGAAAATTTTGATTTTTTCATATCTTTTATGTAATAAATACAAAATTATCTTCTCTTGTAGCAATGCAGCTACTGGTTGGAATTGCACCAAATTTGGTGTGCAGCCTATAATTAGGTAACCCAACAATTTTATCAAGTAACAGGTACGATTAAACACCCCTAATGTGCAATCACAAGTAAAATCAACTGCTTAGAAGTCGTGTATAACTACTTCAAGTGGAAGTAGCAAGCGACAGGCCGGAAAAGTACTCAAGTAAATAGTTTCGGAGGAGGGACCGCAAATATTCGGTGGATTATCGGTTGTGGCTACTTTTTAAATAGCAAGGGGTGGCTTCGCAACTTATGCATATTGATTAGTAGCGTCGGAAGTAGGAACAATCGTTAAAAATGGATTCAACAGTTACGTTAATGACGATTTCTTATGAAGATTCCACGCATCAAAGTCATACAAGCGTATCATAAAATAACTTTACCTTTTTAAAATCCAATCAGTGTTGGGCTCAAGTCACTATGTTCGAGTCACGAGTCATTGCACATTTTGACTCGTGTCAAGTCAAGTCATTTGATTTTTCGAGGTGACTATAGTCAAGTCAAGTCACGATTCAAGTCACAATCCAAGTCAAGTTGATTTTTGGCAGTACGAGGCATATATTACGTCATTGCGTTCTGATAGCTGTTTGAAAGTTGCCATATATTTTTAATGGAGGGACGAATATGCTATACAGTTAAATAAACATGCAAAAAGGTGTCATACCGCACACGCATGCGTAGAACGGCTAAACTACCTATAAAAAACTGTATAGCCTCAGGCTATATATCAGCCAAAATAGAGCGTCCTCGGAGGAAATTTTCAGAAACCTCAAAAAGGAAGACGTATGGTAATTCTATGTTAGGATAAGTTTTCATCATTTTATAAGTGGAATTGTCATATTAACCACCTACTATTCCGAAGTACTCAAATAAATTCTGCTTACTTGCATTACTTACTCAAGCCGTTCTGTTGTGCAAAAGTACAATTTTTAGGCTTGACAAACTGTTTTTTTGACGAACAAAGATCTCACAGCAGGTCATGCTCATATCGAATGAATGACCGAGGACGACATGAGCCTTCTTCATAGCCAATTCTCTATTTATGCGCAGTATAAAATTAACAACGCTAAGATTTACTTATTACCAAGTGAAATATTTAGGGAATAAATACCGTAATTTGGGCTTTTTTCAGGGGTATACAAACCTATTTTATGCAGACAAAACGATTTCCTCTATAACCTACAAATTTCAAATTAGTGCGTGTGGTTTCGTGCGTGTAACTGTTTATTTACAAATTGCGCTGCCACTATAGTACCGTATGTCCATATACTTCATAGTTTGTTATTGATGCAATTGGTACACTGCGAATTTCATGGTCTGTGATTTTGGTTGTTGCGTCATACTTTGCCTTTTTGGTTTTACTTTTAAATATGTTTAGATACCTTTAGTGTGCCGTTAACTCTTGAAAAGAGGCACCCGAAAAGTCTTCGAGTTTAATAAATATTCTGCTACAATTGATGTTGTATTGAAAGCTATATTCAAGTTCTGTACCACGAACCAGCTATTCAAAAATTAATTTGGAGAGTTGACTAAAAAAAGTAATATTGTTAGCGATAACAATAAAAGTAACAATATACGGCTTCATCGAACGTCAGGGTTTCAGTTGATCAATGCTGATTATGTTTTCTCGCGCGACAAAATTTCATCCAAGCGATCAGTTTTGTAAGACAAAGGTGTCTGATGTATCAGATGTGAATGCTAGTGTGTGTAATAACGGACTGTGCTAATTCGTTTTCTCTTGTGCTGCTGGTACTGATATTCGGTATCTACATCAGAGGTGGACAGTAACGAAGTACTGTACCAACTAATCAAGACTATTCAACATATTTTATGACTATTAGGGCGATTTTTGACATTGCAAAAAAGGTCAATAGTTTGTTAAAATTGTAGCGTCAGGTATAAAAATTGTCAAAGTTGTTTACGATTCAAAATTCTTTGCAATGCGTTTGTATCGTAGATGTTTGCACTGTCGGTGAACTTATCATTTTACATCTTGTAGCCTAGTTTGTAGGCCTACCATTGTAGACGGCCCATTGTCTGTTCATTGTCAATCATAAGCGGTCAAATGAAACAAATAGGTTGACATGGTGTTATGCTCAACGTACCGCAATATCCTAACGGAAGAAAGACTGCATGGGCCTTGGTTCTTATATCAAGAAGGACACAAAATAAAAATTGCGATATAGACAACATTTTTAGAATGAAGCAACACGCTCTCTCACCAACAGTGTACGCACAACTTCAGTGTTGCCAACTGCTGCTGGTGAAAGTTCTTTCTCCGTTCTTGACAAGCTACTCAGTATGGACAGATATTTTATACCCGGGAATGTAGGAAAGTATCTTTGAATGTACTACAACACATTTCATTTATTTCTATCATAACGCGTGATGTAACTAGAAATTCTTCCTAGGTCCAGATTCCGTTAAAATGTAGTTTTTTCCTGTAAAAATTTGTCAGTTTTTTAGTCAATTTTTTTTCAGTTCAAACTACTTCGTAAGGAAAACAGTTCCAACCAAAAATGAAGATAAGTAGTACAATTAAGACAATATGTGCGAAAACACCTAATTTGCATACATAGTGGCAATATTTTTTCGAAATTAAGTTATTTAAGTTGAAAAATGTCAAAATTTTGATTTTTCAGTTAAAAATCAGGTAAAAAAATGCGCGCTAGTCATAATTAATTCCGATACCATTCCGAAAGCAATTCGTTCAATTTGATTGCAATCTCGCTAGCTCCACGATGAGCCGTGTGTATAAGTTGGTCGTTCGTCCATCGGAATATGGAATGATTTTGATTTTGATATATATGAATTTATCGGATGCAGGAACGATATCGAATGCGCGAAAACGATAATCACCTCGAGAAGTGTGACTTGTCGCCATGCAAGAAAAAATATACGTTTCGTGACGAGCTTGACATATTTGAATCACGAATAGGACTATTATAGTATCTGCGATAATGGACTACATATCGACTATAGGGCGCTATATAATTATGTATATTTGGACATGACTCATATTCTGGGAGTACAAACTTCAAACCGACAGCGAATGGGATATTACCGATAGCATGATCTAAGGATATCGCTTTGTAATGTAGGCTATGTCGAGGATCCACCGACAGTAACCTAAATAGATTAAGGCACAAGTGATTTAATTTTTGTCACTTTATTTCATATTAATTTTCACACTTAGTTCTCTTCAACGTTTCGTAAAATTTTTCAATGGTTCCAGGTGAAGGTAGTGGATTGGCGGAAAGTCCCAGCAACAGCGCTACATTCATTTTTCGGGCATCGTCGGATTGAATCGCTATCTGGAAAATTGGATTGGGAAGTGAGATCGATTCTATGATTTAGCTGTGTACTAACAAGTCACTATAATTTTATGTGGGTATGCGGATACTTGTGACGTGACAATCGCACGTCGTTGGTGACGCAATAGTCGTGATAGAACGCAATATACATACATTCTCTGCATCAGGGCTTTTCAAAAAACCTTTAGATTTCTTCGGCTATGTTATAAAATTGTTAGGTTGACAACCAACCATAACGTTGCACGCAAACTTTGGGTCAATTGCAACCAATAGAAGCGATTTTCTTGTAGTAGAAAATTTTGGATTGATCATTAAAAAATCAAATTTTAAAATTTTTCTGTCAACATCGTAAAATTGTTGGGATGTCAGTAGAGACGATGCACATCAAATGTGGCTCAATTCCAACCACTAGAAACGAAGTTATTGCGGTAGAAAAAAATTTGAATTCGAATAAATTAATTTTATGGTAGCTTGCTCTTTAATTATTTATTCAAATAACTGATTCGTGGTACAGAACTTGACTATAGATTTCAATACAAAATCCATTGTAGTAGAATATTTATTAAACTCGAAAAAATTTTTGGTTGCCTCTTTCAAGAGTTAACGGCACACTGAAGGGAGTTAAACAGATTAGGTTTTGCGTCTAAATCCATTTAAATCCATTTAGAGTGCCGGAAAGTATTTGAGTTTAAATATTGTACTGCAATGGATGTTGTATTGAAAGTTATAATTATTTCCTATAAAATCATGGAATTGGAAATTTTACTACGGCAATAACTTCGCTCCTAGCGGTTGGAATTGAGCCAAATTTTGTATGCATCATCAATACTGATTGCCTAACAATTTTATTGGGTTGAAAGAAAAACTTTGAATTTTTTTTAATTATAAATTCAAAACTTTTTACAGCAAGAATCTTGTTTCTACAAGTTTGTCCTGAAGCCAAATTTGGTTTACAGCGTTGTTTCAACCAACTTAGCAATTTTATCACATAGCCAGTGAATTCTGAAGAATATTTTCTAACAATCCCACTCTGCTTCCATCCCTATGCCGTACAGTATTTACCCACTGATATGATGTTTTAATATCCGCACTATGTCACTAATATCGAGCTATGTAATAGAATTTGGTGAAACGGGGGATCACATAGCGTAGTGACAACAATAAGAGCGCTGACCTCGTGAACAATAATCCGCTTTTTACTGAATTGAGAATGAATGAAATGATTGCAATGTAATGAAATTTGGTATTGGTGTGATCGATACCCGTCCGTCTGGCGGCGATCAAGTTGTGCATCAATATTTTGACAAATTGTGTCCCATTTACACAATCAAACGCCGCGTGCCGCTAAAAATTGCACTGCGTGAGTAACAAGTAACATTGCTAGCATCGTCACAATTCTGGAGAGTGCATGTAGACATTGTCAGTACGCAACAGGTAAATACAAGCCCTTATCAACAAAGTGTGCATCGAATAAGTTTTTACTTAACATAACAGCGTTTTGGAATGCAATGTTTTGCTTCCCTTGTAATATAGGAGTCAATATGATGTCCATGGAATATTTATGAGTTACATGCTCACACTAGTAAACTTTCTAATTTCGCGTGTGGATCACAAGAGATATTTATTCTTACGATTTGCTTCAAAGAGCAACTAGATTGACCAAAATGTATTCGTCTCAGTAGTAGAGTTTGTTCTCCTGATCTCACCAATATACTTCTTACCTCATATAAACGAGTGTTGGCGGAGATATCGAGTCGGAAATGTCCTGACACGGCGCAACTGACAATAACCCGTTAAAATCAGTGACCTGTGTCGATGACGTATAACACATCATGATCTGTGATGCTTCTTTCGTCACTGTATCTGCGATATGACATCACGATATTTGGTGAATTATCGATAAAATGCACGATCTCGAGTTCACATCGGAACAATATTCAGGTTGTCAAGCTGACTGTAGATGGATGGGTTGTTGAATTGAAGAACGAAGAAGATGTCATCAAGATAAGTGGCGGGAACATCACAGGTCATTTCAACATCAAGGTTGGATATCAAGATGAATCAAGTTTGATAACGAGTCCATACTTCTGATTGGATTGAACGTTCGCTCATTTGATTGACTTCACGCAACACTAGGCACGTGAAGCGATCACCTCGCAGTGTCGTATCGCCAAGCTGTAGCTCATGACGTAATTATGAGCGTTTCGAAGATGCGATAATTTTGTAGGGAATAGTAACCTTCCAGCTTGTGATAATTTCATAAGTCACTTTTTAGCCTGCTGAACCTAAAGATTTTTTGTTGCACTGTATTTAATTTTCAATTCCCTTCAGAATTTTCGATCACCCAGCAAACACATTACAGCAAGCGGATATCCGTCGGATAACTTGTCATATGGCCCAGATTCATCCTAGTGTCATCCGGTCGCACCGAGAATGTCGAATCTTGGTGTTATCCAGTGCACGTCCATTGATCATCCCATCAAGTCATTTCCTGGCCACTGTAGGGACAAAGTCTGGTTGAGACTGATATCCATGGACTATCCACTTAGCAACCCTCTGAACACTACCTAGCTATATCTAGCTCCTGAAACTCCATATCCCCTTATACCACAGGTTAGGCAACGCAGAAATATACTTACACAAGATTGATTTTCAGGCAAAAGCTTATATTATCAAATTGTCAGCAATAAAAAGCAGCAACAAGTTAAATTAACAACTGCTGTAAATCACGTCAAAATCAATTACTCACTTAAGTTAGAGAGATACCATAAGGCAGCAGGTGGACTTGAAAATATCACAAGCAGTCGATCAATCGGGCAAAAAATAAGATGACCACGAAGTATGTACACTGGGAAGAATACCACACATGGGCTAGTGTTGAAAAATTAAAGAAAGTTCGAAGCAATTACCTTGAATTTCGTCAATGAGAATAAAAACAAGACACACCGCATTACACATACACAACTATATCAGAAATACCTGAGGTTGGCAAGTTTTGAAAATCATTATAAGCAATAATAAAAACTGCAGAAAATTGAAGCACAGCATTGAGGTAAAGCAACAACTGTCAATCAATCAAGGTAAAGAAGCACGTACACTCCACACTGAGAGGATTACAGAATACGAAACATGGGCAAGTGTTGAAAAATTATGATAGGTCGAAGCAATTACCTGGCGAAGCAATTAGAAGACACGCACCGCATTACACATGCAAAATTGCACATACACAAATGTATCAGAAATACAGAGGTTGACAAGTTGTGAAAATCATTATGCAAGAAGACATAGCAATACTTTTAAAATTGCAGTGAAGTAAAAGAAGTCAAGCATCGAGTCAAAGCAATAACTGTCAAATCAAGTTGAATAATGTGGCGAGATAGCGCAGTGGTATAATCCGCGGCTGCAACACCAATGGGTGCGGGTTCGAGTCCGACCGAGGTCGACTTCCGATTTCCAATACCTAAGTGTTGGAGGTTTACCTTGGCTCCTCCTCGCCACCTCATCCGCGTCAGCGGTGTCTTAAAAAAAGCCTAGAGGTGGGCCGTGCTATAAGTCGGCAGTTACGGAAAAATAAGAAAAATATCGACCTGGTGTAAATGACCATAGTAGTCGACAAACACCATGAATACCCCAAAACAAAGAAACAAACAAGTTGAAAAATTACATTCACAATATGAGAACACATTAGAAATGGGATGGTAACAAAAATTCAAAAAGTGGCAGGTTGAAGTTCTTCAACAACAGTAAAAATAATGCACATTAGGGAAAGACCTGACATTAACATTTAAGATGGAAACTATTCAAGGTGAAGCGGTAATACGAGTAGAGATACAAGAAAAATAGGATGTTTTACTCTGGTCAATCGGTCGTTCCAACATCCTCTATGTGCAGATCTGTCACACATTGTTCAAGATGCAGTATAACAAACAAGGCACTTCAGCTCAAGTTTTGCCTACTTTCACTGCATGTTTTAGTGACTACTTCTACTTACCTTTCCAAGACATAACCAGTTAGATAGCCCCTATAATGTAGTAATAGTGAATGCAATTTAGAAATCGCACTATAATTGGAGTGCCATTATATATTTTTCGCAATGGTACATACTGCAATTTTAAAAGCGGCCTTTACCTATTGCAGTAACCTGCAAGCGTGCGACTCGTTCTACTTTTGGAAAGTACTCAAATAGTCACCATTTCAGATCCACCTTCACTTGAGCAGCAAGGATGACTAACTTTCAACCCCTTTTAGATCGTATATACCAGGGGTTCTCAACCCGCAGACGATTATTTTGCGGCCCGCGACATCTTTCAGTAGGAACGCAATTACAACTGGAACGGTATTGTTATGGATGACTGATGTGTCACATGTGTCGAAGAACAGTTGTTGTAACGAAGCGTAGAGCCTTAAAATGGTACCACGATAGTTTCTTCTGGAGTTGTACTGTCTGATCTGGGATAAAACGTTGCTAGCTAGGTTTCAAGCCCACCAATCCATGTTGCGAGGCATTGTTAAAATTGCCGAATACGTAACAGACGCATTGCTCATAATTGCTTGGAATATCACTAAACCAAAGAATCTGTTAGAGAAGGTGTGACTTCAATAAAACATTAACGTACTGTGCGAATATTCGCTGTTTCCGGATCTTTGCAGCAAGTCCAACATCACCTGACAAATTTCGAAGCTAAATTGTCTGATTCAACAGTCACCAGAAGAGTAACAGCAAAGTCAGTCGATCTTTTATCGCATGTTCTGAAACAAGTTTCTAGCATTGGACGAATCCACCGACTGCACACACCTGGCATAGAAAATTATCCAAGTGCGTTTTATCAGACTGGACATAATTCCAGAGGAAATGCAGACGGGCAAACGTGGGGGGGCGGACCAGTAAAAAACATCAACTTTATAAAGCTGACTTCTGTAACTATTGGTGTAGGGCTCCAGCCATGGAAGGAAAGGAGAAGAGTCGATTGGTTTGCTCAGAAATGTCCCCGAACGCCTGACTTCTTCTGCTATCACTGCGAGCTCAAAGGGCTATTGGCCTCTGTTACGAAACAGTTACCGTAATTTTATACTTGCTCGCTCACGCATTGAAACAGAGAGTTCTGTTCTCTTGTAAAAGGGTTTGAAGCAGGGATATCTAGAACTAGGAGTTCTAGATATCCATGGGTTTAAGGTGCAGACACCGACTTGGCAACGTATGCAATGTACGCTCCATGATCGGATTAACTTGCGCCACTGGAAGTTAGATATTCTCACAAAAAACAGTAACTGCAATGTTTCATAATGCATAAAAATCTACTAAATGCCCGTATAAGACTGGTAATGGGGCTATAGTAGCCTAAATTGAAATAGTAGCTCGCAAATACGTGGTGATAATGTACTGCGGCCCGCAGCCTCTTTCGCTGTTAAAATGTGGCCCGTTATACGAGGGAAGTTGAGATCCCATGGTATATACACGATAGTAGTATATAGGATCGGTCTGGGTGTGCCTGGGGTTCTTATGGGCGGGGTGGTGAGCGGCTGGAAAAACCGGGGGTGGTGAGCGGCTCTTATTTCTTATGGCGGGGGTGGTGAGCGGCTATTGCGTCTTATGGCGCGGGTGGTGAGCGGCTCTTATTTCTTATGGCGGGGGTCGTGAGCGGCTGGAAAACCGGGGGTGGTGAGCGGCTTTTATGTCTTATGGCGGGGGTCGTGAGCGGCTATTGCGTCTTATGGTGGGGCGACATGCGGCTATTGCGTCTTATGGCGGGGGTGGTGAGCGGCTCTTATTTCTTATAGGCGGGGTGGCGAGCGGCTGGAAAACCGGGAGTGGCAAGCGGCTTTTATGTCTTATGGCGGGGTGCGAGCGGCTATTGTGTCTTGTGGTCGCACGGTAACCCTTTTCAGCATAGACAGCGGGCGCACCCGGCTTCGTTGTTGGCATGTCGTACTTCGTGTTGAATATGTATCAAGTAAATAGTCATATGAATGAACCTTTGTTAATGTGTATATCGTCGTGTATTATTACACGGTCTCTACTGATTCACCATGTGTTCTTATGGGCGCGCTCGTGATTCGTACTTTCAGGCATCTCTCGTGTGGTGTTGAATATGTACGAGTCACCAACAATAACCGCACAAACGGAAACGTGGCTTGTTGTGAGGATGAAGCAGTGCGACCTATATTTCGAATGACCTGCGCGCTGAATTGTTTCCGTGCAGTCGTGTGCTACTATCGATTATTACACTAGACCAGTCAGTGCGAAATAGTTTACCAAATCCAGGAATCAGTCGCATGGTGTTACTTTAGTAATTAGTTTACCACAGAGCCGGCGTAGACGGCGATTCGAATATCAACAATAACCGCGTTCACATACTATCACTTCGAAAAAAGGTGTGAAATATTTGTAAAATCCTACGATCGCCCACAAGATAAGACCTAAGACATAACCATTTTTGCGTCTTGTCATTACTTACATCCCAATCGCTACAGTTTAATATGTCGATGGTTTTTACTATCAAGTAATAAGTAATGAATAACAGAACCGGCGCAGACTGTGATTCGAAAACCAACAATTTGGCACTTGCACGCGATCGCTATATGTTTGACACTTCGGAAGAGTGGTTGACTTTAGTTGCGTGATACAAACCATGAGAATATTCAATCAATGTGCAAATTTGTCAACTTGAAATGAAACTCACTATATACAAATCAAGTTGATTCGTATTTGAATGTGTTGATTCGACACAACTCAAATCCTTTGAGAAATCCTTTTAACACGATCTATCGAATCAAACGTAACCTGAATATTACTGACGCTAACATTCGGCCGCGTCGGATTATTCGCACATTCCGCGCTGCTGTTTTCACGTCTATAGAATCAATACCAACTATGACTCTACAAGAATCAAGAATCACAAGTATGTGCATTATACAGTTATTGTCTTTATCAACTTGAAATCAATCCCTTAACAAAAACACACATCTTATCACTTGTCAACTCTATCATGAAAATCCTCGAACCCGTATTATTAAGAATGTTATAGTACGGCGTCGGAAATCCACTCGCGAGACGTACTAAAGGTAAATCCAAATAATCCAGAATGAAATATTTGGACTTGACATTGTGTGAATTGAAATATGTTTGAAAAACATGACTACCAACTTTCAACCCAGTCATAGTTGGAGATTATACGCATATTGATTTGAAACAAGTAATGAAACCTTACAACTCTATTCACAGTTTTCCGTTTGTCAAATAGAGTTTCAGTAAATAATTTCACTATGCTATCGCGATATTTTAATGTGTTACTACACACAATCAAGTCAATCAATGAAATCGCACCTGTTGTAAATATTTCACACTTGACAACCGCTTGCACATAACACGATCGAGTTGCAATGCGATGAGTTGAATCGGAATATTTCAACCTACTTTGTCAAATCGCGATTTGAAGTAGGATCGCCAGACAGACTGGGTAAACTTTCACTCCAATGCGTTTCAGATTAATTTATTCACACGATCACCATCTCGCTGTCTTCACACTTACACAATCGCGTACTGTTTCCACTCGCAACTTCGGTACGATACTTCAACTTGTCACAATAACTGATTATTCACATGTTGATTTGAAACAAAAGAAGCCTTGAACAAGTTATCTGGGTATTTTTTTTTTGTCGCAATTGAGTTAATGGAAATAGTATTACGCCTCGAAATTTTAACATCTTACCATACTCAAAAGAGTCAATCATGAAAACCTTGTCAAGTAAATCCGTAAACCTTGTCAAATAAATCCGTTTGTAACTCGGCCAACCAACTATACAGTACCCGTACAGAAAGAAAACAAGATTATGCGAGTACATAAAATCGCTACAATCTAAGCAAGTTCGGTTGTAGTCATATACCACCAAATCGTCTTTTTTGTTCAACTGTAAAAGTCGTTACTATTCTGTAAGATAAAGTAATTACTACTCGGCATATTTTATAAACCAAAGTAAATACTACTCGGTGGGCGGTTTGAGATTAACATATTACATTTGAGTATACGAGATTTGAATGTCTGACCAACGTAGTTGAGAATTCATTTCTTACAATCGAACGCAGGCGTTATATTGAAACTTTTCACGATGTAAACATTCTTAATAACACATTGATTTTGACATATGAGATTTTGTAATAGTCGATCATGACTTGATTATTAAATTATGACATTATTAGACCGGGGTTGTGTTGAAGGTTATCACGATACAAACAAACTTTACAGAAACATTGTTATTAGCATATCGATTTGTGGAACTAGATTAACATGTCTGAAATGTTTTGATTGGGAAGATTAAGCCGTGTTCGTAAAAACCACGCAGCGTATCGCGGATATCAGAAAATATTTTACAAATGTAATTGTCTCCACTAACCAAGACTAAAGATGAAACAACAATTTCCTTTGTTAAACAATAACCGGTACAATACTTTATCATCGTAATCAGTAGTGAGAATTGAAACACTTTCGCACATTATCCGGTGTCAAGATATCACACTAGGTGAATTGACATACCGCCGCTTGATTAATGCTTAATCCGTTCGCACCATTTCACATACTTTGATCATTACAAAAGTAAATTGGAATATGTTTACTAGATGCATTCAATTCAGTTAGAAATGTCTGGTACACAACAATCGTAATATCAAGGAAGTACTTGCTACACTGTAATTCACTTAACGTGTTTTGCATTGTTGTTCATTTGTAGTATTGATTGTTTTTGAACCTCCAAATAATAATTCCCGACATGAAACCAAACCGCTGAAAGTCGTTACCATCACAACGAAACAATTTGTACGATGTTTGCCAAATGTATCCTATAGTTAGGTGTACTAGAATCACTGGTCCAACACATACACCGACAATGCAATCGAAATTTTCCCCATTGTCATTCGTCAAAGTAAAGGTCGTCACAATACTCAACCCATAAAAGATCTTACTTGTATGTGATTGAATCGCAGGTAATTAACCCACTAAATCAAACCATAAGGAAATTTCACTCACTCATCGGATATGAAACAGCGTCACTTAATCGGCGTAGATCGTTTTACTAAATGCAAATCATACCTGACCAACAGAAAACAATTTTCACTCACCTTGTAATGAAACCAAGTGGTGGGCCTTCGTTCAATATTTTGTCTGTGTCAAATACTTTGTAATAAACACAATGGAGTGGTTGAGCTTTACATCATCAAGCTGTCATTAATAAATCAAGATTTCGGTAGACTTGTAAATGTATCGTTTAACTAACCGAGTTGTATACACAGTTTGATATTTTTGTCATTTAGTGATTGCTGAACATACCACTTCGAAATACTGCGTTGATCTCAATTCCCTTTGTCCTGATAATCGAAGTACTTTTGTTTTGAATTCATAACAATCGGCTTTTCTATGACATAATAAATTAGAAGATTTAGAAGATTGGTTGCATATCACTAAAAATAAGATACCACACATATTATTACCGTTACTCCATTCATCGGTATTTTTTCCGTTGTCGATTTTCAAACGAGTAAAATTTATTACTTGAGTTGCTCTGCTTACTATATTTAAATACAAACTCACCCGTCTTTCAACAACAAGCAATGTTAAAAAAGTACGCAATCAAACACAACAAGTTTTACGATACTAATTATTATCCCACATAACCCATTTCTTACCGAAGACATATGAAATATATTCATGTTACGCGAAAAGATTCGCTCATGCTACAAACCTGTACAATGATTGGTGGTGCTTTCAAACTGTTTCGATACCTCAAGAACTTTATTGTCTGAATGGTTGTTCATGTATCGTAATAATCAAGTAGTTCAACACAGAACTAGTATTAACAGAAACACCAGAGTTGTTTACACAAAAGTTTGTCTGTGTACAGTATGCGAATACCATGTGTAAGTCCAGCACAATTGTGGTATCCATACGAGTTTAGTTAACACAATTTACGACACCGAGGTCGCCTCATCTTTCGTAAGACAACAAACCAAGGCTTCAGGATATGTCCATGTCATAACAATAAATCAGCTACTCCAACAACAGAGTACATATGTTTTCTAGTTACGGTGCCTACATCTTACACACAAATCGACCTACTTTGCTAACGAAAAGCGCTGAGTCATCACATGGTTATCCTCACAACAATACAACTAAAACATACTATCTTACAATATTGCCGTTATAGTTTGCACACCAACGATACATCGTACAAGTAGCAAGTCTCGAGAATCCAGTTATTCAAAAAACGTGAAAGTGTTTCTACGCCAAGTCGGTATGTTGACGAAAGCATATATTGTAATATCATGATCGATTTACATTCGTTGGTCACAAAATGTCACTACTCTAAATAATTATTTTTCACTCAAAGCCTACTTGTCACCATTCGTTTCATCAAGCACGAGTTCAAGAAACCTGCTACGACATGAATTGTTATTTTTATGTTGTGTAAATAGGTAATAATTAATTTTAGTAACACTAAATCAACATCATCGAGTTTCGCGAATAGATTTACATGTGGTCTTGTAGTTTTAATCGAAGTATACAGCACGGTCTAATGTAGAGTCATCTCTACTGTACAGCTACTCGGTAATCGAAATGTATTAAAATTTAAACAACGATCTTGTTTCGTCGCACCAAAAATATGTTTACTATCGCGATACTCTGCACAGGCCGTGTAAATCCTTTTCACACTCGTAATAGTATACCAACAGCTACCGGCGACAACGTTTAACAATACCAACGACACTAAACATACGATACCTACCCAAGTAAAATTACCATTTTCACCTGGAGGTCGGTCGTTACCCGAGTAGAAATACCATTGTCCTTTGGAGATTTATCGTTTACCCAGTGTAACAAACCCCTTTTCCTTTGGAAATCTATTTTTTCTCTGGGTAACAAGCCTTTTTCACTTGGAAATATATTTTTTTTCCCTGGGTAACAAACCTTTTTCGCTTGGAAATATATTTATTCCTTGAGCAACAAACCATTTTCACTTGGCGGTCGTCGTTTACCTGACTAAAAATATCATTTTCCTTTGGAGATCTGGCGTTTACCCAGTGAAACAATACATTTTCTCTTGGTCATCTAGCTTTTCCTAGAGTAACAAAACCATTTTCATTTTGAAATCTGACAAACACACCTGACAATTTGGTATTTGTTGTATTGACGATAGTTTGAAATAGATTACAACGAACAGTGACGGAAATATACACGGACTACCGGTTTCAGAGTATACCCCCTTCAGTCGTATCACATCAATATCATCGGTTACCCACATACAATATCCTCTTGTACACCGAAATGCATGTTTTGGAAAATTGGACAATAGACTTCGATAGTTCTGTGATGTCCGGGTTCGTGCTTTGGGTTTTCCAGAGTCAAAATGTCCGAATAAAACACCTCCTCGACGATGGTTGGTATGTGGATAACGGCGTTCGGAAGACGGTTGGATTTATGTCACCCACCGCGATAACAATTCCAGGTCGAGTTTTCCCCCGCATGTTTACTATATTGTGTCTTTATTGGTCAATGTATGTCTCGACATTCAGTTTGAAATCGGAAATCCTGATAAAGTATGTGACCGGATCCGGATATCAACTCTGAATCGATAAACCAATGAACAATATTCAAAGTAAACATGTTACATTCCACGAAAAAATACCATCCAGACATACGTCGCGCTTGTTTGCCCACATCAGTATACGCGTAAATGGAGGTGTGTGACATTGCATGCAATGTGTTGGTATACAAACATCGATCCACAGACATTATCATAGCCGGTAGTTTTGATGTAGATCGAATGTCATCACACCCGATAACAATACCAATAAGCCACATTGCAATGACTCTGAGTTAATCTGAAGTATGACATATAGACACACAAACATCGAACCTTGACATGGTTATTCGCACGACGGTGAAAGTAAACTGTACAACATATACCAATAGAGCGTTCACAGTCCAATATGCGAACCATGCACAATCATATACCCAGATTTTTGTTGGATATGTACAAATCCGATAAATCGATACATTTCTTTCCCTTCGACGTCAATAATACAAAAGTCATTCCAATTCGTCGCTCGAATGTGAGGTTCTTCTGGTGTAAAATCCATGTCAAATAACACCAAAGTGTGCCTTCCGTGTTTTATTATTTCCACCGCCGCATCTTGTATGTGTCGTAACACTATGGTGCAGGGACTTGAAAAACGGTACTTTGTAAAACGGATTGACATGACCAACTGAATCGACGTCAATAGCCTTGTGAAGACACCGTTTCAAAATGCTCCGATATGACGAGACCAACCCCGATCTCTTGTGGTGACGACCGTTTCGAAATGTCACCGGACGAGCTAGACCCTTACGAAAGTGTGTTTTATGATTGCGTGTGAAATCACGAGGTAGTGTTCTATTGTGGTGTACGATCGCAGTCTTCATTCCACAGAAACATACCTTATTTGATCACAATATCAGTCCGACATTTGCACGATATTTATCCGGAGTCGTTATGTGGGAGTAGTGACATCCATGCATCGTGATTTAATGAAAGACTGATCGCAATCATTTCGAGCACCCGTGATTCGATAGTTCACCTTGGTCAAACACTGCAGTCTCAGAAGAAAACTTCGATGTCGACAACACGATGGATATTGACCGATGTATCCAATTGGTCTGGGTGGTCCGTCTACAGATAGGGTCATGACTATCTTGTAATGTTACAACACGATAACACCATCGAATAAATCAGTGAACGGCGTCGAAATATCGATGTAATAGCGCGGACTCAGAGTCATTGCAATGTGGCTTATTGGTATTGTTATCGGGTGTGATGACATTCGATCTACATCAAAACTACCGGCTATGATAATGTCTGTGGATCGATGTTTGTATACCAACACATTGCATGCAATGTCACACACCTCCATTTACGCGTATACTGATGTGGGCAAACAAGCGCGACGTATGTCTGGATGGTATTTTTTCGTGGAATGTAACATGTTTACTTTGAATATTGTTCATTGGTTTATCGATTCAGAGTTGATATCCGGATCCGGTTACATACTTTATCAGGGTTTCCGATTTCAAACTGAATGTCGAGACATACATTGACCAATAAAGACACAATATAGTAAACATGCGGGGGAAAACTCGACCTGGAATTGTTATCGCGATAAGTGACATAAATCCAACCGTCTTCCGAACCCCGTTATCCACATACCAACCATCGTCGAGGAGGTGTTTTATTCAGACATTTTGACTCTGGAAAATCCAAAGCGCGAACCCGGACATCACAGAACTATCGAAGTCTATTGTCCAATTTTCCAAAACATGCATTTCGGTGTACAAGAGGATATTATATGTGGGTAACCGATGATATTGATGTGATACGACTGAAGGGGGTATACTCTGAAACCGGTAGTCCGTGTATATTTCCGTCACTGTTCGTTGTAATCTATTTCAAACTATCGTCAATACAACAAATACCAAATTGTCAGGTGTGTTTGTCAGATTTCAAAATGAAAATGGTTTTGTTACTCTAGGAAAAGCTAGATGACCAAGAGAAAATGTATTGTTACACTGGGTAAACGCCAGATCTCCAAAGGAAAATGATATTTTTAGTCAGGTAAACGACGACCCGCCAAGTGAAAATGGTTTGTTGCTCAAGGAAAAAATATATTTCCAAGCCAAAAAGGTTTGTTACCCAGGAAAAAAAATATATTTCCAAGTGAAAAAGGTTTGTTACCCAGAGAAAAAATAGATTTCCAAAGGAAAAGGGGTTTATTACACTGGGTAAACGATAAATCTCCAAAGGACAATGGTATTTCTACTCGGGTAACGACCGACCTCCAGGTGAAAATGGTAATTTTACTTGGGTAGGTATCGTATGTTTAGTGTCGTTGGTATTGTTAAACGTTGTCGCCGGTAGCTGTTGGTATACTATTACGAGTGTGAAAAGGATTTACACGGCCTGTGCAGAGTATCGCGATAGTAAACATATTTTTGATGCGACGAAACAAGATCGTTGTTTAAATTTCAATACAATTCGATTACCGAGTAGCTGTACAGTAGAGATGACTCTACATTAGACCGTGCTGTATACTTCGATTAAAACTACAAGACCACATGTAAATCTATTCGCGCAAATCGATGATGTTGATTTAGTGTTACTAAAATTAATTATTACCTATTTACACAACATAAAAATAACAATTCATGTCGTAGCAGGTTTCTTGAACTCGTGCTTGATGAAACGAATGGTGACAAGTAGGCTTTGAGTGAAAAATAATTATTTAGAGTAGTGACATTTTGTGACCAACGAATGTAAATCGATCATGATATTACAATATATGCTTTCGTCAACATACCGACTTGGCGTAGAAACACTTTCACGTTTTTTGAATAACTGGATTCTCGAGACTTGCTACTTGTACGATGTATCGTTGGTGTGCAAACTATAACGGCAATATTGTAAGATAGTATGTTTTAGTTGTATTGTTGTGAGGATAACCATGTGATGACTCAGCGCTTTTCGTTAGCAAAGTAGGTCGATTTGTGTGTAAGATGTAAGCACCGTAACTAGAAAACATATGTACTCTGTTGTTGGAGTAGCTGATTTATTGTTATGACATGGACATATCCTGAAGCCTTGGTTTGTTGTCTTACGAAAGATGAGGCGACCTCGGTGTCGTAAATTGTGTTAACTAAACTCGTATGGATACCACAATTGTGCTGGACTTACACATGGTATTCGCATACTGTACACAGACAAACTTTTGTGTAAACAACTCTGGTGTTTCTGTTAATACTAGTTCTGTGTTGAACTACTTGATTATTACGATACATGAACAACCATTCAGACAATAAAGTTCTTGAGGTATCGAAACAGTTTGAAAGCACCACCAATCATTGTACAGGTTTGTAGCATGAGCGAATCTTTTCGCGTAACATGAATATATTTCATATGTCTTCGGTAAGAAATGGGTTATGTGGGATAATAATTAGTATCGTAAAACTTGTTGTGTTTGATTGCGTACTTTTTTAACATTGCTTGTTGTTGAAAGACGGGTGAGTTTGTATTTAAATATAGTAAGCAGAGCAACTCAAGTAATAAATTTTACTCGTTTGAAAATCGACAACGGAAAAAATACCGATGAATGGAGTAACGGTAATAATATGTGTGGTATCTTATTTTTAGTGATATGCAACCAATCTTCTAAATCTTCTAATTTATTATGTCATAGAAAAGCCGATTGTTATGAATTCAAAACAAAAGTACTTCGATTATCAGGACAAAGGGAATTGAGATCAACGCAGTATTTCGAAGTGGTATGTTCAGCAATCACTAAATGACAAAAATATCAAACTGTGTATACAACTCGGTTAGTTAAACGATACATTTACAAGTCTACCGAAATCTTGATTTATTAATGACAGCTTGATGATGTAAAGCTCAACCACTCCATTGTGTTTATTACAAAGTATTTGACACAGACAAAATATTGAACGAAGGCCCACCACTTGGTTTCATTACAAGGTGAGTGAAAATTGTTTTCTGTTGATCAGGTATGATTTGCATTTAGTAAAACGATCTACGCCGATTAAGTGACGCTGTTTCATATCCGATGAGTGAGTGAAATTTCCTTATGGTTTGATTTAGTGGGTTAATTACCTGCGATTCAATCACATACAAGTAAGATCTTTTATGGGTTGAGTATTGTGACGACCTTTACTTTGACGAATGACAATGGGGAAAATTTCGATTGCATTGTCGGTGTATGTGTTGGACCAGTGATTCTAGTACACCTAACTATAGGATACATTTGGCAAACATCGTACAAATTGTTTCGTTGTGATGGTAACGACTTTCAGCGGTTTGGTTTCATGTCGGGAATTATTATTTGGAGGTTCAAAAACAATTAATACTACAAATGAACAACAATGCAAAACACGTGAAGTACAGTGTAGCAAGTACTTCCTTGATATTACGATTGTTGTGTACCAGACATTTCTAACTGAATTGAATGCATCTAGTAAACATATTCCAATTTACTTTTGTAATGATCAAAGTATGTGAAATGGTGCGAACGGATTAAGCATTAATCAAGCGGCGGTATGTCAATTCACCTAGTGTGATATCTTGACACCGGATAATGTGCGAAAGTGTTTCAATTCTCACTACTGATTACGATGATAAAGTATTGTACCGGTTATTGTTTAACAAAGGAAATTGTTGTTTCATCTTTAGTCTTGGTTAGTGGAGACAATTACATTTGTAAAATATTTTCTGATATCCGCGATACGCTGCGTGGTTTTTACGAACACGGCTTAATCTTCCCAATCAAAACATTTCAGACATGTTAATCTAGTTCCACAAATCGATATGCTAATAACAATGTTTCTGTAAAGTTTGTTTGTATCGTGATAACCTTCAACACAACCCCGGTCTAATAATGTCATAATTTAATAATCAAGTCATGATCGACTATTACAAAATCTCATATGTCAAAATCAATGTGTTATTAAGAATGTTTACATCGTGAAAAGTTTCAATATAACGCCTGCGTTCGATTGTAAGAAATGAATTCTCAACTACGTTGGTCAGACATTCAAATCTCGTATACTCAAATGTAATATGTTAATCTCAAACCGCCCACCGAGTAGTATTTACTTTGGTTTATAAAATATGCCTAGTAGTAATTACTTTATCTTACAGAATAGTAACGACTTTTACAGTTGAACAAAAAAGACGATTTGGTGGTATATGACTACAACCGAACTTGCTTAGATTGTAGCGATTGTATGTACTCGCATAATCTTGTTTTCTTTCTGTACGGGTACTGTATAGTTGGTTGGCCGAGTTACAAACGGATTTATTTGACAAGGTTTACGGATTTACTTGACAAGGTTTTCATGATTGACTCTTTTGAGTATGGTAAGATGTTAAAATTTCGAGGCGTAATACTATTTCCATTAACTCAATTGCGACAAAAAAAATACCCAGATAACTTGTTCAAGGCTTCTTTTGTTTCAAATCAACATGTGAATAATCAGTTATTGTGACAAGTTGAAGTATCGTACCGAAGTTGCGAGTGGAAACAGTAACAGCAAACAATGCACACTTGCAATCAACAATCTCTCTAGCTGGAAATATCTTCAATCTTCATACATGTTTAACTTGCAACGAGGTCAAAGTTGGTAGGAAAATGACTTTATACAGCATCCTCTTTCTCGTCATCGTCTGCTCAAGGCTGAAACAGGATGAGGACTTGTTCTGCATTGTCCTAAAATAATTAGCAAGAAAATCATTACAAGCGAACATGAAACAATCCTCCAAAATGCTACACAGTCCGAAAGCCTTGAAAAATACATTCAAACACTGACAAAGTACAGCACACTATGCATAAACGCACAAATCATGAATATTAAAATTTATGACCATTATAGAACAGTGGACTCTAAGGGTGCTCAAAAAATTAGGTTACCTAAAATACTTTGCACAACAAATTTGACTCATTTCAACAAGTAGCTGCTGAGGTTATCCAATTCGAAATTTCCATCATTTTTTAAATTATAGTCTTTACGGTGGAAAATTTAGCCACTCAGACATGATCAAAAATGCCTAAAATGTAGGGATGCTTTTTTCCACTCATTTCCATCTTTACAGGGACCTATGGTAGAGTTTGGACGAAGACATCGCCAGTTGACGAGTAAAAGATATGACACGGATTAGCTAGAAATTAGTAGACTTCATTGAAATAGCTAATAGACACGTTCAAGTATTGGTGATATACTTTGCAAATAAACTACTTTTCACACTAAAATTAACGACCAAGAACACGAAAAAAAAACTGACACGTAGGTAAAACCTGAATCTGCGCAATTGGCTACGAACAGACGTCAACGAACGTAATTGCTTAGCGCTAATACTGAAACATCAGAGGATGCATGTACTTAACCGTAATGAATGATGCTAACTTGGTAAATTTTAAGAGATTTCAAACCCCTCCTTTGTTTCATCTGATCACCCTATGTAGAAATAAAAGTCGACGCCTATGATTACGCAATATAACCATTATCCCCTCTGGGCGATATATTTAGACAATCAATATTGCATCTACCTCGTATTGCAGATTTCTGCTTTTGGATGGTGCATGGCACAACACAGATCTGACTGCAATCTCGTAGTCCTTTCCGGTACAGTCGTAGGAATATTGCAACAAGCACCTTAACGGGAAGATTATAGTAAACAATTCACAGAGACGGCAAACTAGTTCAACCTACGATACATAATGTCTCGCATAAACTCAGTGCACTCAGAGCTTACTTCCCAGTTCTGCTCAACTCAATCACTTGCCACTCTATTGGGAAACTCCGTGCTAATCAAATAAATATACTATATACTCACCATTTCCAGTAGGAACTTCCCAGCAGAATGAAGGTAGAGGAATCGCTCTGGGAAGAGCTGCTTGCTGGGACAACGTATCTGAACAGATAGATAACAGTCAGTGGCACCTCAAACACACAATAACAGGCATGGGTTGATTAGACGCAGTCAAATAAAGGTAATCTTATAGCTGGCGAACAGAGCGCAAAATTTTATAAAACAGGTCTCAATATAAAGCTACTTTCTCTCTGATTCAGAAAATATAAATTAAAATCTGGTCCGGGCACTAAAACCCCCCGAAAATTGCCTTCAAAGTCCGAAATCGCCATTGCTTCCAACAAAGGTAGCGGCAGTAGACAATGACAAATCAAATGTCTCCAACTGATTGTGACATCATTGAGCTCCTTGGCGAAGTCGTGCTGAATCTATATTACAATGAAATGCATGAACCGCTGTGCCGAATGAAACAAACTGTTTCGTAGATCAGCCTGTTGCGTACTAAGAAATACGGGTTGATAGTAAATTCTACGATATACGTGTAGGCTTTTGTGCTATAATTTGTATTTATCCAAATTTTTGAATGCACGACGACATAAAATACACAAACTATTCACATTACGACTTATTCGCGTTACAGCAATTGATACGGCGCGCTATACCCCGAGAATCACGGGGAACACGGCAGTAGTAGTATAGATCGGTCGCATGCGGCCATTGTGGCTTATGGGTGCGGTCGCACATCGTATGGAAAACTCGTGGTGACACATCGTACTTTCTGACCCCCCGCTCGGTCGCACATCGTAATGTGTTCTGATGGGTGCGCTCGCACGTCGTACTTTCAGGTATAGGCTGCGTTGGCATGTCGTATTGAAAACTTGTGTTGGCACATCGTACTTTTAGGTATAGGCATCTGTCGCACGTCGTACTTTCGCATGTCGTATTTCGCGTATAGGCGGTGGTGGTGATTCGCCATGTGTTCTTATGGGTGCGGCCGTGAATCGCCCTTTCGGGTATAGTCAACTCTCGCGCTGTGTTGAAGAAGTATCAGGAATAGTAAATAGTCACGTGATTGATTCTTAGTTAATGTGTATATTACAAATTATTAAATATGACCGATTCGAGTTAATCCCAACGTTTACGGTGAGTACGACAATGATATAACGTTATTCTTATGGCGGTGGTGGCATGCGGCTATTGTATCGTGTTCTAACTCAAGTCTTTTCGCGCTGTGCCTATTGATTCCTACGTAACCTGAATAGCACGCCGACTTTCAGATCGGGTTATTCGCACCTTGTATACCGCTGTTTCGCACCTACAGAATAGTCTGCTGTTCACAGTCTCGACTTCACCGCGATAGCGCGATTTTCGAATCAGTCGCATGGTAATGTTTTGCTATTTAGTTTACCACAGAGCGGTGTAGACGACGATTCGAATACCAACAATAACCGCGTTCACATACTAACACTCCAAAAAAGTGTGTGAAATATTTCCTACGACCACTCACAAGATAGCACATCAGAATAGTCATCTCTCGTGGTTTGATGTTACAAATATAGGAATCACGCACAAGTAATATTTTGGTAATAAGTTTGTCACATAACCGGCGTAGACGGTGATACCAACAATAGCCGCGTTCACAAACTAACACTTCAAAAAGGTGTGAATTAGGTTGCAAACCCCGCGATCGCTGACAAGATATTGTCTCGGACATAACCATCTTTCGCGACTTGCTGTTACATACATCCCAATCACTCACAAGATATTATTTTGGTACTTAGTTTGTCACAGAACCGGATTTCACTGGTAAAATTTAATAAGTAACGAATAACAGAGCCAGCGTAGACGGTGATTCGAATACCGACAAATTTTCACTTAGTTCTGCCCCAACCTCTCTGAAGTTGACGCTTATTCAAAAAAGGTGTGAAATAATTGTAAAATCCTACGTCGGTGACGCGATAATGCATGAGACATAGCGATCTAGTTATAGTACGGTGTCGGAATCCATTCGCGAGATGTTCTATAGGTAAATTGAGATAATCCGAAACGAAATATTTTGACTTTGGCGTAGTGTGAATTGAAATAGGATTGACAAACATGACTATCAACTTTCCCACAGTCCCATATTGATATTATACGCACATTGATTTGAAACAAGTAATGGAACATTGCAACTCTATTCGCGATTAGGGCTGGGCAAAATCGAGTACCTGAGTGATTCGATTCTGAATCACGTAATTTGATTCGAGTCGAGTCGAGTAATCGAGTATCACTCAGTATGACGTCACAACAAAATGTACTATGTTGAAGTCCAAATATGTACCTTTTATGCCACCACAAAGAACGTAATGCCTGTTATCTGTCGCATTAAAGATACTTTGGTATTTTCTCGACCATATCGATTTCATTGCACTGTTGTGGGATGATCATGACTTCGGAAATGTGTTATTTCCAGTAACGTTCGTAGCTTTGTACTGTGTCTGGTATGCTGAGACACGACCTATCAAGGTTTCAAGGCTTCCTCGGTGGAAAATAGTATCACAACTATAATTGTCGTCAGTAAATTAACTTTCAGTTGCGAGGACCGTATAATTTCAGTACTCGAAAAAATCGTCTTTTACTACTCGACTCGAATCATTAAAATTACTACTCGATTCAGATTCGAGTACTCGAATCATTGTGCCCAGCCCTATTCGCGATCCGACTTTTCGTTTGTCAAAGCGACATTTTAACATCTTACCATATTTAAAAGAATTATTTACAACATTAACAAGTGTTCAAAATCCAGTTTTCACTTACTTGATTATATCACTGCAACTCACAAATTTGAATTAATTCATCTTGGTTGTATTCGTATGATCGGTCTTTTTAATTCAATTGTAAAGGTCGTTACTATTCTGAAGACAAAGTAAGCTATTTACTAATCGACACATAAATGACTTGACATAAACATATTATATTTTGAGTATACGAGATTTGAATGTCTGAACAATAACTGAGAAATAATTTATCACAATAAAATACGTATATTACAGCGTAAAAGATGTTTGAATGTCAGCAACTCTGTACGGTCATAGTTACTACCACTAATTCACCCGACCAACTCGTCATGATCATTCCTGGAATCAACACAAATATGACCACTGACTTGAGTTAACCACAAAACAGCATCAAGTTTTAAATCCACTCGTAGCTTACGTATTATTTGAATGTTGGTTATGTTTTGTTGTAATTGAGCTAACGAAATAGTGTTACGTCTCGACATCTTACCATCTTACCATATTCAAAGAATCAACCACGAAAACATTGTCAAGTAAATCCGTTAACCGACCAACTCAAACAGTATCAATACCAAAAACAACCAAACATACAAGAATCCATACAATCACTAAAACCTAAAATCCATAACAAACTCGGTTGTATTCATATCCCAACGCATCTTTTTTATTCAACTTGAAAAGTTATCACTATTCTGTAAGATAGAGGAATTACTACACGATATATTCTGCAAGACAAACTAATTATTACTCGGTATATTTTGTAAGACAAAGTAAATACTACTCGGTGTGCGGTTTGGGATTAACATAATATGTTTGAGTAAACGAGATTTGTCAGTCTAACCGTCGTAGTTGAGAATTCATTTCTTACAATCGAACGCCGGTGCTACATTGAAAGTTATCATGTTGTAAACATCCTTATTGACACATTGATTTTACATATGTAATAGTTGATCATGACTTGATTATTAAATTATTTGCGTTAATTAGATCTGCATTGTGGTAAATGTTATGACAGCAACAAACTTTTCAGAAACATTGTTATTAACATATTGATTTGTAAAACTATGCGTGTCTGAAATGTTTTTAGATATTCCGTGTTTGTACAAATCACTTTACGTATTACGGATATCAGAAAATATTTTTACAAATGTAGTTGTTTCCAGTAACCAACACTAAAGATGGCACAACAATTTCGTTATCCAACCATTGAACACCCGATGCAAAATGCTTTATTGGTCAAATTCGTGACGGCTAATTGAAACGACTACGTATAGAGTCAGTATATTACAATTTCATGTCGTTACTATTGAATCCAGCAATTGATACAATTTGTTGTCGGAGTTGTGACAGCGCATTGAAACATACACAACTTACAGAGTGTGAAAATATCACTTTGGGTATCGAGTACCGTTTGAAGCGTGCGATCAATACATAATTCCGTCCGCACTCTCTAAGACAGTGGTTCCCAACCTTTTTCATCTCGTGCCTCCCTTGGCCGAAATTTAAGCCAAAATTCCCCCCTTGGGAAAAATCTGCCCGATGATTAAAAAATGTCATTTTTACCGCGCAAACACCTGTTGATTGAGAGAATAAGACAGGTGGTACCGAGTGTTTGTTTCTAGCAGTGCTGTAACAACACTTTGTAGACCTCCAAAAACAATGGTATTCGTCTCAATCAAACAAATTCTGGAAGGCTTGACTCAACAGACCCCCACATTTCCATTTGTGTTTTGGGCTTACCATGCACCAATCGCTAATATAACTGCTGTGAGAAATCAGTATTCATAAATTTACTGGCCTCGCGATATTTTGCTTAAGCTTGCGTATGCATTTGGCCAATACTATTGGTACTTTCACATATAGCAGGGTTGACTAGACTCGAGTCTGACTCGAGTCACCATTTTCTGATGACTCGACATGATCAGAGTCATTTTCTCAAAATACGGAAACGACTCGACTCGAGACAATCTGGGTATTGACTCTACTTGGACTCCAGTCATTGTGCATGACTCGAACCAAGCCATACGACTAGAGACTATAAGACGGCCAAGACCGACATTTCATTGTAGTTTCGAAGAACAGTAAAGTGACCATCCTATTGGAATTTCGTCTATTAATCCTGGTACTGGACAATGCGACAAGAAACTGCTCAAAGTGAGGAAAATTAGTATATCATAAATCCAAATCATTCAATATCACCAAACAGTGTTGACTTGAGTGTGACTTGGACTCGGACTCGAGTCATAATACCATGACTCGGACTCGACCCTCTGTTCGGTGACTTGGACTCGGACTTGACTCAATGATAAATTGAAAATGACTCGAAGTGTATAAACATGTCTTTTTTTCGATCGGGTAGCTGTTCACTAAAAATAAAGCAAGGCTAGCGATCTCTTTGACTTGAGTCGATGACGTTGGAATATTTTGTCACTCTCTGAAAATGTTGACTTGAAAATATAAGATAAATACTTTCACTAGAGGCCTTGTTGTGATAGATTCGGCACGACATTTGCTCGCCTAGGATATATTTGATTGAAAGGCCGTCGCTGGCCTACAAATTGTCTTGCGAACTGCAGCACATCTGAACTAGTTTTAAAAAGGGGGGGATTTGTATGTGAAAAAGAGATTTCAAATAGCATTTGAACATACTTCCAGCAAACAAAAAAACAGCCATAAGGAGCATATGTTCGAATATAACTGGTTGACTATGCGACAGTTCGGACATGAAAAATTTGGGAAATCCGTTACAATTCTAGAGTGTATTTCCTCCCTAAAAATTGCAAAATTCCCCTCAAGGGGGGAATTCCTCCCCGGTTGGGAACCACTGCTCTAAGACGTTGTGAAGTCTACAGATTTACACTTCAAGACTTTGATCAACACATATGCAATTTGGAATATCTTTACTGGATGCATCCTATTCGACTAGACTTGAGTAATACACAAAACTCATAGCATTAACAACATCGCAATAGGCGCTACACTGAAATCTACGAAATGTTTTTCTATTGTTGTTAGTGATCATAAATTATCATTTGAATAAGTAATTGTAATCATAAAACCAAACTTGCGAAAGTCATTACCATAACAAAAGAATATTGTAGGTTGCTTGCTAAATGTATGCCGGAAATATTTGTAGAACGCTCACGACCAAAGAAATTGGAAATTTTCCCATTGTCATTCGTCAAAGTAAATGTCGTCACAATAATCAGTCACTAAAATACCTTACTTGTATGTGATTGAATCGCCGACAATTAACTCGGTAAATCAAACCCCTGAGAAATTTCATTCAGTCATTGGATAGGAAACAGCGGCACTTAATCGGTGTGAGTCGTTTTTTCTAAATACTAATCATATCTGTCCACCCAAGAACAATTTTCACTCACTTGGGTTATGAACTCAGTGTGTTAGCGATCATTCAATATTTTGTAGTATCAACTAGCTACCTCGTAGGATACGAATGATCATCCTCCCAACTCTTACAAAAGTACGAAGGATATTTACATCACACAAAGTAATCGACTTTACTCGATATCCTCACACTACGAAACTGAATGATTGGTTTGACTCTACAAACTGTTCTGATGTCACAAGAACTTTTTCATACGAATGGTTACGTATCTAAATATTCAAATAATCCAACACACGACTATAGTACTTACAGAAATATCATAGTTCTTGTAACAAAGTTGTATAAGTATAATGTTTATCGTAAGTCCTACATAGCCATGATATCCGTCCGAGTTTGACTTTTAGAAAACATTATACCGACTTCGCGACATCTTTCAAAATTAAAACCACGGTGACTGCTTCAGAGACCTACCAACGATATTGCAGTAATACAGTTACTTCCACAAAAGAGTATGTATTCAACTTACTTACCACAAATCTAACGCACAAAGCAATTTACTTTACTAGCGAGAAGCGCCGAGCCTCACATCCAAACAACTAGAAAGTTGAACTATATTAAAAAACGTCGCTAACCTTTGTGCACCAGCTGTAAATCACACAAGCAACATGTTTCAAGATTCTGGTTATTGAAAAACGTTAAAGTGTTTCTCCTGCACCAAGTCGTTATGTTGACGAAAGCGTATATTGTAATACCATGATCGATTTTCATTCGTTGGTCACAAACTGTCACTACTCTAAATAAATATTTTTCACTCAAAAGCATACTTGTCACCAATCGTTTTCATCAAGCACGAGTTCAAGAAACCTGCTACGACATGATTTGTTATTTTTATGTTGTGTAAATAGGTAATAATTTTAGTAACACTACATCAACATCATCGAGTTGTGCGAATAGATTTACATGTGGTTTTAATCGAAGTACACAGAACAGTCTAATGTAGATTCATCTCTATTGTACAGCAACTCGGTAATCGAAATGCATTAACATTTAAACAACGATCTTGGTTCGTCACGCGAAAAATATCTTTACTGTCGCAACACTCTGATACTCTGCACAAGATGTGTAAATCCTTTTCCCACTCATAATAATACACTAACAGGATACCGACGTCAAGCAACAAAGTTTAACAACATCACTGACACTGAACATACGATACCTACCCAAGTAAAAATATCATTTTCACCAGGCGGTCGACCGTTACTTGTGTACAATTACCATTTCCCTTTGGAGATTTATCGTTTACCCAGTGTAACAAAACCATTTTCACTTGGAAATATATGTTTTCCCTCAACAACAATCCTTTTTTCACTTGGAAATCTATTTTTTCCCTGGGTAACAATCCTTTTTCACTTGGAAATCTATTTTTCCCTGGGTAACAATCCTTTTTTTACTTGGAAATCTATTTTTTCCCAGTGTAACAATACATTTTCTCTTGGCCATCTAGCTTTTCCTAGAGTAACGAAACCATTTCATTTTGAAATCGGACAAACAGACCTGCCAATTTGATATTTTTTGTATATTGTTACAACGGACAGTGACAAAATATACACCAACAACGACTCCGATACATTTGTGTAATCGCATATTCACTTGTTCTGGTGCATCCCATCAAAACCCTCAGTTACCCACATGTAATGCGCTATACATCGATGTGAATGTTTTGGAAAATTGGACAATAGGCTTCGATAGTTCTGTGATGTCCGGGTTCGTGCTTTGGATTTTCCAGAGTCAAAATGTCTGAATAAAACACCTCCTTGACGATGGTTGGTATGTGGATAACGGTGTTCGGAAAACGGTTGGATTTATGTCACCCATCGCGATAACAACTCCAGGTCGAGTTTTCCTCCCGCATGTTTGCTATATTGTGTCTTTATTGGTCAATGTGTGTCTCGACATTCAGTTTGAAATCGGAAATGATAAAGTATGTAACCGGATCCGGATATCAACTCTGAATCGATAAACCAATGAACAATATTCAAAGTAAACATGTCACACCCTGTGTTTCCACGAAAAAATACCATCCAGACATACGTCGCGCTTGTTTTCCCACACCAGTATACGCGCAAATGGAGGTGTGTGACATTGCATGCAATGTGTTGGTATACAAACATCGATCCACAGACATTATCATAGTCGGTAGTTTTGATGTAGATCGAATGTCACCCGATAACAATACCAATAAGCCAGATTGCAATGACTCTGAGTCAATCTGAAGCATGACATACAGACACACAAACATGGAACCGTGACATGGGTTATTCGCACGACGGTGAAAGTGAACTATACAAAATATATCAATATTGTGATCACAGTCGAATATGCGAACCATGCACAATCATATACCTTAGTTTTTGTTGGATATGTACGAAACCAATAATTCGATACATTTCTGTTCCTTCGACGTCAATAATACAAGCGTCGTTCCAATGCATCGCTCGAATGTAAGGTTCTTCAGGTGTAAAATCCATATCAAATAACACCAAAGTGTGCCTTCCGTGTTTTATCATTTCCACCGCTGCGTCTTGTCTGTGTCGTAACACTATGGTGCGGGGAGTTGAAAAACGACAGATTGTGAAACGGATTGACATGACCAACTGAATCGATGTCAATAAACTCGCGATGATGACAGTGTCAAAATGCTACCGATATGACGAGTGCAACCCCGATCTCTTGTGGTGATGACCGTTTCGAAATGCCGCCGGACGAACTGGACCCTCACGATGCTGTGTTTTATGATTGCGTGTTAAATCACGAAAGGTAGTGTGGTGTACGATTGCAGTCTTCACAGAAACACACCTTATTGGATCACAGTATCAGTCCGAGATTTTCAGAATCACTGTTCACGATAATTATCTGGAGTCGTTATGTGGGAGTAGCGACATCCATGCATCGTGACTGAAAGACTGATCGCAATCATTTCGAGCATCCGTGATTCGATAGTTCGCATTGGTCAAACGCTGTACAACAAGAGAACTTCGGTGTCGACAACACGCTGGATATCGACCAATGTATCCAATTGATCTGGGTGGTCTGTCGGGAGATTGGGTCATGACTATCTTGCAATGTTACAGCGCGATAAAACCATCGACTAAATCAGTGAACGGTGTCGAAATATCGATGTAATAGCGCAGACTAAGAGTCATTGCAATGTGGCTTATTGGTATTGTTATCGGGTGACATTCGATCTACATCAAAACCACCGGCTATGATAATGTCTGTGGATCGATGTTTGTATACCAACACATTGCATGCAATGTCACACACCTCCATTTGCGCGTATACTGGTGTGGGCAAACAAGCGCGACGTATGTCTGGATGGTATTTTTTCGTGGAAACACAGGGTGTAACATGTTTACTTTGAATATTGTCCATTGGTTTATCGATTCAGAGTTGATATCCGGATCCGGTTACATACTTTATCATTTCCGATTTCAAACTGAATGTCGAGACATACATTGACCAATAAAGACACAATATAGCAAACATGCGGGAGGAAAACTCGACCTGGAGTTGTTATCGCGATGGGTGACATAAATCCAACCGTTTTCCGAACACCGTTATCCACATACCAACCATCGTCAAGGAGGTGTTTTATTCAGACATTTTGACTCTGGAAAATCCAAAGCACGAACCAGGACATCACAGAATTATCGAAGCCTATTGCATAATTTTCCAAAACATTCGCATCGATGTATAGTGCATTACATGTGGGTAACTGAGGGTTTTGACGGGATGCACCAGAACAAGTGAATATGCGATTACACAAATGTATCGGAGTCGTTGTTGGTGTATTTTTGTCACTGTCCGTTGTAACAATATACAAAAATATCAAATTGACCGGTGTGGTTGTCAGTTTTCAAAACGAAATTGGTATTGTTACCCAGGTGAAAGATAGATTTCCAACTGAAAACTGTATTGGTACTCAGGCAAATGATAGTTTTCCAGACGAAAAGGGTTTGTTACCCAGGAGAAATGATTAGTTACTCTAGGTAAAAGTATTTTTCCAAGTGAAATGTATTGTTACACTGGGTAAACGCCGGATCTCCAAAAGAAAATGATATTTTTACTCGGGTAAACGACGACCACCAAGTCAAAATGGCGTGTTGCTCAGGGAAAAAGGTTTGTTAACCAGAGAAAAAATATATTTCCAAGTGAAAAAAGGTTTGTTAACCAGAGAAAAAATATATTTCCAAGTGAAAAAAGATTTGTTAGCCGAGGAAAAAAATATTTACAAGTGAAAATGGTTTCTTACTCTGGGTAAACGTCAGATCTCCAAAGGAAAATAATATGTTTAGTCAGGTAAACGATGGACTGGCAAGTGAAAGTGGTAATTTTACATAGGTAAACGGCTTGGGTTCAGTGTCGTTGGTCTTGTTAAACGTTATCGCTTGACGTTGGTATACTATTACGAGTGTGAAAAGGCTATGCACGTCTTGTGCGGAGTATCGCGACAGTGAACATATTTTTGGTGTGACGAAACAAGATCGTTGTTTACATGTTAATGCATTTCGATTACCGAGTAGCTGTACAACAGAGAGGAGTCTACAGTTAGTTCGTGCTGTGTACTTCAATTAAAACCACATGTAAATCTATTCGCACAACTCGATGATGTTGATGTAGTGTTACTAAAATAAATTATTACCTATTTACACAACATAAAAATAACAATTCATGTCGTAGTAAGTAAGCTTCTTGAACTCGTGCTCGATGAAAACGATTGGTGACAAGTATGCTTTTGTGTGAAAAATAATTATTTAGAGTAGTGACAGTTTGTGACCAACGAATGAAAATCGATCATGGTATTACAATATACGCTTTCGTCAACATAACGACTTGGTGCAGGAGAAACACTTTAACGTTTTTCAATAACCAGAATCTTGAAACATGTTGCTTGTGTGATTTACAGCTGGTGCACAAAGGTTAGCGACGTTTTTTAATATAGTTCAACTTTCTAGTTGTTTGGATGTGAGGCTCGGCGCTTCTCGCTAGTAAAGTAAATTGTTTTGTGCGTTAGATTTGTGGTAAGTGAGTCGAATACATACTCTTTTGTGGAAGTAACTGTATTACTGCAATATCATTGGTAGGTCTCTGAAGCAGTCACCGTGGTTTTAATTTTGAAAGATGCCGCGATGTCGGTATAATGTTTTCTAAAAGTCAAACTCGGACGGATATTATGGCTATGTAGGACTTACGACAAACATTATACTTATACAACTTTGTTACAAGAACTATGATATTTCTGTAAGTACTATAGTTGTGTGTTGGATTATTTGAATATTTAGATACGTAACCATTCGTATGAAAAAGTTCTTGTGACATCAGAACAGTTTGTAGAGTCAAACCAATCATTCAGTTTCGTAGTGTGAGGAAATCGAGTAAAGTCGATTACTTTGTGTGATGTGAATATCCTTCGTACTTTTGTAAGAGTTGTGAGGATGATCATTCGTATCCTACGAGGTAGCTAGTTGATACTACAAAATATTGAATGATCGCTAACACACTGAGTTCATAACCCAAGATAGTGAAAATTGTGTACTCTTAGATCAACATAATTCGTATCCAGCAAACGATAGACACCAAAGGTTCGATGGAGTTTAAATCTAGATTGTATTAAGCGAAGTGATTAGTATTTCTAGTAATAAAATCGAAACGACCAAAACAAATTTTCTGTGTCTTGTAAATAACTATTTGGTATGATATTACTTGAGTGTGTGACAATTCGTATCCGTCGAGGTTGAATGTTTAGCCATATCGAAATGAATCCAGATCACATGAAGTATACATTAATCACAATAGAATCGACGAGAATGTTAACCACGTAGAGTGTGTTTGTTTAAAAGTTATTTCCAATACGGTCACTTCGATCGGTATTAATTCCATGTCACACAAAAAATATGAAACCATTGTACAGTTTCGTAGTACGGGAATATCGAGTGAAGTTGATTATTTTTGTGTGACGAAAATATCTTGTATTGATATTGGACACTGGTTTCGTTACCCAAGTGAGTGAAAATTGTTCTTGGGTGGACAGATATGATTAGTATTTAGAAAAAACGACTCACACCGATTAAGTGCCGCTGTTTCCTATCCAATGACTGAATGAAATTTCTCAGGGGTTTGATTTACCGAGTTAATTGTCGGCGATTCAATCACATACAAGTAAGGTATTTTAGTGACTGATTATTGTGACGACATTTACTTTGACGAATGACAATGGGAAAATTTCCAATTTCTTTGGTCGTGAGCGTTCTACAAATATTTCCGGCATACATTTAGCAAGCAACCTACAATATTCTTTTGTTATGGTAATGACTTTCGCAAGTTTGGTTTTATGATTACAATTACTTATTCAAATGATAATTTATGATCACTAACAACAATAGAAAAACATTTCGTAGATTTCAGTGTAGCGCCTATTGCGATTTTGTTAATGCTATGAGTTTTGTGTATTACTCAAGTCTAGTCGAATAGGATGCATCCAGTAAAGATATTCCAAATTGCATATGTGTTGATCAAAGTCTTGAAGTGTAAATCTGTAGACTTCACAACGTCTTAGAGAGTGCGAACGGAATTATGTATTGATCGCACGCTTCAAACGGTACTCGATACCCAAAGTGATATTTTCACACTCTGTAAGTTGTGTATGTTTCAATGCGCTGTCACAACTCCGACAACAAATTGTATCAATTGCTGGATTCAATAGTAACGACATGAAATTGTAATATACTGACTCTATACGTAGTCGTTTCAATTAGCCGTCACGAATTTGACCAATAAAGCATTTTGCATCGGGTGTTCAATGGTTGGATAACGAAATTGTTGTGCCATCTTTAGTGTTGGTTACTGGAAACAACTACATTTGTAAAAATATTTTCTGATATCCGTAATACGTAAAGTGATTTGTACAAACACGGAATATCTAAAAACATTTCAGACACGCATAGTTTTACAAATCAATATGTTAATAACAATGTTTCTGAAAAGTTTGTTGCTGTCATAACATTTACCACAATGCAGATCTAATTAACGCAAATAATTTAATAATCAAGTCATGATCAACTATTACATATGTAAAATCAATGTGTCAATAAGGATGTTTACAACATGATAACTTTCAATGTAGCACCGGCGTTCGATTGTAAGAAATGAATTCTCAACTACGACGGTTAGACTGACAAATCTCGTTTACTCAAACATATTATGTTAATCCCAAACCGCACACCGAGTAGTATTTACTTTGTCTTACAAAATATACCGAGTAATAATTAGTTTGTCTTGCAGAATATATCGTGTAGTAATTCCTCTATCTTACAGAATAGTGATAACTTTTCAAGTTGAATAAAAAAGATGCGTTGGGATATGAATACAACCGAGTTTGTTATGGATTTTAGGTTTTAGTGATTGTATGGATTCGTGTATGTTTGGTTGTTTTTCGTATTGATACTGTTTGAGTTGGTCGGTTAACGGATTTACTTGACAATGTTTTCGTGGTTGATTCTTTGAATATGGTAAGATGGTAAGATGTCGAGACGTAACACTATTTCGTTAGCTCAATTACAACAAAAAATAACCAACATTCAAATAATACGTAAGCTACGAGTGGATTTAAAACTTGATGCTGTTTTGTGGTTAACTCAAGTCAGTGGTCATATTTGTGTTGATTCCAGGAATGATCATGACGAGTTGGTCGGGTGAATTAGTGGTAGTAACTATGACCGTACAGAGTTGCTGACATTCAAACATCTTTTACGCTGTAATATATGTATTTTATTGTGATAAATTATTTCTCAGTTATTGTTCAGACATTCAAATCTCGTATACTCAAAATATAATATGTTTATGTCAAGTCATTTATGTGTCGATTAGTAAATAGCTTACTTTGTCTTCAGAATAGTAACGACCTTTACAATTGAATTAAAAAGACCGATCATACGAATACAACCAGGATGAATTAATTCAAATTTGTGAGTTGCAGTGATATAATCAAGTAGGTGAAAACTGGATTTTGAACACTTGTTAATGTTGTAAATAATTCTTTTGAATATGGTAAGATGTTAAAATGTCGCTTTGACAAACGAAAAGTCGGATTGCGAATAGAGTTGCAATGTTCCATTACTTGTTTCAAATCAATGTGCGTATAATATCAATATGGGACTGTGGGAAAGTTGATAGTCATGTTTGTCAATCCTATTTCAATTCACACTACGCCAAAGTCAAAATATTTCGTTTCGGATTATCTCAATTTACCTATAGAACATCTCGTGAATGGATTCCGACACCGTACTATAACTAGATCGCTATGTCTCATGCATTATCGCGTCACCGACGTAGGATTTTACAATTATCTCACACCTTTTTTGAATAAGCGTCAACTTCACAGAGGTTGGGGCAGAACTAAGTGAAAATTTGTCGGTATTCGAATCACCGTCTACGCTGGCTCTGTTATTCGTTACTTATTAAATTTTACCAGTGAAATCCGGTTCTGTGACAAACTAAGTACCAAAATAATATCTTGTGAGTGATTGGGATGTATGTAACAGCAAGTCGCGAAAGATGGTTATGTCCGAGACAATATCTTGTCAGCGATCGCGGGGTTTGCAACCTAATTCACTCCTTTTTGAAGTGTTAGTTTGTGAACGCGGCTATTGTTGGTATCACCGTCTACGCCGGTTATGTGACAAACTTATTACCAAAATATTACTTGTGCGTGATTCCTATCTTTGTAACATCAAACCACGAGAGATGACTATTCTGATGTGCTATCTTGTGAGTGGTCGTAGGAAATATTTCACACCTTTTTGGAGTGTTAGTATGTGAACGCGGTTATTGTTGGTATTCGAATCGTCGTCTACACCGCTCTGTGGTATACTAAATAGCAAAACATTACCATGCGACTGATTCGAAAATCGCGCTATTGCGGTGAAGTCGAGACTGTGAACAGCAGACTATTCTGTAGGTGCGAAACAGCGGTATACAAGGTGCGAATAACCCGATCTGAAAGTCGGCGTGCTATTCAGGTTACGTAGGAATCAATAGGCACAGCGCGAAAAGACTTGAGTTAGAACACGATACAATAGCCGCATGCCACCACCGCCATAAGAATAACGTTATATCATTGTCGTACTCACCGTAAACGTTGGGATTAACTCGAATCGGTCATATTTAATAATTTGTAATATACACATTAACTAAGAATCAATCACGTGACTATTTACTATTCCTGATACTTCTTCAACACAGCGCGAGAGTTGACTATACCCGAAACGGCGATTCACGGCCGCACCCATAAGAACACATGGCGAATCACCACCACCGCCTATACGCGAAATACGACATGCGAAAGTACGACGTGCGACAGATGCCTATACCTAAAAGTACGATGTGCCAACACGAGTTTCCAATACGACATGCCAACGCAGCCTATACCTGAAAGTACGACGTGCGAGCGCACCCATAAGAACACATTACGATGTGCGACCGAGCGGGGGGTCAGAAAGTACGATGTGTCACCACGAGTTTTCCATACGATGTGCGACCGCACCCATAAGCCACAATGGCCGCATGCGACCGATCTATACTACTACTCACGGCACGCGACTTTGCCAAGGTGCTCAATGATGTCATAATCAGTATGAGACATTGAACGGTCATTGTCTACCGACGATACCAGTGATAGAAACAATACCGACTTTGGCCCTTTGAGGGCGTTCCAGTGCCCGGACCAGTTTTTTTTTTAATGGAGTCTGTGCGAAAGTAACTTTCGATTGAGACCCGTGTAATTGAATTGTGTGTTCTGATCGCCAGCTCTAACATTATCGTGTAGTTATCAAATTGGAAATTTCTACAGTAATCATTGCAAGAGCATAAACAATTTCAATTAATTCATAACTTACATACAGTACTCAGTTCTACTCTGTATACTCGGCTCAGCTTTAGGCTATAGAAGTTAAATAATCTTCTTACAAATCAAACAGTCATAACTGCAGATTTTTTGCTGTTTTGATACCACATGTAGGAATTAAGCTCTAACCTGCATTTGGTGAATTGGTGATGCACTGTCAGTAAAATCATGAGATTACTGGCAGATTTCTTCCTTCACTTTTCTTCAAGATGCCGAGATTTTTTTCGAACTGTTTCGCGTGAGCTTCAGCATGATCCGTGTCACTGGTATCAGTGGAACATGTTCGTTTTCTTTGAATCTTCTTGTAACCACCCGAATGAGAACTTTAATCAGAATCATATTTGGTAGATCTTCGTATCCGTCGTAATTTCCCCGCATCCAACGCCGAGCTATCCATGTTAGTATATTACAATATAGTACTCATACGATAACCATATATATAGGGCTGGGTAGAATTGAATATCGGTACTTCAATACTACAATTCGGAAGCCAAGTATATTAATATCATGATTGAAATACCAGCAACCACGACTGAGTACGGATGTCAATCACTCAATTTGGGTTACGGGTCTAATGCAAAAATTCTGATAGCTTGTGGTCAGTCAAATGTTACCTTCCTATCCATTTCCAGTCATAAATCACAAAACAGTAACTCTTACCTTATGTTGAGCAAGAAATCAGGTTTGGTTACAATAAAAGGACGTACTATACTATAACAGTAGCGACTCTGAACAATAATAGGCCTACCGAACATGTCATCACAATAACTTAAGGGATTCAATAACCAAGCGCATTTTAGTTGTTCAGATACGCCACTTCTGACTATAACCATGTCATTGTCTGACTACACTGCTACAACCAGTGGTTATGGTTATGGTTAAGTGATCACTGAGCTAAGTGGCACACAGCAAATGTCGAAAATGCTTTTCGCCGCAGACAGCGATTCACTTCATAGAATCATAGTTCAAACTTCCCAGACGGAATTTCAATCACGTGAGCTGGGCTCGCTGCGCAATGCGCCACTGCACATATAGATGAAAAAGGCTTATGATCTCATTCACTTCACGCATGGTGCCGCGCCACGCACGAATGTCAATCGTTGAGTGGTATTCAGCGGGGTAACATCGCTAAAACATCATGCGTTACGAAAATTGTAAAGTTTATTACATTCTCGAAATAAAAGTACGAAAGAGGATGTACCATTATCGAAGTCGATAATACAGTATACCAGTGGTTTTCAGCCTTTTTGAGCTTCATTCGCACTATTTTTGTAAAATAAATTTCATTCGCATAAACTAACTGAAAATTGGTATACAAAAAAAAGATGAAAATACAAATTTTATTTGTTCAGATTTCCAACAAACTGGCTACTATGTATCTTAAGCTATCAAGTGTCTCCTTAAAAAGGCTAATATTTTCGCTCCTTTTGATTTCAACAATTTCACTAAGACCCTTCTCGGCCAAACAAGGTGTTGGGTTTTGTACATGAACGTCTATTACTGCATGGATGGCCAGGTCTTAAAATTTGTTCTGCACTCCTATCCAAAGTACAAGGTATTTTTTCACAATTTACAAAATGCGCGCTGGAAGAAATCGATTTTGAGAACTGACAAAATTGTTTTGGAGGCTCCAGTATGTCGAAAGGGTGAAAAACCCACTTATTTGTGTTGAGTCTCTTGCATTATGTCTGGGAAAATAAGGTCTAAACGACGAAGGAGAGTAGGCACAGTAGAGCTCGCTACCTTGTGATAAGTTGCTCCAACTTTTTTTTCGATTTACCATTTTCTGTCTCGCGAGTATGAGGGAAGATCAAATGAACTCACGCACGCAATCTCAAATTGGGGTAAAATAAATTTGTCAGATTGCAAAAACGGGACCATTCCGTGCCGACAACGAAGCATATCCATACCGAATGGTTTGGCCATCCAGCATCGGTCATTTTCGGCCAAGGTTTTGTCGCCGCTGATGTTTACGCACCGTATTTCAATCAGTGGTTTTTTGGCCAGAACTTTACGTCTTCATGTACCCCGACGCAGAAGGGGTTGGCCTTGCAATGAATGAGGTCTCATAGACTTGAACTTGCTCGTTGCACATCCCTAGTCCCTACACCAGTTTCTCCCAACGGTCATCGACCATGTTTACCAGTCGGACAAATCTTATCATGATGAAGCCATAGTTTCCACGTGTCTCGCTTACTGGCTACAGTACCAATCACCGTGACCTTCGATTTATAAAAACTATATCTCAGGATTTTTTGCAATAAATTCCACAAATATTACATACATATTAAAAGATAGCTCTGGCGCATTGTCGACCCAAAATTAAACCATTGAGGTCCATACTTTAATAACCCTTGAAGGGGTAAAAATTTGCGTTCAAATAACTTGCAAATGCGAGTCTGTAATTTATTACTATCCCCATGCCTTGCACTAATCGAACAGTTATTACGAAAGATTGTTTAGCTAAAGAAAGCAGGAAGTCAATTTGACGTCATTTTCCGGCCTGTTTTAGGCTCGGAAGGGCTGATATACTGTATGTCTGCAACTACACAAGCTTCCAAACCAGGTTTTTGGTTACGTAATAATTATAAAGCGAAAATATTCATTCACTACGGCTTGTGAGAGCTCTGATTAGTGGTGGGTCTTAAGTTAAACAAGTTTTTACAATTGCGTCGCAACAAAAAAGTTACACTGCCCTTGAATTTCCTATTAAGTTTATTTGAATTATTCCAGGTCAGAAAAATTAACGATTATCATACGCGATTTCCATTCGCACTCATCCGGGATTTTCATTCGCACCATTCGCACCACCTTCGTCATTCGCACTCATCTGGGATTTTCATTCGCACCGTTTGCACCACCTTCGTCATACGCATTACAATTTTTTTCATTCGCACAAGTGCGAACCGTCACACAGGTTGAAAAGCACTGCAGTATACCAATAATTATCCAATATACCAGCATATAGTCCTTGTCAATTATATGGCGATCAAGTCAGATTCACTGTGCGCAGTCGCCATTTCTGCCGACCCATTGAGCGCATTCAAGTGAAAAACGCTAAATATCTCATGGCATGACGCACGCAGAAAGTTCGTAACATCTTTCGGAATTGCGAATGTTCACCGCAGGAACAAACAGTAACACGACAGCTAAAAGAGCACAAAAATGAAAAAGTTTAAAAGCTTGAAATGTAGGATCGACAGTGAATATTGACCGTTCTATGACAGCTTGCATAATCCGGTTAGGTGACGTCGCTATGAAGAATCACGTCCAGTGACGAATTTCCTTCAAATTCTCTTGAAATATTTTGAAAGACTGATATATGTGCATATCAGCGTCGGGAGTTAATGAGAGATTGATTTTATATCTGAAACAAGATGGAGCTATCCTCACACTGTCCGAATATGTTATCCATTGGAATTCTGATTCGCAATTTCAATGGACTATCCCGAATATCGGTGTGCAAATGTGCGATTTTCTTTCGAACTGTACTCTTGAAATATTTTGAAAGGATAAAAAATATGCCCTTATCAGCAAGAACTTGAGTGATTGGCTTTTTAGCTGATACAACATGGAAATATCCGCACACTGTCAGATTATGATTAGGGCTGGGCAAAATCGAGTACTTGAGTGATTCGATTCTGAATCACGTAATATGCTTCGAGTCGAGTCGAGTAATCGAGTATCACCCATAGTGACGTCATAACAGAATGGAATATGTCAAAGTCCAAATATGTCTCGTTAATGTCACCACAAAGAATATAATGCCTGTTATTCATCTCATAACTGATACTTTGGTATTTTTGTGACCATATTGATTTCATTCCACTTGGTGACTATGTTGTGGGATAATCATGACTCCGGAAATGTGCTGCGTCAAGTAACCTCGTAGCTTTGTACAATATGTTTTGTATGCTACGATACCACCAAACAAGGTTTCAAGGCTTCAACAGTGAAAATTAGTATCGAAACTATAATTCTCGTTGACAAATTAACCTTCAGTGGCGAGAAGGGCATAATTCCAGTACTCGAAAAATTCGTCTTTTACTACTCGACTCGAATCATTAAAATTAATGCTCGATTCAGATTCGAGTACTCGAATCATTGTGCCCAGCCCTAATTATGATATCCATTGAAAATTTAATTAGGACTTTTAGTGGACTGTCCGAAATGTTTTTCTGTATGTATGTCCTAGGATATCCGAGCGGGACATTTTCGAAGGTGGATAGCCAAGTATTAGCCCACGTCTGTCCAACCTGACACTGGGACACTCGGACACTGCTTGGATAGCCCTAGGCAATTTTGTGTTTGATGGGCATTTTAAATCGAGGGATGGGGTTTTTGCCATTTGTTGTTTTGAACAAGCAAGACAACTTTTTATTATATTTTGAAGTCTGGTATTGAATAATTGAAGATCTTCTTCCTGAATCATTGTGTGTGGGGGTGGGGAGTGGCATTCAACGTATATTCTGGACAAACTTCTGCTTCGATATATTAAAAAACGTTGTAAGGGATGCGATTTGGAATCGAATTGCTTGTTTTATTCAAATCAAATAGCCTTGAATCTAACGCTTTTCAACTTTGGTCAGTTCAAATAACCAATACAATGACACGGTGATTAAGAGTTGAAGCGAATTTAAATATTCTGTTAATTCAAACCAAGAATTTGTCAATGACCAATTACTTCTACTTTTCCGAAGTACTCCAGTACTTCCGTACTTGTAGCACTTAAACAAGTAAATCCTATTTCCGACACTCTGCTTTTGCTTGTTCTGTCAATGACTTACCAACTTACTTTTCGATAATATAATTATAAATTATCAAATAGAAAGTATTATGTACTCCAAATAATAAGGGAGGAAGAGAGAAACCGAAACGGAGAAATTGAGGTGCAGAGTCAAAATTTCGTCATGCTTGGTGCAAAATAGATATGGACGGCCTAATATATTTCTCAGAAGTTTCGGTCAATATAATGCATGTAGCGGTTACGTGGTTCATGTGCGTAATTTCAGGCGACTCGTTTGAAAAGATATGTTCTCATAACGCACGCAGAGTAGGCAGTAGTAGTCACTATAGTAAAGCGAACCTTGAGTGATCGTAAGACACGCAAGCCGAAAAAAATCTGACTGGCTTGATTCCTTGATTGTTTTTCCATTGATTTAATTTCCTAGTCTGTGCTACATGCTGATGTATGCTTTGTAATTGAGTTTGTGTTTGAGTGCTCTGTACGACGGTTATTTTTCTTTGGCGGCGCTCCAAATTGACAATTTTCAAAGGCATCGTATTCTAAACCTTACGGTGTGAGGTGTTGGAGTAATTTCTCGTCTTGACTTTGATTTATCAGTTTGCAAGTCACTGATATTTATTTTGAATTTTGCTAATAAAATTCTCCATTCACACAAATATCTTAGGGCTTCTTGTTGGGGGATGGTGACCTAACTCAAAACAATTTATTTTCGCAGGATTCCGCTCTATCATTGAAAATCGTTCATTCCCTCGCAGCAGTAGAATTTTTTATCAAACTCTTCGATACAGAATTTGTCAAATTGATTAAGGAACTGTATGTCGAGTTGGCTGATTTGCGGGAGTTATTGGAGTGTAAAGTAGAAAAGGTCAGTTGCAGATATATTTTTTTATGCTATTCATTTGGTTTCGTGCTTGCTGTAGATTTTAATTTTGAATCACGGTAGACGGATTTGACTATTCGATTTGCTTCTACTTTCAGACATACTTCATCTTTCAGTAGGTAATCCAGTAATCAGTACTTAAATATCTGACAAAAATAAGTAACCGAATGATTTCTTGTGCGGGCTTGAATAAATAATAGTTACGGCTGGGTAGTGTGCAGGTGGCCAATTCCTTTTGGGGGTACAAGGCATCTCTTCATGACTCGCTGCTTCACTTTCAGTAGAGTGGATATGTTCTTATTTTAATAAGAGCATATATTGCAAAAATCTTATTAGATATTGAATTTGATATTTTTAGTAAAGGCAGAATGCGCAGTGCAGTAAGATGCAAGTTTCAATTTATAACTTGTGCTGTCAATATTGCGAGTCGGTCTGGAGTATACGCAGAAGTGGTGAATGTTGTCAGCGTCGCGAATCAAGTCCAAGCAGAAGTATAGGTTTGAATTTAAACACAATCCCAAGTAAAGTTAGCTCTTAAAACACCTGTTCAAAGTAGAAAATGTAAGGCCTGGAAAGTACTCAGGTAAAAAGTTTTTAAAGGTGTCTTTAGTCACTGTTTTGCAAATATTTTACATTTTATCAGTGGTGGCAACTTTTGAATTTCTGCTTTTAGAAATCAAATGCGTGAGAAGAACGTGTATTTGTGAAGGTGCTGTTCGAGTAGAAATGGAAGTAGCTTAAAATCTAAACCAATTGGGCTGGTAATGTGAGTAGGCATAACCTGTTTTGTACTCTGAAAAGCAGTCTTTTGATGGATGGGGTTAATAAAGCTCTCATACTTTAAGTACTTACGCAAGTGGTCGTCTTTCGGTTTCGAAACACGGGGCAAAATTCGACCGAGATATCATAAAATAACATGAACTAACTCTCAGGCGGGTGTTTCGTGAGCTGAGCGAAAGTTGACCTTGTTTATAGTCAACCGAATACGAAGTGGAAAAATTTTACCATTTTTACCCGATTCCAGATTATGTTAACCCTATTTTACAAGACTAATGGCTTGTTGTATTTTGTATTCTGATACGGAGAAAGTAGTTCGTGTTAAGTTTTCATAAATTTTGATTCGGGAAAGTATAAAGTACTTCACGGATGAGTTTTAATCTATTTCATAACTGAAATTGTACGCTCAAGCCTTGGCGTTGTCGGAGGTGAAAATCAACAATGCATGCAACATATAATGGTTTTGGAAAGTTGGCAGTTAACAATTCAAATAAGGTATGCTTCTCCGTGTCAAGTATATAGGTAAGTTCGGGTTAAGACGAGTGGCCACGTTACATAGCCACAGTGCCTTACTATCTATATCCAGAGGTGATCAGTAACAAAGTACTTCCACTTGTCGTAATGCTTAAGTAGATTATTCCTACTTAACTAATTACTCAAGTGGTTATGATTTTAGAATACTTTCAATTCTATTTGCGGTTATCATTTTTCAGTCAAAACTAGGCCTTGACTACTGACTTTTTTAGTACCTGCATATTGATTCTTATACCTCTACTTGAGTAGAAATTGAAGGTGTTAGGTCTATTTGACTACCGACGATGACTACTTTGACCACCATCTTCTATATCATCCGTTTGCACAATGCATATCATATTCATAAGTAGATTTAGGAAAAAGCATGTTCTTGGATGAGACCAAAACTGATGTAGTACATGCATTATGGAGAATCGAAGAATTTATACTAATTACTATTGTATTGAAACTATATAAATAATTATTCAAATGGGATAACATGGCAACAATCAAGTAATCTTATCAAATGAAACCAATATTGTATTCAGATAAGCAAGATCGTGCTTGATCGCACAAAAGAAAACATCGATTGGTCGATGATTGAGACTTGCTGGAAAAAGTATCAAGTATGATTCCTGATTCGTTTCATAGAGTATTTACAAACGTATTTATATATACCTATTATATTATGTGACTTCGGACCCTATGATATCTTCCATGGCTATCTTCAAGTCTGAAAAATCAATTTTTCGCATTTTAGTTGGATGTCCTGGATATTGCCGTGAATGGCGAGATACCCGTCGACGATTACAAACTAATTTTGGAGCGCGGGAGAGCAATTTCGGTTCCCCTTCATATCCATGCAATGTTTTACGTTGGGAAAGCAGATGAATTCAGGAAGACGTTAGAAGCTTGTCAGCGAAAGACGGTAGTACTTATCATCCAATATTAGTTGCATTGAATATATTGAACGTTCTTCTCCCATCATCGCACGTTTATCATTGAATTCTTCCGCATAGGACTAGACCCTTCCACACGAATTATTTAATATTCCATGCCTGAGATATCCACCGCAGTTGCGGAGTTCGTGGCTCCTGGAGATTTGTTCATCTAAAGCAGGGGTGTCACACTCAACTGGCGTCGCGGGTCCGATTCAAACCTTCACAGCACTCGCGGGTCGGACCAGACAAATGATTCCAAAATATTTCCTCAAAATCCATGCCCTGGTTTTTCGCTTGAATACTTGATTATAAAGCTTATACGCTATATTAGGGGTGGGCAATTATTTTTCTCTGCGGGCCAAATGAGGAGCAGAAATATGTTGGCGGGCCGAGTCAGAAATTTTAGAATATCCAGCGTATTGACTTTATTTCCAAATTGCAAGCAGTGTATTATACGAATTGGTGCTAAGTGGATGTGTTGATATGGAGGAATGACAAAGTGACGGTTAATTACCCCAAAAATATCTTATTTGCCGTCATATTTCGAAGCAATGTCAAAAATGATACATTTTGAACTTTCTTTAAACCCGTATCCGCGGTTATCTATCAACATCATCTCCCATCGAGATGCACGATGCCCGAGACGTCTTGCATGCCCAAACCGCGCCAAGCGCGGAATTTGTTCATGATTCATCATTCAATCGGTCTGTAATATTGGTAATTGTAAATATATTACTATATTTTTTAACCTTTTTAACCTCTCTCAGCCCACGTAGTGGCCTACTCAGTTTTACCGCTAGAGCTGAGTGGTAGTCTTGGAAATATTCGGGAATGCCCATTGGTATAATTACTTCGTTACATGTTGTTATTTCGTGACCTCACGTCTGCTATGTGAAAAGATATCAAAATCACCGATGCGTACCAAACTAAAAAGACGACCCCGATTGGCATTTCTTCATTGGCAAATATTTGGACTTTGGACTATGGAAAATTGGACTTTGTGGTTTCGGTCAACATAAGGTCAATCTTTTTCGGCCAAGGTTTACTCGCTGTCGAGCTTTATTCCTTTCTCGGAATCCCGTGTTGACCTAAAGTTCATATATCTTGGTGCGTCGTGACGTGGGCGCCCGTCGAGCTCGCCACGCAATTGGGGGGGGGGGGATGAGGTGTGGTAGTTAAGGTCCTAAGGATAATATATAGCTTATTGTCTTGGTAGCTGGTTTCTGAGAAGTGTGCAGCTTACCGAAATAGCCTTGTTGATTAGCCAAGGTTGCAGTTATTAACCACCTTTGAATTTAAACTTTCGGCTTTCTTTATTTTGACATCCTTTATGGGTGGTGATATATTCATAGAAATCATGGGTCATGATTCACTTGTTTCATGAATTATTGATTTGGAAACACATCGCGTAACTATTTGAAACACAGACCGTGTAATGCGTAATGTGACAATGGCACCAAAGAAGGTTTGGTGACTTCTTAGGACTTTAATTCTAAAGGCATAACATGCTACATTGACTTTAGTTTCAATCTGTATTAGGCATGTGAGGTATGTATAGCCTGCGTAATCACGGTATGTTAATGAACAGGCTTGATAGTAAACGAATTTCCGGTCGATTTGATACATCGTATGGTTTTAGTCCACGCAGCCACACTGAAAAGTAGGTTTGATATAATAAATCTCAAGCAGCCTTTCGCGGGCCGCACAGAGTCGCTCAGCGGGCCGCAATTTGCCCAGGCCTGCGCTATATAATAATCACCTTATATCACGGTTCCATATTCCATCAATACCTTTATTATTCGCAAACAACCGAATTGGCGAAATTACGATGAATGACCGGACCGAAGATATACGTTGGCGAATTGCTATGTTTGCTTTGTTTTAGTCGGAATCCGACAATCCTGTGTAAGCGTTGTGGGGAATACAAGTGATTTAACCGTAAACGTAGACATTGAAATTTGGCTCATCATTTGTATATCGTGATTTGGGCTTCTCTGGAAGCCAAGGAGATGTTAACTCATAAGCGCAAAAGGAGTGCGACCACAGGCATTTTAATGATATTAGGGTGTCATAATTATATTATCCACTTCTACAGATAACTACGTTATGGTCCGTTTTTGCATGATACTGTGAACTCACTGAGCACTTTTTCGCCTTCTCAGAGTTGAGTGTCGATTAGGGTTACCATATTTTGGGGATCTGAAAAGAGGACACCATTCAAAAAAAAAATCAGACTTGCAATACGATAATGAAATTTGAAAAAAAATTGGCAGAGCGGCCGGAGCGTTACATCAGTACTTATTTCAAATTTCTCAGTTTAATTTTTACGTACATTTTACCAAACTTTTCAAAAAAGCGGACTAATTTTAAAAAAGAGGTCATTTGAGCGTGCTCCTTAGGGGTGTTGAAAAAAAACATTTTTTTTCAAATTTCATCGGCCTAGTTGTCAGGTTACTAAAAACAACGTTGCACACCAAATTTGACTCAATTCCAACCAGTAGAAGCCGAGGTCGCTCAACTTGAAATTTCAGTCATTTCTGAAATAATAGTATTTGCGGTGACCAATTTCGTCACACCGAGATGACCAAAAATCGTGTTTCAGATATGCCCGAAGTGAGAGGGATGTCTTTCCACTTGTTTCGATCTTGACAAGGTCGTAGGGTGGGGGTTGAATGCAGAAATCGCCAGTGAACGAAAAAAATATATGACGTGGATTACCTGGAAATTGGTCCACTTAATTGAAAGAGACATGTTAAAACGATGGTGGCATAATTTTCAAATAAATTACTTAACACACTGAAATTAACGACCACGAAAAGAAAATGAACTGACAAGCTGTTAAAATACAGGTAAATATATTTCTCAAATGATAGTCATATCTAGAAGTATTTTTTTCCGACAAATTTAGATTTGACGAAATCTATCCCGGTTATGCAGGGCATACTCTCTGCCTTGATTCAAGCTTTTTAAAGATTACATGTCGCCATTCCCACGACCTCACCCACAGAGACATCAGTTGCATTCCTCAGCTGCTCAATGTTCGGATATTTCTCTGATGTTGGACATTGACTGATCCAGGCGTTGAAAATAGTACCGATTGCACTTCAGGTCCCTGAATAGTATTTATAAGTTGAAAAACATTTCTGATGCTTCACATATGCGAGATTCGGGGAAACCAAATGGTAACTCAGTGAGCTTATAAAGCACATTAGTTATTTTCTGGTTATTCAATATCACCAGGACCCCCTTGTCATAGAGCTATAAAAGGCATTGGTGTTTCATCACGATATATGGATACAATTAGATCATAGTAACCGAACATGAAGGAGGAGGATGACATGAATAGAGGACGATAACTTTTTATAGGAAGAAGATCTGTTACCATGCCCATAAGTCTTATAATTTGCATGTGATAGTACTGTAGGAGTGGTGCAAAGCAAATAATGAAATAATATATAATATCAAATTGTATCGTGAAGATATTTACATTGGACCGACCAAGAACATAGATCACTTGAGAAATATATCTACCTGGACTTTACCTGCGTCAGTTTATTTTCATTTCCTGGTCGTTAATTTCATTGTGTAAAGTAGGCCTACTCTATTTGAAGATTATCTCACCATCGTTCTGACGGGTCTATTTTAATAAAGTGGACCAATTTCCGGGTAGTCCCTGTCATATATATTTTTTTCGTTTATTGGCGATGTCTTCATCGAAACCCCACTCTAGGCCTGTATCAAGATCAAAACAAGGGAAGAGACATCCCTGCTACTCCGGGCGTATACCTAGAGCACGATTTTTGGTCGTGTCTGTGTGACGAAATTGGTCACCGTAAATACTATTATTTCAAAAATGATAGGAATTTCAATTTGACTGACATCAGCTTCTACTGGTTGGAGCTGAGTCAAATTTGGTGAGTAATTTTTTTTAGGTAGCCTGATGATTAGACAACTGAGCAGATGAAATTATTGAAAAAAGTCTTTTTTGACCACCCCTAGTGCTCCTAGAACACTTTGAAAAACTCAAAAAAGATGACCTATGGTAACACTAGTGTCCATGGCAGTGACTTGTTGCTGATGGTGACTACAGTGTAACCTCAACACCACGGTTGGATGGTTATAATTTGAGATGAACAGAAAGTGCTCGACATTTTCTGTCTTGAGAGAATGGAAGTGTTTCCAACTAAAAATCTCAACATGTATTAGAAATGTGTCGGATAATACGGCCATTTTTCGGAATCGCCTAGCGGACCAGACTATACCGTCCAAACTGTTGATCCAAAGTATATTGCAATACATGATGGCCTCTAGTGACATGGCCAACAATAGTGGTAAGCATCATTGTAACACGCAATAATAATGGTCATAATTTCTCACTGCAGATCGAATATGTCAGATGCATATTATGGGATCCTGTTTCACTCGATCAGATTTCGTCGCTCATCAACAACTCCAATTTGAAGAATGTAACATTGATATACAAGTGGGATCATGAGATGCTGACAGGAGACGAACTGAGGAAAGCCCAGAAGATTGCAAGTGATTTCGACACTGAATTGGAAGTTTTAAAATGTCAGTCATTGTTTGGTAGCATCGTATCTCAGATACGTTTTATTGGATATATTAAATATGCGCGATCATTTCGAACGAAATGGTCAATTCTCGTAACAAGTCTACTTCGTTACTAGCTCAGCTAGAAATCTTGAAGCTTCACTTTCATGCTGGACGTAGCGCCATTTCCAGGGCTACGTGATAACGAATGTTATCCATGAATTTTAGTTTAATTCGATATCCCATTCTTAATAAGATTAATTGTTGTACGAAATTCAGGCATGATCTCTCACACGTTGCTGATTGTGATCTGGCATATCACTTTTATCAATTTCGAAGCAAGGCGTCGTTGAAATACGTCAAAAACTACTTTTCACATGACAATGTAATGTATGCAAAATTAGCTTTCACTATAAAAAAAAGACTGTTGATTTATACAAACAAAACTACTTGAGTAAGCAAAACAAGTATATTATAATAAGTACCACAGAAAAGCACAAGTACTCCGCTGCTGATAGTACTTCTACCATTATGGGGTGTGATGAAGATATATCGAGCTTGATAAGGGGACGATAAGTCAAAGAAACTTGTAAACCACTTTCATATACTTATATAACTTTGGAACAAATTTAATACTTCATGTAGCTTATTTACGACATCTGGTGACCAAGCGGACTCCGATTGGTTTTGAAAGTTGCTAACACGAGTTCATGAATGATTAGAGGTAGTCAAAGTAGTAAGAGTTAAGACTCATGTAGAACGATAAATAGCGCCGTAAGCTGATGCTGATATACAAGTAGAAGTAGTAATTTCCAAGAAATCACAAATTGACTTGAGGTGGAAGTATAAAATGTATTATTCTGGAATGTAGTGAAGTAAGTAGTTCCAAAAACTAGATTTGATCGAAGGGCCGCATACTTTTAGCAGTTTATAGGAAATACCTATTTTCGAAATTGCAAGATATGTCTTCGCGGCTAATGCAAAATGACTAATGACACTGCAAGTGAGTGGAATCTTTGATATTTTCATGCAGTCACCGTGATACATGGGCTATTTGAGGCGGCTCCTATAAGAATATCACTGAAAACGATGATGAATACGAAGCTAGGAACAACTCGATACTTTTCATAGTCAATATTGTACAGGGTTGTAATGACTCGAGTCATGACTCGACTCGAGTCAGACTCGAGTCACGATTTTTTTGTGACTCGACTTGACTCGAGTCATTTTCTTAAAATTGAAAAATGACTCGATTCGACTCGAGTCAATATTTGGATTGACTCGATTTGTACTCGAGTCATTACGCATGACTCGACTCAAGTCATTGACTCGGCTTATTTTATATGACTTGAAGGTGAAGAAATTTGGGAATTACAATGGTTAGATCAACGCATGTGACGAATTCTGTCGACACCGCTATTTGTCACCACTGCTTTCGTTGCACTCGTCTGATATCAGATATGCCGCCGTAAAAATAATGGACAAATGTACATAGTAGCAAAGAACGATGCATTGTACAAAATAATCCCGTGGTGAAGAGGTAATAGTACTCAAGACTTTTCAATTATACAAGCAAACAATCGAAGCAAAGTCCAATTAGAGCCAATGAAATGACTCAGATGGTCAAGTAGCCTACTTGGAAGAGACTGATAAGCTCATGTGTAGATTTGAAGGCGATGATTCTTTGTGTTTTGGGGCGACCAGAATGGATGAGTATCTAATGCTCTTCAGTGTGGTTCAAAATTGCTTTTCAAGTCCTTCATCTAATGCACCAGTGGAACGTGTATCCAGTGGATGTGGATTATTCTAAGGCCATGCCGCCTCAACATATATGAGAATCTCCTTTCCATTTTAGTATTTTTCAAGTGTAACTCATTGATTTGATCTGCTGACTGTATAAACACACAATACCCTCCGTCCATTTGACGTTTTGTTAGATATGTGCATTGTGCACGTGAGTAATAATGAATGGCTAATGTTGTGCGATGTTTGTACATTAGGGCCGATCAAAAATAACTTCTTTTTTATTCTACATGGTGGCTACTTGATAAATTGTTACGTTGCATAAAAAGAACACTGAATCTGGCTTAATTTTAAATAGTGGAATCAATGATATGAGAGGATAAAATATTGGATTTGAAAATACATGGAGTATTTTTAGTGAGAAATGAATTCATATAATATAATTACATACTAGTAGTAAGTCGACTATTTTTTCATATTCAAAATATTCCACTCTAATAACTTCGCTTCTTCTAGTTGGAATTGAGTCAAATTTGCTATGAATCATACTTTTACACAATCTAACAATATCATGAGGTAGCCGGTTTCAAAAGTCTCTTTGTAATTAATTCAAAATATTTTCTCTTAGCATTGCTTTCTACTGGTTGGAATTGAGCCAAATTTAAGTTCTTTCAGATAATCTAACAATTTTAAGAAGTCTCCTTTTTAAGATTCTGCCCTCATTTTTGAGAATGTTTGGTAAATGTAGGGAAAATTCGACTAAGATAACAGTAAATCAGCACTAAAGTAACGCTCCAGCGACTACTTCGGGAGCTGAGCAGGAAAGTTGACATTTTTCTGGTCAACCACCTGATTTAATGTGAAAGCAAAACCGCACCTCTACATAAACGTTTATTTGTTGATTCTCTACCAGCTTGTATCTAGACGTGAATTCGTAGGCTCTCTATCAGATAGTATGTAGACGTGAATTCGTTAATTATCTATTAAGCTATTTGTGAGCGGTCGTCGATGTGCTAGTAATATAAACTGATTGCTTGCATTTGTGATATATCAGACTAACAGATATTGGATTTAAAGTTCTAAGATTAGTAAAGGTATCGTATTGGCAGCCTGTCTCGTCTATCTGTAGCATCGGTAAATGAGGCCAGGAACTGTCCGTTATCTGCCTTAATAAACATGTGCCAAGACTACGATAGGGACAAAATAAGCATGTTTGGCAAGCAAGGATTTCGATATCACCCAAGCAGGAGTGAAAACATAAGTTGAACATGACTTCAATACTGTGACTTGGAGTCGACTCGAGTGATAACACTATGACTCGTACTTGACCCTTAAAACGGTGACTTGGACTCGGACTCGAGTCGGTGATGAATTGAAAATGACTCGACTCGACTCGAGTCAAAACCACAAAAGTCAGATTAACTCGTGACTCGGAACCATGTGACTTGGTTACAACCCAGATATTGTATAAAGTAAGTAGTTTGGACTAACAACTGTGACAAGAAGTAGAAACAGAAGTAGTGTAAAATGGTGACCCCTTGATTAAGCGATGCAAGTGGAGAGCACTACTTGAGTAGTCTGATAAAGTAGAGCTACTTTATTACTAACCACCTCTCTGCAGGATTCGAGGTTTTATGTCATACAGCATCCCGCTTTTTATATTGGTGTTGATACGAATCATTTCATCATTGATGTGCATTGTGCATTATTTTAGGTAGAAATGAATTATAACCAGCAACATTGCATTGATTCCGAAATCGTTTTGTCCAACCTAATCAATCAAGTACTATAATTCTTAAAATAGAATTCAGGATTACTTTGTTCGATTTACCTTTGATACGAAAACGAATATGCGAGTTCATATTCGTTCCGTGAAAGTATCTCACAGAACGTGGAACCGGTGCGAATATAAATCGAATATAAATTTAGTGATTTGAATAGATTGATAATACTTAAATAATTACCTGCATATTACAGGGATTGTTTTTGAAGATAAAAGTTACTTTCACTCATTTACATATCAAATTGGATTAGATATACGTAATATGCATTCTACTGTCACGACATCATATTGTGTGTGATTTCTCATTTTACTGCCCACTGCTATAACTATAACGCTCTAAATATGATGTTGTTTGAAATTGAAGTAGAGAGTGCTAAAAACATTTTGGCCGCAGCAATTTTCCCTTCACATCCTTTTCGAACAGGAACTAGGATGGATGAGATCACGATTGTAGTACACCGCTCTATGCAGCTCTATGGTATTGAGGTCATGGGTCATCTCTTCTGCCTGGCTTTTGATGGGATGTTCATTGATGGTTCACCCGAAGATCGATTTGCTTGTGCACTTTGACATAGAATTTCTCATAACTTTCAATTTTCATGGAACTTTTTGATCAAGTTTGACCCTTTAAATGATTGGACGTAGATATTGACACGTTACAAAATTAAATATGGATTTATACTTGGATTTTATTCTCTCATCGGAACAGGAATTTGATTTTGAAATAGTAGATAAGCGCAGGTTCCGTACGCCTACTTACCATAAATAAACCGTCGAGTGTCGTATGACGCAATTCAGTTATATATATTTTTTATTATTTCCACTCGCTTCGGATATCACACAATAGGTTCAGCAACACAGCACAATTCATCTTTTACTAACAAGTACATTATTTCATACTTCGTAAATTATTTCTCATTTTAGTGGACCCAGAAGGAGATGCCTTGCAGCGAATCGACTTGAGATTTTTATTGGAGGTGAGTAGATGTTGCAAAGTGTGACCGTTCTAAAACGAAAGTTGAGATTTATCCTTCTATTACATCGTCGATCCATTCTCATGCACATCTGGTTTCAAACAACAGTCTAGAAATATTGTGACGCGATCTGTGCATCAATTAAATTAATATAGATTAATAATTGATGTGATATCGTATAGTGACGTCATTACGATGCCACACGGGGCATAATACTGCGGTTCGTTAAAAATATCCTGTTCATTCTGCAAGAATATAATAGCGTTTTTCACGCATAATTCGAGATCGAGTCCAAACTTACTTGTCACGTCACTCCTAGTTTTATTGAAAAAATGAAAATTGTCAAGTATAAGTAAAAGTGGTCTCAAGTAATAACTACCTCGGTTAGTAGTGAAAGTGAGCAAACGTACTTTTGTACTTTGATAAAGTAGAAGTAGTTGGTTACTGACCACCTCCGCTAATGTGCAATAGTAAAGTTGATCTTAGGCAGTAGTGCGTCACTTCAACGCATGATTACCTCCTGCGTTCGGACCAATCAGATCTCATATTCTTGGGAGAAATATTTGTTATATTATAAAATTGAGATTTGATGAGATACTTGAAGAATTTATATGTTAATACGGCGTCGGTCGAAAATTAGTCGGTCTGGATTGATCAGCTGCTGGAGGCAGCACCGTAACTGCCGCACCCCAAACCCCCCAATTGTGGGGGCCCAAGCTCGAAGGGGGCCCAAAATTATTTCGTTAATTAGCATTTTTTGAAAATTTCTGCAATTTTTTCAAAAAATTTTCGCGCTGCGCGCGAATTCAAGTAGCCATTTAGCTTTATTATTGGCTATTGGGCCATTACCGCGCCACGACCCACCAAGACATACCATCAAGTTTTAGGCCATATAACATGCGACTCCAAGAAGTGTGCCAGAACGATCGGCAGCGAGAAACCCTTGGCCGAAAAGGTCTATGGCCTTATGCTGACCGAAGACTTCGTTCTATATATGAAATACACATAGGTTTAATTGTCCACAGGCGCCTAAATGACTGGCGTCAAATGTTCCTGTCTTGGCAATCTGAAGCTCACAAGACGAATACCATCCCGCTGGGAAAAAATTTATGCCAGTGAAGAAATACCAATTTGAAATCGTGTGCGTCTCTTAGTTTAGAAGCCTATGTTTAGGCGATTCTATATTTTTTGATATAGCAGACTGGAAGTCACGAAGTAACATCATGTAACGAAGTCATATCAACGGGTCCGCCCGCCCAAAGATGTTTAATTATTATTTACGGGCCCTCCCGTTTTCAATACACTTCACTCAGCTCTACCGGTAAATATAATTACTTGAGTAGAGAGGACAATAAATTGATAGCATAATATATATGCAATCGCCGATCTGATTGACCGATTTTATCATAAATTATCGAAAATTTTCGCGCCTCGCGCTGGCTCACAATACAGTACAGATGATTTCGTGACAAATGCGAACAACGTGGGGTCTTGGGCTCTCACACTATGGGAATCCCAAGACCCACGTTTTTGGGGGCCTGACGAGGTGTTGTTTCGTTCCTGAATATGTTTAATTATTATTGAGTGGTCCTACCTTTTCAAACACACCTCACTCAGCTCTACCGGCAAATCTGATTACGTGAGCAGAAAGAAGATAAAAATCAACAACAATATATGCAATTCCCGATCATACTGACCGATTCAATCATGAATTCTAGAAATTTTGCGCGCTTTGCGCGCTTAGGCGAGAAAAGCTGATTCACTAAACTAACTCCCAATGTATATGATAAACAGCGCTAAACAGTGCATCGCCGGAGGGGGTCTGGGGGGCGAAGCCCCCCAGAAGTTCGGCCTATAACCCTATGGGGGCCCAAGACCAAAGTTTTTGGGGGGGGCTGGCGAAGTGCTGTTACGGCCCTGGCTGGAGGTGAAATAGATAGAGTTAATGGTCGTAATATGTTGTCGCATAATTTTTCTATTAACTGTCCAATTATTTATTGAATCAACTCGAACAGAAGTTGGAGTGATCCAGTCAATTTTTGACTCGGGTGGCACGTAGCAATAGATTAAATGAATGGTTGAAAGGCAACAGAGTATGTGAATTTCAAATATTATTACTGTGACTGGTTGCCGAATCCTTTATTAGGTAATCTCGAGTGACAGCTTACGTACCCAAATGTGCTCGAGAGTTTTACCTCAAATCGATAATATTTCAGATTCATTTCCAGTCAGAATCGGTCATCTAAAAGATATCCTGCTTTCGCAAATTGGAATTCAAACTGGAATTACAGTTACAATTTTTCCCCGACATTTATTAGAATGTAGATTACGCTACACCGTTATTTCCAAATTATAGTAGAAATATAATTATCACAGTAATTTTCTAAAAATACATTGAAACTATAGTAGCTATACATTTTTCCAAACTAGATTGTAATTAGAATTGAATCCGCAAAAACTAGGTCATTGAATCCAGTTCTGTTACAATCAAATCATGATTCAATCTCATGAGCATGATAATAACAAAGGTCTGTCCAACAAGCTTGGCTCGTTTGGCACAATACAATTCTCTCAGTGGCATTTACAGGAAAACTAGAGATAGGCTTTGTGTTGAAATGAGAACTTATAAAAATTTCACTAAATCAAGGCAAAGAATCATTTCACAAATTATATTCGAATTAGATTACTGGCATTTAGCTCTATTTAGTCTAATTAGACAACTAGAAATATTTAATTATCCAAGCATGGTAGTAGTACGCTTATCGTCACCTAATTTAGGCAACCTTGAAGATAAAACGCATGTACCTATTTTTGACGAATTTTCCACTCATACAGATGATCCTAGTGGCATTAAAAATATACTTTTCATGAAACAAGCTGTTAAAATACAATAAAATTGCCGGTATAATTATACATTTTTCCAAATTAGATTGGAATCAAAATTACTGAATCCGCAAAATCTAGGTCATTGAATCCAGTTCCATTACTATCAAATCATGATTTATTCTTATGAGCATGATAATAGCAAACGTCAACAAATTCGGTTGGAATTAGAGCAGAGAATCATTTCACAAAATAGATTCAAATTAGATTACCGGCATTTCGCTCAAACTAGTCTAATTATCTTAGATTTATAGTAGTGCACTTATCGTCACCTATTTTAGGCTACCTTGAAGAAGAAACGTTAGTCCCTGGTTTTGATGAATTTTCCACTCATAGAGATGATCCTAGTGCCAATAAAATATAATTTCTATCAAACAAGCTGTAGTAATACTTTTTAACCCTAGAATACATAACAGGGGTCAAAATGACCCAGACGGTGTTATTCATTGTAACCGCTAACCACATATTGCGAATTGAATCCAGAATTTTCTTGACTTTGTTCGTCTTTTATATGTATACATGATGAGAAAAAAGTTGTTCTGAAAAATTTTACCTTTGACAAGAAAAATGTATATTTCATTGAGTACCCTGAGAATGCATAACAGGGTCATTTTGACCCGCAGCAAATTGAAATAGAAATGGACCCGAAAAAGAGGCCTGAGATCATCAGATTTTATAAACAGACAAAGATTTGTGTTGACTTGATTGATCAAATGGTTTGAACATATACTTGTAAACGAAAATCCTGTCGATGGCCTGTAGTCCGCTTTTACAATCTGCTCAACATCGCAGCTCTAAATGCATTTACCATATTCAGACAAGTATAACCTGATTATACGAGTGGGCAAGGTTCAAAGCAATGAGGTTTGATCGATATCTTGCTAACTGCCTCATTTTACTCCACATGATGAAAAGATAGGCAATGCAACCCCACAGAGTCACAGAAGAGGCTTGATGAAATGTGGCATAGCTTTTCGAAGTTCATCCTCGCAATCAACAAACACGTTGCAGAATATGAAGTGGTGTTACTTACTAGGAATGTTGTGATTTGTGGTGACGTTCACGTTCGCATTCTGTGTTTGAACCCCCGAAATTTAGAGTTTCACGCCCACAAACGAACCTTGATAAGTTGTGCACTGTGTTGCTTTGTTCAAAAGTTTGCTCGAAATACCCTGCTTACCGTTTGTGAATATTTAGTGATTCTCTGCTGGGAGCTTGACTTGCAATTATAAAACATCAAGATCCAAATACGCTGCATGTAGGTAGCCACTCCTTATGTCCAGACGCAAGGGATAAGAAAGTTGTGAAATGTTGCTCCAGATGTTGCAGACCGATGTGCCCAGAATACAGCGCGACCATGATCATGAGCAACAAATGCAGTGAATGAATCAGGGTATTATTTGTAGTGTGAACTGTTCTGGACTTTTATTTCATTTTATCATCGACTTCTTTACACTGCTTTTCGTCGGTTTTCACATTAAAATACAGCAGAAACTCTAGACATGTCATCATTACACCAATGACAGATATGAGGAAAAATCGAAAACAAAAATTTTCAATGTATTTGTAATAGCAATACGGGTCAAAATGACCCCTGTTATGCATTATCGTAAGTTTTCTCGTGTATGCATTCTAGGGTTAAGTGACATTGATTCTTGACATTGTTAACTGCACCGCAATTTCCCTAATGGAAATATAAACTGTCAAAAATGTCCTCTAGCAAGCACGCCATCCCAGCCAATACGGCTCCCTGGGATACGATGTGTTGCCTGCAGGTTTATTTTTATGCAATGGGAGTATTGACTGAATATGTTGCCTTACATTGAATCGTGTGCTCAAGATACCTGAGAATCGTATTGCTAAAATATAAATGCACAATCCACCTGTAGATTGAATCCTTGAAATCCATCCGATTATGATCCCAGGTCGTCTACAAAAAGTTCAATTCTGTTTTGTGCAGTGTAATGACGTACCCGCGTGAACAGTCCATCTCCGACTTATAGTCCGAATAGATTGCAGACGTGATTGATGAACTAGGACAGTGGTTCACAACCGTCGGTCCGCGGACCGGTGCCGGTCCGCCAGGCATATAAGAATTTTATACTTTAATTTCAAGATGCCATGTTGAAGGCTTGTTCATTATTAAAATATATAAAACATCAAATTTTAAACTAATTCATAACTCCCTGCGGTAACATTAGGGCTGGAAACATGTTCAATTTTACTTAAAGTTCAAGACGTGTCATTTGACGACAAGAAAGTGACAAGTACACAGAACAGATACGAGCCGACTCATCGCTAAACAGTAGGGATGGCGTGAACCTCTGAAAGGCTCAGGTTTGTGTGAACGTGAACCTTTTTAAAAGGTTCTGTGTGAACGCGAACGTGAACCTCATGACGTCACGTGATGTCATATTGCCCATTCCAACCCTATCTTTCAATGAAATGATAGCCTAAATCAATGCACACGATACCTAGCGACAACTCGGGCCACATGATGCCACAATGCTGAAGTACATATTGGCGTTTCAAACGTCGCTTGATGTATCAACCGCGGTAATCAAAGGATATAATAATCCCATAAAATCAATACATTTCGTCGCTTTGCCAACAATTTCAACGATGACTTAACGGACAATGTATTCGGAGTCTGAGTATTGCTGCATTGATATTCAGCAGAGTGTAAAACTGGTTTCTACGTATTTCGCTCGAGATGTTGTGTGATTGCGGGTCAAGCTCAGAGCAGAGAGTCACTAAATATTCACAAGCGGAAAGGTGGATATTTTGAGAAATTTTTTGTAACAAAGCAAGTAAAACCTTTAAAATTGTCAAGGAGCATGCTCGTTCAGTAATGATTTTCTATGCTGCCAGCGCCATGCATAGAGTGGCCCGCAGTTGAATTGCAATAAATTTGAACCACCGATCTTATAATGAAGTAGAAATTGCTTTTTATCAAAAAGGTTCACAGTGCAGAACCTACCGAGGTTCTATTGTGAACGCGAACCTATAAATTTCAGAGGTTCACACACAGAACGCGAACGTGAACCTGACGTTCACACTATCCCTACAAACAGCACAGTTTGATCATCAGTTTTCGATTCATTCATTTTGTGCAGCACCGTAACGGGGGAACCCGAAGCCGCCCAATTGGAGAGGGGAATAGGGCTCAAAATTATTTAGCAAATGAACATAAATCATAAATCATAGCATATTTGAAATTTTTTCCAGCATTTTTCAATTTCTTTTCGCGCATTGCCCTTCTCTGAGAAATACGGAATGATTTATAGGTATTTAGCCGTCAGCCATTACGACGCCACGACGCACCAACGCATAATGCAGTTTGGGTTAACATGGAACTCCGATAGGTGGGCCAAAATTCAGCCACGAGAAAACCGCTTCACTCGTGAATGATCGATAATTTTCGCTATTGGCGCGATTAACGCTACGTAAACTCTCTGCTTACGCTGAGCAGACTGGATGTGCTCACAAGTACAGGTGAAAACATCCACCCAAGTGTAGGGTCTCGGGGTGAAGCCCCCAGACGTTTGACTTATCGCCCTGTGGGCGCCCCAAGACCAGCGTTTTTGGGTTGGGCTGACGAAGTGCTTTTTCGGCCCGGATTTGCGGATGGCCGGTATAGCTGCTGTAATGTGTTTTCTTGGGGAACGCATTGTGTTTGTATAGGTAGTTGCCAGAGTAGCCTGTTTCTAGTGGCAGTAGGCAATGAGCAATGTAGCACGAAAAGGTGCTTGGTTCGACTCCGATACGATTCTTCTCTCGATATTGTCAAAGAGAAGAATATTATTAGAATTGGCGTGGTCGGTTAAGCCCACGGCGTTCGGCGCGAAAGACTGTATAAAGGTCTCTTGGCGGTTGCAGGACAAGGCAATTTTACCTCCACTCGGCAGACTCACTGCCAAAAATCACACGGATGCCATTATGAATAATAATTAGATACGATCAAAACCCTCTGAATTTCACTCTCTAGCACCATATAATTGCAAAAAACGGTTGCATACTTAACATTTTGGCTTCATTTCAATTTTGAAAGTTCACTGGTCCGCCAGATATTTTTTAAAATTTCACCGGTCCGCGAAGTGAAAAAGGTTGAGAACCACTGAACCGGGATATTGATTTATTCAGAGGTACTTGTTTTTCAGGAAGTCGGGGAGGATAAGGCGTTGCATGCGACTGCGCTAATTGCGTACGGAAGTCTACAATCTTCATCATCAAAATTGAAATTAGAACTGTAGAAATACCGCGTTTCATCTAAATGTTTAATTGATGCAATTTAGCGATGCTATATATATTGTGCATATTGCATTTCACAATTAGGTAACCCAAACAGTTGCAAAAAAATTTCACAACTCGACGAAAACAATGGTAATAACGCAAACGTCACGACCATCCAAAGTATTTCCGGGAATGAAGGTATCTCGGTGATTTGAATGTGCAGATGCTTTGCTACAGTAGAGTTCAAACCGTCATCCGGCTTATCTTGTTGCTGTTATAATGATCGATTCGCAAGGTAGAATTGAATTGCGTGATAAAATAAATGTATTCCATCGTCTTACAGCTAAAAGATAATTGATTATAATAGAAGTTACATAAAAAGCATGAATATCAAAATATGAAAAATAAAATTGTTATAATCGTACGTGTGCATTGTGTACTGTGTAGTGTCTTCACATTTTTTGTGATGGATTATGATAGAATTTAAATACTTCAAAAAACCCTAAAAAACATCAAATGGAAAATTTTGTTGAAAATAAATGTAGTGTAGTGGCTGAAATCCATAGTAATGTCAATTATGTAGGATTCACAATGCTCCATGGTGATTCTGTGATCTTTCTCCATATCTTTAGAACAGTTGACTTCAGGAGAGTCTTGAATGTTAAACTTACCTAGATGAGAACATCCGTTAGCAAGATATTTCATGACCTTGATATTATCCTGTAGAATGGCGGTCGCTATACTTCAAACCAACGATTTGTCTTGCTTCTATGATCAATAACAATGTTTTCTGCTACCTTGGTGTTTCTAAATGCTTTAAGCATAATATAATTGGCTCATCCCTCTAGATGTGCTCGTTTTATGACGTGATCAATTGATTCTAAATGACTTAATGTACCATAGGTAACTGAAAAAGAGGCAAATCGTCAATCCATAACAATCGAAATTTCCGATAATCTTATGAATGTGATTCAGTATTTCCTATTTACTGAGATATTATGATCTGCTGCTTGACATTCCATAAATTACTCTTAATGTCCATTGTGAATAATTAGCGATTTTACTGAAATCATCCACAGCTCATAACTCAAAGTATTGGTAATGACCCCTAATGAGTATTTTCATCTTAGACTTGGAGAGTGGTGGCTGGAATTTCCGTGATTTTATGTTGTATTGGGCTGCATTTTCATGCTATGAAATATATAGAATTGATTTGAAATAAATAATAATCAGGCATTTGAGCCTTGCATTTTATTTGGGTTATCGGAATATGGAGAGACGATGTACTTTACCCGAATGCGTACAATGCGACAAAAGGTTGTGTAGAGTAGAAATCAGGATACATGCCAGACAATCGTTTCATATGCCAGAACTTAATTCGAGTGTGAAATAGATAGACTTTGTGAAGATGTGAGGTTAAGTATCGTCATTTGTCGTCAAATGTTGGAATGTCAATAGGCATGCGTTTAGGGTGGAGTGAAAATGACATTTTTTTGTAATTTTTATTTTTTTAAACTTTTTTGACGTGTAATGACTTTGAATCATGTCTAGTACTTTGACATTTTAACTTGACTTCACCAGTTAATTGACTCGTGACTTGACCCGACGTGACTCGGGTCACCTCCAAAAATCGAGTGACCTGACTTGACCCTTGTCACCTATGAAAATCAAGTGAATTGACTTGACTCGAGTCAAAATGTGCAATGATTCGAGATGACTTGTGATTCGAAGGCAGTGACTTAATCCCAACACTGCCACGAACATTAAGGAAGAGGGCTGCGTTCCAATGATGGTCGCATCGCATGCAGTCTTCACTAATGGTTTTTGCATATGACATGCAATCAGAGTTTAAAAAACTAGTTGACAGTATTGAGCGACCATAGATGTCTGATTGAATTCGATAGCTGTTGTAAATAAATTCATTTATTACTGTTTTTGATATCCATGCTTCAAACTTGAACTTAACATTAAACACAATTGATTCCTTGCAGAGGTGGATAAATACGCAATTAAGGTGTGTAAGGTGTGTGTGTGATTGCCTCTGGCTGCATCAGTTTATTACGAAAGGTTTGGTGTGATGTGAAATCTTTTGAAATGGTAACATGGCTTGACAGTCAATACCGGTAAGCCCGGACTCTGAAAATCGCTTTGAGCAGGGAAGAAGTGTTTATGTATTCAATCAATATGCTCGAAAATAGAATCCTGATACGTTTAGCCTGATATGTTTGGTGTGCCGAGACGGTTCTCAAAAGCGTTTTGCTTCACATCTGAGTGTATTCAGTAGGCCTAGAGTCTTTAGTCCGTACGAGATACTGATGATAACATATTGGCTCCCAGCTTCTATCAAACATGATTTCAGAGTTTCCATGGAGTATTGATCGTTCGTTCCTGCGTCGCTTGAAAATGGTTAGGGTTAGGGTTAGGGTTAGGGTTAGGTTAGGGTTAGGGTTAGGGTCGTATTCGGTACACTAGGGATCGTTAAAAGGCTCATGCAGTTTCTCACAACCAATTCGGTGGCTTCGTGAGTTCGTGGAGCCGTTCATTAGCACTTTTGCGACTTGATAGCATTTTATATGGAGAAATCGTGATTTGATGTGTAGACAGTATCACGTTGGGCGCCTAGATTGATGACGCGTGTTGGATATCTGTGATTTACGGGTAAACAGCGGGAACAGACCATTTAACACAGCCCATGCATTCCTTACGGGACATTGAACTCAGCTGAGACATCTCCGGTTAAAATATAATTTCTTGCAGAGGCTCTGGCGACCCCAAACGAGGTCCCGAGAGGTCGAATTTGGTGTTCGAGTCATCGTCTCGAATGGAAGAACGCAACAAGGGGTCGTTCGTCTCGATCAGACAAGCGAAAGGCGTGTTATAGCCCGAAAGTCAACGATTTTAGACACGGTAAAATTGAAATTTAATTAAATTAATATTATTTTCGGTGCGTTTGGTCGAATATCTCGGCTCGTGAATGCAGCAGAAACTAGAACAGCCCCTCGCTGGAATCAGCGCAAAGAGAAGAATGCTCGAAAAAAGGAATTTCCTGAATCGAAGTTACCACAGCTCAGATATGTCCGGTTGAATGAAAATAATATAATTAAATTTTAATTTTTTTTATTCGATCTTCGATTTTTTGCCATCGTTCGAAGCGGCGCGCGCTCCGGAACACAACGGTACCTTTTTCGGCTCCATCCGACAATCGGGAGGCGAGTAATGGGCGGAAAAGCAACGATTTCGAAACCGACAAATTCGCAACAAATCTGATATTGGGGTGTCCCTAGCGTCCCCCCACGAGGGCCCACGATGCCGAATCCGGTGTTCGAGTGACCGACTCCCGAAGCAGAACGCAACGGTACCATTTTCGTCTCTATCAGACAAGAGGGAGGTGAGTTATGGCCGGAAAAGGCCGCACATGCATTCCTTATGGGAGTTTTCGCCGAATGTGACGTCACAGAGAAACAAAGCCGACTTTGGAGGCCGCCAGCGGCCCCCTCTAAGTCAGGTCGTGTGAAATCGCACATCGACGTGATTAGGGCACGATTACGAACACATCGGTGGGTCGTTCGTTATTCTGAGCCGTCCCAGAGAGGAGGTACTGGCCGAAAACCAGGCAATGCATTCCTTACGGGAATTTGTACTTTGACAAGATTCACCGCGCCACGTTAAAGTATAGGCATTTTTTTCGGTACGCTGAGTCGGATATCTCGGTTCGTGAATGCAGCAGACACTGGAACAACCCCTCGCTGGGATCAGCGTAAAGAGAAGAACGCTCGAAAAAAAGAATTTTCCGAATCGAAGTTACCAGAGCTTAGATATCTCCGGTTAAAATATAATTTCTTGCAGAGGCTCTGGCGACCCCAAACGAGGTCCCGAGAGGTCGAATTTGGTGTTCGAGTCATCGTCTCGAAGGGAAGAACGCAACGAGGGGTCGTTCGTCTCGATCGGACAAGCGAAAGGCGTGTTATAGCCCGAAAGTCAACGATTTTAGACACGGTAAAATTGAAATTTAATTAAATTAATATTATTTTCGGTGCGTTTGGTCGAATATCTCGGCTCGTGAATGCAGCAGAAACTGGAACAGCCCCTCGCTGGAATCAGCGCAAAGAGAAGAACGCTCGAAAAAAAGAATTTTCCGAATCGGATTTACCGGAGCTCAGATATGTCCGGTTGAATGAAAATATTTTATTTTAATTTTAATTTTTTTTTTCGATTTCGATTTCCCGCACACCGACGGACTCGGGGGAGCCCGTAAAACACGAAAACACCGTTTACCGGGCGCTTGGAGGCCGTATCAAAAAGTAAAATTTTCACCTTTGCTTTGGCATCACGAGTCGATTGCGACTATGCACGTAGCTCTAGGACGCACAGGAGCCGAGATACGAGTTTTTCGCGAATAGCTTCGCCCCTGTGGGGGCCAGACCCACGCGGGACCCCTTATCGGAAGCGGCGCAGCGAGACAAATCCGGGAAAAAAAAATTTCGGAATCGGACTTACCGGAGCCGAAATATCTTCGGTTGAAGCCCGCCAAAATCAGACCTTTGACCGGCCCTGGAGGTCGAGTCGTTCGTCGGATCGGGATAATTCCTTTGCGAGGCGTCTTTAAATAGAGCGGGGAACGCGCCCGTGTGGTTTTTAGATGAAAAAAAATTCGGACTTTACCTTTTTTACGATCTTCGCCCCGTGTTAAAGTATAGGGATTTCGGACTTAGTCGTTTTTCGACCGTCGCCCATACCTTAGCATAGGGCTCATACCACAACATAGGCAAATTGCCTATACTTGGTCGGATCAGCCCGAAACTTCGTGTGAGGGGTCTCTCGGTATACTTTTGGCCGGCAAAAAAGTTCGACTTTTTCCGAGGAATTTTTCGGACTTGGTCGTTTTTCGGACCTCGCCTATGCTTTAACATAGTGCCTATACCTTAGCATAGGCGGACCGCCTATACTTGCTTGGATCGATTCCAAACTTCGTGTGCGGGGTCTCCCGGGGTACTTTTGGCCGGCAAAAAACTTCGACTTTTTCCGAGGAATTTTTCGGACTTAGTCGTTTTTCGACCATCGCCTATACCTTAGCATAGGGCCCATACCTTAGCATAGGCGAAATGCCTATACTTGGTCGGATCGGCCCCAAACTTCGTGTGGGGGGTCCCGTGGGGGACATTTCTGAAATATATTTTTTTTATTTTTTTTTATTTTTTCCGAAAAAAAAATTTATTTTCCGGAAAAAAATTTTTTTTGGGCCGGCAAAAATTTTTCGGCCCGCCGGCCCGGGTGCGACCTTCAAAAACGACTAAGTCGAAAAAACTCACCAGGGTTTCAGGAAAATGACTAGTATAGGAGAGGCGCCTGCTCGGCGCCTGCTCGACACGATATGCTTGTGCGATAACCGGGAGGCCGAATTCACCGGCACGTAAGGATTTTGGACTTGGTCGTTTTTCGGACCTCGGCGAGGCCGAGTGCCGAGCGGCAGAGTCCGCCGACACGCGAGAGTTTTTGGCAGGCTTGGACCCCGGTTTATTCCGGGGTCCTACCTTTTAAAAACGACTGAGTAGAAAAAACTCACCTGGGTTTCGGAAAAGAGACTAATATGGGAAGGGCGCGCGTCCCGCCTGCCTGACTGGCGACGGGCGCGTAACGTTATTCTTCGGGCTTAGAACCCCGACCCTTTCCACGGAGCCTGTCGGCGCTGCTGAGGAGAGAATCCGGCGTCGAGAAGCCGGCTGACCGGTGTGTCGCACTCCGGCGAGCCGGCGGAGCCAAATTATGAGCTATGGCAGCAAAAATTCAGGCGTCGGTCGAGGGGGTAGGCCGGCGTCGGGCGAGTACGCGGCGGGGAGCGAGTAGGGCGACTAACTAAGGTTGACGGCGAAGGCCCGAAACCAGTCCTTTCCCATCCCGTCGGCGTAAAGAACGCCGTTGGGCGTCGAGAACAGTTGCCAAATGCCTCGTCCAACGCTGGGCCTCGCGGCCCTTGCCTCCAGCGCGTCGAAGGACGCGTCAGCGCGAACGTACGTCCCCGGCGCCTCAGAGAGCGAGCTTGCCCGATATGTCGTAGACGGAGGGATACGGTGCTTAGTGACCCTACACCTGTCATACAGCCATGAGGCGTATCGGAGAGCGGACTCATAGAGACGCGGCGTGGACGCGACACGGCGACACGGCAAGTCGCCGACCAGAAGCGATGCGGAGCGCGAGCGGGGAACGGGTCCGAACGCCTCTAGGGCCCGGTCTTCGGCCGCGACGAACGAAACAGAATGCGCGGCGGCCTTGAGCAAGTCGCCGATCGCAGAGCAGAGAAAATAAATACGGGTGAACGAAGCTGCTGTTTGTTTTATCGTTTCGTGGAAGGAACTTTTCACTTTGAAGATAGGTGTTTACATTATTTCCACCCCTGAAATCGAAAAAAAAAATAGACACGCGCATAAAACACATCTCACATCTTCACAAAGTCTATCTATTTCACACTCGAATTAAGTTCTGGCATATGAAACGATTGTCTGGCATGTATCCTGATTTCTACTCTACACAACCTTTTGTCGCATTGTACGCATTCGGGTAAAGTACATCGTCTCTCCATATTCCGATAACCCAAATAAAAATGCAAGGCTCAAATGCCTGATTATTATTTATTTCAAATCAATTCTATATATTTCATAGCATGAAAATGCAGCCCAATACAACATAAAATCACGGAAATTCCAGCCACCACTCTCCAAGTCTAAGATGAAAATACTCATTAGGGGTCATTACCAATACTTTGAGTTATGAGCTGTGGATGATTTCAGTAAAATCGCAAATTATTCACAATGGACATTAAGAGTAATTTATGGAATGTCAAGCAGCAGATCATAATATCTCAGTAAATAGGAAATACTGAATCACATTCATAAGATTATCGGAAATTTCGATTGTTATGGATTGACGATTTGCCTCTTTTTCAGTTACCTATGGTACATTAAGTCATTTAGAATCAATTGATCACGTCATAAAACGAGCACATCTAGAGGGATGAGCCAATTATATTATGCTTAAAGCATTTAGAAACACCAAGGTAGCAGAAAACATTGTTATTGATCATAGAAGCAAGACAAATCGTTGGTTTGAAGTATAGCGACCGCCATTCTACAGGATAATATCAAGGTCATGAAATATCTTGCTAACGGATGTTCTCATCTAGGTAAGTTTAACATTCAAGACTCTCCTGAAGTCAACTGTTCTAAAGATATGGAGAAAGATCACAGAATCACCATGGAGCATTGTGAATCCTACATAATTGACATTACTATGGATTTCAGCCACTACACTACATTTATTTTCAACAAAATTTTCCATTTGATGTTTTTTAGGGTTTTTTGAAGTATTTAAATTCTATCATAATCCATCACAAAAAATGTGAAGACACTACACAGTACACAATGCACACGTACGATTATAACAATTTTATTTTTCATATTTTGATATTCATGCTTTTTATGTAACTTCTATTATAATCAATTATCTTTTAGCTGTAAGACGATGGAATACATTTATTTTATCACGCAATTCAATTCTACCTTGCGAATCGATCATTATAACAGCAACAAGATAAGCCGGATGACGGTTTGAACTCTACTGTAGCAAAGCATCTGCACATTCAAATCACCGAGATACCTTCATTCCCGGAAATACTTTGGATGGTCGTGACGTTTGCGTTATTACCATTGTTTTCGTCGAGTTGTGAAATTTTTTTGCAACTGTTTGGGTTACCTAATTGTGAAATGCAATATGCACAATATATATAGCATCGCTAAATTGCATCAATTAAACATTTAGATGAAACGCGGTATTTCTACAGTTCTAATTTCAATTTTGATGATGAAGATTGTAGACTTCCGTACGCAATTAGCGCAGTCGCATGCAACGCCTTATCCTCCCCGACTTCCTGAAAAACAAGTACCTCTGAATAAATCAATATCCCGGTTCAGTGGTTCTCAACCTTTTTCACTTCGCGGACCGGTAAAATTTTAAAAAATATCTGGCGGACCAGTGAACTTTCAAAATTGAAATGAAGCCAAAATGTTAAGTATGCAACCGTTTTTTGCAATTATATGGTGCTAGAGAGTGAAATTCAGAGGGTTTTGATCGTATCTAATTATTATTCATAATGGCATCCGTGTGATTTTTGGCAGTGAGTCTGCCGAGTGGAGGTAAAATTGCCTTGTCCTGCAACCGCCAAGAGACCTTTATACAGTCTTTCGCGCCGAACGCCGTGGGCTTAACCGACCACGCCAATTCTAATAATATTCTTCTCTTTGACAATATCGAGAGAAGAATCGTATCGGAGTCGAACCAAGCACCTTTTCGTGCTACATTGCTCATTGCCTACTGCCACTAGAAACAGGCTACTCTGGCAACTACCTATACAAACACAATGCGTTCCCCAAGAAAACACATTACAGCAGCTATACCGGCCATCCGCAAATCCGGGCCGAAAAAGCACTTCGTCAGCCCAACCCAAAAACGCTGGTCTTGGGGCGCCCACAGGGCGATAAGTCAAACGTCTGGGGGCTTCACCCCAAGACCCTACACTTGGGTGGATGTTTTCACCTGTACTTGTGAGCACATCCAGTCTGCTCAGCGTAAGCAGAGAGTTTACGTAGCGTTAATCGCGCCAATAGCGAAAATTATCGATCATTCACGAGTGAAGCGGTTTTCTCGTGGCTGAATTTTGGCCCACCTATCGGAGTTCCATGTTAACCCAAACTGCATTATGCGTTGGTGCGTCGTGGCGTCGTAATGGCTGACGGCTAAATACCTATAAATCATTCCGTATTTCTCAGAGAAGGGCAATGCGCGAAAAGAAATTGAAAAATGCTGGAAAAAATTTCAAATATGCTATGATTTATGATTTATGTTCATTTGCTAAATAATTTTGAGCCCTATTCCCCTCTCCAATTGGGCGGCTTCGGGTTCCCCCGTTACGGTGCTGCACAAAATGAATGAATCGAAAACTGATGATCAAACTGTGCTGTTTGTAGGGATAGTGTGAACGTCAGGTTCACGTTCGCGTTCTGTGTGTGAACCTCTGAAATTTATAGGTTCGCGTTCACAATAGAACCTCGGTAGGTTCTGCACTGTGAACCTTTTTGATAAAAAGCAATTTCTACTTCATTATAAGATCGGTGGTTCAAATTTATTGCAATTCAACTGCGGGCCACTCTATGCATGGCGCTGGCAGCATAGAAAATCATTACTGAACGAGCATGCTCCTTGACAATTTTAAAGGTTTTACTTGCTTTGTTACAAAAAATTTCTCAAAATATCCACCTTTCCGCTTGTGAATATTTAGTGACTCTCTGCTGTGAGCTTGACCCGCAATCACACAACATCTCGAGCGAAATACGTAGTCAGCGAAGGATGCTTATTCAAACAATCAATGACATTGATATCGTTTTTTTGATGTAAAAAATCTAGCGGGTGTACGGGGTCAATCTTGACTTCATATCTTTATTGTATCATTAAAACCAAATCCGTGCGATTAAGGTGTTGGCTACTGCTGTATAACTTGTTCTTTGGATTGTCGGTAGCCAGTATAGAAACCAGTTTTACACTCTGCTGAATATCAATGCAGCAATACTCAGACTCCGAATACATTGTCCGGTAAGTCATCGTTGAAATTGTTGGCAAAGCGACGAAATGTATTGATTTTATGGGATTATTATATCCTTTGATTACCGCGGTTGATACATCAAGCGACGTTTGAAACGCCAATATGTACTTCAGCATTGTGGCATCATGTGGCCCGAGTTGTCGCTAGGTATCGTGTGCATTGATTTAGGCTATCATTTCATTGAAAGATAGGGTTGGAATGGGCAATATGACATCACGTGACGTCATGAGGTTCACGTTCGCGTTCACACAGAACCTTTTAAAAAGGTTCACGTTCACACAAACCTGAGCCTTTCAGAGGTTCACGCCATCCCTACTGTTTAGCGATGAGTCGGCTCGTATCTGTTCTGTGTACTTGTCACTTTCTTGTCGTCAAATGACACGTCTTGAACTTTAAGTAAAATTGAACATGTTTCCAGCCCTAATGTTACCGCAGGGAGTTATGAATTAGTTTAAAATTTGATGTTTTATATATTTTAATAATGAACAAGCCTTCAACATGGCATCTTGAAATTAAAGTATAAAATTCTTATATGCCTGGCGGACCGGCACCGGTCCGCGGACCGACGGTTGTGAACCACTGTCCTAGTTCATCAATCACGTCTGCAATCTATTCGGACTATAAGTCGGAGATGGACTGTTCACGCGGGTACGTCATTACACTGCACAAAACAGAATTGAACTTTTTGTAGACGACCTGGGATCATAATCGGATGGATTTCAAGGATTCAATCTACAGGTGGATTGTGCATTTATATTTTAGCAATACGATTCTCAGGTATCTTGAGCACACGATTCAATGTAAGGCAACATATTCAGTCAATACTCCCATTGCATAAAAATAAACCTGCAGGCAACACATCGTATCCCAGGGAGCCGTATTGGCTGGGATGGCGTGCTTGCTAGAGGACATTTTTGACAGTTTATATTTCCATTGGAGAAATTGCGGTGCAGTTAACAATGTCAAGAATCAATGTCACTTAACCCTAGAATGCATACACGAGAAAACTTACGATAATGCATAACAGGGGTCATTTTGACCCGTATTGCTATTACAAATACATTGAAAATTTTTGTTTTCGATTTTTCCTCATATCTGTCATTGGTGTAATGATGACATGTCTAGAGTTTCTGCTGTATTTTAATGTGAAAACCGACGAAAAGCAGTGTAAAGAAGTCGATGATAAAATGAAATAAAAGTACAGAACAGTTCACACTACAAATAATACCCTGATTCATTCACTGCATTTGTTGCTCATGATCATGGTCGCGCTGTATTCTGGGCACATCGGTCTGCAACATCTGGAGCAACATTTCACAACTTTCTTATCCCTTGCGTCTGGACATAAGGAGTGGCTACCTACATGCAGCGTATTTGGATCTTGATGTTTTATAATTGCAAGTCAAGCTCCCAGCAGAGAATCACTAAATATTCACAAACGGTAAGCAGGGTATTTCGAGCAAACTTTTGAACAAAGCAAGTAAAAGTATTTCAGATTGTTAAGGTGCATGCACATATGGTGTTGAGTCGTTTTATGCTGCGACAACGCCATGCATAGAGTGGCCCGCCGGTGAAATGCAATACATTTCATACAAAGAACGAAGTGAAAATTGTAATCCATCAAAAAGGTTCACAGTGCAGAAACTATCAAAAAGATTCACAGTGCACAACTTATCAAGGTTCGTTTGTGGGCGTGAAACTCTAAATTTCGGGGGTTCAAACACAGAATGCGAACGTGAACGTCACCACAAATCACAACATTCCTAGTAAGTAACACCACTTCATATTCTGCAACGTGTTTGTTGATTGCGAGGATGAACTTCGAAAAGCTATGCCACATTTCATCAAGCCTCTTCTGTGACTCTGTGGGGTTGCATTGTCTATCTTTTCATCATGTGGAGTAAAATGAGGCAGTTAGCAAGATATCGATCAAACCTCATTGCTTTGAACCTTGCCCACTCGTATAATCAGGTTATACTTGTCTGAATATGGTAAATGCATTTAGAGCTGCGATGTTGAGGGTTAGGGTTAGGGTTAGGGTTAGGGTTAGGGTTAGGGTTAGGGTCGTATTCGGTACACTAGGGATCGTTAAAAGGCTCATGCAGTGTCTCACAACCAATTCGGTGGCTTCGTGAGTTCGTGGAGCCGTTCGTTAGCACTTTTGCGACATGATAGCATTTTATATGGAGAAGTCGTGATTTGTTGTGTAGACAGTATCATGATGGGCGCCTAGATTGATGACGCGTGTTGGATAACTGTGATTCTATGGTTAAACAGCGGGAGCAGACCCTTTAACACAGCCCATGCATTCCATACGGGACTCTGGACTTGGAGAAATCGCGCCACGTTAAAGTATAGGCATTTTTTCGGTACGTTTGGTCAAATATCTCGGCTCGTGAATGTGGCAGACAAATAAACGACCCCTCGCTGGAATCAGCGCAAAGAGAAGAACGCTCGAAAAAAAGAATTTTCCGAATCGGAGTTACCAGAGCTTAGATATTTTCGTTTAAATAAAATTTCTTGCGGGGGCTCCGGCGACCCCAAACGAGGTCCCAAGAGGTCGATTTTGGTGTTCCAGTGATCGTCTCGAGTAGAATAACGCAACGATGGGTCGTTCGTCTCGATCGGACAAGCGAAAGGCGTGTTATGGCCCGAAAACCAACGATTTTAGACACGCCATAAATTGAAAAATAATTAATTTAATATTTTTTTCAGTACGTTTGGTCGAATATCTGGGCTCGTGAATGCGGCAGACAATTAAACGACCCCTCGCTGGAATCAGCGCAAAGAGAAGAACGCTCGAAAAAAAGAATTTCTTGAATCGAAGTTACCAGAGCTGAGATATGTCCGGTTGAAGGAAAATAATATAATTAAATTTGAATTTTTTTTATTCGATCTCCGATTTTTTGCCACCGTTCGAAGCGGCGCGCGCTCCGGAACACAACGGTACATTTTTCGGCTCTATCCGACATTCGGGAGGCGAGTAATGGGCGGAAAAGCAACAATTTCGGAACCGACAAATCCGCCACAAATCTGATATTGGGGGGTCCCTAGCGTCCCCCCACGAGAGCCCACGATGTCGAATCCGGTGTTCGAGTGACCGACTCCCGAAGCAGAACGCAACGGTACCATTTTCGTCTCTATCAGACAAGAGGGAGGCGAGTAATGGCCCGAAAACCAACGATTTTAGACACGGTATAAACTGAAAAATAATTAAATTAATATTTTTTTCGGTACGTTTGGGCGAATATTTCAACTCGTGAATGTGGCAGACGAATGAACGACCCCTCGCTGGAATCAGCGCAAAGAGAAGAACGCTCGAAAAAAAGAATTTTTCGAATCGGAAATACCAGAGCTGAGATATATCCGGTTAAAGTATAATTAATTGCGGGGGCTCTGGCGACCCCTTACGGGACTCTGGACTTGAAGAAATCGCGCCACGTTAAAGTATAGGCATTTTTTTCGGTACGTTTAGTCGAACATCTCGGCTCGTAAATGCAGCAGACACTGGAACAACCCTTCGCTGGAATCAGCGCAAAGAGAAGAATGCTCGAAGAAAAGAATTTCCTGAATCAGAGTTACCAGAGCTGAGATATCTCCGGTTGAAATATAATTTCTTGCAGAGGCTCTGGCGACCCCAAACGAGATCCCAAGAGGTCGAATTTGGTGTTCGAGTCATCGTCTCGAAGGGAAGAACGCAACGAGGGGTCGTTCGTCTCGATCGGACAAGCGAAAGACGTGTTATAGCCCGAAAATCAGCGATTTTAGACACGGTAAAATTGAAATTTAATTACATTAATATTGTTTTCGGTGCGTTTGGTCGAATATCTCGGCTCGTGAATGCAGCAGAAACTAGAACAACCCCTCGCTGGAATCGGCGCAAAGAGAAGAACGCTCGAAGAAAAGAATTTCCTGAATCGGAGTTACCAGAGCTGAGATATCTCCGGTTGAAATATAATTTCTTGCAGAGGCTCTGGCGACCCCAAACGAGGTCCCAAGAGGTCGAATTTGGTGTTCGAGTCATCGTCTCGAAGGGAAGAACGCAACGAGGGGTCGTTCGTCTCGATCGGACAAGCGAAAGGCGTGTTATAGCCCGAAAATCAGCGATTTTAGACACGGTAAAATTGAAATTTAATTACATTAATATTGTTTTCGGTGCGTTTGGTCGAATATCTCGGCTCGTGAATGCAGCAGAAACTAGAACAACCCCTCGCTGGAATCGGCGCAAAGAGAAGAACGCTCGAAGAAAAGAATTTCCTGAATCGAAGTTACCAGAGCTGAGATATGTTCGGTTGAAGGAAAATAATATAATTAAATTTTAATTTTTTTTTATTCGATCTCCGATTTTTTGCCACCGTTCGAAGCGGCGCGCGCTCCGAAACACAACGGTACCTTTTTCGGCTCTATCCGACAATCGGGAGGAGAGTAATGGGCGGAAAAGCAACGATTTCGGAACCGACAAATTCGTCACAAATCTGATATTGGGGGGTCCCTAGCGTCCCCCCACGACGGCCCACGATGTCGAATCCGGTGTTCGAGTGACCGACTCGCGAAGCAGAACGCAACGGTACCATTTTGGTCTCGATCAGACAAGAGGGAGGCGAGTTATGGCCGGAAAAGGCCGCATATGCATTCCTTATGGGATTTTTCGCCGAATGTGACGTCACAGAGAAACAAAGCCGACTTTGGAGGCCGCCAGCGGTCCCCCCCTAAGTCGGATCGTGTGAAATCGCACATCGACGTGACCAAGGCGCGATTACGAACACATCGGTTGGTCGTTCGTTATTCTGGGCCGTCCCAGAGAGGAGATACTGGCCGAAAACCAGGCAATGCATTCCTTACGGGAATTTGTACCTTGACAAAATTCGCCGCGCCACGTTAAAGTATGGGCATTTTTTTCGGTACGTTTAGTCGGATATCTCGGCTCGTGAATGCAGCAGACACTGGAACAACCCCTCGCTGGAATCGGCGCAAAGAGAAGAACGCTCGAAGAAAAGAATTTCCTGAATCGGAGTTACCAGAGCTGAGATATCTCCGGTTGAAATATAATTTCTTGCAGAGGCTCTGGCGACCCCAAACGAGGTCCCAAGAGGTCGAATTTGGTGTTCGAGTCATCGTCTCGAAGGGAAGAACGCAACGAGGGGTCGTTCGTCTCGATCGGACAAGCGAAAGGCGTGTTATAGCCCGAAAATCAGCGATTTTAGACACGGTAAAATTGAAATTTAATTACATTAATATTGTTTTCGGTGCGTTTGGTCGAATATCTCGGCTCGTGAATGCAGCAGAAACTAGAACAACCCCTCGCCGGAATCGGCGCAAAGAGAAGAAAGCTCTAAAAAAGGAATTTCCTGAATCGAAGTTACCAGAGCTGAGATATATCCGGTTAAAGTATAATTAATTGCGGGGGCTCTGGCGACCCCTTACGGGACTCTGGACTTGGAGAAATCGCGCCACGTTAAAGTATAGGCATTTTTTTCGGTACGTTTAGTCGAATATCTCGGCTCGTAAATGCAGCAGACACTGGAACAACCCCTCGCCGGAATAAGCGCAAAGAGAAGAATGCTCGAAGAAAAGAATTTCCTGAATCAGAGTTACCAGAGCTGAGATATCTCCGGTTGAAATATAATTTCTTGCAGAGGCTCTGGCGACCCCAAACGAGATCCCAAGAGGTCGAATTTGGTGTTCGAGTCATCGTCTCGAAGGGAAGAACGCAACGAGGGGTCGTTCGTCTCGATCGGACAAGCGAAAGGCGTGTTATAGCCCGAAAATCAGCGATTTTAGACACGGTAAAATTGAAATTTAAATACATTAATATTGTTTTCGGTGCGTTTGGTCGAATATCTCGGCTCGTGAATGCAGCAGAAACTAGAACAACCCCTCGCCGGAATCGGCGCAAAGAGAAGAAAGCTCTAAAAAAGGAATTTCCTGAATCGAAGTTACCAGAGCTGAGATATGTTCGGTTGAAGGAAAATAATATAATTAAATTTTAATTTTTTTTATTCGATCTCCGATTTTTTGCCACCGTTCGAAGCGGCGCGCGCTCCGGAACACAACGGTACCTTTTTCGGCTCTATCCGACAATCGGGAGGCGAGCAATGGGCGGAAAAGCAACGATTTCGGAACCGACAAATTCGTCACAAATCTGATATTGGGGGGTCCCTAGCGTCCCCCCACGAGGGCCCACGATGTCGAATCCGGTGTTCGAGTGACCGACTCCCGAAGCAGAACGCAACGGTACCATTTTCGTCTCTATCAGACAAGAGGGAGGCGAGTAATGGCCCGAAAACCAACGATTTTAGACACGGTATAAACTGAAAAATAATTAAATTATTATTTTTTTCGGTACGTTTGGGCGAATATTTCAACTTGTGAATGTGGCAGACGATTGAACGACCCCTCGCTGGAATCGGCGCAAAGAGAAGAACGCTCGAAAAAAAGAATTTTCCGAATCGGAAATACCAGAGCTGAGATATATCCGGTTAAAGTATAATTAATTGCGGGGGCTCTGGCGACCCCTTACGGGACTCTGGACTTGGAGAAATCGCGCCACGTTAAAGTATAGGCATTTTTTTCGGTACGTTTAGTCGAATATCTCGGCTCGTAAATGCAGCAGACACTGGAACAACCCCTCGCCGGAATCAGCGCAAAGAGAAGAATGCTCGAAGAAAAGAATTTCCTGAATCAGAGTTACCAGAGCTGAGATATCTCCGGTTGAAATATAATTTCTTGCAGAGGCTCTGGCGACCCCAAACGAGATCCCAAGAGGTCGAATTTGGTGTTCGAGTCATCGTCTCGAAGGGAAGAACGCAACGAGGGGTCGTTCGTCTCGATCGGACAAGCGAAAGACGTGTTATAGCCCGAAAATCAGCGATTTTAGACACGGTAAAATTGAAATTTAATTACATTAATATTGTTTTCGGTGCGTTTGGTCGAATATCTCGGCTCGTGAATGCAGCAGAAACTAGAACAACCCCTCGCTGGAATCGGCGCAAAGAGAAGAACGCTCGAAGAAAAGAATTTCCTGAATCGAAGTTACCAGAGCTGAGATATGTTCGGTTGAAGGAAAATAATATAATTAAATTTTAATTTTTTTATTCGATCTCCGATTTTTTGCCATCGTTCGAAGCGGCGCGCGCTCCGGAACACAACGGTACATTTTTCGGCTCTATCCGACAATCGGGAGGCGAGTAATGGGCGGAAAAGCAACGATTTCGGAACCGACCAATTCGTCACAAATCTGATATTGGGGGGTCCCTAGCGTCTCCCTACGAGGGCCCACGATGTCGAATCCGGTGTTCGAGTGACCGACTCCCGAAGCAGAACGCAACGGTACCATTTTCGTCTCTATCAGACAAGAGGGAGGTGAGTTATGGCCGGAAAAGGCCGCATATGCATTCCTCATGGGAGTTTTCGCCGAATGTGACGTCACAGAGAAACAAAGCCGACTTTGGAGGCCGCCAGCGGTCCCCCCCTAAGTCAGGTCGTGTGAAATCGCACATCGACGTGATAAGGGCACGATTACGAACACATCGGTGGGTCGTTCGTTATTCTGAGCCGTCCCAGAGATGAGGTACTGGCCGAAAACCAGGCAATGCATTCCTTACGGGAATTTGTACTTTGACAAAATTCGCCGCGCCACGTTAAAGTATGGGCATTTTTTTCGGTACGTTTAGTCGGATATCTCGGCTCGTGAATGCAGCAGACACTTGAACAACCCCTCGCCGGAATAAGCGCAAAGAGAAGAATGCTCGAAGAAAAGAATTTCCTGAATCGGAGTTACCAGAGCTGAGATATCTCCGGTTGAATTATAATTTCTTGCAGAGGCTCTGGCGACCCCAAACGAGGTCCCAAGAGGTCGAATTTGGTGTTCGAGTCATCGTCTCGAAGGGAAGAACGCAACGAGGGGTCGTTCGTCTCGATCGGACAAGCGAAAGGCGTGTTATAGCCCGAAAATCAGCGATTTTAGACACGGTAAAATTGAAATTTAATTACATTAATATTGTTTTCGGTGCGTTTGGTCGAATATCTCGCCTCGTGAATGCAGCAGAAACTAGAAAAACCCCTCGCTGGAATCGGCGCAAAGAGAAGAAAGCTCTAAAAAAGGAATTTCCTGAATCGAAGTTACCAGAGCTGAGATATGTTCGGTTGAAGGAAAATAATATAATTAAATTTTAATTTTTTTTATTCGATCTCCGATTTTTTGCCACCGTTCGAAGCGGCGCGCGCTCCGGAACACAACGGTACCTTTTTCGGCTCTATATGACAATCGGGAGGCGAGTAATGGGCGGAAAAGCAACGATTTCGGAACCGTCAAATTCGTCACAAATCTGATATTGGGGGGTCCCTAGCGTCCCCCCACGAGGGCCCACGATGTCGAATCCGGTGTTCGAGTGACCGACTCCCGAAGCAGAACGCAACGGTACCATTTTCGTCTCTATCAGACAAGAGGGAGGCGAGTAATGCCCGAAAACCAACGATTTTAGACACGGTATAAACTGAAAAATAATTAAATTAATATTTTTTTCGGTACGTTTGGGCGAATATTTCGACTCGTGAATGTGGCAGACGATCGAACGACCCCTCGCTGGAATCAGCGCAAAGAGAAGAACGCTCGAAAAAAAGAATTTCCTGAATCGGAGTTACCAGAGCTGAGATATGTCCGGTTGAAGGAAAATATTATATTTAAATTTCAATTTTTTTTTTCGATTTCGATTTCATGCACACTGATGGACTCGACGGAGCCCGTAGAACACGAAAACACCGTTTTCGGGGATCTACAAGGCCGTAAGAAAAATTAAAAATTTCACCCTCGCTTTGGCATCACGAGTCGATTGCGACTATGCACGTAGCTCTAGGACGCTCAGGAGCCAAGATACGCGTTTTTCGCGAATAGCTCGGCCCCTGTTGGGGCCAGACCCACGCGGAACCCCTCGTTGGAAGCGGCGCCACGAGACGAATCCGGAAAAAAAAAGTTTGTCAAAATTGGAGCTACCGGAGCAGAGATATCTCCGGTTAAAGCGCGCCGAAATCGGACCTTTGACCGGCTCTGGAGGCCGCGTGAATTGACGGATCGATATAATTCCTTCACCGATCGTCTCTACGGAGTCTAAAGAACAGCCCCAGGTGGTTTAGAGGCAAAAAAAAAATTCGGACTTTAACTTTTTTACGATTTTCGCCTAATGCATTCCTTACGGGAGTTCGGACTTAGTCGTTTTTCGCACCTCGCCTATACTTTAACACGGGGCCTTACGGTAGATCGGCCGGACTTGCTCGGATCGGCTCCAGACTTCGTGTGTGTGGTCTCTTGAGGGACTTTTGGCCGGCAAAAAATATCAACTTTTTCCGAAGAAAATTTCGGACTTGATCGTTTTTCGCATAGGCGCCCCATGCATTCCTTACGGGAGTTCGGACTTAGGCGTTTTTGGCACCTCGCCTATAGCTTAACACAGCGCCTTACGCCCGGACCGGGCAAAGTTGGTCGGATCGGCCTCAAACCTCGTGTGTGGGGTCCGTGGGAGACATTTTCGAAAATTTTTTTTTTTAATTTTTTTAATTTTTCTGGAAAAAATTTTTTTTTTTCCGGGAAAAAAAATTTTTTACTTCGGCAAAAATTTTTCGGCCCGCCGGCCCGGGTGCGACCTTCAAAAACGACTAAGTCGAAAAAACTCACCAGGGTTTCTGGAAAATGACTACTATAGGAGAGGCGCCTGCTCGGCGCCTGCTCGACACGATATGCTTGTGCGATAACCGAGAGGCCGAATTCACCGGCACGTAAGGATTTTGGACTTGGTCGTTTTTCGGACCTCGGCGAGGCCGAGTGCCGAGCGGCAGAGTCCGCCGATACGGAGTTGCGTGCGTCAGGTATCCATGAACGAGGTACGGCTGTGATTTCTAACTGGCTCAGAGCACGCATAGCGAAAATAAAGACCTCAAACCGGGATATTCTTCACAATCGGCCTCTGAAATCGCCCTTTTTCGGCACAAAATGGATTCTGGCCGTGCTCCGGATTGTCTGATCCGGATATCTACGGTTGCGCCGGATTTGTCCTGTCGCGCCGGTCACGGACATGTGTCGATATTGAGGCTGGGTCCCCTACGTGAAGAGTTATAGGCAAAAAACGCGTTGAGCGAGCCGTGCTCAGCCGAGCGCGGCCAGAGGGACTCTGTGACGTAATAATGACACGAGAAAAACTTTTTTCATTGAATTCTTGTCGCGCGCTCATATCGTATTGAAGAGTCGCTTGAGCGGGACGCGCAGAAAGGAATACCGTCAATCAAACGAGTGTGATGGATTCCCAAGACATCGGGTAAGCTTTTCTTCATGTTACTGCCTAATATACTATACTGCATGCGCCGGTAAGCACTTTATTATAGTCTACAAGATATAAATTTGCTATATAGGGGCGTGCGTACATATTAGGAACGATCCAATGCCTGCATTGCAATAGCGTAGAAAAACCCGCGTATCGATGCGAAACTTTTGTTTTATAGACAAAGTACCTCGATATCTTCGGCGCAGACACCAACAGAGGACACGAAGTGAGTTATTATGCAGCTTATCAGTCTATAAATAATAATTCAGACTAATAATTAAAGGGTTCGTACGCCGAAGAGAATCAGGCAAGAAACCTGTTTCGTCTGCGGTTTTTTCACAGGAGGACAGCGCTCTCGGCACTTGAGAACAGTGCACAATTGGAAGAGAGAGAGGATATTAGAGTGAGACTGCTGTTATTTATCGATGGCATTTTCACCGTGAAATAACTGTGTCGTGTTGTTCAAGGTCTAATCGTTTCGAGCGACAAGAGAGGAGGAATAAGGTGACCGAGTCGCGCAGAAAAGCCATGAAAATCCGTTTGGCGCACCTGCGCACTGATAAAGGTTAGCCTCGGAAGTCAAATAAAATTATATTTACCTCCATCTAATTCGATTTACTCATCAAGATGCCGTTTCGCCAGTTGTGAAGGAGGAAGACGCCGCCGCTGTACAACACGCTGACCCGCTCCAACAAGAAATTATCGCGAACGGCGAGGAAGAAATTATTTTCCAATCGGGTGAGTCCCAAGTTTCGATTGAACTATGATCGCGGTAATATCTCTGTTACAAGTTTTCCCGTGACATGCATGCGTTTACCATGTGAATTTTTCATATCTAATCATATTTAAAGGTACGGAAAGCAAAAATATTGTCGAAACGATTTGCATACGGCAGCGGGGAGGCAAGTCAACCCTTTCGACGGAGCAAATCACCGCAATCGTGACTGACGACCGCTTGAAAGATTTTTTCCGCGACACCGGCCCGCTAAAAAGCTGCGTAGTCAAACATTTCATGATGGTGTGCTACCTGACGTTTGATCAGATGAGAACAAAACTAAGATTCATCAAACAAATTTTATTAGGACACGGGAGCTGTAATTGATATTGTTTTCGATATCGTTTTTTATATTTTGGCTGACATTAAATTTTTTCACCCGCAAATGTTGCAGAGTTGTCTTATGGGATAGGTACGTATGGGCGAGACTTTATCATATGGTTGGCGCCGCGCGATTTGATCTGTGTCGCTCATAGTTCCACTTTAGGTTGTGAAAAAAGCCGTACAGTAAATAGAAAGCTGACTGGTGTCCATATCAGCCACATCCCTTAGCCTGGAGCTGTATTTCTGTAGATTGGAACCTGGAAATGTACCTGCAGTTTCGCCTTTATGACATAAAATGTCGCCATGCGTCGCCTCTGATGACGTCACATGACGGGAAGAGAATCCCACACGCGCTGTACACCTTCTGATCACGCCCAAACCCAATTCGGCACTGAAGTTTGGAACCTGGAACTGTAATTGTAGTGTCGCCATTATAAATTGAAGTGTCGCCATTTGTCGCCGTCGCCTCTGATGACGTCACATCACGAAAAAGACAATCCTTCACGCGCTGCACACCTTCTAATCACGCTCAAACTCAATTCAGCACTGTAGATTGGAACCTGGAACTGTAATTGCAGTGTCGCCAACGGACCACTAAAACCAAACCCAGGCAAGACTGATCCTTCAAGAGGCAGTATCCATGCTCTGTCGTATGCCGGTCGCATTCGCTGCTCGTGTACAAATCTATTGTGATCTTCGTACGAGGCGGTAGACTTTAATCGAACTAGAAATACGCCGTGACGTGGGTGTCGCCATGAAACCACTAAAACCATACCCAGGCAAGACTGATCCTTCAAGAGGCAGTATCCATGCTCTGTCGTATGCCGGTCGCATTCGCTGCTCGTGTACAAATCTATTGTGATCTTCGTACGAGGCGGTAGACTTTATTCGAACTAGAAATACGCTGTGACGTGGGTGTCGCCATGAAACCACTAAAACCATACCCAGGCAATACCGATCCTTCAAGAGGCTGTATCCAATCTTCGGCGCTTGCGCGCTACGCTACAGTGATCGGCTACAAGTCAGTTTTCGCAAAATAATGAATCTAGCCATCTGTGTGACGTAACAATGCCACTGGAAAATTTATTGGCCTCATTTTCGTAGCGGCGCGCATTTCCTGGTGAACCTTGGCGTGTAACGCTGCTCTGTTACGATTCTCTCGCATGAAATCGGCGATTCAGTGATAAAGGGTATGGACACTGCGAATTTCGAAGCGATCAGGTGAGTCTTTCGTCATTTATCACATACAACTCCGCTAATATTGTCATGTATCGCGAGCAGTCCCATAAAGATTGGTCCAGTAAAACGCGTAAGAAAAGACAGGTGCCGCATTTGCCAAAAATGGACAAAAGGATATTTATCTAGACACTTGCGAACAGTACACAAGCTGACGGCAGCTCAAATCGCAAAAGAGTGAGATTGTAAACGGTACAATTACCGTGAACAGGGGCGAACGATCGCTACTTTTTTCAGGTCAGCACGTTGCGCGGTACCGACGAAGCGACATCGCTCACGATCGTGGTGTACTATTTGCTCGCGATCGATAAGCCGAGCTTACGTGTCGGGGCACTGGAGAAACGCACACCTGGATAAAATACGTGACGGTTTCACCGTAGGTGGAGACGCTTACAGAAATAATTTTAAAAAGTTATCGTTTGAAACGGACTTTGCAACCGTGAGTATCTCCGCGAACCGGGTCGCTTCGATTTATAAAATAATTGCGATTCGTTTCCTTCAGCTGCTCTCCGCGTATCGTAGGCATCGCAAACTACAACTGCTGGACGAATTTATTACGAATATGGTGGTGAGCAAAGTCAAATCGACGTTCAGGAAGTTTGTTGCTGATGAGCCCGACCGACTGTTGAAATTTATCGGCAACCAGGACGAGGAGCTGTCTGCCAGCACCATTTTCAACACGTTAACGTCACTGAAAGGATTTTTGGAGTTCGCGCGTTTGCATTTTCCCGCGATACTGGACAAAATAGTGTCGCCGGAGAACGTGGTCAGAGTCTTGCGGATCATCGCCACATATTCGCGAGCCACGAACAAGAGACGAAAACGACAAAACGAAAAGCGTCTGTCGCTCGACATGGACGCTATTGACAGAAATTGGGGAAATTTGAAAAGGTTCGTACTGTCATGGTGATATTAAACGGTTCAAAGTTTACCGTTTGATTATTTTCAGAATGATAAACTCCGAGGCGTTTAACGACGACCTTACCCGACCGATCACAAAAGAAAATATCCGCGATTGTTTGGCAGCGACGGTAATCAGCATAGGAATGGCGTCAGGGACACGACTGTCGTATTTCAGAAGAGTAACCGCGCGAGAGCTAAGTCGCCCGCTCGCTTCGGTCGACGACACCACAAGTTTAGTGGTGCAAGTCGACCAGAACAAATCCAGCTCGCAGCAGGGCCTGTTCGTAATGAGCCAACGCGACTACGACCGATTTAAGAACGTAAGCGTTACAATGTCGCCGACGTGTTACAAAAAGATCTACGACCTGTTGTCCATTCAGATTTGCCAGCAAAGCAACCCGAGTTTCGATTACGAAGAAGACACAGTCGCGCTCAGAAACTCAAACGGCGAGCCGTACAAAAATCTTTCGGTGCTCGTTATCGAATATCTTCTTCGCAACCAAGTGGCACTGACGTACCAGCACTTACGTAAAATCGTCGCGACTTTGGCGAGCTCGGCCGACGAGCTTGGTCAAAGTCAGGTATCGATCTCCTCTTCGCACAGCACGGAAGTGGCCTGTCTACATTACGATGGGATCGGGAGAGCTCGAAAAGCGGTCGCTGGATCGATCCTTATCAGACAATTACTCTCGAATGCCATGTCCAGCCGACTCGAGAGCATATATTCGGATTTGGCCGCGTCAAAACGCGGATCAGCTCAAGGTATGTGCAGTCGACTAAAAGTAATACGCAATCGATTCGAAATCAGTTACGCATCAAGATTCGTGTGAATCAGCGACCGGTATTGCAAATACTCCGAAACCAGAGGGCGGCAAGTTTGCGGCGAGCGATCCAAGTACGACGGCCGCGAATTGTGCTCACGGCATTGATTGTAATGAAGGTGAATGAACGACAAAGTGATATCTTCAATCTCGAAACGCTATTACCGTCTGAATATTCAATCGCGCAGGCGGTGAACTTGAAGGTCTCGCGAGCACCATTTGCAAACGCCAGAGAGGTGCCAAGTCACGTTTAACAGAGCAGCAAGTCAGAAGACTGCTTAACGAGGTTCGGCTGCGTGCATTTTACGAAAAAGATGGTCGTCTGCTGAGCAAAATTGTACACGACTACAAGAGCGAGTGTTGCCTGAGTTTTCAGCAGATGCGCGAAAAAATTAAATTTATCAAAAATTGTCTGATTAGAAATAAATACGGGTGAACGAAGCTGCTGTTTGTTTTATCGTTTCGTGGAAGGAAATTTTCACTTTGAGGATAGGTGTTGACATTATTTCCACCCCTGAAATCGAAAAAAAAAATCAGACACGCGTATAAAACAGTTAAGTCCTACCCACCTCGAAAAAGTTGAAGTTTTTCTGTCGAATATTTTCCAAGTCCGAGATCTCTCCACTTTAAGCCAGGGTCGAGATCGAAAAATAATTGAAGTTCGGCCGACGAAGACCGAGCCAAACCCCGGTGATTTTTTTTCGGACTCCAACGAAAACAATGAGCGCGCAGCGAGGCCCGATCGCCGACCGAAAACCACCCAAGAACCGTGGCGATCTTTTTCGGACTCTGACGAAAAAAAAGTCCCCGCGCGCGCCCCAAATTAACGGGGCGTGCGCGGGGACACACTTTCAAGCACGAAATCAAAAACGAAAATATTTGCTACTTAAACCAACGGCTGCTGATCAAGGCGGGCGCAGGCAGCACCGTTTTGAATAGGTGTGTTCGCCCGACTCCGCCGCGGGCTTGCGTCCGTCTATCCGGGGGCCCTTCCGGATAGACGACCGCGACAGCGCGCAGTGGAGTGGGGAACGCTGCCTGCATCCCGTCAAGATCAGCGACCGTCTCCCACTTCTACTTAACTGCATCTACTTTTGCTCACCATTCCGGGCTGATGAACGGCCCCATCCTTCGCTTGCTCGACTGAATTTCTTCACTTTGACATTCAGAGCACTGGGCAGAGCTCGCATTACCCAGGGTCATTTTCTCAGTGCGGAGAACCCGTACTGTTAACCGTATTTCGGTTTCGCGGCTGAATTTCTTCACTTTGACATTTAGAGCACTGCTCGCTCGTCGCGCTACCGCGTCCTTCGACGCGGGGGAGGCCAGGGTTGCCACGGCCCGCAAAGTTCGTTTTCCGCGCCGGCCTCGCCCTCGACCGGCGTTGTACCTTGGAGACTAACGAGAGAACGCACTCTCCTTTACTGCGCAAGGCGAACGGACTGTCCCGACAACATGAGGGACTCACGGGCCGATCGCACCCGCGGTTCCCAACACGAAGCCAGAGTCGTACGAACGCTTGCGCCCCGCATCGCTTTTGGTCGGCGATTTGCTCAAGACCGCCGCGCATTCTGACGTGGCAATTGACGACTTTCGCTACACCTTAACGGCCAATCCTGACCGGCTGCGTCACACCGACTCCAGTGCAAGGAATTCAACGATTTTTTTCGCCACAGTCTCGCCACGGTTTCGCGGCTGAATTTCTTCACTTTGACATTCAGAGCACTGGGCAGAGCCTGCATTACCCAGAGACACTTTCTCAGTGTGGAAAACCCGCACTGTTCGCGGGACGAGGTCGTTTCCCGGCAGGGTTAGGGTGAGGTAGGGTCACCATTGCCGCCCGAAGGCGATACAAACCGACCACAGTCCGCCGCTAGCTCTACCGGTGGCTCGCTCGTCGCGCTACCGCGTCCTCCGACGCGGAGGAGGCCAGGGTTGCCAAACCCCGCAAGATCGTTTTCCGCGCCGGCCTCGCCCTCGACCGGCGTTGTACCTTGGAGACTAACGAGAGAACGCACTCTCCTTTACTGCGCAAGGCGAACGGACTGTCCCGACAACATGCGGGACTCACGGGCCGATCGCACCCGCGGTTCCCAACACGAAGCCAGAGTCGTACGAACGCTTGCGCCCCGCATCGCTTTTGGTCGGCGATTTGCTCAAGACCGCCGCGCATTCTGACGTGGCAATTGACGACTTTCGCTACACCTTAACGGCCAATCCTGACCGGCTGCGTCACACCGACTCCACCGCAAGGAATTCAACGATTTTTTTCGCCACAGTCTCTCAATGAAAACGTTCTCTGCGATCGGCAACTTGCTCAAGGCCGCCGCGCATTCTGTTTCGTTCGTCGCGGCTGAAGACCGGGCCCTAGAGGCGTTCGGACCCGTTCCCCGCTCGCGCACCGCATCGCGTCGGCGACTTGCTTAAGGCCGCCGCGCATTCTGTTTCGTTCGCCGCGGCTGATGACCGGGCCCTAGAGGCGTTCGGACCCGTTTCCAGCCACGCTCGCTCCAGCTTTTGTTACGCATATGATTAGGAGTCCGTGTTCAGTTCGTACGACCGGCAGGGCGTGAGGACTGGTTTCAGGCGGCGGACTGCTGCGGCCGTTTTGTAAGCCATCTTAGACCTTAGTGGACACTTGAATGATATATCTCGCGCACTGCGAGGTCCGCCCCTGGGCGGGGACCAGGGTGTCGGCTACCTCCGACACCGGCGCCGCCGTTCTCGGCGCCCGCGTAGGTACTTTCGCTCTCGAACGATCGACCGACCGACCGTTGTCGGGTCGCCTGACGCCGCTTAGGACGCGGGCGCCCCCTTAAAGCTCAACAGAGTTTCGCCGTCCGGAAACGAGACGGCAGGCCCGTTTGCCGGATCTGGGACGCCACGATGCCGCGGCGCGATGCACGGAAAGGCGCCCGAGACCGCCGCCCGGGACCGAGGACGAAGTCCGTCAATTCCTAGTTTCGTTACGGGAAAAGCCGTCATGGTGACGGATTCCCTTTGCTGTACTTTCGCTCTCGATTAAAAGGCGTGCCCGCCGTGTCGCGTCCACGCCGCGTCTTGATGAGTCCGCTCTCCGAAATGCCTCATGGCTGTATGACAGGTGTAGGGTCACTAAACACCGTATCCCTCCGTCTACGACATATCGGGCAAGCTCGCTCTCAGCGGCGATGGCGTCCGAAACGCAGGGACGCGACGTCCGTTCGCGCTGACGCGTCCTTCGACGCGCTGGAGGCAAGGGCCGCGAAGCCCAGCGTGGGACGAGGCAGTTGTCGACTGTTCTCCACGCCCAAAGGCGTTCTCTACGCTTTCGCTCTCGATTATTCTCTACGCCGACGGGATGGGCAAGGACTGGTTTCGGGCCTTCGCCGTCTACCTTAGTTAGTCGCCCTACGCGCTCCCCGCCGCGTACTCGCGCGACGCCGGCCTACTTCCTCGACCGACGCCTGTATTTTTGCTGCCCCAGCTCATAATTTAGCTCCGCCGGCTCGCCGGAGTGCAACACACCGGTGCGCCGGCTTCTCGACGCCGGATTCTCTCCTCAGCAACGCCGACAGGCTCCGTGGGAAGGGTCGGGGTTCCAAGCCCGAAGGATAACGTTACGCGCCCGTCGCCAGTCAGGCAGGCGGGACGCGCGCCCTTCCCATAGTAGTCACTTTTCGGAAACCCAGGTGAGTTTTTTCTACTCAGTCGTTTTTAAAAGGTAGGACCCCGGAATAAACCGGGGTCCAAGCTTGCCAAAAACTCTCGCGTATCGGGTTAGGGTTAGGGTTAGGGTTAGGGTTAGGGTTAGGGTTAGGGTTAGGGTTAGGGTTAGGGTTAGGGTTAGGGTTAGGGTTAGGGTTAGGGTTAGGGTTAGGGTTAGGGTTAGGGTTAGGGTTAGGGTTAGGGTTAGGGTTAGGGTTAGGGTTAGGGTTAGGGTTAGGGTTAGGGTTAGGGTTAGGGTTAGGGTTAGGGTTAGGGTTAGGGTTAGGGTTAGGGTTAGGGTTAGGGTTAGGGTTAGGGTTAGGGTTAGGGTTAGGGTTAGGGTTAGGGTTAGGGTTAGGGTTAGGGTTAGGGTTAGGGTTAGGGTTAGGGTTAGGGTTAGGGTTAGGGTTAGGGTTAGGGTTAGGGTTAGGGTTAGGGTTAGGGTTAGGGTTAGGGTTAGGGTTAGGGTTAGGGTTAGGGTTAGGGTTAGGGTTAGGGTTAGGGTTAGGGTTAGGGTTAGGGTTAGGGTTAGGGTTAGGGTTAGGGTTAGGGTTAGGGTTAGGGTTAGGGTTAGGGTTAGGGTTAGGGTTAGGGTTAGGGTTAGGGTTAGGGTTAGGGTTAGGGTTAGGGTTAGGGTTAGGGTTAGGGTTAGGGTTAGGGTTAGGGTTAGGGTTAGGGTTAGGGTTAGGGTTAGGGTTAGGGTTAGGGTTAGGGTTAGGGTTAGGGTTAGGGTTAGGGTTAGGGTTAGGGTTAGGGTTAGGGTTAGGGTTAGGGTTAGGGTTAGGGTTAGGGTTAGGGTTAGGGTTAGGGTTAGGGTTAGGGTTAGGGTTAGGGTTAGGGTTAGGGTTAGGGTTAGGGTTAGGGTTAGGGTTAGGGTTAGGGTTAGGGTTAGGGTTAGGGTTAGGGTTAGGGTTAGGGTTAGGGTTAGGGTTAGGGTTAGGGTTAGGGTTAGGGTTAGGGTTAGGGTTAGGGTTAGGGTTAGGGTTAGGGTTAGGGTTAGGGTTAGGGTTAGGGTTAGGGTTAGGGTTAGGGTTAGGGTTAGGGTTAGGGTTAGGGTTAGGGTTAGGGTTAGGGTTAGGGTTAGGGTTAGGGTTAGGGTTAGGGTTAGGGTTAGGGTTAGGGTTAGGGTTAGGGTTAGGGTTAGGGTTAGGGTTAGGGTTAGGGTTAGGGTTAGGGTTAGGGTTAGGGTTAGGGTTAGGGTTAGGGTTAGGGTTAGGGTTAGGGTTAGGGTTAGGGTTAGGGTTAGGGTTAGGGTTAGGGTTAGGGTTAGGGTTAGGGTTAGGGTTAGGGTTAGGGTTAGGGTTAGGGTTAGGGTTAGGGTTAGGGTTAGGGTTAGGGTTAGGGTTAGGGTTAGGGTTAGGGTTAGGGTTAGGGTTAGGGTTAGGGTTAGGGTTAGGGTTAGGGTTAGGGTTAGGGTTAGGGTTAGGGTTAGGGTTAGGGTTAGGGTTAGGGTTAGGGTTAGGGTTAGGGTTAGGGTTAGGGTTAGGGTTAGGGTTAGGGTTAGGGTTAGGGTTAGGGTTAGGGTTAGGGTTAGGGTTAGGGTTAGGGTTAGGGTTAGGGTTAGGGTTAGGGTTAGGGTTAGGGTTAGGGTTAGGGTTAGGGTTAGGGTTAGGGTTAGGGTTAGGGTTAGGGTTAGGGTTAGGGTTAGGGTTAGGGTTAGGGTTAGGGTTAGGGTTAGGGTTAGGGTTAGGGTTAGGGTTAGGGTTAGGGTTAGGGTTAGGGTTAGGGTTAGGGTTAGGGTTAGGGTTAGGGTTAGGGTTAGGGTTAGGGTTAGGGTTAGGGTTAGGGTTAGGGTTAGGGTTAGGGTTAGGGTTAGGGTTAGGGTTAGGGTTAGGGTTAGGGTTAGGGTTAGGGTTAGGGTTAGGGTTAGGGTTAGGGTTAGGGTTAGGGTTAGGGTTAGGGTTAGGGTTAGGGTTAGGGTTAGGGTTAGGGTTAGGGTTAGGGTTAGGGTTAGGGTTAGGGTTAGGGTTAGGGTTAGGGTTAGGGTTAGGGTTAGGGTTAGGGTTAGGGTTAGGGTTAGGGTTAGGGTTAGGGTTAGGGTTAGGGTTAGGGTTAGGGTTAGGGTTAGGGTTAGGGTTAGGGTTAGGGTTAGGGTTAGGGTTAGGGTTAGGGTTAGGGTTAGGGTTAGGGTTAGGGTTAGGGTTAGGGTTAGGGTTAGGGTTAGGGTTAGGGTTAGGGTTAGGGTTAGGGTTAGGGTTAGGGTTAGGGTTAGGGTTAGGGTTAGGGTTAGGGTTAGGGTTAGGGTTAGGGTTAGGGTTAGGGTTAGGGTTAGGGTTAGGGTTAGGGTTAGGGTTAGGGTTAGGGTTAGGGTTAGGGTTAGGGTTAGGGTTAGGGTTAGGGTTAGGGTTAGGGTTAGGGTTAGGGTTAGGGTTAGGGTTAGGGTTAGGGTTAGGGTTAGGGTTAGGGTTAGGGTTAGGGTTAGGGTTAGGGTTAGGGTTAGGGTTAGGGTTAGGGTTAGGGTTAGGGTTAGGGTTAGGGTTAGGGTTAGGGTTAGGGTTAGGGTTAGGGTTAGGGTTAGGGTTAGGGTTAGGGTTAGGGTTAGGGTTAGGGTTAGGGTTAGGGTTAGGGTTAGGGTTAGGGTTAGGGTTAGGGTTAGGGTTAGGGTTAGGGTTAGGGTTAGGGTTAGGGTTAGGGTTAGGGTTAGGGTTAGGGTTAGGGTTAGGGTTAGGGTTAGGGTTAGGGTTAGGGTTAGGGTTAGGGTTAGGGTTAGGGTTAGGGTTAGGGTTAGGGTTAGGGTTAGGGTTAGGGTTAGGGTTAGGGTTAGGGTTAGGGTTAGGGTTAGGGTTAGGGTTAGGGTTAGGGTTAGGGTTAGGGTTAGGGTTAGGGTTAGGGTTAGGGTTAGGGTTAGGGTTAGGGTTAGGGTTAGGGTTAGGGTTAGGGTTAGGGTTAGGGTTAGGGTTAGGGTTAGGGTTAGGGTTAGGGTTAGGGTTAGGGTTAGGGTTAGGGTTAGGGTTAGGTTAGGGTTAGGGTTAGGGTTAGGGTTAGGGTTAGGGTTAGGGTTAGGGTTAGGGTTAGGTTAGGGTTAGGGTTAGGGTTAGGGTTAGGGTTAGGGTTAGGGTTAGGGTTAGGGTTAGGGTTAGGGTTAGGGTTAGGGTTAGGGTTAGGGTTAGGGTTAGGGTTAGGGTTAGGGTTAGGGTTAGGGTTAGGGTTAGGGTTAGGGTTAGGGTTAGGGTTAGGGTTAGGGTTAGGGTTAGGTTAGGGTTAGGGTTAGGGTTAGGGTTAGGGTTAGGGTTAGGGTTAGGGTTAGGGTTAGGGTTAGGGTTAGGGTTAGGGTTAGGGTTAGGGTTAGGGTTAGGGTTAGGGTTAGGGTTAGGGTTAGGGTTAGGGTTAGGGTTAGGGTTAGGGTTAGGGTTAGGGGTTAGGGTTAGGGTTAGGGTTAGGGTTAGGGTTAGGGTTAGGGTTAGGGGTTAGGGTTAGGGTTAGGGTTAGGGTTAGGGTTAGGGTTAGGGTTAGGGTTAGGGTTAGGGTTAGGGTTAGGGTTAGGGTTAGGGTTAGGGTTAGGGTTAGGGTTAGGGTTAGGGTTAGGGTTAGGGTTAGGGTTAGGGTTAGGGTTAGGGTTAGGGTTAGGGTTAGGGTTAGGGTTAGGGTTAGGGTTAGGGTTAGGGTTAGGGTTAGGGTAGGGTTAGGGTTAGGGTTAGGGTTAGGGTTAGGGTTAGGGTTAGGGTTAGGGTTAGGGTTAGGGTTAGGTTAGGGTTAGGGTTAGGGTTAGGGTTAGGGTTAGGTTAGGGTTAGGGTTAGGGTTAGGGTTAGGGTTAGGGTTAGGGTTAGGGTTAGGGTTAGGGTTAGGGTTAGGGTTAGGGTTAGGGTTAGGGTTAGA